>NC_040915.2:10245662-10870662 GCF_004126475.2 Phyllostomus discolor | reverse complement strand
CAGCATCGTGGGAAGGACTGAAGACAGTGGGGCTGTGAAAGCACTTGGGACCGCCCGCAGCACGAGGTAAGGGCATGCTGATGGATGGCCACGGCTGCTTCTGTCACCGATATCAGGAAAGGGAAGGGAACCTTGGGGGGCCAGACACTTCCTTAAATCCCCTCTGCAGTCTGGCTGGGTCTCGAGTATGGTGGGTTCCTGCTGTGAGGAGTAGAGAGCAGGGGCAGGTGGGCTGCAGGGAGGCCTGCAGAAAGCTTCGGCTCCGTGGAGCTGTGAGGAAGTTTGTTCTGGTGGTGTGTTTGGGGGCCTTCCCCTCAGTATGTGGGGCTGCCTGGCCGGGAGCCACATTTCTGTGGGAATCTGTGGTCTGGTGGGTCTGGACAGTATGCTGAGAACTGCAGGGGTATTCTATCCAGAGAAGGACAAAAGAAACTTCAGTTGGGTTTCTTGCTTCCCAGAAGACACCTCTTCCTTTTTGGCTTAGAAGGGCTTCAAATAGTGGGGTTTGGACCCTGCCCACCAAGGAGAGTGCTAGTGGTAATGGTAGCAGAGGCGAGCCTGGGAGACAAGACTCAGGTGTTCCCCTTCACTGCATGGTGGAGGTGGCTTCTTTGCTGTTCTTGGAATCACAGGTTCTTAGAGATGGTCAAGTTCAGTCCTACAGTTTCTTAGATGAGGAAACTGAAGCCAAAGCAAATCAGACCCAGTTTCCTCATCTGTAAAATAGGGGCAGTAATATCTCCTTTGCAGAGCTGGTGTCAGGACTTGCTGTATGCAATGGGCCCAGCATAGCACTTGGCTTTCAAGCTAAGTAGGTGCTCAACAAATTTCATTCCCTCAACTTTATACATGCCCCTCCATGTTCTGAGAGAAACTGTCATTTCTCTTCCTGAATTGAAGTACTAGGGAATTCTGGGAGGGATTACTAATATAATTTGTGTGTGTGTGTGTAATAAAGAACTTTAATACTAGAAACCCCAAAACCTGATTTGGAATCCTTGCCATTACTGTTAGGAAAAACATCCTGAAACATGGGCAAGGCACATAACTTCTGGAGAACTCAGCTGACCTCCTAGGGCTGGTACCAAGCTGAAACAGAATCTTGCACACTAATGGGCTTCACACACAGTGTGCAAAATGCCCAGCAAGTGGCAGCACCATCACTCCCTCTTCTCTCTGTTGTCTCTCATATGCCCTACAGTGGGTTTTTCTGCCAGAGGAACGAATTCTTAGGGAATGAGTGATGAGTGGGAGTTGGAGTTCCGTCTGGTCCTTTGAGTGAATCTCAGAATATGCAAAGGGCATGAACTGGTCTAATTGATTTCTACCTGCAGGTTTTCTCCCTCTTCCTCTTCCTTCTGTCCTGATTTGTGTGAAAACTGGTCCTTCTTTCCTGTATTTTAATTCTGGCAATGATCTATATAACCACAAGTGAGCAGCTTCTGAATTGGCTGTTGATAACTTCAGACTTACTGGATAAGAATCTGATTCTGATTCATAAAAGCCAAGGGTTGAATTCTATCACAGCAGACACAAGGCTCTGGTTTCCTTGCAGGGAAAGGGGGGAAATTCAATCTGATGCATGTGATGAGGTTCTTTTTAAAAACAGCAGTGGTAACTGCATCTTTCTCATGTACAGTTAATCACATCTTTTAATATTTTTCCTGTAACAAATTCTCTTCTTATATCTTCCAGTCATCCTTTGTAAATTCATCTCTTCTTTCTTATTAACATGTTCGTTAATCCTCAAACACTTATTGTGCTTCATTAATCAGGTCAGAGAATTAACAAAAGTTGGGATTTTAAGCAATTAAAGTTACAGGCAGGTAAATTGTGAAATATAGGACTTCAGTCTGGTGATGGCATCATTGCTCAGCCTGGGTTTTGAGAATGAGGAAGCTGAGAGTGAAGGGCAGCTTGAGTTCAGTTTTCTTGCTGGCTATTGGAGCTCTGGGCCCAGCCTCTGGGGTACTGGGGGCGTAGGAGGTACATCTGTGCTGGCTTCAAAACATGTTTGTTTCAAGAAGCATGTTCCTGACAGTAATCATCTCAGGGTTTCTGTTAGGGCCTAGGATTAAAAAGCAATTATTTAAAAATCTTGTTATCTTATTAAGTCTTCTTGAGGTTCTAATACTTAGTTTCTTCACATGGAAGATAGAAGTATTACTAATTAACATTAGTAATTTTAATGAGAGTGCTCATTTATTCAATAAATATTTACCGTGAGCCAAACTCTGTGTTAGGCATGCCCCATG
This sequence comes from Phyllostomus discolor, assembly GCF_004126475.2. Lineage (NCBI taxonomy): Eukaryota > Metazoa > Chordata > Mammalia > Chiroptera > Phyllostomidae > Phyllostomus > Phyllostomus discolor. The sequence goes on along the minus strand of NC_040915.2, from coordinate 10,868,407 downwards.
AATGACCTCATTTGACCCTCATATGGACTCAAAGAGAGAGAGGTGTGAACCATGTCCTGGTTCAGCAGATGAGAAAGTTGGGGTACAGAGAAGGCACTGGCTTGCTCATGGACACATGGACAGTGAGTGCCAGGGCCAGAGTGATCACAATGTGACAGAATAGGCACTGCGTTGGTGTCAGAGCCTTGGAATCCAGCCTGGATTACACACCAATTCACAACCTTGGAAGTCATCCAACCTCTCTGGGTTTCAGGGTTTTATTGTTGTTTGCTTGTAAAGCACAGCCTTGGAAACACACAGAGTTCATTTAATTCCTTTCTATCTCTGACATTCTGTAATACTGAGAAATTATATTGAGAATAAAAAGGGCTATCATGTGGACGGAATAAAATTATGTCTCATGCCGAATGCTTCATCTGGCCTTGATTTCTCCCAGTGACCCTTCTATGTTGTGCCTTTGATTACTTTGCAAGGAAGTCCTTACCCAGCTCTGAGCAGTCTCAGCCATCTCATGCCCAAGCCCCTTGAACACTGCCCTCAGTTTTCAGTTTCTCCGCATGCACCTGGGACCCAGACAGCATGTAAAAACCAGACCAAGAGCAATAATTTCACTTCTTGGTATTGAGGAGTATATCAATTTTCTGTAATTCCTTGTAGCAGAGTGAGCATATATTATAGAGTTCAAGTGTTTTGAAAATAAGCTATGGAGAATTATTATCTGCTGAAAGAGCTGGCAGTTTGTCAACTCTCAGCGGCTGAGTGACTGAATGAACTCTGTGTGCTGTGGGCTGTCAGTGCTGGTCTCAGAGAAGTATGGGCAGGGGAGGAGGGGGACCCAGCGGGGAGTGCCCTTCTACCTCTCAGAGAGAAAAGTAATTTAGTTGTTGGAGATGTGATAGGACTTTCACATGAACTTGAAAGAAGCTATGTAAATTGTGACACATAGGTCTCAATTTACATCAAGATGTAAAATAAAAACAATGAAAACTTTGGTACAACACTACTCAATCATACCATCTCTACCTATCTGCTATTCTCATCCAGCCCTGAGAACTTATTTACTTGTATCAACACCAGTAAATCTCAGCATCACTTGGTATCCTTGACAAATTTCTTACTTTGCTTCAGCAGTTTTGAAACTCATATTTCAATTATGGCTGTTGACTTCTTGGTAACTATAATCCTTTGAAAAACAAAACAAAATGAAACCTTTGTTTTTTTCCTCTCTCTTTCTCCCTTTTATCCTTCTCCTTTCTTTTCTTCTCTTTTACCAATGCCTTTCCCTCATATTAAAAAAATTCTTGGAAGAGATTAGTAATTACCAGTGTCCCAGGTTAGGTGAAAAAACCTTGATTTTGGCAAGTAGGATCAGAACCATGGACAGCACCCATCCACGCAAACTTTTCTAGAATCCTCCTTCTCTTAAACTAAAATATGTTTAGATTTCTGGTCAAGATGGAGGCATAGGTAGACACATTTTCCCTCCTTGTACAATGACAGAGAGAATTACAACTATATCTCAAAACAAATAACAACCAGAACTGTCAGAAAAGTGAGATGTATGGAGTCCAACAACCAAGGATTTAAAGAGGCCACATTCATCCAAACAGGTAGGAGAGGTGGAGTCATGGAGATAGGCACAGAGGCACAGAGACGTGGTATGACACAGGGAGGTGGCAGTGGCAGAATGAGTGGTCCCCCACACACCTGTGTGGTATATAAAGATCAGGAGGGATAACTTGGGAGATCCCAGCCCCAGGACAGACTGCACAACCCAGGGTTCCAGTGCTGGGAAGATAGATCCCAATAAGTTCTGGCTGTAGAAAGCAGTGTGGGTTGGGGCAGCAGAATAAGTTGCTGGATTTCAGAAGAGTCTGTTTAAAGGGCCAGCACAGACTTAGAACATATGTAAACCTACCCACTCTGGGGTTCACTATGAGGGCAATAGTTGAAAGGGTACCAGGACAAACAGGAAATGAAAGAAGTAACTGGAAATGGGGTGAGTGCTGGGCAAACCTGCAGAAGCCAGGCAGTAGCACTGACCCCTCTCTGAACCCTTCCCTCATACAGAGGCACAAAGTGGTGCAGTGGGTTTCCCTGCCTTGGCAATTACCTAAGGCTCCACCCCACACAATTCACAGTTGCCTTTTCTAAGACTGGGAGTCAAAACAGCTCTACCTAATGCACAGAAACAAACACAGGAAACTGCTGAATTGAGGAGACAAAGAAATATGACCCAAATGAAAGAATAGAACAAAACCCCAGAAAAAGAACTAAGCAAAATGGAGATAACCAACCTATCAGATGCACAGTTCAAAACACTGGTGATCAGGATGCTCAAAGAACTCATTGAGTATGGCAAAAACATAAGGGAAGAAATGAAGGTTACACTAAATGAAATAAAGAAAAATCCACAGGGAATCAGCGGTGAAGAGGATGAAACTGAGAATCAAATCAATGATTTGGAACACAAGGAAGGAAAAAACAATCAGAACAGGAGGAAGAAAAAAGAATTTGAAAAAATGAGGATAGGTTTAGGAACCTCTGGAACAACTTTAAACGTAGTAACATCTATATCATAGGAGTGCCAGAAGAAGAACAGTAAGAGCAAGAAACTGAAAACTTATTTGAAAAAATAATGAAAGCAAGCTTCCCTAATTTGGCAAAGGAAATAGACATACAAGTTCAGGAAACACAGAGAGTCCCAAACAATTTGGACCCAAAGAGGACCACACCAAGGCACATCATAATTACATTAGCCAAGATTAAAGATAAGAAGAGAATCTTAAAATCAGCAAGAGAAAAGCAGAGTTATCTACAAGGAGTTCCTGTAAGACTGTCAGCTAATTTCTCAAAAGAAACTTTGCAGGCAAGAAGGGACTGGGAAGAAGTATTCAAAGTGATGAAAAGCAAGGACCTACAACCTGGATTACTGTATCCAGCAGAGCTATCATTTAGAATGGAAAGACAGATAAAGTGCTTCCCAGGCAAGATAAAACTAAAGGAGTTCATCATCACCAAGCTATTATTACATGAAATGTTAAAGGGACTTATTTAAGGAAAAAGAAGATCAAAACTATGAATATTAAAATGGCAACAAATTCACAACTATCAACAACTGAATCTAAAACAAACAAGCAAACAAATGAACAAAACAAATAGCCAGAACAAGGAAAGAATCATAGATGTGGAGATCATTTGGAGGGTTGTCAGTGGGGAGGTGGAAAGAGGAGAATGGGGGAAAGGTGCAAGGATTTAGAAGCATAATTGGTAGGCACAAAATAGAAGGGGGATGTCCAGAATAGTATAGGAAATGGAGAATCCAAATGACTTACATGTACAGCACATGGACATGAACTAAGAGGGAGATTGCTGGAGGAAAGGGGGGTACCAGGTGGAAGGGAGCAAAGGGGGAAAATTTGGGACAACTGTGATAGCATAATCAATAACATAATTTAAAAACAATTAAAATCCCCCCAAATAAATAAAATACATTTAACAGTATCATCTTAGGGTGGGATTGAAAGTTGTAGAAAAAAATTTATATATTCATTTTGAAATTACAGAGATGAAAGTGGACTACCATGTCCTCTGTCATTCAGGGAAGGATAACATTTTTATTTTGGCCCCAGGCAAAATTTGTGGCAGAAAGTTAATTGTTGCTGCCTTTGAGCAGGGCAGGAGGATGCAATGCCTAGTGAGACTGTAAAAGAAGAAGAAGCCAGAGCTGACTTTGACCAGAGGTTATGACGCTGGAGTCGGGGCTGTGTATTCCTTAGTAGAGAGCAGTGAGTGTTTGTCTGTGGGTCTTGGTCAGCCTGCCTAGAAGGAGATATGTGAGCATTTATAGTTGTAAGGGGCAGGAAATCGGTATATGTTTTATTCTCATAGGAACTGAGCATCAGATGACATGAAATTGGCTGCCATTCTTTCACTGCCATTAGCACATGTAGTTTACAGTGTCACAGAGCTAGGAGAGCTATAATCTAAATATCAAGAACATTATCCAGAGATAACGGAGAATCCAATGGGGTAGAGAACCTTTTCCCACTCAGTCAAGATCAGGGGAGGCCCTCTGTTGAGGGGAAAAGGCTGACAGGCTTTCCTGCCCAGAAGAATGTGTCTCAGAACCGATGACTAAGTAGACAGAGACACAAGGATATTCTGAGGACCAAGTAATGTCAAAGATTCAAAAACATTCAGTTAGTAATGATTTTACTTATATTCTGAATAAGTGGCACATGCAGAAGATGTAGGATGTTTTCACTTCGTGCAGGATCATTTAACGCTTGGATATTTTAATTTGTCAATCGGATCTTTAATGGCATCTGGGTTATGTTTTTAATGACCTTTGACTTTAAGATTAGAAAAACTATAAAATTCAAATTATAAAATATATATGGCTATATATTTTGTCAAGTCATTTTATTTTTTTTACATTTTGATTAGATTTTACTGTTTTATATTGTTCTTTTTATTCTAGTTTTTCCATTACTATTTATTCCCTTTAAACCCTCTTCCCCTCCACAATCACCACACTGTTGTCCATGTCCATGAGTCCCTTTTCCTTGTCAAGTTATTTTATAGTTTTATCTTTTTTAACTGTTATTAAAATTTCAAGTAAGTCTCTCTCTTCAAGTTGCCTCATTCTTTACAGATTTCAAAGATTTTTAGATGTGATTGTATTCAAGTTTTTGTGAGGTAAGTGGGCAGACACTCCTGTGATACAGATGAGAAAACTGAGTTATCAAGATATTCTGTGACTTGTCCAGCTTTTATTCTCCCCAGCAGTAGCAGGAATTGGATTTAAATCCAGGTCTTGTTGTTCCAGGGCTAAAGGTCTCCTATTACACATGAAAATTGTGCCAGGTATTTCCCAGAAAGCTTCCTGTCACCTTATTCCAGTAGAGTTGAATTCTTTCAGTTTTCATTTGTCTTTCTTTTACTCAAATCTATATTAGTACTTTTCTTTCAGTACATTTTACATATAATTAATTTCTTCATCTTCAGGCTTCTATTGTTGCTATTGATAAGTCAGCTATTGATCTAACTCATTACTCGTTGTCACTTCCCTTTGAGTGTCTTTATGGGCTTCGCTTACACCACGTATTAGGTGACACTGTTTTTACTTGTCTTTCTTGGGATTTGTTGGGCTTCTTGACTCCATGGATTGGCATCTCTTATGTGTTCTGCAAAACTCTCTCCACATTTAGCCTCTGACCAATTTTCTCTTCTTTCCTACTTTTGGATCTGATTAAACTTGTTAGATCTTTTCATTCCACCCTTCTTGTCTCTTTGCTCTAGTAACAGCTTTATTGACATATAGTTCACATACCGTAAAATTCACCAATTTAAATTATATAAGTCAGTGATTTCTTGGTGTATCCACAGGATTGTGAGACCATGACTAAATCAATTTTAGAACTTTTAATCACCTCAGAAAGAAAGCCCACGCCCTTTAGCTGTATGCCCCAATACCCTGTCCCACTGGTGATGGGCTGAATGTGTGTGTTTCCCTACCCCAGTTCCTATGTTGAAATAAAGTCCTCAATGTGATTGGTATTTGGAGGTGGAACCTTTAATTAGGTAATCATATTATGAGGGTGAAGCCCTTGCAAATATGATTAGTGACCTTATAATAAGAGGCCGAAGAGCTACCTCACTCTTTTTTCAGCTCTATGAGGATACAATGAGAAGTCAGTCATCTGAAACCCACAAAAGGGGCCTCATCAGGACCTGACTGTGCTGGCAGCCCAGTCTCAGGCTCCTGGCCTCCAGAACTGTGAGGAGTAAATTTCTGTTGTTTATAAGCTGTCCAGCCTGTGGTACTTTGGTTGTAGAAGCCTGAACTTACTGAGACACCACCCAACCATAAGCAACCACTAATCTATTTTCTTTCTCAATGTATTTGCTTATTCTGACATTTTACATAAGTAAAATTACACAATATGTGTTTTTTGTGAGTGGATTCTTTCACTTAGCCTAATGTCTTCAAAGGTCATCCGTGCTATAGCATATCCATACTTCATTCTTTTTTATGGACAAATAATATTCAGTTGCATAAATAGAACACATTTTGCTTATCCTTTCACCAGTTGATGAACATTTGGGTTGTTTCCACCTTTTGGCTATTATGAATAATTCTGTATTCATGTACATTCATGTACAAGTTTTTGTGTGGACATGTGTTTTCATTTCTTTTGGGTATATACTTAGGAGTAGAATCTGGGTCAAATGATAGGTCTCTGTATAACTTTTTGAGAAACTACTAGACTGTTTTCCAAATCAGCCATTTTACATTCCCATCAACAATGTATGAGAGTTTCAATGTCACTTTCTCCATATCCTTACCAGCACTGTTACTACCTGACTTTTTTATTACAGCCAACCTGCTGGATGTGAAGTGGTATCTCATGGTTTCAGTCTTCATTTCCCTGATACTGCTAATGTTGAGCATCTTTTTAATGTGCCTACTGGCTATTTGTGTATCTTCCTTGGAAAAATGTCTATTCAGAATTTCTGACCATTTTAATTAATTAATTTGTTTATTTATTTATTTTTTGACCATTTAAAAATTACCACCTGTCTTTTTATTTGTTTTTAGATATTTTAGATGCAAACTATAATCAGATACAGTTTGCAACTATGTCCTCTTCATTTTGTGAGCTATCTTACTTTCTTGATTGTGTCTTTTAAAGCAAAAAAGGTTTTAAATTTTGATAAAGTCCAATTTATCTACTTTTTGTTGTTGCTTGTGCTTTTGGTGTCTTATCTAAGATTGACTTCTGTATTTTCATTTAAGGATTTTATAAGGCTTTGATTTATTTTGAGATAAGTTTTGCACGTGATGTGAGGTGGGAGCCCACCTCCATTCTTTGGCATTGGCTCTCCAGTTGTCCTGATACCATTTGCTGAAGACTGTTCTCACCTCATTAATGGTTTTATATCTTTGTTGAAAATAAACTGACCATGAATGTGTAGATTTACTTCTTAACTCTCTATGTCTGTCCTTAGGCTAGTACTACCTGGTCTTGGTTACTACAAATTTGAAGTAAGTTTTGTTTAATTTATATCTAAGTAATTTTTTGATGCTGTTGTGAATGGGATTATATTCTTAACTTCATTTTCAGATGTTTACTGCTAGTGTATAGAAATACAATAGATTTTTTGTATATTGATCTTATATTGTATAACCATGTTGAATTCATTTATTTGTTTTAGTATAGTTTTTTAGTGGATTCCTTAGGCTTTCTTTTCTATAAAAGATCATGCCATCTGTGAAAAGAGGTAGTTTTACTCCTTCCTTTTCAATCTGAATCTCTTTTATTTTTTTTTTTCACTTTTTTGCTTAATTGCTCTGGCTAAAACATCTGGTGCAATGTTTAGTAAAAGTGTAGGCTGGACATCCTTCTGTTATTCTTGATCTTGGGGGAAAGCATCCAGTTTTTGTACCTGGATTAAATACGGTGTTAACTGTGCATGTTTGTAGATGTCCTTTATCATGTTGAGGAAGTTCTTTTCTATTCCTAGTTTGTTGAGGTTTTAATCATGAAAGGGTGTTTGATTTTATCAAATGCTCTGTTTACATCTGTTGAGATGTAAAAACCACATAATAATGTGGTTTTTATTTTTTATTTTATTGGTATGGTATATTTATTGATTTTTAGAAGTTAAATATCCTGTTAGTTTCTCATCTGTATTTTACACCTTACTACAACACTTACATTTTATTATAGTCTGTCTTTCCCCACTAGAATATGAACCTGATGAAGATACAGACTGCATTTAACAATAGATTATTGATTTTCAAGAGGGAGATCTTTGTGGACCCTGAAACATGTGACACCCCCCCACCCTGGAAAATAGCACTGCAGAAAAAAGGGGAGAAAAACTCAGTTGAACTGAGGTGTGTATTCTGTGTAGTCACTGGGGCCCAATTGCCAGGAAAGTGTCTTTCTCTTACACACTGGTCTTCAAGCAAGTAATTCAAATTTGTGCCTTAGCAAGACAACAAACCATGGACTTTCAGGGTCACTTTTAACTAGTGTATACATTCAATGCTGCATTACCTGAAGCCTAGACCACGGGTGTTCATCCCTACAGTACCTGGCATGTACTGGGAGGACAAAAGAAGGTGTTCATTTTATTACAAATGTGTACCCTGTGCTAAGGCACTGGATTAGAGGCTGAGGTTATAGAAATGTATGAAATGGATCCTTATCTCACAGAGCTCAGAGTCAGTGTAAGTAGAGAGACAATTAAAATACAGAGCAAACTGGCCAAGATGGAGGTGTAGGTAAATGCACTTTGCCTCCTTGCACAGTCAAAAGGACAACAAATTTAAAAAGAAACAAAAATAACCAGAGCTGCTGGAAAATTGAACTGCATGAAAGTCTGACAACCAAGGGGTTAAAGAAGAAACATTCATCCAGACTGGTAGGAGGGGCAGAGATGGGCAGCTGGGTGGAGAGGACTTGCAGCAAGGCAGTAGCTGAAGGACCAGGTGGGTGAGTAGGCTGCTGGTAGTCCCACATTTGTGTGTGGATAAACCAATAAACCAGGAAGAAAAACTGGGGAGTGAGACAGACCACGCAATCCAGGGTTCCAGTGAGGAGAAATAAAGCCTCAATACCTCTGACTGAAAACACCTGTGGGGGTTGAGGCAGCAGCAGGAGAAATTCCCAGCCTCACAGGAGAGTTCATTGGAGAGACCCACAGGGTCCTAGATCATATACAAACCCACCCACCTGGGAATCAGCACCAGAAGGGCCCAATTTGCTTGTGGGTAGAGGAGGAAGTGACTGAAAACTGGCAGAGAGTGGAGCAAGTGCCAGTGTTCCCTCTCGGACCCTTGCCCTATGTACAGCACCACAACACAGCCGGGTTACCCTGCCCTGGCGAATACCTAAGGCTCCACCCCTCATTATGTAACACACATGCTAAGACAAAAAATGTGGCCCAAATGAAAGAACAGATCAAAGCTCCAGAAAAAATACAACTAAGTGATGAAGACATAGTCAACCTATCAGATGCACAGTTCAAAACACTGGTAATAAAGATGCTCACAGAATTGCTTGAATTTGGTCACAAATTAGATGAAAAAATGAAGGCTATGCTAAGTGAAATGAAGGAAAATGTACAGGGATCCAACAGTGACAGGAAGGAAACCAGGACTCACATCAACGGTTTGGACCAGAAGGAAGAAAGAAACATTCAACCAGAACAGAATGAAGAAACAAGAATTCAGAAACATGAGGAGAGGTTGAGGAACTTCTGGGACAACTTTAAACATTCCAACATCCAAATCATAGGAGTGCCAGAAGGAGAAGAGCGACACCAAGAAATTGAAAACTTATGTGAAAAAAATGAGGGAAAGCTTCCCTAATATGGCAAAGGAAATAGACTTTCAGGGAGTCCAGGAAGCTCAGAGAGTCCCAAAGAAGTTGAGCCCAAGGAGAAACACACCAAGGCACATCATAATTACATTAGCCAAGATTAAAAATAAGGAGAGAATCTCAAAAGCAGCAAGAGAAAAGGAGAAAGTTACCTACAAAGGAGTTCCCATAAGACTGTCAGCTCATTTCTCAAAAGAAACCTTGCAGACAAGAAGGGGCTGGAAAGAAGTATCTGAAGTCATGAAAGGCAAGGACCTACACCCATGATTGCTCTATCCAGCAAAGCTATCATTTAGAATGGAAGGACAGATAAAGTGTTTCCCAGATAAGGTCAAGTTAAAAGAATTCATCATCACCAAGACCTTATTATGTGAAATGTTAAAGGGACTTATCTAAGAAAAAGAAGATCAAATCTATGAACAGTAAAATGACACCAAACTCACAACTATCAACAACTGAACCAAAAAAAAACCCCCAAAACAAAAACCCAAAACCAAAACCAAATACTAACTAAGCAAACAACTAGAACAGGAACAGATTCACAGAAATGGAGATCACATGGGGAGTTATTAGTGGGGAGAGGGTAGAATGGGGGAAAAGGTGCAGGAAATAAGAAGCATAAATGGTAGGTACAAAATAGACAGAGAGAGATTAAGAATAGTATGGGAAATGGAGAAGCCAAAGAACTTATATGTATGACCCACAGACATGAACTAGGTGGGCGAATGCTGGTGGGAGGGGGGTGCAGGGCAGAGGGGAATAAAGGGGGAAAAACAAATATGACAACTATAATAGCATAATCAATGAAATATATTTAAAAAAATACAGAGTGAAAGTATGAGAAAGCTCATAATTACTCATACTGGTGGTATGAACATGGGGAAGGAGTGGATGAGGCTTCCTGTGGCAAGTGAGGTCTGCGCTCTCCTCTGTCCACCTCCACTGCCATCTCCTGGTCCAAGTCACCACCACCTCTTGGAATAACGTCGGCATGTCCTAACTGTCCTTTCAGGCCCTACCTTGCTACCCGTACTGTCTGTTCTCAGTACACCATCCAGAGTGACCCTTTAAAAGCTTGAGTGTACTTGTGTCTCCCTTCTGCTCATAGCCCAGACTGCCTATCTTTCCATAATTCGAGGCCGAGCTGCTGTCATGGTTCACAAGCTCCTGCCCGATCTGGCCCTCCACTGTCCCTCTGACCTCCTGATCATGCCGCTGCACACACTCTGATCTGCCTGCTGGTCTTCCAGCACAGCAGCCTCATTTTGCTCCCACTGGGGACCTTTGTGTTTGCTGTTTCCAGAATGCTCTTCCCAGATATCACCTCACTGTCTTCAGACTGCTGCTTCAAGCTTTTGGCAGCTAGGCCTTCTCTTACTACATAAACTACATAAAAGGCTCCCTCTTCCCTGCTCCCTTGCCACCTGCACCTGCTTTATTTTCTCTCTACAGCTCACTCATTTATTTGTTCATTGTCCATCTTCCCTGAGTAGAATGTAAGTTCTATAAAGTGAGAGACGTTTTTGCCCATTTTTTTCATTGCTGTTATTCCCATTGCCTAACATATGCTTCCTGGCACATAGTAGTTTTCATTAAATTGTTGCTGACCCAATGCACTACCATTCTGGAGGATGAGTAGGAATGACTCAGAATGTAGAAGTAATCTGTGATAAGAGTTAAATGGGGTGTTTATTGAATGGAATAACTTAATTTCCCCATATGTGGAGCTTGGGTTTTGTACTAGATGCTTGCTGATGCCCATTTTCATCCAATCATCCCCATCTCTGAAATAACCTAACAACACTGACATTCTGGAGCCCAGAGTGCACCAAGAATCTGTGTGAAGGATTCTGACAGGTCTTAACAATCCGAGGGTGGAGCAGTGCCTGAAAGTTGGTGACACCGAAGCCCATTATGATGATGGTTTCCTGAGACCACAGCTGCCTCATGGATGTGACCCACCACTGTTGTGACAGGCTCCTGATCCTCTCGTCCCAAGAGCAGCCCCTGTGCCAAACCCCAAAGCTCAAGGTTTAAAGAGGCATCCTCATGCTAATATATTATAATTATACATTGTAATTATAATTAATAATGATTGCTTATTGAGTGCTTCCGCTGTGCCATGCTCAGTGCTGGAAGCTCTATAATGTTCTCTTTTACGACCCTCTGAGAAAGGTACTGTTGTCATTTCCATTTCACAGATTAAAATGAACATGTGCTCAAAAAATTCATAACCTGCCTAAGGCCATGTGGCCGGTAAGTGGCTAAGCTAGTCAATTTTAATTCTAATCTGATGGAGTCTAAAACCTGTGTTTTGGCTACACTGTACATGCTCCAGATCATTCCACCTGCAGCAGATAGTTTGCCTCTGAGGGCAAGAACACATCCCTCCAGTTCTCTACTTTCCTGCCTTTGGAAACGAAGTTTGGGGTGATCCAGAAGCTGCAGGTGTGTGTTTATCCTACAGCTTTGCTGGAACAGGGCAGGAGGACAGTGCAGGCCTGGGCACTGCTCTGCTGGGTTATGATTTAACACACACTGTTGTCAAAACTCCATTAGGAAAGTCGTTAGGAGTTCAAAGGACAAGGCGGATTAAGGAAGTGTTGCTTAGAATGAATGCATTCTTGCTTAGAAAATGTATTTTCTATAATAATTTTGGGAGTCTGGGTTTCATAAGCTTTATTGAAAGGAGCCATATATATTTGGGGAAAGAGTTTGGAATAGCACAAGTTTCCTTAGGGAAGGAGCATGAAGGTGTGTGTTGAAGTGTGATTGAATTTACTGTAATTCTTCTAGAGACACTTAGGGGGTGAGATCAGAGGATGTGACCTTCAGAAAAAGAAATGCAGACCACAGGTGGCTGCAGGTTTTTCAGAGGGCTTACTACAGACATTGTTTGAGGGTTGGATAATACTGAGATTCTTCTTTTGGAGGGCTGGTGGTTCTTTTTATGGTCTGTTGAGTACAGGGGCTCAGGCCCCAAAAACTGTCCTTGGGATTAAGGAACCAGGTATTTTCAGAAGAAGCACTGGTGCAGCCTTTGGATTACATCATAGGCAATGTTGTGACATCCCTGAATTATGTCAAAGGACAGTGTTGTGACAGCCCTAGATTTCATCGCGGTGGTGCTGTGAGAACCCTTGCTTTTTGGCACACTGTGAAGAATTGTGGAAGGAGTTGTGGCATTTGAAGTTAGAGAAACTGCTCATGAGGGCACCTAGCATGTCTTAGACCCAGCAGAAAGCCCTCTATGTATATTCTCCTGTATATTCACAGCTAATTAGGAGAACAGTCTTGGCTGAGGATGGAGGGGAATCCTAGGAGTATTAGAGAAGCTACAACATTGTCTAGCCTTCAAGGAGTTACTTCAAAGCCTCTTGAAGGTAAGAAAGTTGCTCAGGATTGTCATGGGCTAAAGTGAATTTTGTAGTCTATTAAGTCTGTTGTCAACAAGTGCAACAAAGTGGAAGTGTGTGAAGAGAGGCTTGATATTTTGGTGTCTCAGATTTTTATTCTTGTCTCTCTCTTGTGCTGGGGCTGTGCCCAGCCAGTCATGCAAATTCCAAGGTGAGTCTGGGTCTTTTCAGCTCAGCTCATTAGATTTATCAGTAACTTGTTTTCTGGGCAAATACGGTGTGTGTGTATGTGGGAGGGGGGTAGGTGTGTGTGTGTGTGTGTGTATGTTTAGAAGGTAACTGGGAGGAGTCAAGGCCCATGAGGTTTGGTGAGGCTTCTGTACTGCCTCCACATGGCATGGGTACCCCACAACAGGGGACCTCTGTCTCAGTTCTGAGGTGCTGAACTTAACACCCCCTACCCCACCACACACACCCTAGACCTGTGTGTCCACACTCTATGCTCATTTGCACATTCCTGTGCTTGGACTTGAGTTTGGTTGTTCCATTCAACATCTTAGTTGAGTTCCACTGTGAGTGATGTCCTTACTTCACCAGAATTTGTTAACTCTCACAGAAAGCTTATCTGACATACCATTAGTGCTGCTTAATGCTTATGGTGCTTCTAACCAGGTCTTTATGGAAACATGGTCTCACTCCATGGAATAACCGGAGGATGGCTATTGTAGCCACTGGTCAGGCTAATGGGGCCTTGAGAGAATCATCTGGCTGGAGGAGCCATGGGAATAGGAAGGAGAGAAGAGGGAAGTGGGAAGGAGAACAACTCCATTATGTGGGGAGCTGTGGGAGGTGACTGGAGAGAATGCCACTGCGCAGGAGATGTTGGAGTTTGTGTATGTATCACAGCTAATTAGGAGAACAGATTATACTGCTTTGGTGTCAAAATAGCTGTAGGGAAAACAACCTTAATGGCAGGTTGCAGATGAAAGAAAATGAAATGGGAAAGAAATGAGGAGCATTTAAAAGAAAACAATCAGGCTGGAGGTAATGGAGAGAGGAGGATAAGGCAGGGCATATAAAAAATTAAAGAACTTGGCATAGGGTGGCTGGCATATGCAGTTCTGATGGGTGACAAGGTAAGAGAGCCTAGTCCCACATTTCCTCAGTCTCACTGTTCAAAGCACTAAGGTTGCTAGGGGACAGGAGGAAAAAGGAGGGGGTAAGCAACTTTTGGGGGGCACCCAGGAGGGGCAGCTTCAGGTGGCCAGGCTGTGCTCTGTCTGTGATCAGTCTCAGCTCTGCGACTCCCTGTGGTTCTGCCCTCTGTTTCCCTCTGTATTCCTCACAGTGATGTTTCTGGTCCTTCCATCCCTTTTAGAGCTTCCATCACCATCCCTTAGCGGATGGCTCTCTAATTTGGGTTTTAACCCCCATGGATCTCCTGAGTTCTCTAGTTGCTACTCACCCCCTCCTGCATTATCTCACCTACCACATCTAAAATTGACTCTCTCCTCTCCCTAGGCTGCCCATACATCCTTCTCCTCAAGACTTACTCTGTCTCAGCACATGGGGTACCACCATTCATCTAGTTACCTGGGCTGGAAAATGGAATCTTTCTTGATTCTCCCCTCTCCAGTCTGTCACTGCATTCTGTTTACTCTACCTTCCACACAGGTCTTCAGTCAGCTCAGCATTTCTCTTCATCTCACTGATGCTGCCTTGGTCATCACTTACTACACAGCTGCAGTAGCCTAAGAGTGGTTCCGATCCATTCTCCCCCTTCCCCAGGCCACTCCCACACAGCAGCCCAAGTGCTCCTTCCAGAACAAATCTAATCATGTCACTCTCCTTTCTAAAAATCTTCAGTGATTTTTTTCTGCTCTGGTTATCTATTACTGCATAAAAATACTACTACAAAACTTAGTGGATTAAAACAACTGTTTTATTATACCTTGTACATTGTAGGTCAGGAATTCCAGCAGGGCTCAGCTGGGTGAGCCTTCTGTTTCATGGGCATCGACAAAGGTATTCAGCTGGGGATGGGCTTGCCTAAAGTCCAAGATGGCTTCACTCACACAATTGGTGCTTTGGTGAGGAGGACCAGAAGGCTGGGCTCAGCTGAAATTGTCAGCTGGAGCACCTACACTTTTGGCCCCTTCAGCATGGTGGTCTTAGGGTAGCTGGTCTTCTTACATGGTGGCTCATGGCTCCAAGAGTGAGAATTCCAGTGAACAAGGTGGAAGCTGTATGGTGTTTCATGACTTAGCCTCATTTTCACAGCACTATATTGATGGAATCAGTCCTAGATTTCAAGGATGGGGGAAAAAGCCTCTACTTCTCAGTGGAAAGAGTGTATCCATGTCTTCAGACTACCATTAGGGTGAAGAACAGCTTCTGTAGCATGACGTGTATGACCTTTCGTGGACTGGCCCCTACTGGCCTCCTCTCTGCTAACCATTCCCCAACTAATGTTCCAAGGCTCCAGCCATCCTTAGAGACTTATAACTCCTTGAGTAGTCTGAGCTATCTTACCCTGTTGGATTCCTCCCTCTGTTTAGAATGGCCTTTTTCACTCATTCTTCATCTGACAAGCTCCAGTTTCCATTCATGTCTTAGCTTCAGTGCTTCCTCCTGCAGGAGGTCTCCTGTGAATGTTAGTCTAGGTTAGATGGCTTTCCATGTGGCCAAATAATAGTCATTACACAGTACTGTAATTGTTTAACAGTCCACATCTCTCACTGGACTGAAAACCATGAGAGCACAAGACTAGGTCTTGTTCATCTTTATATCTGTGGGATCCAACATAAGACCTGATACATATTAATTGCTCAAAAGATGTTTACTGGATCTTAGTTTCCTCATTTGTAAACTGGGAAGGTTGGTTAACAAATAGGTCTATCCAGTGCACCATGTCTTATTCAATTGCTTCCTCAGCATAGAATTGAAAAGGATTCTGAAACTACAACCAGGCTCAGCAAGAAAGAGGATTGTGATGCATTAGTGATGTCTGCCATGGGCACAGCATAGGGAAGAGGCAGCTTATATGCTGTGAATTTGATATACCTAGATGAGGTCACCTTCAGGGCTTCTTCAACTTTTAATTGTCTGTTCATAGCACTATCCAAAACACAGCTACCTGGAATCCTAGACTGTAAGAGCTAGAAGTTTCCCATGGGATCACTCAGGGTTAGATCTAATATAATGAATTAATGTGCACTCATACAAGCAGAGCAGGAATCAAGGTGTAGTATATTAGATAGTAGATGCTGACCCCAGCTCAGCATTAATTTTGTCCCTTGTCTACTCTGAGGTTTCAGACAATTTGGCAGTTGGGCACAGTCACTTACTAGCTGTGTGTTCTTGAGGAGATTATTTCTAAACTCCAGTTTAATGTCAGTCACATAAGTGGGAGCACTTCTCAGTTGTTTCTGGGTTATAGTGAGGACTCAAATGTTAACTAGTTTTAGTATTAGTATTATTAGTATTAGTGTTATGACCACCTCTACTATTATCAAAGACTTTTACCTGGCCTACTTCCTGGAGTTAGCACAGAGACCCAGGCAGAGGGGGTTGTGAGGCACAGGGCACAGGTGACCTGAAGTCTCGGGGTGACTTGAGACCACGTTAAGGAAAAGTTGAGGAGTCCCATTTTCCCCAGCCAGAAGGTTTTGAAACTGAACCTAGTGACAAATTGTAGCTTGCACCTGGGAAATGTCTCTAGACAACTATGGAAGCAGTGACATTTTAAACCAGGATTTCTGTAAAACAGAGAGGAAAGCTCATCTAACAGGCCAGATGCTTCATCAGATCTAAAAATTTTGTCTTTGAGGAAGAATAGGAACAAGTTGTAAAAGTCAATAGAAAATAATTGATTTAAGACAAAATTAAGAGAGATATATATATCTGTCTGGAATAACCCCAACCATTGTTAATATAATGAGAATGGTTGGCACAACCTCAATGTAACCTGGCAGCCAAAGAGAGTGGACTGGAGTGCGCATGTATGAACAATGAAGTACTAACTGTACTAGTTAGTGGGGGTGGTAAATGGCGTTGAGTGAGCATGTGTACTGTATGGCCATCACATTCAAAATGACTGAGTGAGTAGAGCAACAAATCTGCACCAAATTTTGCATCAAGCTTGAACATTCCTCCGCAGAAGCTATTGGGATGATTCAGAAGGCTGAAGCTATGGGCAACTGGTGATGGGCAACTTCATCACGACAACATGTTTGCTCATGCACCAGGTTTTTTAGTGAAACATCAAGTCATCCAGCTGACTGAGCCCCACTGCAGCCCAGATTTGGTGCCCTGAGACTTCCAGCTTTTCCTAAAACTAAAATCACCTTTGAAAGGGAAGAGGTTTCAGAGCGTTGATAAGATTCAGGAAAATATGATGGGGCCCCTGATGGTGATTGGGAGAACTGTGTGAGGTCCAAAGGTGCCTACTTTGAAGGAGACTGAGGTACCATTGTCCTGTGTACAGTGTTTCTTATATCATCTTCAATAGGGGGCAGAATCAGCATCCACTAGGGTGGAACACTTTGTCCCTAAATGGTGAATAGTAATGAGTTAAGGTAAGCTGATTATGAAGTTTAAAAAACAAATAATTCAGGGAAAATCAATAGAGGGTCATTATTGCAGAGGCCAGTGCTATGGTGAGGGCTTGGGGAGGCATAGAAATGGGGAGGTGTTGATCTAATTTCTGGAGGTCTAATGTATGAAGCTCTTCGGGCAACAATGACAAATGTACTTCTAATCAACTCCATTATTAAGTTTAGTATCAAGGAGAAGGGCACTTTGCTTTCTTCAATTTCATAGGAATATGATTAACATGGATATGAAAAAAGTTAAAGGGAACACAATTTGATTTGAACTTAATAGTCTATTTCAGAGTGCCAATTAAGATGTATTTGTAGGCTTTTGTGGGTATGTTTCCAGGGACTCTAAATTGTGGTTGAACCACTTCCATCTTGTACTTTTCCTCCCTCCCTTTCCCCTCTCCTGGAGGTTTCAGTCTGTTCAGAGTGAAGCAAAAGGAAGAAAGAGATAAACCAGGACAGTGTGAGGAGAATGGCATGCCAGGGATGGGGAGGAAGACTGCTTTGGTAGCATTGCAGTGTGAAGGATTTCAGGTTGGTGTGAACAGGGGAAATGAACTCTTTCCACGCTGGCAACAAACCCTTTGTCAGCAAGAAAGTGAGGCTCTTGGCTGGTGTAGCTCAGTGGGTTGAGCGTGGGCTGTGAACCAAAGTGTCACACGTTTGATTCCCAATCAGGGCACATGCCTGAGTTGCAGGCCATGGCCCCCAGCAGCCACGCATTGATGTTTCTCTCTCTCTCTCTCTTTCTCCTTCCCTTCCCTCTCTAAAAAATAAAAAAATATTAAAGAGAGTGGAGCTCTCTGAATTTGCAACGAGAGAGTTGGGACACAACTGAGGAGGATCTTAGAAAAACTATAAATGTGGTGGTTAGCAGTTCACTTTAGTGCTGACATGTAATAGGCCAAAATTTCATGGACAGTCTCCTTATGATTCTGGGAGTTTAAGACAATTCCAAATCCTCTCCTAACTCCGTCCCTGTCCCTCACCTTTTGACTAAAACATTTGGATTCAGAGACTGAGAACTTGAAAATGCCCACCTATGGGCATCTACATCTGGGAAAGTCTTTTCTAAGATTCTCTCTCTCAATTTATTACTATTGGGGAATAGCAAAGAAAAAAGGGGGAGACAGCTGGGGGTTCCTCTGGCTTTGACAATGAAGGCACTTGTAGCTTTCTTGTCTTATATCTTGAAAACAGACTGTGCTTTGTAGCTCTCACCCTGTGGTGTTTCAGATTTATTTTTTATAACAGAGATACTTGTTTGGGGAATGCATACAAATTTATCTCCTCCTTTATGATCTCCTTGTTTAAAGAAGGGCCATCTTTGAATATGCTTTACCTTTAGTAAGTACTTTAAGAAACACAAACCTTTGGTGTGTCTCAACATTAGAAAACAGTGTAATTAAAGGGACGTGTTTAATTGGGAAATGGACCCAGAGCCCAATTTAGCATCATCATCTCGGCCAGACAGGGCCAAGCTGACGTCAGCAGGAATCTGGCTGTCTCAGGAGTTGGGGACAGAGCTAGCTTGATTAAGATGTTTCCTGGGAAATGGAATTAAGCCTAATGATTTCCAATGGAAGGGACTGCTAATTGGGGAGGCAGCTGCTTAATTGGGACATCTGCAGGTAATTAAAAGCTTTCTCCTGATGGGCTTTTCTATACTTATGACTCTGGGAGAATATGGGTGTTCTTAACCCGTGGGCCATGTCTGTTCCAGGCCACTCAACTAGGCCACCTTTCCACAGTAGTTCTTGGCAAACAGAGCTTCACATGAGGCCTTCAGTGGGTCCTCAGGAGCTTGGGTGAGTCTAGGTGAGTCCAGTAAGCTCCCTGAAAATGGAGAAAAAGGCAATGAAGTAACATGGCAGTGCCCCAGAAGTGCCTTGTGTTTTGATTTTGACACCCAGACCCCAGAGCCCTCTGTATTATGTGACTCTGACTGAATGGGAGTTAAGATGGCACCTTCTGCAGAGATGGGCAGGCCCAGCCCCATGGGGGAAGGAAACCCCGGTGAAAATACTCTGGAGGAGGAGTAAGATAAACTGCTGTCTGGATCCAAATCTGCTGCCAACTGGCAGTGTACCACTTATCTCTTCGAGGCCTCAGTTTTCTCAACTATAGAATGGGGATGATTCTACCTGATTATGAAAAGATCCTTTCATTCTAGGTGCTGTGTAAGGGACTGGAGAAGGATGAAATTTTAATGTGTTCCAAGCAACTCAGTCTACCAGGGTAGATACATCTGTAAATCAGCCCTTGTCATCTAGTGTTACAGGTTCTACTGGACAGTGGAGGTGGAGATTAGTCATCAGAGAAGATCAGAGAAGGCCTTAGACGGAGGTAGCCCTTGAGGTAGTGTTTTGAGGGACATTTTATGAATGGATAAGGCAGAGGGGGAAAGCACCCCAGGCAGAGAAATGGTGTACGCAAAGGCCCAGGAGTGCAAACCCTATGGCACATTCCAGGACCTGTCACTGGTTGTGTGCATTTCTGTTCCTTGGGAAGGATGTGCAATGTGGGGAGAGAGAAGGCGGAGGGGAACGCAAGACAGTGGAGGCCACAGGAGATGAGTCATGAAAGGCCGTGTGGGTTACTTTAGGAAGCTGGTTGAATTTTCTCCAGTAGGCAGTGGATGGTTATTGGAAGTGTTTAGTGTGGTAGTGATGGAGTCACATCTGAGTTTGAGAAAAGTCACTCTGAGAGAAGTATGGTACCAATTTGAAAGCTGGATTAGAATCTCAAGGCTGGAGGTAGAGAGACTGTCACGATGGTCTAGAAGACAAGTGTCAAGTCCCTAAATTCAGGCAAAGGCAGTAGGGAATGAGAAGAGAGAATGATTTGAATTTGTGTCATGGATTTCTTTGTTGGTGTTTATAATTTTAAGCTTCTCAGAATTCTGGAATCACCAGCCTTATTGTAGTCCTTGCTTCCTTTTGGCCAAAGGCCCCTTGTTAACATGTCTTTACCTGCTTTAACCCCTTGCTCTGCAGAGGAGGCTCCTGGGACTTCCCTTTCCAAAGGAAACTTTGTCAAGGCTTGGGACACCCCATGCAGTGTCCTCACACAAGAGGAGTGAGACAGGACAAGACTTTGGGGCCTCTGGATCCCCCAGGATGCTTAGGAGAGAGAGCTCTGAGAAGGGGCAGGAGCCCAGTCCAGTGTTTGAGTTTCAGTAGGTTTGGACAAACGCCTGATGGGGAAGCACAAAGGTCAGCAGAAGCCATTAGTACCTGCAGTTTTCATTGTGACCATCATCTCATGTTCTCTCCTTTCACACCTGGCAGTTTGGGTAATAGGCACAATATTCATGCCTCAATGGATAAGGTACACGTCCATTTTCAATTTTCCTGAAATGCAGTTCTTGAGGGTTGGGTCACTTGAAGGGCTCAGTACACACTGTTGGGATGAATGCAGACTCTTGGGTCTAAAACTATTAACTTTGGTGCCCTTTCAAAAAGCATCTTCAGTGTTGAAGTTTTTTGAAGTGCTCAGATATGATTCTCTATATACAGTGCTTCTGTGAATAGCCCACATGCACAGTGTGGGTTAGGGGGGATGAGGTAAGCTGGATGGGGGATTGTCTCACTTTTTATCTGAACAAGCAGACATCCGCCTCTCCTCCTCTCCACTGTTACAGCTCGGACTCTCTGGACCACCCCTTAGCAGAGAGTTCTTTAGGAGAAACTGAAATGGAATTATGTGTTGTGTCTATGTGAAAAGTATTGCTTGGCACATTTTTAGACTTCTCATTTACAAAGTGAAGTCCGGTTCCTTTTAACTTGTTTTGTTTTCTTCGGAAGTCTCAAGTTAAAAGAGCCCTATTAGAACAAAAATCCGAAAGGGCCTTTTCCTGTTAGGGGAACCTCAGGTGAACCTGCCTTTTCTCTGCAGCTTCTTGAGGTCAAGATCTTGTGTTTTCTCCTGTGGCCTTCCTGTTCCCTGGGCAGAGTGAAGCATCCAGCAGTTTCTTAGGACAAACTTGGCCATTGACCACGTGAGATTGATTTCACCCCTGGTGTGAAACAGTTAGTCTTACTACCTTGGTATATACTTGCTAGATGAATGAATGAATGTACTTTAGTCTAGGAAAGTGTTTCCCATAAGGGAAAAGTAGGGACTGTGGTATAAGGTTTTTCTTCCCCCCCCAGACCTCTACCCAAAACCTTAAATAGAGCAGTCCAGCATTAGTAAGTAACTTCCCATTGTGCTTTGGATAAATTCTAGCCCCCTTTCCATGGCCTACCCTGTCTGGTTTAATCCAGCCCCTGTGGACTTCTGTGGGCTCATCTTGCTCTGCTATCCCCTTTGCTAACTCTCTGTCAGTTGTACTAACCACTGGTCACAGTCTCTCCCTAGGGACAGACTGTTCCTCTGACTCAGGTACTCTGTTCCTTCATGTCCCGCTAATTCTCACCAATCCTTCTGTTGGCATTGGAAGGTCTTTATGACCCTAAATCTAAATCAGGCTTCCTCTCCCCTCTCCCATCCACCTTATTCTTCCTTTGAAGCATTTATTAAAATTTGTTGGGCCATATCTACATGTGAGATTATTGGCTGAGTTAGTTTGTCTAGACTCTAAACTCCTGAGGGTAGGGAGTACTTTACATTTTCTACTACATTCTAGTGCCCAGCACAGTGTCTGTCTTATAGTAGGTGCTTAACAAATATCTTTTGAGGAAATGAATGACTGACTGATGTTGAGTTTTAGTCCAGTATGGCAGCCAAGGTGAGCAGAACTGGGAAGAGTTAGCCACAGTGCTAGCCCATCCCAGAAGCAATGATGGCCATAGTGCTTCTAGAACTTCCCTGTGCCTACCCTACAGGGCCAGCAGAGTGGGGTAGAGACTAATGCCAGGGCTTTGATACTTCTGAGTTGATAGTACTTCTGCTTTGGTATCTCCCATTCTCTTTGAGTCCTGTAAGTGCCCTTGGTACTTTGTCTATACCTCTAGAGTGGGGTGGTCTGATGGGCTGGGAGCCAGGGAGGGAAGGGAGGAGGGAGGAATTTGGCCAGATTGGAGACTGGCAGAGCAGTTTTCTTAGCAGGATGTTTATTGATGAAATACCTAGAGCCAGTTGTGAGAGGTTATTAATCTCAATTAAACCTGATTTGGATGTGATTGGATTTGGGCTGAGACTGTCCAAGTCAAGCCTAGCCCACTTGATAGCCTACTCAGTGGCCTGTTTACAACACACAGGCTGGCATCCACACTGGCACAGACAGATAGCCTATGGTACCCCTGAGAAAGGAGGGTGTTGATGCCATGAATATTCAGGCACCCCTGCCCTGGGGACTTCACAGATCATAGGGGCCTAATTGCTGCTGGCGTCTTGGGAAGATATGACATTCACTATGGGGAGATGACTAATTGTCACAATTACAGGAATATTACCTTGAAAAAAGCCACTCTTCTTATTTTCCTAGTGAGACTGTATTGGGAGAGGACTTGGTACTTGGTGTTGAGATGGCGGGAGAAGCCTCCTGGCTTGTGCTGAGGGCCAAGTGGATTCCTGAACAGACAGGAGTATTCCCCTGGCCTGGCAGGCTGCTCAGGGCTCCAGCTGCTGAAAACCATGGCTCAGGCTCAGCCCCTTGTTATCATAGGGAACAAGGAATGGGGTCATTATCATGTGGGCCAGATAGGCTGGGCCAGCCATGAAACTATTAGTGCTAGCCTGGACTCAACTGCAGAGGCCTTGGGGAGCCATTAGCTCTGAGTGGTTGGAAAATGTTAACTGTCAAATCCCTGCTTTTGTTAGAAAGTCTAGGTGAAAATAAAAATCAAATAGGTAGAAGTTAAATACTAGGCTTGCATGTTACATGAGTGTCTCTGTTCTCAGACAATTGAAAATAAATCAACTCTTAAAACCTCTTACCATTTAAACATGATCTTAAATAATATATAATATTTCATTGTGTTATATTAAAAACAAAATTTACTTTTATCAAAGTAATATATGTTCAGCTATGAAATGCTAATAATGAAAAGTAGTAAACTTCCCACCCCTCATCCCTTTTCCGTTTTACACTCCAAAGTCAACTGCTTTCAACATCTTTGATATTTCTTTGGGAACTTAATTCCATATTAATAAATAATATGTCAATACTGCCATTTATTGATATACTCACTTTAGACATTATGAATTATTTCATTGGAGTTCAGGTAGATTTCGGATGCTTACTCATACTCTCTGCCCACCTTCCACTCCCCACCTCACCGCCACTTCCTTGTTGTCTAGTATTATTATGTAATGTACTCTAGTTAAATTAGAGGCCTAGGGTTACATTATTATGATTATGTAAGTGTAATTTATTGTTAAGTCATGTATAGTACTATGGTTGTTTTCTTTTGGAGGAGGAAATTTTATTTTGTTTTTCCTAGAGTTGAAGTCTTTTTTCTTTTTTTACTTGTAGAGTTGTCTTTTTATATAACCTTAATTTCTTTTTAATTAGTGATCTTTACACTAGTATCAAAATTTTTTTCTAAGTACACACATAGATAGTTTATCAGTTCTGTGTTGTAGCATTCCTCCTAGAGTTCTCCTTCCTGGAAACTTCCATCTCCCTGCTTCTGATTTACACTGACTGTTCTCTGGAGCTGTGGTACAGCATTGCTTGGGGGTGCTATAGCTTTTCTGCTTCAGAGTCCCTGCTAAAGTTGTGAGTTCTTTCAAGTCTGAAAGTGAATTAGTTTACTTTCATGTGAATGCTAGTTTAGCTGGTTATAAAATCTCAGATTAAAAACTTATTGAAAAGCATTGCTCAGTTATCTTCTGCAGCCCATGTTCAGCAACTCCCTGCCTTTGATTTCTCATTTCATAAAAGAGGAAACTAAGTGAAAAAATTGATTTTGGGGGTATATTCTTTATCTTTGTTTTCCAAGCTTGCCAGTGAATTTCTTATTTGGGCTATCTTATTTTTAAGTTTAAAGTTGTTTCTTCAACTCTGTTCCATTAAAATAGTGAAAGAATCCTATCTTATTTCTTAGATACATCATCTTTTTATTAAAATCTTGACAGTTCCTTTTCTTTATTAGCTCAGTTTTCTTGGCTCTTTCCTTTTTTTCTATTTTATTTTGCCTTGTATCACAGGAATTACTCAAGTGTTAAATGATCTTTGGCTGTTAATATTTAATAAAAGGGTTTTAAGAAGCTTTTTGGCACATGCATGTTGGGGGGGGAGAGAGATTGGCCAATTACTAGGTTTCACTGTAGTGATATCAGGCAAATCTAATAACCTGGCCATCTTTTCTTTGGGCACGAATCATCTAGTCTTCTGCCTGGGAGGAGAATGCCTTGTTTCCAGCTTTCTAGGAATGAGGTGGGAGAATGGGATTGACAGATTTTAAGTTAACCTACCTTTATCTGTCATATGCCTGATATTCTTGAGATGACCTGGATTAATTTCTCCAGAGAATAAACCTTGGTGATGGAGTGTATGGAGTTAGTCAGCTGGCTGCCTGGGGCAGTGGAGGGAATCTTAGGGCATAATGCTTCTGTACTGTGACATTCAGTTAGCCCTCCTGTTTATAGCTTTGTGCCTCATGCTCCCCACCTCTGCCTTTCCTGGCATGTAGAGCCTTAGATCCTGAGCCTTTCTGGGGTTCTGTGTTGGGGCCAGATCAGGGAAGTGATTAGTTTATGTATCATAGATATTTCAATTTTGTGGGCATATTATAGTAGCTTTTTTTGCCTTGCTATGCAAATTACCAATCCTTCAACTCTTTATGTCTTCCCAAAATTTGTTGAAATTTTTCATTCACTGCTATCTCTTTTCTCATTCTATTTTTTTGTGTAGTTATACTTAAAAATTACTATACCATTAATTTAGTGCAGTTTTCATAGAAGAAAGAGATAAATGCTTGCAGTTAATTGGTCATATTGAACTGGAAGTCTCTTTTGTTTATGTTTTTGTTCTTTTTCAAAATTGAACATATAGTTAATTGGCTTACATCCATTGGATACCATCAGGATGAAAGAAGTATGGCATCTGGCTCACCAGATAATTCTGAGCTTTTAAAAATTGTGCAAAGTTTATGGGTTTTGTTTTAGTAATAGGCCTTTGGTCCCCACCCATAATCTAGCATTCAAATATTTGTAAAAATGAGGAACTACACACAAATGTAGTAAAGCTAACAAAATAGAACTGTTGTTTGAGGAGCAAGTCTACTCAGTAATAGCTTGAAGTGTCTGTCCGTCAGTTAGGAAAGTTCGATTCGGAGGACGGGGATGGCCTGGAGATAATAACACATAAGGCACGAAACTCACAGACATGCAAGATAAGGGCTGTTGGCAGGTGCAAGAGTTCAGAACTGAGGTTGGCACTGTGCTCCTCACCAACCGCCTTCACCCCAGTGTGTCTCTGTGTTTCTAGCGACCCCACGAGCTGGGGCTCATTTCATCCTCCAGGACCCAGCCTGGGTAGTTCCTCCACAGGGGACCTTCCCTGGGTCCTGGGCAAGGCCGACTGCTCCTTATATATTTTGCTTATGTTTTCTTTTTCAAACCTTCTTGAGGTTTTTTTTCAAATGCTCTTTGGTGAACTGGACTGGGGATGAACTGTGATGCAACTTCACTGGTCTTTGGAAAAATTAGGAAAACAAAGAAATGTAAACTACTCACGTGTGTGTATTCTGGGTACACACCTGGTGTGAAGTTCCAACTTTTCTTTTTGGTAAGGAATACCTCTCTTCTGAGGCTGTCCTCAATCTTATTCTTAAATGACATTGAAATATGTCTTTCATTTTATGAAATGATCGTGGTATTAGATGCTAGTCAAGCATGTGTGTACTTGGCAAAATAACAGGTTGGAAGTACCAGAAACTGAGCTCTGAACTAGGGCGCTGACATGTCACATAGGAGCAGCCAGCCCAATAAAGTCCATGGTCTTAATGGCATCCCTGTTCCTTCATGTTTACCTTCCTTACAGCAGATGTCTCTGTCGTGAACTTCCATGTCTGGCCTGTGTATGTGAGGTTCTTAGAAGATACTCAGTATATCCCTGGTAATTAATGGGTGAAAAGGTCGCATTCTCTGGGTGCTAGGTCAGCCTCAAGGGCTTGCCTTCATGGGGTCGGCAGTCCTAGTGTAACACTCAGGTCTTGATATTGATGTCATTGTTGCCTGTCCGTGCCCAGGCAGTTCCCTGCCCCCCACCCCACCTGCAGCTTCCATAGGGTGGCAAGGCCAAGCCTGGAGGCATCAGAGGTACCACAGTTCTCCCTGTGCTTTCTCCTCCTTCTTCCTCGGAATAACACACACCTTCCCTTGCCTCTCCCACTGAGATGTGAGTTCCTTAAGGGCCCCTATTTCATTCATTACCACATTGTTGTTTCTCTTCTGGCAACTGGCCCAGAGCCTGGAACATAGTAGGCACTTAGTCAGTGTTTATAGAATCACTTATAAGTAATCATGCTTAAAAATTTCATAGGGCATATAACTTGCAAGTGCCTTCATGCTTTAGTCGTTTACTAGAAACAAATGAATGTGGGAACCTCACGAATCATAAATTATCAGGAATTTATGGATGGTCTTTTTGAATGTGTGAACCTCTTCATATTGTATGCAAAATCTCATGTATGTTTTCTGTGTGTGTATTTATACAGGGAAGAGTTTTCATAGCTATACTTTTAAAGATTAAGAACCCCCAAAGAAAACGAGGCTTGGAGCTATGCATAAATACATCTAAATGTGCATTTGGAAATGGGAAGTGCTATATAAAGGCAAGGAATTATTATTATTATCTACGGGAGTCTTCTGCTTTGGAACACTCATCCTTCTGACCTGACTTTTTATTGCTGTCCTTTCCTGGCAACTCCATAACATTGGATCTATGGTTACTGGACATTAATCCTGGAATCTTAGATCCAGGGTCACTGCTTTTGCTGCATGAACCAGGTGACCTGAGATTTTTAGGTAATAACTAACTGGATTGGAAAGAGTATTTTGTTTCACAAACATAAACATAATTTGTTCTTACTTACTTTTAAATTATAAATGATTATTCAGTAGTTTTCCCCCTACTTCTTAAATAAGCTCTTGAAAACATTGCGTTAATGAAAAATAAAGCTTAAAAGCAGCTGTGATATTGGTATGTAATGAGTGGAGTGTAATTAAGAGTCATAAGTATTCCCAACTAGACACTGGAATACCCAAGCAGAGACCTCAATCAGCTCGCCCCAGGGAATACAGCAACAAGCCTGAGCCAGGGACCGGGCACGGGGTGAGAAGGGGCTGGCGCGAGGACCCTGAGCATCTGGGTTGGGTCGTGGGATGGGACAACCAGGGAGAGATTTCTCATCTGTGGTGGGAGCATAGGAGGAAGGTCCTAGCCTTCCTAGGCTCTAGGAAGAAAGAGAACTCTGACAGGGAAAGATGTTTCTGAATAATGTTTCCCTGAAGACTTCTGAGTCTTATCTACTCGAGAGCAGACAGCCAGCCTGGAAAAATTCCTTCCCTTGGGAAAATGTAACTCACCTGCGGGCATATCGGGGGCCAGTGTACCCTTCCCGTGGCCTCTAGAGGCCCCATGACCGGGCGTAAGTGCCGGGCTGCCACCCTCCTCACTCCCATAGTTTTGGGCTGCCTAACACACCCCCACTTTCCCCACAGCCCCTTACCATTCCTACCTCTTTTTCACAGTTAACATGACTAGGGTTCCATGAGCCAGTGGCCCTCATATTAGCTCATGAATGAACCCAAGCTATGACTTGATGCCGAGCAGTGGGTTACTGCCTGAATCATCTGGCTTTTGGGGCTGGTCTTCCTGATGGTATTATTTCCCCTTGAGCCCTCCTCCTGTGATTGGGTGATAATGGTGCCTGGATAGGGGTGGGATTAGGAGGCATATCTGAGAAATGGCCTGCCTGATAGGTCTGTAAGTTGGCTGTACAGTTGCCTGTAACAGAGCCATGGCGAGATGTGTCTGAGCAGGTCCCTTACCAGCAGCCCACAGCAGTGGACTTTGATGCTTGGGTTTTATCTACCAGAGTGTGCTAGCATGGGTACGCTGGGGAGTCTTGAGCGAAGAAGAGAACTGGCCAGAGTTGGGCTTTGTCAGGTGTTCCGTTTGTGGGGGCCAATAGGTGGGAAGAATCTGGAAGCAGGAAGATGTATAGAGACCACTCCTGCAGTCCAGGGGAAAGGTCATGAACTGGGAGCAGGTGGGACGTGGGCCAAGGGAACAGTGGGGTTGAGAGGTGGGGTGTGGAGAGCATCAGTGGAGGAGACCAGGGGGCTAGCAGGATGGTGTGTGGGAGTGGGGAGAAGGGGGCCGGTCAGCCATGTTGGGGTTGCGTAGTTTGAACTTCGTCAATCAGAAGCAGTTAAGAGACAAGGGAGAGGGGAGACTGAGCAATGAGAGGAGGGAGAGAATGAGTTTGGGATGAGTCATGTTATTAGAGAATGTCTATTTGAAAGTGTCTGACCATATTAGGAGTGTGGGAGTTGGGTTGGGCATCCTTGGCAAGACAGCAGAGTGGAAATGTAAGTGGGCTGGGGACCAAGTCCCTGAGGGATTTGGGCAGGAGAAGAGCATGGGGAAAATAGCCCTGCTGTGAGACCTAATGGTGCTCCTCGGACTTTTGTCCTTAAGGACTGGCAACAGCTGTGTGTGGGGTCTGCAGACTCATTGTGGCTGCTGTCCGTCAGGCTGCAACAGGAAGCGCCTGCACAGGTCTGGAGACTCTGACTCTGACACCGGACAGATCTGAGTTCCAATCTCACTTCTGCCACTTCCAGCTGTACAACCTTGGTTAATTCATTTAACCTCTGAACATCAGTTTCCTTATCTGTCAAATGGGATAATGATAGGACCTTTCTTACAGGTTCATGCAACAAATATGTACTGAGCAACCTCTGTGTGCTAACTACCACAGGTAACAGATGAATTGTGACACTGTCCCTGCTCTCAAGCCACTCAGTGACATGCAGGTGCTGCAAAGGCTGGACCAGGGAACTTTAGGAGCTCCTGAAAGGGTCACCTAGACTGAGTGTATGTGTGTGTGTGTGTTGGTAGGCGGTGGGTGGGGGAGAGGAAGTTTCCTGTTTCCTAGAGGGGCTGTTTTAGATGAACTTGGAAATGGAGTTCCAGTGAGTCCAGTGTCTCTTAGCCCTGGTTGCACATGAGAAACACCAGGGAACCAGGGCTCTACCATGACCACTTAAATCCCAGTCTCAGGGAGTGGGGGGATGGAGGTCCAGGCTTTGGTATATTTTTAAGGCAGCCTGTGTGGTTCTAATATGCAACCAATGTTGAAACCAACTGGATTAGCAAAAGAAAGGGGGAGCACAGGGGAGAGAAAGGAAATTCCAGAAAAAGTAGCTTGCATGAACTCTCAGAGGGATGAGAGGGAAAGATGATTCTGATGGACTGTGGAAATTGGTTTAGTGCATTGTTTTACAAACTGTACTTCATGATTTGTTAGTGGGTCATGAAACCAATTTAGTGTGTCACAAGCAGCTTTAAAAGCAAACAGAACAAGATGGAATTGAAAATATCAGGGCTCATGGTATATGGCAAGGATCACAGTTTCTCAAAACGTGTGTGTCACTGGCCCACGAGGGTGTGTGCAGGGGGCCTCCTGCAAAATGTGCTTCTTGCTGTGAGCTCAGTCACAGGTTTCTGAGCAACACTGGTTCAGGGGAATGACTGCAGGGGTGGGCAGTGAGAAGGAGGCTGGTCTGGACTGGGAAAGCGGCTTGAGCTCAGTCCCTCTGGTAGTGGGAGCCTGTGAAGGGTTGAAGAGCTTTCCATAGAGAGCTGCCAGCTCAAGGCTGCACCCCGTGACCCCTCACCCGCAGGGTGGGTCATGTGAGGTGAGGCTGCTGCTGTGCTGATGGTCCGCACAAGAGGTGGTCAGCAGCCTAGGGAGGGGGTGGAGGGGCTGGAATTGAAGGAGGACACTAGGGCCACCCTGATGCACCTTTTCTCTTACTTGCTCCTTCTGGGGCAAGTGCCTGGGCCTCTAGCCAAGGTGTGTGTTAGGATGTCCCCCCAGCCCAGCCACCAGGGCCTGGTTCAGGACCTCAGTCATGTTTTCCTCTCATCTCTCCACCACCTCAAGGTTTCCATCTGGGGAGCTCAGCATCACTGTCATGACTCAAGCAGGGAAGAGAGAAGCCTCTGGAACCTTCTTTAAATGGAGGCCCTGTTTGGGTTTCCTGCTTCTCTAGATGCAAAAATAGCAGAACAGATGTAACTGATGCTTTGAGAAAAAAAATTTCTTTTGAACTGGTATCAAACATAAATGTTGGGCCTGGAGGGATGTTCACAGAGTCCTGGGTTGGAAAACATTCCGTTTTCTCTCATTGAAGGGTGAGCTCTCCCTGGGCTTCCTGTTTTGGGCAGGGTGTGTGGGGTGGAAGAGGGAGCAGCCAACATGAGCATCCCCCCACCTTTCCCTCCGCGGCCAGCGGCCAGCATGGGGCAGAGAGGTGAGTAATGGGTGGTCTGCTCCCGAGCCCACACACACACGGGGACAAGGAGTGGCGACACAGTGTAGTCCCCTGCCTCACACCTCCCTCACTTCAGCCACACCGGCCTTCCTGCTCTTCCCAGCCAAACGAGCCCGGCCATAGGCCTTTCATGCCTGCTGTTCCCTCTGTGAGGATCGTTCTACGCCAAATCTTTACAAATGTCTCTGCTCAAATGTCACCCTTCCTGCAGGTGACTGTCTACATAGTTTTTTCTTCCAAGACTTTTTCATTCTCTCCCTTTGCTTTACTTCTCCATATTTGCAGAGAACCCTGCCTGGAATGATTCATTCGTCTGTTTTGGTGGTCTTCTATCCCCACTAGAGGGCAAGCTGTGTGAAGGCAGGGACCATGTCTATGTCTGCCTAGGTCCCCACTGTATTTCTTGTGCTGGAGCTGTGGCAGGGCATGTGGCATGTGGCATGAGTGCATGAATGGTAGTGGTGGGCCTCACCAAGGGATGGACTCATTCATTCATTCTTCTTTCAACCACCTGCCAGGCATGTCTCCTGTTAGTGAAATGGGTTTTGGAACATTGGTTCATGTCCTGGAACTTTTGAGGGCATGGTCACTTGCAGTGTGACAGGGCATGGTTTTGCACCCCAGTGAAGTCAGAACTTTCTGCTCAGAGGTGCCCCGCTTCCTTGGGGACTTTTGGGTGGCCTCTAGTGGTTCATCCTAGGAGACTGACAATAGGAGTCCAGGTGCTTACTGAGACAAATATCCAAATGGCCCCCATGGTTCCTGTCCCCCCAGTCCCAGACCTGGGACACACTCAGACCCCATTTTCTGCTGCTAGAGCCTGGTTTGCAACCTTCTCCCATGTGTCCTCGATCCCCCCCTCTGCATTGAGGCTGAGAATCTACACTTCATTTCTTGTACGTTGTGTCATCCATTCAGCTAGGTTTGGGGCCAGGGGGGATCTCTGGCCTGGTCACAAACTCAGTAGTGTGTCTCATTTTCAGTAAATCTGAGTCCCCATCCTACCAGGTTGGTAGAAACTCCACCTCAGTCATTCCTGGGCACTGCCTATCCACCTGGGACGTTTGCTGAGACACCCATCATTCTGGCCACATGGCCCCCAAGTCTGTGTTCCTGCTGTTTATTTGCTGCGCTTGGAGCCCCTGAGTCTTGTGTCTAGAATGCCTGCTGCATCAGGGTGGCCGTTCCCACTGAGCACCTACCACATGTGTATTTGCAAAGAGAAACAGTGGCCCTGTCCCGCCCTGAGGGACCAGGATGTTTAGCTGCCATGCAAGAAGGATAAGTAATAATTCAAGGCAGCAGATTGAGTGTTACAAAGACCACTCCAGCAGATGGGTGAGAAGTGAGAATAGGGGGGTTTGGAGAGATGATGGAGGGCTTCCTGGAGGAGACAGCAGAGAACCGTGCACTTGGGAGGGGGGATGACTGAGAGCTCTCTTTGGAGAGAGATCATTCCCCATGCCAGCACCATGCCCAGCTGCCCAAGTCCGCAGCCAATATGAGGTGCATTTACGGGAAGAAAGAGCCAGTGTGAACTCTTGAACTCCGAAGGACTTGAAAAAGTGCACTTGGCTATTTCTGCCTCAGCGTCCTCCCCTGCTGCCAGCCAGGCCTGACAAAGTTGGGTTTGGAGGCTGCAGGCCCTGGATGGAATTGCCTCTTTTTGAACATTGTGTGGCTTTGAAATGTAATATAACAAGTTCACCTGTCACAAGCCCGAGCAGTTCCTTGGCTGTCGCCGCCAGCTCTGCTCCTGATGCAAAGGGGCCACATTAGAATCCAACCCTGGAGCGAACGAATCTGGAGTTCACTGAGACGGCAGGTGCTTTTCATCGCGTTCAGTACGTTCTGAGTGGTGCACGGAACTGACAAAACGCCTCTCTAGGCAACGGCTTCTCTGGACACCGTGTTTTGAAAAGGATCCAATTCCATTTAAATGATGGCATTTTGAGTATTTCTCACATTCTGTACCCCCTGTCTTCCTTCTTATTTTCTATAGGAAAAGTGCAAATGTGAATTAAAATTGCCTGGGAAAGTCTAGGCATAAATATTAAAATGCTTGGCTGCTGGTTAAAGGGAATTTATGTCTGCATTTTCTCTTTGTTGCAGAAACTTGCTTTCATTTTTGGCTGAGGTTGTTATTCCAGACTTCAGAAGATGTCCTTGTTGGGGTTTTCTCCCTCTTTCTTTAGCCATTCCTCTGCCTCTTCATTCTGCTCCCATCTCAGGGTCCAATGGTCTTAGAAAGAAGCGTCCCTCATCTGCAAAGCAGGGGCGTCAGACTGCAGTGCCTGTGGGGCCCAGCAGGTATACCAGCAGGTGATGGGGGCTGAGAGGCTGGGTGAACAGGAGGGATGTGCCTGCCCGGATGGACCGTGATGACTGTGCAGCTGCTGGTTGCCACAGGAGTCCACTCATGATGGCCAGGGCCCCTGAGTTTTCCACAGAAGCTGGAATCCTGATTTTAAGGTGAAATTTCTTGATTTTATAAAACAACCCCACTGTGTGCACGGATTAAAACCTACATACCAGATTCAGCCCATAGGCTACCCATTTGCAGCCCCTGCCATAGCTGTGTCACGTTCTCCTGGCCCAGGCAGGGCAAGCCGGGGTCACCTCCCTGTGCAAGGGAGTGCTCCCCAGTGCCCCCAGACCAGCTTGGGTCAGCAACTGTCTCTTGCAGGGAGAGTTTTAGTGTGAAAGAGTGACCTTGTCTCACAGAAGGAAGAACCCCAGTTCGAGAGGTGCACTTGTGTTCACTCTGCAGCTTTGGGGCTGGGTGACCTTGAGCAAGTCACTTGAACCCCATGGGTCTCAGTTCCTCTATTCTTTGAAATAAGGAAAATTACATCTGAATTACCGGCTAGGTTTCTTGTGAGACAACAAACATAACATCAATAACCATGATTTTAAAAGTACAAAAGCCAGTTGCTGTTTTTATTTTGTGTGGCCGGCGTGTAGTGTGGAGGAATCATGCATTTGAAAAGTACGGTCTGCTTTACGCCTGTCCAGGTCTAGCCTGGTTCTTAAACCCCAGGGGAGCGAGCCGTGGGCTTTCTGTCAGCACCTGCCAGCCAGGCTCCCCAGACCCCTCCTGGCACAGAGCACAGGGCGGGCGGGACACAGAGGCCAGGCCCAGCGGAGCCCTCCTGCCCCACTGTGCTGTTGTGGCGCAGCGCATTCTTGAACATTGTGGTTCACTAGTTTGTTTAAATACAGGGCCTGCCACAAATAACACCCCTTTTTTATTATAAAATCTTTTATTACAAGGTCATAAGCATGCAATTCTGTAACATAACAATATTACACTCAAGTACACCATCTGACATTTTATTTATGTGACATTAGGTGGAATGTTGAAATGAAAACCATAAATTATCACACCCATATTATTACCCTACCAGCCTCACTGAAGCAGGCCTTACTTCTGCCAGACCCTGTAGATGATTTAAAAACAGAAACATCCAGGACTGTGTTTCCCAAACTGGTACTCGAAGGCACACTACTCTCCTCAAAATGTAGAAAGGAATGAGAAAGGGATTTTGTACTCAGGTAAATTGGGACATGCTGGACTAAAGTCCAATGAGCTTTTTCCTTCAGGGCTCCTCAGGGTTTTAAAAATAATATGCTGCTGTGTGTTGTGAGGTGAGTGAACAGTGTTCCGCCAACCTTTGTTTACTGAGTGTGTGTTAACACTTCCTTAGACACAGTGTGGGTAAACGCTGACCTAGGTTCCCCCCACCCCGCCCCGCCCCGAGTGCTGGGCACAGGGGATGAAGCTGTGCGGAGTGTGGACCTTGTCTCGGCTCTGCCCTGGCGGTGCTAACAGTCTCGTGGGGGAAGCTGGCATAAATCCAGTAAGCGCATTCCTGGTGTGAATGTGCAGTGGGAGAAGGTGTGCGTGGGAGAGGAGCCTGTTGCCCTGGTGCGTGGGTGACTCAGAGGACGGAGAGCCGGCTGAGGGAGTTGTGAAGGATGCGGAGGGGCTTCCTAGAGGTGAAGAGAGTTGGTATGGCCAGAGCTCTGAGCGAGAGGCCTTGAGGGAGCCTGATGAAGATGATGGGGAGGCACGAAAGCCTCCCTCAGGCCTGACTTGGAGAGGCCGCTGTCTGATGTGGCTGGGAGTGTGGCCTGGGGCCCGTGGCGAGTGTCTACACAAGGGGGGCTTCCCTTCCCACCCTCCAGTTGCAGACCTCCGTGGACTGAGCACACAGAATGAGGAATACACTCTGGCTGCCTGGGAAATACTTAATTTCTTGCTGCTGTGTGTCTCTTGACCTGTGGGAGCCATCCACTTTCTGAGCAGATGTAATTTTTCCCAGGGAAGGATGCTGCTGCCTGCTGGGAGCCTCGTGACAGGGCCGCTGCGGGTGACTCAGTTTGCTGTAAGGTTCTTCTGGCTTTTCTTTGCTCTGGAATCAAGAATTTGTTGAGTGTGCCTCCCTGGGGACTAATATTCTCCTGAATTTCATGTTCTTTGGAGTGTAAACCCTGCCAGCACAGCATCAATGCCCTCCACGCATTCAAAATGCACTGAGTGAATATTTATTGAGTGTTACACTGGGCACGGGTGGTGGAGGGAGGAACAAGTCAGCTGGGGCCCCTGCTCTCACCAGGCTGTTCTTCTGGGGAAGGGGTGGGGATGGTCAGTCAACCAAGGCGGAGGAAGCTGAGGGCTGTGGGAGCTCCTGGCCTCATTCAGAGGGTCCCGGGGAGGCTCCTGGGGGAAATGCTGAGGGGAGACCTGGAGAAGGAGAAAGTGCTAGCAGGGAGAAGCCAGGGACAAGAGGAGGGGGGAAAGGATGCGGTTCTAGAGAGGGTCATATGGCTCCGTCATTAGGCTGTAGCAGGCCCAGGGCTCACAAGGACACTTTGTAAAATTTCTACTTTTCCTTGTTCTTCCGGAGAAGCTTCCTCTGAATGTGTGGGGGGTCCTGAGCTTGGCCACAGTCATCTGGCGCAATTCTGTTTTCCTTCTGAGCACACCTACATTAGGGGATTGTGACATTTGGCAATAAAAGAAACGGCAGTAAATAATCCTTGCAGACTCTTGGAGTGCACTTACCTCTAAGAAGCCTCTGCACGGGCACCCTGAGCCCTGCATTGATGAACTGATGCAACCACAGTTACAAGGGACAACTTTTTCCCTTGAGCAGGAGGGTGGGGTGGTGGGTGTAAATTGGCTGCTGTGACCTTTCATGGTAAACGGAGATATGCCAGTGTTGAAGCAATTATCTCAAGTGCCCTCGGGTACCAGATTCCTGTTGATAACATGTGGTGCTAATTACCTTGATGGATTCAGGGCAGATGTTGGTGCCTGGAATTAATTGACCGGCAGAAGGGCTGAGCCTGGCTCAGGACCTGAACAAAGCTGGGGCAGTTCCACCTCTGACTTCCCTGTTTCCCGACTGCAGCGTGGCTCCTCTCCTCCTCCGGTTACCATGCTTTACTGCACTCTCTAAACCTTCTCGGTGAGCCCAAGCTGAGACTGGCTGACCAGTCACCCCTCTCTCTGTTTATAGCCCTCTAGACCTGCAGGGGAATAGGATGGCCAGTTAATCAAAATACTCAGTGTGGAAAAGGTCAGCCTGTGGGGCTCCTACTATCTATTTTCCCAGAATGGGGAGTATTAACATTCTGCCTCCACGTTCCTTGCGGTATTGCCAAGCTGAACCGTGTGGTCAGGAAATTGCATCAATGCTATGGGTCCTTGCTGGATGCGATTTTAATTAAAGAGACTAATGGTGCCAAGTGTGGTCACGTTTCTCCTGCCTATTGGACGACTGTTATCTGGGAAGCTTGGCCATGACCCTGGGACGTGCTCAGTGCTTTCGCTGCTGTGAGCTCTCCATCTCTGCTGTCCACATTCTCTTCTTTCACAACTCGTTACAAGGGTAAATGCTTACGGCAGTGTTAATTAACCTTCATCTGCGGCTACATTCTGCTGGGCCCTGTACCAAGCATTTCACACCATCTCATTTAATTCCCTAAACAACCTAAAAGGCTTATTTTTTCTGTTACAGATAGGGATGCTGAAGTCCAGAAGGATTAACCAACATACCCAGGCCACCGAGCTAGCTAGTGGGACACCAGGACTTGAACTCAGGGAGTTTGACTCCAGAGCCACCTTTGTGGCATTTCCTAACCCCCACCCTCCACCAGACCCTGAGTTCTGTGAGGATGGAGACAGCACCTGTCTTGTTTACCTCTGCACCTCAGTTCCTGATGGAAGCCAAGCACACAGAGAGGCCCAGTAAGGGCTAAGGGAGTAAATGAACTTAAACTCCAGAACTTGCTTGCGTGTAAGAGAAAGAAGGGCATGTTCAAGGCCCAGGGTCAGGGCTGAGGGGATTGCCCTGTGTTTGATAGATGTAGTCTGGAGGTCTGCAGTGTGTGAGGGGCCAGGCAGAATGGGGGGGTGGGGGGGCAGGTTGCCACTCTTGTAGAATCAAATGAAAACTGCTTTGTTTAGTCAAGGAAAGCTCGCTTTTGCAGAACAAAGAAATGTTTCTGTTAAAGGTAGTGAACCCTGTGGGCCATTTGTATCGGTTCTTATTTTCCAAATTGTTTAGCTTTGAAAACTCAGTCCTTAATAGCTAACTAACCCAAAATGGGAGAAAATTCTAGACCTAGTCATTGACCTTTCAAATAGCCTAGGGAATCTCACTCTCTGAGTCGTGTGTGTGAGTATCCCCGTTACTGAAAGCCCCTGAATTTCTGCAGTGAGTGCCTCTCACTTTTACCATAGAAAGCTGTCTCCTGTTGGAAAAAGGAAATTGTGTAAGCAAAACAGACAGGTATGAAGGTAAAGTAAAAATCACCTGAATACATACCACCTAGGGCTAATTAGATAATTTGGTGAACATCCTTCCAACATTTGTGTGTGTGTAAACTATAATTTTACAGAGAGTAAAAACTATAAGTATTGTTTTACAATCTGATTTCCCCTGTTTAATATACTGTGCAGATCTTTCCATGCCAATGAATATGGTGCTACATCACTCTTTTTAATGGCTATATAGGACTCTATTGTATGGCTATTTCATGATTAATTTAACCTGTCCTTTATGATATATACTTACTCACATTCATATGGCACTATAATTATCCATTTAATCATCTGTCTCTCCCTGTAGGCTGTGAGCTTGTTGAAAGCGGGGACATTTCTGAATTCACAAGCATCCAGTAGGTATCCAGTACATTTTGGACGGATGGGTGAGTGTGAGGAGAGGAAGAGGTTTGGTTTTGTTATTGCTGTGGGTCAGTTCTGGCTAAACCTGTGTTCTGAGTGACAGCCTGTTAACCCAGGGCTGGTGGGGACACTTTAGCAATTATATAACTGGACATTTGCTGTTCTTTCGGTGTCATGGGCTTAAATCCTGGTGCCACAAGAAAGTATTTCTGACACCAATCAGATTAAATTCTGCTCTTCTTGACAAAGTCCTTGGTTTCTTAACCCCGAGGGTTACTTCCCAGTTACATCCTCTCCTCTGCTCATCTCTCCCAAAGCCGCGCTGGCTGCCCAGGGGAGGCGCCTCTTGCACATTTAGGGAAGAAAGAATTGATTTTTGCAGGGGAGCCGGGGGCAGTGTCAGGCGTAATGGCTTCCGCTAATTATCTTTTCTTCAAGTTATGAGCTGGGTGCTGTGGCCCCATTCCAGTGGCACAGAATGAACTGGAAAATAAAGATGAAAAACCACAAGCTCCATGGTCATGAAAAATAAAGTTAAAATTTTCAGTGCTTGCTTCTGGGGTGAGTGAAAGACATTTTTCAGCAGGGGTTCTTACTGGGGATATACCAACAGGGGGCATGGGGACGTCTGCCTCCCATCTGCTGGTCTCTTGGAATAGTATATAGAACTTTACATTATATAATATATATTAAATTGTATGTACATATATACTATATCTGTATTATAATTTTTAAGCATGTGTATATTTCTAGTCTAGGTGTTCATAGCTCTTGTCAGATTCTCACAGGCTTTGAAACCTCAAATTAGTTTTAAAACCTCTGTTTTGGAGGAAAAGTAGTCTAACTTCAGGAACCTCATTTTCCTTATCTGTGAAATGGGGCCTTAGCTCCTATCTCACGTGGTTGCGTGAAGATTGGTAAACAAAGTATGTAAACTGCCTGGCTTGGGTGCACAGGAAAGGGCCACTTGGTCCTGGTGTCCACAGGGCAACAGAGCAGGACCTTTTTCTGCTCATGGGTGACTGGCCACTCCAGCATCACTGTGTGTGTGCGAGAGTGTGTGTGGGGCTGTGTGCAGAGATGTGCTTCCACGGCCTTGCCTTGCTCTGCTCTGACTGAGTGGTGGTCCCATGGGGGGGAGGGAGGGAGGGAGAGAGAGAGAAGAAAGAGGAGGAGGGGGAGGAAGGAGAAAGAAGAAGGAGGAGAAGGCGAAAAGGAGAAGGAGAAATCCGACGGGTCAGGGGCTGTCTCATTATCCAGGCATGAGGTTGGCAGGGCTGGGGCTGGAGGAAGACGGAAGCAAGCAGGGAAGACTCATTAGGACTTGTGACTGGGAGTGGAGCCCGAAGAGGAGTTAAGAGGACTTCAAAGGTCTGGTGTCTTCTGGGGAGAATGGAAATCTTGCTGACAGACACAGAAAGGGGCCAGTGCCTGGGAGGAAGTCAGGTTTTCAGGAAGGGTCCAGTTTACCTGTACTGAGCCTGGGGAAAGATGGGCCATATACATGGAAATATCTAGCAGGAAATATAGGTCTTAGAAATACAACACTTTAGATACATTTCTTTTTTATTTGCATGAATTGTAACTTATGGGGATTTTTGGATTTTGGCTGAAAGAAGGGGCCTGCCTTCTGGATGGAGGGAAATCTGGAGCAGAGAGAGAAGGGGGGACAAGGCGGGGAGAGGGAGTGCTCTAGTGTCCCAACCCAGTGCCTTAATTTGATGGTGGGAGGGCTTGGAGATGGAAGTTGAAGGTGCTGTTTTCACACAGGACCCCATGAGCCACGGCGATGCTGGAGGATGCTCTGGTGCCCACATGGCAGAGCCACGCAGGGCCCCAGAGAGGGCTTTTTTGCACATCGGGACGGGAGGCGGTGACTCTGTAAACTTTGGGGTGTCAGGAGAGGGCCCTTTCGGCGTAGATGTTGCCATAGATTGGCGTGTTCTGATGAGCCTTGTCGGAAGCAGTGGGGATGAGGCTTTCTTGTTGCAGTGTGAGGGGAGGATTCTGATGAGGCAGAGGAGGAACGTGGCGGGTCCTGCCGATGAGACACGGGCCTAGGAGCCTGGAACAAGGAGAGCTGCTCATCTCCTAACACTCCTCAGGGACTGTTAGGAGATGGGGAATCTCCAAGCAGGTGGGCAAGAGTAGGGAGTCTGTGTTTTTAGGTCACTGTGTCTTTATCTCCATCTACAGGCTGGAGAGGCCAGGGTTTTTTTTCGGATAATGAAAATAGTGATCTGAATGTTGAATTCCCAGAAACTCAAGAGTTTGGGGACTCGGCTGATAACTTTATTACTTGTTCTTAGTTTTTCAGTCTTTTGAGAATTGCTCTCTAGGTATCTGTACCTCGGAGCTGTGTCTTGGCAGGAAAAGCCAGAGAGTCGCTGTCAATAATGTCCCATCTTTCCGTGCCCACTGGCGCAGACCCATTTCTTGGGGCTCCTTTGTAGCACAGTGCTCCCCAGGTATGCTCTCCTGCAATGTGCCTCTGTGGGTAGAAATGTCTGGAATCCCTCCGTTGAGAAGGGGCCATTCATTTCCCAGCCCGCCGTGTGAAGCCTGGGCTTCAAAAGGCCTCCTGGGTGGAAGGGGCCAGACAGCTCTAAAAGCACTGATTCTGTTTACATTGAGGCCACTTCCCGGCGATTGGGGCTAAATGTGTGGCCTGGGGCTGGGTTCTGGGTCTCCTCGTTCACTTTCTTGAAGCACCCACCTTCTGTTGCCCACCCTGCCCCTATGCAGTGGGATAGTCCTCATCTTTCCATTATCTTTAGTAGTCACTTCCCATCTTCCCCGAGGAAGAATAAGAAGAGGGGAAACTGGTTACATGTGGGCAGATTCCTTGGCTGTCAGGTCAGTGATGGGGTGTGCGCTAGCTACAGGGTTCACCTCCTTTACCCAGTCACACCGGATTTGGTGCCTCGTGTCCAGTGGGGCTCTTGCCCATCTCCCAGCCTGTGTTCTGGGCAGTTCCTCCTGCTGTACCCACCCTCCTCACCTTCAAGCTGATGACCCCCCTCACCCACCCTCATTGCCATGGGGCTCCGTGCTTTGCTGGGTGACAACGAGTGCTTATGTGAACATCTCCTGTTACATCTCTGAGGGTTTCTGCATCCTCCTCAGATCTCTTCACATCATCATAGGCCACCTCTTGGGGTAACAGGTTCCACATGCAGTGGCCTGACGTCAT
Source organism: Phyllostomus discolor (assembly GCF_004126475.2). NCBI lineage: Eukaryota > Metazoa > Chordata > Mammalia > Chiroptera > Phyllostomidae > Phyllostomus > Phyllostomus discolor. Next base: position 10,827,206 of record NC_040915.2, on the reverse strand, counting down.
TGAGGCATGAGTTCCTTTCAGGGACAAAGCCTTTCTACTTCAACTACTTTTTGATGGAAACCTTTAAAAATTGTCTTGTAAATGTTTTTGCCTTTATAGTCAGAATGTTGATGTAATTATTAACCAAATTTCTTTGACACCAACAATGGTTTATTTTGGAGAAACTAGAACTCTCATATATTGCTTGTGAGAATGTAAAATAGTATAACCTCTTTAGAAAGTAGTTTGGCAGTTTCTTTTTTTAAAAGTATTATTTATTTATTTTTAGAGAGAGGAAGGGAGGGAGAAAGAAAGGGAGAGAAACATCAATGTGTGGTTGCCTCTGGAGTACCCCTTACTGGGGACCTGGCCTGCAACCCAGGCCTGTGCCCTGAATGGGAATCGAACTAACAACCCTTTGGTTTGCAGTCCAACACTCAATCCACTGAGCCATACCAGCCAGGGAAGTTGGGCAGTCTCTCAAAAAGCTAAACATGCACCTACACTATGACCTAGCCATTACACTATTAGGTATTTACTCAGAAAAAAGGAAATACATGTCTATGCAAATACTTTTACATGAATGTTAAGAGCAGCTTTATTTATAATAGCCTAAATTTGGAAATAACGCACATCCTATCAACTGGAAAATGAATGAAGCTATGTGATATATTCATACAATGAAATACTACTTAGCAAAAAAGAAATAAAAACCATTTCTACCTGCAACAATATGGGTGAATCTTAAAATCATTATGCTTAACGAAGCTAGCCCCCCAAAAGAGCACATGCTGTATGATTGCGTTTATATAAAATTCTAATAAATATAAACTACCATATTTTGCTGTGTACAATGTACACCTATGTTTTTGTGTGCATTCTACATGGGATTATTATACCCATGGTATGCAATCATTATACCCATGTGTAATGTACATCCTTATTTTCTCTCAAAAATTTGGTCAAAAAAGTGCACATTATACGTGGCAAAATATGGTAATCTAGAGCGACAGGAAGCACAGGGCCTGGCCCACAGCTCATGGCCAGTGGCTCTGCTCTCTTCCTCCTCTCTCCTCCGGGTGACGGCAGGCCCCAGGCTCACTTGCAGATGTAGAACTGATCCCACAGCAAATATGTTTTGGCTTCGTGATAAGTCCACTCAAAAGGAGGGAGAGAATTATTTAAATGATTGAAACATCTTAACCCATAAGCTCACATAAATATTGTCTTGAACTAACAGTTCTATGTACGTTGGCATCTGTGTTTCATCTTATGGGTGGTTAATGTTTCTTGCTGTCACATACTTTAAACATTCAGACTTTTGAAATTTTCTTTTGAGTTAAACTTGCAATGGAGTATTGGATTGCTTGGTTCATTTTTAAAAAGCCTTTTATCGAAATGTTAAACTTGGTTAATTTGCATAAAATATTTCCTCTGCAATTTACTCTCTATTACTGTTGAAACACAAATTGCCTCTGCTGCAGTGTGGGGCAGCTTTAGCAGCACATGAGCTATCACAGCTTTTGATTCTAGGGATGAACAAGTCTCCGGTTTGAAGCTCAAGGAAATAAATTGGAATCCTGCCTTGCCTCACTCCCTTGGGTGATCTGAACTCGTCTGAAGAAGAAAAGGAAGGAAAGGAAGCAGGGGTCACAAAGTAAGGGTTCAAAGGCCTGGGTTAAGAATTTAGAAGTCTGTGGTGGAGGGCTGAGTGTGGCGTGGGCTCCCTCCTGTGTGCTGCGGGCAGGGGGAGGGAGGAAGAATGCCTTGGGGTGTCTCCAGGAAGTGGCTTAGTGACAGCAAATCTAACCCGCATACACAACACAGCCAGGCTCTCTGCCTACAGCACAGCTCCCATGCTGCCATTGCTCTGCTCCACAGCCTTGGCTGTCTCCCCACGAGGCCGGAATCAAGTCTGCATTCAAACAGGGAATCGGAGTAGCTGTTGGATGTCGATACTGAAGGGAACAAACTAGCTTCAGTGCATCAAGGAGGCTGTTGGGAAGCCAGAGGCGGAGATGTTTTCCTGGGAGGGTCCTGCCTTTGCCCAGAGAACACCACCTCAAACCTGGGGGTTGATACCCCCTCCCTCCCTTCCCCTCCCCCTTCCCTGCAGTACAGCAGAGTGGAGCATGTCTGTACTTAGTAACAACTTCCCATTAAAGCAAAGCTGTTCAGCCTGAAAACCACGATATTCACAAACAGCAGATGGGCAGGCCAGGCTGCAACTGGGCAGCTGCTGGCTTCTCACACCTGCTATCTTTGGAAGGGGACGACTCACAGAAAAGAGGGAGGATTCCTTGTTGGGGAAAGGTCTTCTCTTTGCACACAAGAAGCTCCTTCCCTGACTCACCCTAGGCCTTCCTCCAAAAGTTCAGAAGGAGCTAATGTTAGAAGGAGCAAATGAATGTATTCGGGGAAAGGTGGGATTCATGTTCAAAAAGATGGGGTTATATTTAGACCCACCTAATTAAAGATCCATTTGTGGCTGAGCATCCTTAGACAGACAAATATAAAACTCATGAATACCAAATTCTATTTGGGTAACTGGCTGGAAGCACTCACACATGCACACTCCGAGCCCGTCTCCGCTGATTCTAGTAGAAGGAAAAGCCACTGTCAGTCTCCGCTCGGGCTGGATGGATTTTGAGCCTCACTACTTAGGGCTGCAATCAAGAACTTTGTATTTTTGGCTCTTTCTGCTCTCTCTGATCTTGAAAATCTGGTTTTCTGCTGCAGCGTGAAACCCGACAATTCTAGACTGAACTGACAAGGGAGAGGCCAACATATCCTGTGAATTTCTTTCCTTTGGGGTCCAAGTAGATGTGATGTTTGAACTTAAAAAAGAAGTTGGTGATTTGCATCTGTGATATAATAAAAACCATATTTGGTCTTTGCCTCTGGTTCTAGTAGAGAGCTCTTAAAACCCTTGGGATTTCCTGAGTGGTAGGAGTGTCCATTTTTCTCCATAACAAGTCCCTTTCAACCGAACCTGAATTTCTGCCGGTGAGGTGACTACTGGTGGGCATCAGGGTGGGGGCTGCTGCTGAAGGAACCAGCCATGTAACTAGGAGGTTGGCACTTGCAACCTAACCCCTGACCCTTGGGTAGGGAAGAGGGGCTGGAGGTTGAGTTCAATTACCAATAGCCAATTATTTAATCAGTCATGCCTACTTAATGAAACCTCCATAAAACTCCTGAGCAGCAGGTTGGTGAACACAGTGAGGTGTGCCTTGCCTGGTGAGGGCGTAGAGGCTCCATACGTGTTTCACTGTGCCTTGTCCTGTGCATCTCTTCCATTTGACTGTCCCTGCACGGCATCCTTTAACGGTGAGTAAAGCTCCTTCCTGGGTTCTGTGAGTTGTTTTAGTGAATGACTCCAACTGAGGAGGGAGTCATGAAAACTCCCAGTTTATACGGGGTTGGTCTAAAGTCAAATGAAAAAAAAAAAAGCCCACAAATTCCCAGCCTTTCAAAAGTCCAGGCAGCCTAGAAACTAGAAAAACTTTACATTTTCAATGCCTTAGTGGTTTGAGAGAAAAGCCACTGATAGCGGCCTTTCTCCACCCAGTGTCTCATCAGGGAGAGTCCCGTGGAATTGCTGCAGTCATGGTTTTTCCCCCCAAAAGAGGGCATGGGCACATCTTTGGATTTCAGATGTGCTGGAGTTTAAGTGCTGTATCCTTGGCCTTAGAATCCAGCAGAGGCTGCCCTCCCTTCCCTGAATGTTGCCGGTGTGGGGACTTGTGCCACCCAGTTCTGTCCTATGTCCTCCGTGACGCTGCCCCGGAAGGAGAGGGAAAGCAGCCAGGAGAATCATGGTTCCTTGTGGCTGCCGTTCCAAACCACAGACGGACTACAAGGGAGAGGAGAAGTGTCGGGGACCATGGGGGCTAGCGGCCAGGCCCTCCGAGAGATTTCTTATTGATGACTTGGATGAAGATAGAGAGGGTCTGCTCCTCAGCTGTGGGTGACAGGGATGGGAGGGATAGCCCATCCATCGAGTGACAAATTAGGAGTCAGAGAGGTCTTGTTTGCCCATATTTCAAGCCTAGAATCTAATGAAGCAAAAAGCTAAGGAGTAAAGGTAAGGCCTAAAATATTGGAAGGAAGGACTTGGCTTATGTGGTTGTAATTTCGGTTTTAGTGGATTGCGAGTGTGCACTGAGCAGCGGGATGTGGGATACAGGTGAGCAAATGCCCTTTGGAAGTGCTGTTGGAGGCGTGAGGGCTGGAACCAGGAGCGGATGGGCCCCCTCTGTTGCAGCCTGGCCACATGGAGCATCCTGCTCGGGACACAATCCCGCTGAGACCTACACAGACAAATGGAGGGCGTTGGAGGAGGGTCCAGTGGAGGATCTAGAGATCATACAGCAAGAAGGGGAAAAATAGAGCTTTTTGATCCAAAGAATAGAAGGGTTATTGTATTTATCTTAAAGTCCCTGCAGGAATAACCTATGATAAAAAGAGACCTGTTCTGGGTGGTCTGGTATAGGGGGTTGCAAACTGAGGTCTGCTGGGTGTTTTTGTGAATAGATTTTTATTGGAAGCAGCCACACCCGTTCCTTCATGTGTTGTCTGTGGCTGCTTCTGTGCTGCAGTGGCAGAGCTGACTAGTTCCCAAAGAGACTGTATCATCCAGAAATGCTGTTTACTATTTGGTCCTTTCAAAAAAGGAGTATGCTGACCTCTGATTTACTGTGTGGGGATAAAGTCTGATTTGAAGAATTTGTTGGTGAACCCTTTAAGAAGGCCTATTTTTATACAATAAAAGTAAGAAAAGTTAAGTATAAAGTATCAGTGGAAGGTAAGAGTTGAGTTACCGCCTTGGTGGGGTTGATTTAGAGGCCATTCAAGCATTAGTGGGTGTTTGGACGTGGGTGGCCCTGACCCCTTTCCTGTCTTGGAAGTGTTTGATACACTGCCTTGTGGCAATACTGAAATCACTTCTGGGTTTATTTCCTGACGCATTTCAAATATGTCTCACCTCTGCCCTTCCCTACGTTATTCCTGCTCTTGTGCTCTGTGGCTTTGCTATGGCTAAGGTACGTTTGCTTGGTCTGTCTCCAAGTGTTTTCATAATGGGAGTTCCAGGAGAGCTTTCTCTTAGGAGAGTTTTACCTACAAGGAAGTCCAAAGGCAGGCATTTCAAGGGCAGTATTGTAATGAAACCTAGGGAGGTGGCATGGGTTAGAAACAGTGAAGACCTTGGAGCCAAACAGCCTTGGGTTTGAGTATCAGATGTACTATGATTTTAGAATAGCTTCTCCCTCCCTCCTTCTCTCCTTCCCTCCATTTCTTCCATGTGCTGAGTAGATGCTATGGGCCAGGCACTATTTAAGGCACTTGTGATATTATCAGTGAACCAAGGAGTAAAAACTTACCTTGGAGCTTATAATCTTTTGGAAGAGACAAATAATAAACAGTAAACATCATAAATATGGAAATTACGTGTTAGAAGGTGAAAAATGCCATGGAAAAATGAAAGGCAGAGCAGGCTAAGGCTGTTTGGGGGCTGGGGCTTGCAGTCTTGAAGATGGTGGTTAAGGCAGGCCCCAGTGAGAAAGTGAAATTTACTCACAGGCTGCAAGGAGGTGACAAAATCACCAACTAGCCCTCCAGAGGGGGTCACATCCCTACGGTGGAGGTGTCCTCAGTGTGTTCAGGGAATGACAGGGAGGCCAGTGTGGCTGGAGTGAAGGGGCAGGAGGGGAGCTGTGGGGGAAGGTATCAGGGAAATAACAGGGTGGGAGAGGTGGGGAGCGAACATCCAGGCCTTTCGTGGAGACTTGACTGCACTCCGAGGGACGTGGGAAACCACTGTAGGAACTTCCCTCATGAGTGTGGGTGTGACTGGACCTGACTTCGATTTTAAAGGAGGCTCTGGCTGCTGGTAGATTAGACTACAGGGGGATGTATGAGTTTTCTATGGCTGTCCCTACAAACTATCACATCCTGGGTGCTTTAAAATGGCCAGAACACATTTTCTCACTGTTCTGGGGGCCAGAGTCTGAGGTCAGGGTGTTGGCAGGGCAGTGCTTCCTCGGGTTCTAGGGGAGCATCTGTTCCCTGTCTCTTCCGGTGGCTCCAGGGGGTCCAGGCGTTCTGTGGCTTTTGGCTACATAACCCCAGTCTCTGCCTCTGCCTTCTGTCTCTCTCTCTCAAATCTCCCTCTGTCTTACTCTTATGAGGACATTTGTCATTGGATTTAGGGCCTACCTAGATAACTCAGGATAATCTCATGTAGAGACCCTTCACTCAGTTACATCTACAAAGATGCCTTCAGCTGCTGCAAACATCCCTGTGCAGTTTTGTGTGTGTGTGTGTGTGTGTGTGTGAGAGAGAGGGGGGGGGAGAACCTAACTTTCCAACTCATTCGAGTAAATACGTAGTAGCAAAATTGTTGGGTTATTGTAATAAAAGTATGTTTAGTTTTTTAAGAAACTGAAGAAACTGCTGAACTGTCTTCCAAAGTGGCCGGCTGTATCATTTTACGTTCCCACCAGCAGTGACTGAGGGTTCCTGTTTCTCTGCATCCTTGTCAGCACTTGTTGTTGTCAGTGTTTCATGTTTTGGATGTTATAATAGGTGTGTGGTGATATCTTACTGTTGTTTTAATTTACAATTCCCCAGTGACATAGGATGTGGAGCATCTTTTCATATGGTTCATTGGTATCTCTAGATTATCTCTAGCGAGGTATCTGTTCAGGTCTTTTGTTGTCCATTTTAAAAGTTGAATTGTTTTCTTACTGTTGAGTTTTTAGAGTTCCTTTATTCTTTTGGATTAGAGTCCTTTATCAGATGTGTCTTTTGTAAATGTTTCCTATTTTCCATTGGCATTTAAAGTGTTTCCTATTTTCCATTGGCATTTAAAGTGATTATTCATATAGTTGGATTCATATCTACCACATTTGTAACTGTTTTCCGTTTGTTGCCCTTGCTCCTTATTCCTGTTTCTGCCTTCTACTCTTGTTTGCTGACTTCTGTGGTTTTCACAGACCATTTTCTGTGATTCCATTTTATCTTCTTTTAAACATATCAATTACATTTTTAAAAAACTGTTTTTAGTGGTTACTCTGGAGTTTGCAACATGTTTACAACTAATCCAAGTCCATTTCAAATAATACTCTGCTGCTTCGTGAGTGGTGCCAGTGCCTTACAGTACCGAAGTATTCCTTTGTCTTCTCGTCCTCCGTGCATCATTACTGCCATTGCTTTTACTAATATATAAAGTGATAATCATTCAGTACAGTGTTGCTATTTTCATTTTGAACATGCTGTTATCTGTAAGGTCAGTAAAGAACAAGAAAAACAAAAAACATTTTTTTCAGCTCTGCAGCTTAGTGGTTAGGTAATCATATACTTTACATAATGCTCCCCTCGATATTCCCAGTACCCACCTGGTGCAGTATGCGGTTCACACAATATTATTGCCTCTATTTCCTTATATTTTCTATGCTTACTGCCCCATGACTGTTTTGTAGCTACCAAATTATGCTTCCTAGTTTCTTCGCTTCTTTCACTCAGTGCCCAGCACCCTTTCCCTTTGGCAACCACCAGTTCTCTGTATCTATAGCTCTCTTTCAATTTTGTTCATTTTTTTTCATTAGATTCCATGTATAAGTTACATTATATGTAATTTTTCTTTCTCTGACTGACTTACTTCACTGAGCATAATGATAAGATTTCATTCTTTTGTACGGCTAAGTAGAATTCCATTATGTAAGTGTACTTGTTTATTGATGGGCACTTGGGTTGCTTCCATAGCCTGGCTATTGTAAGTAACACTGCAACAAACTGAGGGGTGCATATATTCTTTCAAATTAGTGTTTTGGGCTACTTCCGATAAATCTCCAGAATTAGAATCACTGGGTCATAAGGCAGTTCTATTTTTAATCTTTTGGGGAAACTCCATTCAGTTTTCCACAGTGGCTGCACCAGTCTGCATTCCCACCAATAGTGCACGAGGGTTTCCTTTTCGCCATGTCCTCATCTACACTTGTTGTTTGTGGGTTTATTGATGATGACCACTTTGACAGGTATGAGGTGATATCTCATTGGGGTTTTAATTTTCACTTTTCTGATGATTGGTGATGTTAAGCATCTGCTCATATGTCTACTGGCCACCTGTATGTCCTCTTTGGAGAGGTACCATATTTTGCTCTGTATAATGCACACTTTTTCTGTCCAAATTTTTGAGGGAAAAATAAGGATGCACATTATACTTGGGTAGTACTAATCCTGTATCTATATAAATGTTTTAAATTTGTTTATTTATGCTTATGTATTAAAAGTGTACCTCTAGAAGGCAATAGCAATATCAGATGCAAAATAATATCCTGGAATATGATAATCAGTTTTGTTTCCAAATACAAATCAATAAATAATTTAATTTAAAAAATAAAAATGGAAGATTTTTTCCTGAAAGTTTGGGCCAAAAATGTGGGTACACACTATACACAGAAAAATATTTATCTATTCAGATCCTCCACCCATTTTTTAATTGAATTTTTTGTGTATGTGTTGAGTAGTATGGGTTCTTTATAAATTCGGGATATTAACCACTTATCAGATATATGACTGGTGCATATCTTCTCCCATTTAGTAGATTGTTTCTTCATTTTTTTGATGGTTTCCTTTGCTGTGCAAAAGTTTTTTAGTTTGATGGAGTCCCATTTGTTTTTTTTTTTCTTTTGTTTCCCTTACCTGAGGAGATATATTAGAAAAAAATATTACTATGAGAAATGTTTGAGATTTTACTGCCTATATTTTCTTCTAAAATTTTTATGGTTTTGAGTCTTACATTTAAGCCTGGAATTCATTTAGAATTTATTCTTGTATAAGGTATAAGGAGGAGGTCTAGTTTCATTTTTTTTGCATGTATTTGTCCAATTTTCCCAGTTCCATTTATTGCATAGACTGTCTTTACCCCATCGTATCTTCTTGCTTCCATTGTCAAATATTAATTGACCATAAAGACATGGATTTATTATCTTGGCTCTTTATTCTGTTCCATTGATCTCCATGTCTGTTTTTTTGTCAGAACCAGTATGTTTTGATTACTATGGCCTTGTAGTATAGTTTTGTATCAGGTAGCTCGATACCCCCAACTTTGTTCTTCTTTCTCAATATTGCCGAGGCTATTTGTTTTGTACGTGTGTGTGTGTGGTTCCACATACATTTTTGGAATATTTGTTCTATTTTTGCAAAATACACCTTTGGTATTTTGACAGGGATTGCACTCAATCTAGAGATTGCTTTGGGTAGTATGGACATCTTAATGATGTTAATTCTTTCTATCCATGAAAATGTACAGGCTTCCACTTATTTATATATACTATTCAGTTTCTTTCTTCAGTATTCCATTGTTTTCCAAATACAGGTTTTTTATCTCCTTAGTTAAATTTATTCCTAGATACCTTATTTTTTGTTGTAATTGTAAATGAGATTTTTTTTTACTTTGCCTTTATGATATTTCATTACTGGTATATAAAAATACAACCCATTTCTAAATATTAATTTTGTATCTTGAAAATTTGCTGAACTCACTTATCAGTTTTAGTAGTTTTTTGGTGGAATTTTTAGGGTTCTCCATATATAGTTTCATGTCATTTGCAAATAATAACAATTTTGCTTCTTCTTTACCAATTCAGATGACTTTTATTTTTATTTTTTTAATCTGGTTGCTGTGGCTAGGACTTCTAGTACTATGCTGAATAAGAGTGGTGAAAGTGGACATCTCTGTCTTGTTCTGATATTAAGGGAAGCACTTTTAATTTTTCCTTATTGAGTAAAACGTTAGCTGTGGTTTTGACATATATGGCCTTCATTACATTGAGGTATACTCCCTCTATTCCCACTGTGCTGAGTTTTTATCAAAGTGGGTGCTGGGTTTTATCACATGCTTTTTCTACATGTATTGATATGATCATGTGATTTTTATTCTTCATTTTGTTCATGTGGTGTATCATGTTAATTGATTTACAAATATTGTAAATCATTCCAGGAATAAATCCCACTTGATCACGGTATATAATCTTTTTAATATATTGCTGGAGCTGGTTTGCTAATATTCTATTGGGGACTTTTACATTTATGTTTATCAGGCATACTGGTCTATAATTTTTTTTTCTTTGTAGTGTCTTTATTTGGTTTTAGAATTAGGATAATGCTGGCCTTGTAAAATGAGATTGGGAGTCTTTCCTCCTCTTGAATCTTTTGAAATAATATGAGAAGGATTGGTGTTAGTTCTTCTTTGAGTGTTTGGTAAAATTCACCTATGAATCCATCTGGTCTAGGACTTTTGTTTGTTGGGAGTTTTTTTGATTACTGTTTTAGTTTCATTAATTATAATCAGTCTGCTCAGATTTTCTGATTCTTTCTGCTTCAGTTCTGGAAGATTCTATGTTTGTAAGAATTTATTAGTTTTGTCCAGGTTGTCCAATTTGTTGGCATATAGTTGTTTGTAATATTTTCTTACAGTCCTTTGTATTTCGTTGGTGTCAGTTGTTACTTCTCCTCTCTCATCTCTGATTTTATTTATTTGGGTTCTCTTTTTTTTCTTTATGATTCTGATTAGAGTTTTGTCCATCTTGTTTATCTTTTCAAAGAAACAAGTCTTGGTTTCATTGATCTTTTTTTTTTTTTTCAGTCTCGGTGTCATTTATTTCTGCTCTAGTCTTTATTATTTCCTTCCTTGTGCTCACATTGGGCTTTGTTTATTGTTCCTTTACTAGTTTATTCAGGTATAAGATTGGATTTTTTATTTGAGGTTTTTCTTGCTTCTTGAGGTAGGTCTTCATTGCTATGAATTTCCCTCTTAGGACTGCTTTTGCTGTGTCTAACAGGTTTTGGTGGTTGTGTGTTCAGTTTTAGTTGTCTCAAGGTAACTTCTGATTTATTCTTTGATATCATTGTTGACCATTCATTGTTCAGTGACATGTTATTAGCCTACATGTGTTTGTGTGTTTTTCAGTTGTTTTTTTTTGTTGTGTGTGTAATTGAGTTCTACTTTCATATCATTATGATCAGAGAAGATGCTTGATATTATTTTAATCTTCTTAAATTTACAGAGACTTTTTGTGTCCTAACATGTGGTCTAGCCTAGAAAATGTTCTATGTGAACTGAAAAAGAATGTATGTTGTGCTGCTTTGGGATGAAATGTTCTGAATATGTCAATTAAGTCCATCTGATCTAGTGTCTCATTTGAGGCTGCTATTTCCCTGTTGATTTTGTTTGGAAGATCTGTTCATTGATGCCAATGGTGTTTTAAAATCCCCTACTATGACTGTATTACTGTCAGTCTTGCCCTTTATGTCCATCGAGATTTGCTTTATTCAGTGCACCTAAGTTGGGGGCATAAATATTTATAAATAATAATAATAAATATTTATTATTAAGGTTTCTATTTCTTTTTGGACTGATCCCTTTATCATTATGTAATGGCCTTCTTTGTCTCTAATTTAGGCTTTGTTTTAAAGTCTATTTTAAATATATTTATTTATATTTATATTTTTATATTTTGTCTAATATAAATATTTCTACCCCAGTTTTTTTTCTTTCCATCTGCATGAAATATTTTTCCATCCCTTTACTTTCAGTCTGTGTGTGTCTTTCATTCTGAGGTGGGTCTCTTGTAGGCAGCATGTCTATGGGTTTTGTTTGCTTATCAGCTACCCTATGTCTTTTGATTGGAGCATTTAATTTATTTACAATACACAATACAATACATTTAAAGTGACCATTGATAGATTTGCATTTATTGCCATTTTAGTCTTTATAACTATGTTCCTCTTTTTTTCTTTTTATTTGTCTAGGAAGCTCTTTATTTCTTCTTCAATTTTAAATGATAGCCTTTCAAGGTAAAGTAATCCTGGTTGTAGGGTCTTGCTTTTCATCACCTTGAATATTTTGCGTCAGTCACTTCTGGCCTGAAATGTTTCTGTTGAGAAGTCTGTTGACAACCTTGTGGGAGCTCATTTGTAGGTAACCATCTTTCTCTTGATACTTTTAAGATTCTTTTTTTGTCTTTAAGCTTTTCATTTTAATTATGATGTGTCTCGGAGTGGGCCTCTTTCAGTCCATCTAGTTTGGGACTCTGTGCTTTCTGGGCTTGTATGTCTATTTCCTTCACAGGATTAGGGAAGTTTTTAGTCATTATTTCTTTAAATAAATTCTTAATCCCCTGTTCTATCTCTACTCCTTCTGATATTCCTATGACACAGCTGTTGCTACCCTTGATGTTGTCCTAGAGCGTCCTTAAACTATTCTCATTTAAAAAAAGGTTTTTATTCTTGTTTCTCTGATTGTTTTCTGCTACCTTGTTTTCTAAATCACTTATTCAGTCTTCTGCTTCATCTAATCTGCTCTTGATTCCTTCTAGGTATTCTTCATTTCAGATATTGTATTCTTCACTTCTCACTGGTTCTTTTTTTATAGTTTCTATGCTTTTTTATGCCTATGCCTACTATCTAAGTTTTCACTAAGTTTCTTGAGCATTCTTATAACCATTGTTGAACTCCATCTGGTAGATAATTTGCTTTCATTTCATTTAGATTTTTTTTCTGTGGATTTCTCCTATTCTTTAATTAGGGTCATGTTTCTTTGACTTTCCATTTTGAGTGCCTCTCTATGTTTGGCCTAATATATTAGGTGTTTTGTGTAGCTCAGTGACATAGTCTCCCTCACACCCAAACTAGGTGCTGTAAGGTTGTCCCTTATGTGGGTTATGTAAGGCCTGATGTTGTAGCTGAGACTTTTTTAAACTATCGATGAGAGAGAGAGAGAAAGAGAGAGAGAGAGAGAGAAAGAGGGAGAAGCATCCACTTGTTTATGCATTCACTGGTTACTTCTTGTATGCGCCCTGACCAGTGATTGAACATGTAACCTTCATGCATTAAGGTGACACTCTAGCCAACAGAGTCACATGGCCTGGGCCTTGTAGATGAGTCTTGATTGCTATTGGTCCATCTATGCTATTGACCCTCAGGCTGGCTGGCTATGAGGCTTGACCTCGACTGCAGCATACAGGCTACTGTGTGGGGGCTGATCCTAGGACTTGGAACTCTCCCCAGTAGGGTCTGATGCCTGCCAAGATCTCCCTTTGGTTGTGCTGCTTGTGGAGCTAATTGGGTCATACTCTGACGTGACCTGAAGTGTACCACCAGGTGTGTTGCTTCTGGGGCCTCTTGGGAGGGACTCCAATAACCAAGCCTGGACAACCTGTTTGGAGCTACAAAGTGGTCCATAGTTCGTGGCTGCCTCTGCTGGGCCTGGGTGTGCATGGGAGGGGCCAACCTGTGAACCAAGGCTGCTTTCAACAGCACTGAGCTCAGAGACAGGTCAGCAAAAGGCCCAAGGCACCCCAAGATTCACCTTCGCCTGCTGGCTGCCTGTTAGGCTCAGTCTCTGAAATAGCCTCTGGTGGTCTGCAAGTTACTTGAAATAGGTTCTCACTAAGTCACCAGGTAGGGACAAGTGGTGTTCACCAGGCTGATACAGATTCAAAGTCAATGCCACTGCTGGGTCTGAGGCCACTCAGCACCAGTCCCAGGGTACACCAAGGCCAGCTGCCACCCGTCGGATGCCTGCAGACCTTTGTGGTGGGGTGGGGTCTCAGGGAGTCATCAGGGTGAGGCAGCAGAGTTCATCAGGCTCAAACAGACTGAGGTCTGGCTGTGTGAGGGGAGGGCAGTGCCGGGAACTGTGCCACTGGTCAGGTGTGCGAGGGAGGAAGGCCCCTGCCCCAGAGCCACACAGCTCGTTCTCTCCCAGGCTCTGCCGGACCTCCTGGGGGGCCCTGCTAGGGGACCTGCACCAGGAGCATGGAAACCTGTGCCACGGTCAGCTGATGATTCTGCAGGGTGCGAGCTTGGCAGGTGGGTGCTACCGGGAGTCCAGAGGGTAAGGCTAGTGGATATCCCATGGGGGGGGATGGTGCCTGCCAGGCGAGCTGGGGAGAAAATGGCCCCTGCCTTAGGGCCACACAACAGTCCCTGACACACCCTGAGTCGTGGGCACAGGCGGTGAGCTTGGCAGGGTGGGTGACAAGGAGTCAAGAGATGGGGCTATTGCATTCCTGCAGGCTGATGCCCTATGGAGGGGAGTGCTCCATCCAGGAAGGATGGGGTCTGTGGGCGTGTGGGGGAGGGACTCAGCACAGGGACCCTGTTGGCTGTCCCTCCAGCTATCTCCCTGGAGCCACAAAATCCAGTCTGTGCTCGCACACTCCAGTTTGCTCCGAGTCATCCTCCCTCCGTCAGAGCCCAGGGCGAGTGACTGTGGACAGGATTTTGTGCACTGGCTTTTTAAGAGGGCTCCTGAGTCTCTCCTTGGCAGACCGATCCCTGCTGATTTCCACAGCCAGAAGCTACATGAGCCCCTCTTCCTGGCTCTGATGCTCTGGGCTGGGGGGCCCAGCATGGAGCTTTTGAGGGGCGCAGCCCATAAAGAGGAGTGCAAAATGGCTAATTCGTGTACTAGACTTTCACCTGCTGATCAGGCACTGTTTGGGACTTTGGCTGATTATAGGCACTGTCACTGTGGCCCAGAGTATCGCAGCTGACTAGGCCTCTGGACAAACTTCACAGAAGATGATCTCAAGCTTTGTTGGCCAAGATGGGGTTCCTTTGCAACCCCAAAGCTGTTTATCTATGTGCTCAATTAGAACAAAGAAAATGCTATACATCCTAGAAACTATGGGAGGCATCTTAAATTTTTTAAAATTAATTAGATGGTACTGCCAAAAATTGATTTGTAAATTCAAATTTGGATTATAAAAGTTCTGTATTCAATTAGCCTAAAATAAATGAACGCTTATACAAATTGAAGAAATAGTAACGCACTTGCTTTTGAAGTGCATGTGATCTAGGATTAATTTTTAGTAAATAGAAAAGTAGCTTGAAGATGTTGGTTTAATTAAGGACATGCAGTTCCCACTACGCTCTAGCTTTGGAGCTGACAGACCAGAAGGGAAGCCGGGGTAGTAAGTTTGGAGACTTGCATGTGTCATTTGACAAGGCCAGAAGGGCACAACACGCGTCAGGTTAAGATCCAGGCATTTGTGATGAAGCCCGATTAGGGTGTCAGGGTGATGGAAAACGATTTCATTCAGAGAATAAGATGTGTGTTTGATAAAAGGAGGTACGAGCAATGGAAATGCATTTTTACTGCAGGCAAACAAACTAATCTTGTCCTAAAGTAAATGATTATTCTGAAATTTAAAAGGAAAAAGGTAGAACAAAGGATGAAATGTTTATGAAAGTTGCAGAAAGTCTGTGTGTGTTGCAGGAGGTTTGTGGAAAGGGAATCTTGAAAAAGAACCTTATGTGTGGTCAAACTAAAGTTGAAATGCATTTGATTATGTTAAAGCATACTGATACAGAATTGGAATCTGGGTTTCTCTCTGTGTTGAAAGGAAAAAGGTCTTATGCTCACACACTACTGATGTGTTCTTAATAGGACATTATACAGGGAGAGCAAGCTGTTCTGTGCACCACCAGGTCTTTAATTGCTTAGGTAAACCAAACCTCAATATTTAAAGAACTAAATTTTACCTCTAGCCATTTAAGTTTGTATGATTGCTTGAGAAGTGTTTTTTTTCCTCCCTTCATCCCCACCCGAGAATATGTCCACCAACTTCAAGGGAGAGAGATTGAGAGAGAGAGAGAGAAACATTGATGTGAAAGAGAAACATTTATTGGTTGCCTCCTGTATGTGACCCCACCAGAGACTGAACCCTCAGCCGAGGCATGTGCCCTGACCTGGAATTGAACCTGCAGCCTTTTGGTTTAACTATGGGACAATGTTCCAACCAGCTGAGCCACTTGGCCAGGGCACTTGGGAAGTTTTTCAAGTGAACAATTCAATGCACAACTAAAACAAGGTAATCTTTCTTTACAAAGGGGGAAATAAAACTAATTAGGCCCACTTGATGTTTTGAAAGTGCATTTCAATCCAATTGCCCCCTTTAAGGAGAGAAATGTATTAATGATGATCCATATATATTTTCACGGTGCAGAAGCATTTCCATGTCGAGGAGCTACAGCCATAGCAGTTACTAAAGTACTTGTGGAGAGGTTTTTTTCCTAATGGGACACCCCCACAGAGTCCCACAGGGACCAGGGGACTCGTCTCACTAGACAGACTCTGCAGCCGGAGTCAGAGCCTGGATGACGCACCAAGTCTTCCTCGTGCTCACCCTCCCCAGTCCTCTGGTTTCGTCGAGCACGCTGGCCAGACAGGGGAAATTCAGTTGGCAAATCTTGCTGAATCTCTGAATTTGCATTGGCCTAAAGCCTTTCCCTTGGTATTGCTTAACTTAAGATCAGTTCCTTTTGGTATACATCGATTGTCTTCTAAAATTGTTACCAGAAGGCCTGCCTGTGAGGCTAGATCAGACCAGGGGTGGTGGGAACCTGCCTTCCTAATGAGACCTTCTAACTCACTACAAGGAATTTACAAAGGCTCTTGAACTTTGCAAGCTTGTAGAGCAGTCTCTTCGCAGCCTGTGTCCGGGGGGCGAAGACACCCAACATCGTGGCCTATGACCCGGATACACGGTCCATCAGAAAAGTATCTCCAGCCTCGCTGGAGCAGATAAGACCAAATATTGTTAACTAATCCCTGAGTTGCAAGGTGAATAGGTACTGATCCACGAATTTATGATTTTCACTTTGAAAGGCTCTCCACTTGATTGAACACCCAAGTCTGTAGGAAATCTCGAATTAGAGTTCTCCAGAGCTTGGTTTTTGCCTCGACAGTTTTACATTCTGTGTTGTACCTTTGAGTCTGTATTTACTTTGCTGAAATTAGATCATTATGCTAAGAAAATATTCTATTCTACTAGTATTATTTCTTAAGTAACTTTTAATTACATTTTTATAAATAGATATAATTAACTCATAGACTGAGAGCTTTTGTTGAAATTCTTTCTTCTCCTTCCTGAGCTTATTCTGATCTCCGACTGGAACTTGTGGACATCTGTCTAGAACTGATGAAATGACCCTGTTTGGTCCCAATCAGCTCAGCCACAGAGACGGTCATGCTTAGGGACCGAGTGTCACAGATGTAAGGTAAAAGTTAAATAACTGACGTGTCATAGAGGGAAAACCTCACAGGCAAATCCCTCTAAAGACACCTTTATGTAAAGTCGAGACTTTAGGAGAGAAATAGTAAAGGAAAATAATGACTAGAATAATAACTTACGCACATGATTAAAACACTCAGTGTGCTAAAGTAGGGGCTTTCCTCGAGGATGAGTCTGACTGTGACCTGCCAGAGGCTCCCCCCGAGTGTCCTGCCAGCTCCCCCTGTGCTGCCATAACAGGGCAGACTTGGACCCAACATGTCGCCTCACCCTCTGTACCTCCACAGAAGTCCGTTCACCCAGAGGTTCCCTCCACATGTTTTCACACATGGAAATTCACCAGCCGCATCATCACCTCCCTCCCCAGAGACGGTTCATTTTGGTAGCACAGACATTTACCTATATGGTTACTCCGGGTCCCCTGAGGGGTCCTTTGTGGAACCTGCAAGTGGGTGTTCCAAGTGTAAAAGCACCTTGCAGCCTCACTGCAGATCCCAGCTCCTTGCGTCCTGAGCAAGTACCGCTGGCGGGAGGGACGAATCATCTTCAGTGATTTGACAGCCAGGTTCCTTCCGGTTGGCCTTTCCTAAGGCTCACCCAGAGCCCACATGCCTGGAGACCCAGACTATGAACTTTTAAAGATTCTTTATGAATCAGTCTGATTGAATAAATCGTTGGCTATATTTTTTATTTGTTCCCAAACTCTTCTGTTGACAATCCAGTGACCAAATATTAGTTAAACACTTAGTGTGTTGCCACTCACTGTGCTGGACACAGGGACCACTCTCCCTGCACAGGAAGGACAGACAGTGACAGGAATCAGGCGCCCTGCGGTCAGGGCTGTGAAGATGGCAAACGTGGTGGGCTGGGGGTGGCGGTAGGAGCGGTGGGTCAGGGAAGCCCACTCCAAGCAGGTGGTATTTGAACTGGGATCTGGAGTGAGAGAATAAGACAGATTTTTCACTTTTATTTATTTATTGTGCATCCTAAAGATTTTCATTTCTAATAAACATCAATCTTTAATATCTCACATTAAAAAACCTTTTTGGGGATCCTTTTATTTTTTTCTACAGAGGAAAACTGTCATGAGATAAAAAAAAAAAAGGGAGGAAGCCACTCTAGTTTGTCCCCAGCTGGGATTGGTCCACTTCCTGCTCTGACCTCACAAGGCCCCACTGTGTGGGTCACCGAGCCCATATAAGCTCCTGGCTGGTGGAGGTCTCTGTCCGTTAGAGCCCAGGAAGCTGTTTGAGGTGACCTGTTGGACTTGGACTCATTCGCTCGTTTCCTCGTTTATTCTGAAATTGAAACAAATTTTTATTTTGTTTTTTGTTATTTCAGTTTTTTATTTTTTTCACATTTTTGTTTTTATTTTGTTATTTTTATTTTATTTTCTTTTCCTCAAATTTTATTTTATTTTATTTATTTTAATTTAATTTAATTTATTTTATTTTTTTGTTTTTATTTGGAAGTCACCATGACTAGTGACTCTGCAGCCCTCTCTGCCAGCGAAGAGTGCCCTGTTGCTGGTTATGTCCTGCTGAGCCCCATCGACGAGGGGGCTTTCTCTAAGGTTGTTTTGGCCCGGCACCTTGTGACAGGCACGGAGGTTGCCATCAAAATTATCAATAGGCTGGACTCCAATGAAATTTTTCAAGAAGTTACTTGTCTTAAGATGTTAAATCATCCCAACATTGTGAAACTGTTTCAGGTGATCAACACTAAGAACCAAACCTTGATTTTCATGGAAAATGTGACCAGGGGACACCTACTCAACTGTCTCTGGAACAACGGCCCCTTGGCGGAGGAGGACGCCCGTGCCAAGTTTAGACAAATGATGTCGGCAGTCCAGGACTGTCATCACAAAGGAATAACTCATTGGGATTTGAAGCTAGAAAACATCCTCCTAGATGAAAAAAATAACATCAAAGTGGCAGACTTTGGTTTTAGCACAAAATTTTCAAACAAAAAACTCAAAACCTTCTGTGGAACTGTATCCTACATGGCCCCAGAAATTCTGCGGTTGGAACCCTATGACACACGGAAGATTGATGCCTGGAGCCTGGGTGTCATCCTTTATGCAATGGTGATGGGCAAACTGCCCTTTGAGAGCACCAAGTCTGAGGAATAAAAGCTACAGATACTGACTGGGCGTTTCCACATCCCAGACACTGTATCTGTGGAATGTAAAGAACTGTTGAAAAAATTATTAACTGTTGACCCGAGCCACAGGGTAACTGTAAAAGGGATCATGGATAACTAGTGGGTGAATATTGGCTATAAGGAGGCCCTGAGGCCATATAGTGAGCCGCCCAGGGGTGACATTGACCCCCGGGTGATAGAAAGAATGGAAAAGCTGGGATACAAGAAGGAAGACATAGAGGACTCAGTGTCCCAAAGAAAATATGATGACATCATGGGTACATACATGATCTTAAAGAACAGAGAAAATAAAATGGTGGGCCGCACCATCCAAGTAAGGCCCTGCCCCACTTCTGACCCCAGCATCAGTCTTTGTGCAACGCAGGAGGCTCTGGCATTAGGGCAGAAATCGGAGAAATGCTCCAGTCTCCCATGCCATGTGGAAGCAAGGGTGCCCAGTCCCCCACCCCACATGGAAAAGAGGACCTGGTCTCTTCCACCCACCCTGGACGTAGGGATGTTTATCTCCTCTCCAAGCCTGGAAACAAGGAGGCCCATTGCCACGCACAGCAGAAAATCAAGGATGACAAATCCCCAAGGCAGCCTGGAGAGCACAAAGAGCATTCCTCCAGCAAGTCTGGCCTCAAGAGTCACCTCTTCCCTATCCAGCACCTCCACCCCAATTCTCCACAGCAGCAGCTCCTGCATACAGGTTGGGACCCCAGCCTCTCCCTCCGGCTCCAGCCATGGCCGACAGGGGTTGGCTAGGAGGGTCCTCAGATTTTTTTTAAAATGCTTTTGCTGTTGGCCGTCCACTAATAAGCAACATCACAAAAGGAAAAGAACCAAGCCAATTTAATTTTTAAAACTGTGGACGGCCTACAGCAAATACATTTTAAGAAAGACCTGAGGACCCTGGGGCCCAACTAGGGGCCTGGCCCAACTAGGGGCCTGGCCAGGTATGAGCTCTGACTGGTAATCGAACCAAGGACCCTGTGGCTTAGGGATGATACCCAACCCACTGAGCCCGCTGGGCTATATTCCCTGCCTTTGCAATGCTGACCCTGAGGGACTGAACTCCAGGGAGGCTGGTCATTGGTGCGGAAGACGAGCCAGAGGCGGCACACAGACAGCTGCGGGTGAGAGCGCTGCCAGATGCACATGCTGTGTGTGCAGGTGAGAGGACTCGGTCCTGTGGACGATGGACGTGTGCAAACTGCCGCAGGGTTCCTGCATGGGATTCAGGTCAGGATGGTATTGGCATGTCCGTGGCCTTCAGAAGCATCTTATCCAGAATATTTGCTGAGCTGGGAGGATGGCCTGGAGCCCCCTGGGGGTCATGAAGAGAGGCTGCCCTGGCAGCAGGTCCATCCCTCAGCCCTCACCTAATGAAACTTCAGAGACTGGGCTGTTTTCCCCCTGGCCCCTCTCCCCTCCCCTGCTTTTCTTTGCTCCCATGTTTGTGGGGTTCTTCTTAAAGTTCTTGGTTTTTCCAAAGTTTGTAATAAACTTGATGCTTCTGAAAGATGTATTGGATGCTCTGTTTTTTTATGCTCTCTGCACAGAATTGGGGCAGGGCATCCTGTAGTCTGAGAAGCTTGTAATGGTGCAGTACTTGGGCTTTATTGAGGGGAACTCCCAACAGGAACAGATGTGATTTTGTGGAGAAAAGGCCAGCGCCAAGCATACTGGGCGTGTTCCAGACTCCAGGGCACAGCAGGGGTGAAGCAGGCAGTCTCTGTTGTCACGCAGCCCATAGCCTGGCTGCTCTGTGACATCAGCAGGAACCCCCTCTCCTTACCTCTTGGCTTTGCTGCTTCCCTCTGGGCTGCTGTCTATCTCAGGGGGCCTGTCCCTCTATACAAGTCAGACTTGTAAAGCTCTGGAGGAAGAGCGCTCCAGGCAGAGGGAACAGCCAAGCCCCAGATGACTGGAGCTGAGTGAGCTGGAGTGAGCTGGAGTGAGCAGGAGATGGGGCTGCAGACGAAGGGCAGAGCTCCTGGGCTGCGGGAAGGGGTGTGGGTTTGACTCTGAAAACAATGATCACCCCACAAAGGGTTTTAAGCCAGGAAGTAATATGATCTGATTTAAGTGTTAAAACTAGGAAATTGTGGAGAGTATTCTTCCTCTGCAAACATTTTTATCTATCTCTACATGTTACAGATTCACCAGGCAGGGCAGGTTTTCTTATAGCCACTGAAGAAATATGAGCTGGAAATTGTGTTTTTTCACTTTAATCCTTTTCACCCCAGTTGCCTGAAGAGGTAGATATGCAAGTCAATACATTGTTTTAACTGGGAAAGACCTACCAGCCTCTGAGGAGCTGATTCATTGGTTCTTCTGTCACTGAGTAGCAGATCTTCTTGCCCTTTTCACTGAGGAACCTGTCATGTTCCTTTGATTCATCTGTCCTCCGCCCTGTAATCCTAACAGTATATGACAGACCTGTGTGTGACTCTCATCACTTGGTATTGTCATTAAGTGGTCCCCTAACCTCCTGGCCCTGATCTTCCATTCCTGAGTTCTTGGGGGCTGGGAACTCTCTTACACACCTTTGTGTTCCAGTCATTACCCCAGAGCCAAGTCCAGAGTAGAGGCTCAGAAAATGATGGACAGGTGAACCATCAACCTGGTGACTACACAGGAGATTGTCCCAAACCAGGACACACTGGAGTGTAAAAGGGAATGTGATAATAATGATCATGCCGGGACAAGTGTGTGAAGTTGGACTGGGATTGACTGGGCTGTATGGTCACATTGGTGATCACTGTAAAGCATTACGAACAAAATTGTGCACTCTGCCTGACCTGGTTTAGACTACTAGTTGCTAAAGTGTGGGAGACATAATAGCACAGGAAATGTTTTATCTTTACTCATTCTTTCTTTAATGTTCTTCCTTTTATTCTGTATTAATAGATCTGAGTCTTTGGTCTAGATTATATTCCTTTACTCTGAAGAACTTCTTTTAACATTTTTCACAAAGAAGGTCTACTGGTAGTAAATTCAGTTTTTGTTTGTCTAAGAAATTTGTATTTCTTGACATTTGAAGGATAATTTTGTAGGTTGTAGAATTCCAGGTTGATGGGTTTTTTTTCTTTTCTCAACACTAAATATTTCACCATATTGATTGTTCAAACAACATATAAATATTGTTTGAATGGTTTTTGAGAAGTCAGATTTAATTCTTATCTTTGTTCCAGTACAAATAAGATGTCCACTCCCCACCCTGGCTTTTTTCTTTGTCTTTGATTTTCTCTAGTTTGAATGTGACATACATAGGTGTAGTTTTTTGGGCACTTATCATGCTTGGTGGTCTCTGAGCTTCCTGAATTTGTGGTTTTGTGTCAGACATTAATCAGAGGCAAATTTTCAGTCATTATTGCTTCACATGTTGCTTCTCTTCATTTCTCTCTTTTCCTTTTGGTATTCCCTGCTGCATGTATTTTTTGTAGTTGTAGTTTTTTTGTAGTTTTTGTAGTTTTCCTACAGTTTTTAGATATTCTGTTCTTTTTTCAGTCTTTTTTGTCTTTGCCTTTCCAGTTTTGGAAGTTTCCATTGACACATCTTCAAGCTCGAGATTCTTTTATCAGCCATATCTAATTTACTATTAAGCTCATAAAAGGGTTCCATCCTTTCTGTTACAGTATTTTTGATCTCTAGCACTTTTTTTGATTTTTTTCTTAGAATTTCCTTTTCTCTGCTTACATTATCTGATTGTTCTTTCATGTCTTTTTCTTAGGGCCCTTTGCATATAAATCACAGTTTAAAAAAATTTCTAATCTGATAATTCCAGACTTCCTGTCATATCTGACTCTGGTTCTGATGCTTGTTCAGTCTCTTCAAACTGTGCTTTTGTATCTTAGTATCCCTTGAAAGTTTTTCCTTGATAGCTGGACATGAAGTTCTGTGAAAGATAAACTGTGATAAATAGGCCTTTAGTGGTTGATAGGAAGGTGTAGGAAGAGTCCTGTAGTCTTATGAATAGATCACAATCTCTTAGTGAACCTGTGTCCTTAAACTCTGGACTTCACCATGTTTCTGAGATGTTTCTTCCCCCTTACGTGGGTCAGGATGATTAGAGGGACTGAGGTGTGTATTTTCCTGTAGGTCAGCCGGGCTCTAGTAAAATCCCCCTAGTTTAGGCTCTGGTGAATGAGTTTGTCTTGTGTGAAGTCCTTGTTAGAAAGAAAAGAATGCTCTGGTGTATTTTAAATTGGTTGGTTTTTTTTTTTTTTTCAGCCTTCCCCTCCATGGCTGGAAGCCTGAGGACTTTTCTCCCACCTTCACTGTGAGAACTGGTAGGGTTCCTGGAGATAAAATTGACTGGCCCCCCACTGGGGTGTCTTAACTCTCAGGCCACCCATAATGAACCTTCAGTGATTCATCAATTCTATTCAGGTTTCCTAGCCCAACACTGGTTCCTGCAGAGGTTTCTCCTTTCTTTCTCAAGGAAGTTGTGATTTTCTGTATTTGTCTTTTTAGTTCTCTAATTTGGGGGGCAGTGGTTGATCCTGTGACCTCACTTCTCTGATGGAGAAGAATTTGTTGATTTTTCAGTTTGTCCAGCTTTTTTCTTATTGTTAGCACAGAGCAACAATTTCCAACTCCTTATAATGCCAGAAAGTGGAAGTCAGATGAGGGCATTGTGATATTAAAATGAAAACAGTTCTGGGCAACTCAACTTGGAGTAAAAGAAATCTGGGATCTTGTCCTGCCTCTGGTGAACCTCTCTGGCATGACAATGTCTTGGACCTTCACTTCCTCTTATAGGAAAGGACAGGGGGTTGGCTGTGGGCTTCCTTCTGGCTACCTTTTCATTTTATAGGATCTGGTTTCCTTTATGCTGGGTGGTGTTAAGGAATGACACTCTGACTTAAAATAATGGAATCTACTTTCTAGGAGATGAAATAGAATTCTCTTGTTAAACATTTTTTTTTCACCTGGAGTAATCTTGGTTTGGGTGGCACAGTGACCCTGTGCTTGCGGAGAAAGGGCTTCCTACTGTGTCACCCGCTGTGGTGCTCACCACACAGCGGTGAGTTTTCCTCCTTTGACGCCATCTGTTTGACAACAGAACAATTCTTGTTAAAGAAAGACATAGGATCTTTTGTCCCTTTTGGTTGAACTTGACTTGAAGGATACCAAGTACGATAGGAGTGAGGTGAGGGCATGCTGTGCACTTCTGGGGTGGCTACTGGTTTATTTCTTTCCAAATACCTTTTAGTCTTGACTTTTTCCAAGTATGCCATGGTCCCCGAGTTGCCCAGTAGCATAATCAGAAACACTAAGCACATCATTATCTTTCTAAGTCCACATCAGAGAAATAGTTATGACAATTTTTATGAAATTGTAATGTGCCCACTTGAACACAAACTCTAATTTCCTGAAGGCTAACTCCAGCTTGAAGAATTGCCTGATTTATTTTAAAATTGAATTTTGCTGTCAGAGAAGCTGCCAATACTTACTGCCAGCATTGTTATTTTTCTTTACATATTTTAGTCTTAGCTCTTGAATGTAAAAAGCTCTTTCCTTCCTTCCCTTCCAAGAATTGAGTTTCAGCTGCGTGACCAGATTGTACAATTGTGCACGGGTTTAAGGCTTCACAGGGAAGTGGAAGGTATTGCTGGCTCATTGTCTTTTCTTTCAAATGACAAATTTTCCCATGGCCAATAAACACAGGGAGAGGTTAAACAGTTTTAAAAAGTAGAAAGGGCCTTAAGAGGTCTCTTGCTTCAACTCTCTATCTACTGTCAAGATGGTATTTAAGTCCTTGCAGAAAGAAAAGGGGATGTCACAATGTCCTCCAGGAATCATTTCATTCTTAAGAGGATGTTGTGGAAGGTCTTTGATTTCAGGCCAATTTGGTCAACAACTGTGGAGGATTATGCTATGTAACAGGTATGGTTTCAGGGACTTTTGATACACCAGTGAACAGGGCAGGTGAATAAATGAGAAAATCAGGTATATGATCTAGCAAGAAAAGAAAGCAGGGACATGTGGTAGAGTGGCCTAAAGGTTGATAACAATTTGAGAAGAAGCGGTTGGGTTAGGCAAACAGTGATAGTTAAGATCTGGATGACAATCAGTTAGATTCTATCCTACAGGCAGCTGGGAGCTAGCAAGGGTTCCTCAGCTGGGTGACCACAGTACAGTGTGATCAGTAAGCTGTTACCACACCAGATAAGTACCCATGTCTTATTTCCTTAAGAGAAACTCCATGAGGCAACTGTCATTCCCATTTTATGTATAAGAACACAGAGATTTGGAAGCCCCTGGTGGCCTTGGGCCTGAGGAGGCCTGCAGGCCCTCATTCCTATTGAGTTCAAACATCGACGTTCCTTCCCTTTGCTCACAGTCAGTCATGCAGACTCGTCAGAGGACCTGGCTCTTTCACACACATTGGCTGTTTGACTTCAAGTCAGTCACCTTTGGGACAAGTTTGCCCATCTGTAGATGGGTATGGTGCCCTTAAGGGACCTCACAGGCCTCAGATACTCTGAGTTGGAAATTCACCCTTAAAATGTTTCCCTTTTAGGCCCTCTGGAAGCAGGGTGTCTATATGGAGCCCTCTGGCTCACTTTTTGAGTTGTTTTCTCCAGTTGGGAAGAAATGGAGACCATTTCTTCTCTGTGGGCCTGAGGGGAGAATCACAGAATGTTCAGGGGTCTTGCTGTGGTCTTGCCAGGCTGCTTTGGGGTGTTCATGCTCTTTAAAGAGCCCATGTTCCATCTGGTCCTTGAAATAAGTACATACCCACACCCTTATTTCTCCCCTCCTTACCATCTTCATTACAGGGGGCTTATCACTGACCTATTAGGCTGTTTATTGAAAGTGATGAGTAAAAAAAAATCTTTGTTCATTTCTCAAAATGTAGGTCAAATATGCCGGAATTTGCTGTCGTGTTATTTAATCTTCAGCTATTAACTCTCATCTATTTTGCAAACTCCCATGGGGAGCCTGCAATGAGAAGGGATGTTTTATAGCTTGAAGTGTGTGTTTGATGATCTCTGCTTCATTAAATTGGAATAGAACCCACCATTTGTTCTTCTAATAGACACTTGGAAAACATACCATCTATTAGCACTCTCTGTTATAGCTTCTCTTTGAAACACCTAAACAGTCAGAAAGAAGTCAAGGCTTCCAAGCTTTGTTTCAGCCCCTGCCCCCAAACACTCTGGAGTTTTTGGGGACTATGTGCAGTAGGTGTGGAAGACTGGCCCTGGTGCCCCAGAACAGGAGCTCTGCCTGAGAAGCTTATAGCCCCTCGGCTCTTTGCCTTTTCTTGTGGTGGTGATGGTGGGTGAGTACTGAAGACATTTTTTATTGTAGTAAAGTGCAGATAACACAGCATTCACCATTAGCTGTTTTCACATGTGCAGTCCAGCAGCATCAGGTACATTCGTTCCTAATAGGTCAGTGATAAGCCCCCTGTAATGAAGATGGTAAGGAGGGGAGAAATAAGGGTGTGGGTATGTACTTATTTCAAGGACCAGATGGAACATGGGCTCTTTAAAGAGCATGAACACCCCAAAGCAGCCTGTGGTCACTACCACCATCCATCTCGAGAACCCTTCTCACCGTGGGAAACTGGAACTCTGCACCCAGTTGGAACATTCACCCCTTCCCTTCCTTCCCACTTCTGACAGCCACCGTTCTACTTCTTGTCTCTGCGAGTTTGACTAGTCTAGGTACCTCATGTAATGGGAATCATACCCTAATACGTCTTTTTGGGACTGGTGCATTTCACTTAGCATATCCTCAAGGTTTATCCGTGTTGTCATGTATGTCAGA
Organism: Phyllostomus discolor; assembly: GCF_004126475.2. Taxonomy (NCBI): domain Eukaryota; kingdom Metazoa; phylum Chordata; class Mammalia; order Chiroptera; family Phyllostomidae; genus Phyllostomus; species Phyllostomus discolor. Next base: position 10,800,207 of record NC_040915.2, on the reverse strand, counting down.
ACACCCTTCCTGATTCAGGCGGAATGATATCCCATTGTGTGTATAAACCAAATCGTGCTTATCCATTCATCTGTCAAAGGACACTTGAGGTGCTTTCTCCTTTCGGTTCCATGAAAATGCAACTGTGAGCACGGTGTACCATCTGAGTCCCTGCTTCCAATTTTTTTTGGTAGGTACCCAGAGGTAGAATTGCTGGGTTATATGATAATTTTATTTATTTACTTTCTTGGAGCTGCCACACAGCTGTATCATTTGACTGAATTTATGTGTAATTATTTTTATTGCTTCAATTTTAGTGATACATAATTCATTATATATTTTATGGAAAATCTTCTTTACCGTAAAGTAGTCTTTGTAAGTTCCCTTTTTATCCTTATCCATGGGTCTTCCTTGGGAACCCTCTATGACTTGTGTCCCACATCTAACATCTAAACCACAAGGAATCAGGGCCAGCTCAGATGCCCAGAATCCCAGTCCACTTCTTACCACGTCTACTGGCCTGGCCTGCCCGTCTCTTCTCCCCACACCAGCTATATCTGCACATAGTACGTGATAAGAAAGTTGTTTTTTTGTAGTTGATGTTGGTATTCTTTTGGTTTCTGCTTTTGCTTTTCTTTTTGCTTGGTCTTGTTTCATGTACGCAGTAGTGACTACCATTTTTTAGGGCTACGTGATCTACATCCTTGGCTTAGCCATTCCCCAGGTGGATGGTTCCAGACTTTTTTCCTCATTATAAATAGTGTTGTGATGAGTCCCTTTAAACACATTGGAAATTTGTACTTTTCATCTGCCATTGTTAATATAAACTGTTTGGGATATAGTCTTTTTTTTTTTTCTTTTTTGCATTGCATGATGAATGGTGTGGAGGTGGTTGTCTCGTTCTTTCCTGCTTTGGCAGACCCCACACTCCCAGCCCATGTCCAGTCGCATGGCCCAGTACAAGTGCTTTTGCTCGTGGCTTTTCCGGTCAGATTAGAAGCTGAAAAAGGGCATGATTTTCTGTGGAGGAACAAAACATAGAGGAAAGGGGAGGGGCTTTGTGGCTAGACAGCCTCGGACTAGAGTAATGGTGCTGACATTGTCTCACTGTGGGCCCTTAGTGGAGTTATTTAACGTCTTTGAACAAAGGAGACTAAAGGGACTTATCAAAGGGTTGCAGTAAGGAGTGGAGTTTCTGTTAGACCTCTATCTAGTATAGGTCCTGGCACATAGTAGGGGCACAGAAAGTGTTTATCACTGTTCTTTGTTTGTAGGCTCTTGGTCTCTGCTCTACAGGGATCGACAATTTGGGGAAGATGGGTAAAATCTTAAGGTTGAATACTACTAATGTTGGGGCTCAGTCTTAAGAAATGAAAGTTGGTCTACTTTCTTTGTGCATTGCAAGCTTGGTTTCCTCCCTGCAACTTCCCCTTCTGGAGGATAATCTGACTTGATTTAAATACTCTCAGTGGAAAACACTGCCTTTTCTCTATAGCATAACCCTTCCTTTCATGGCCTAATAGCTGGTGCCTTGCCCTTTGGTACCTTGCCCAAGACTGCTGAGTTGGCTGGTGGCTGGGTGACAACACAGGGCGTGGCAACTTCAGTGCAGCTGCCTCTCCTGTTAGATGGAACTGCCGGGTTTAACCCTGGAATGAACATGTGTGGAGGATACAGGCCAGCAGTATCCATCTTGGCTGTGGATGCTCGTCGAAACACGAGAAAAACATACACAGAGACAACCAGGTCCTGTGGGGGAATAGGAACAGAAGGGCCACTCCTCATGTGGGGAGCACCTTTGGCCACCCTCTCTCCTGGAGGGTGCACCGTGTCCATACCCAAGCAGATTTTTATTGAGAAAACAGACTTAGTTAGTGGATTCACAGTCTGGCAGAAAAGATCAAAAGATGTAGGCACCTTACAAAGGTGGGGACAGAACTCCTGCTGTGATTCTGGGCAAGGGTTGTGGTCTTTAACATATGAAAGGGCTGTAGGTTCCAAAAGTTTTCTACCTGTGCTTTTAAATTCCAAGTTAATAATATCCTCCAGCAAAAAGATATCACAGGATCTTGCATATTCTATGTCCCAGGCCTGATCACCGGGGGGGGGCCCGCCATTTCTGGTCTGGCCTGCACCACCCCTGCAGGCCTGAGAAGGGCAGAAGACAGAGGCAGCCTGGAGACTTGGATTTCTCACATCTAAGAACAAAGACTCAGGCTTTGACAAAGCTGAGGGGGCAGGGGTTGATGTTCATCACCCCTTCATTTCCACAGCCCCGAGTCTCTTCCCAGAAGCCTCCATGTGATCATGCCTGTCTTAGACATTTCCCTCCATGGGAAATCTTACCCATCATTGGCTAACTGATCAAGCTAGGAGGTTTCGGCACAGAACAGGCAGCATTCATGCCATGGAAATAAGTTTTTGTCTTCTTAGTGGCTCCTGGTCCAGAGGTCTCTCACTCAGCCTAAGTCACGGGGGGGTTACAGCTTCCTGAGACCAGGCAGGGCGGTCCCCAACAAACATACATGTCTTTATCTTTTCCTCATCTCTCTCTCTCCCTCCTATTTATTTTAGAGCCTAGAGAAAATTCAGAGTCTGAATTATAGAGGTTTCTAACATGTGCCACTTGGGGGAGGGGGCAGGTGGGAAACTTACTTGCTCTGGAGACAGGTGAGTTTGTGAATGTTGCTGAGGTGTGAGGTGAGAGAGAAGGCCAGGAAAGTGAAGGAGAGGGTAACTGAAGGAATTACAAAGTTGGGACTATTTATAATGGTGAACAGAGTGAGTAAATTTAGAGACAGATCTGGGTGCTGAGTTTTCAAATAAAAGATATTTTTGACCTGGAAAGTAAAAACATTCTTTTTACTATACTAATAAGTGTTAGAACCCATCTAAAGCTGACTTAAGGGAGGGAGGAAAGGAGGAAGGAGGAAGGAAGGAGGGAAGGAAGGAAGGAAAAAGAAGAAGAAGAAAGAAAGAAAGAAAGAAAGAAGAAAGAAAGAAAGAAAAGAAAGAAAGAAAAAGAAAGAAAGAGATAGTTGATAAATGGGCCCGCTTGCTCACCCCCTCTCTCAGCTCTGCTTTTCTTCCTCTTGGTCTTATTCAGATTCTTCTCAAAGATACTAGCACAATAGGCGTCCCTGACCTAGGGCTTACCTCCTATCATCTTATATCATTCATGAGGAGCTTTTCTCTTTCCTAATATTTCTAATAAAAGCACTGGCATGGAGCTCTGTTGGCCAGGCTTGGTCAGGTGCTCCCCCTGAGTCACTACACCGTGGTCAAGGGAGTTCTGTGTTGCATGGCAAGGGTGGGGTTCTTTGCCCACCTCAGGAGCTGGGCTGTGCCACCTGCCCTCCGGAATCATATGTGCTGAAAATCAGGGCATATTTAGCAGAAGAAACAAAAAAGAATACTGAGCAGGCAAAAGCCACAGGCCTCTGCTCCACTGTACACTGATGTTGACTCACCTGAACACATCCCTCTGTGCAAATGAAAGGGCACCCACGTATGGTTTATGTGAGGTGAAAACGCCCAGTCTTTGTAGAAATGTAATTATAATGTGCCACCTTTTATAATTTTCCTACAACCTTTGTACATACCACAAATAGGGGAATTATACATAGCTATTGAATTTGAGTTCAATAAAGGATTTGTACCATCTGAATCACACCTTTGCACACAAGACGAATACGTTAACTTAATTACTGCTGGATTCAATAACATGGGCTGTCGCCCAGGGAGTTTGCCTTGTGTTGCCCCCAGAGAGAGGCCGGGCCTCGTCTCTGAAGGCAGTCAGTTTGCAATTATCGGGGCTAATGGAAGAACACAGCGTGTGGAGATTCTACACACAGTTTCTGTTTGGTTTAGGGAGTGGGCATGATTTTTTATTTTTCTACTGGAATTACTTGTTTTGCTTGGGCTTGTGTAGCACTGAAAAGATGGCTCTACCTGGGCCTACACTTTTCCCCTCTTCATTTATAAAAAAAATGTGGAGTGTATTTTATTTGATTTTTTGAATGTTAATTTTAAAAGTTTTTTGTTTTGACATAATTTTAGACTTATGGGATAGTTGCACAAATAGTATAAAGAGTTCTCTAATGTCCTTTACCCAGCTTGTCTTCATATGTATGCATTTTGCAAAACCAAGAAACAAACATTGATACAACACTGTGAACTATAGGTTTTATTCAAATTTTATCAGTTTTCTGCCAATGTCCTTTTTCTGTTCTAGAATCTCACATTTATTTTTGTTTATCTTTAGTCTCCTCTAATTTTTGACAGTTCCTCACTTTTTCTTATTTTTTGTAATCTCGATGTTCCTGTTCATTATTCTATAAAATGTCCCTCAAGTTGGATCTGGCTGAGGTTTTCTCATGTTTGGAGGAAGGTTACACATTTTCTGGCAAGGCTATCAAAGAAATTAGCTGTATTTTTCTTGTGCATCATGTCGAGAAGTCCCTGATGGCACTACGTCTTGTTACTGTTCATGTTAACTCCCATCACTTGTGAAGGGGGTTTCTGGTAGGTTTCTCCACTGTAAAGTTACTAGCTACCCAAATATTCTCAAGGCAGATACTCTGAGACCCTACGTGTCCCGTTTCCCTTCAAATGCTAGCCTGCCGTTTTCACCACCCAGTGGTAGCTCTCCTCTGCAGCAATGATTACTGCAGTTTCGGACTAATGATGATTTCCTGTTTCCCTCTTTCTTTCTACATTGGTTAACTGAAATTCTACTGTAAAGAAGAGTTGTCTATTTTTATTCATTCATTCATACTGGTATGGAATCATGGATATTTATTGTATAAGTTAAGTTCAATTCAGTCATTGTTTATTTTGTTTCCAAAAATTTTCCACCTTCGGTTGTCAGGAGCTCCTTCAGGTTGGACCCTGTTGTTTTGACAAGCCCACATCTTGTTGCCTGCGTTCTCACTCCCAAGCCCATCTGCTGTTTTTCCTGTGCTAGCCCTGTAATTCGCCACTTTGTAAGGAGTCCCAGATTCTTTTATTGGAGAAGAGTATTTAGAGACCAAGAGTTGGGTACTAGATACGCTCACTGCTCCTGGGGTGGGATCATTCCACACCCTCTCAGGCTAGGAACTTTATGTACTGGGGGGACCCAAAAACCCCAGAATTTTCTTTTGGAGGGTAGGCCCCTTGTAGTACAGGCTTTCCCCTCTAGGTGAGTGTTCTAGGATCCCATCTGCACCAGTGTATTAACTGGTGGTGTTGTGAGAGGTTGCGTTTAGCTTTCGTGGTTTTTGGGGGGACGAGTCAACACATTTGCCCACTTCATGGTGGGTGATTTACGAGCCCACTTGCCCACACCACGCTGAGTATTCATCAGTTTTTGACCAAAAACGGCACCATGCCTTACCCTCTCTATTCACCTAATCTCACCCGAGCAGCACTTTTTTTTGTTGTTGTTTGCTTCCCTGGATGAAAAAAGTCTTCAAAGGGAAATGTTTTGCAGATGTGGAAGAGGTGAGACAAAAAATGGCAGAAGCACTAAAAGGTATCAAAATCGATGAGTTCGAAAACCATTTTGAGCAGAGGAAAAAATATCTCCATAGGTGTATTGCATCAAATGGAGAGTACTTTGAAGTTTAGCCATGTAAGAATAAACACACAATTTTTTATAAATAAATTCTGAGTTTTTTGGGGTCCCCCCTTGTATGTGTTCTAGCCTGTGCGTTTATATACATGTATGTTACTTGCACCATGGACTGATGAATGGAGTGGCTATGGTGGTAGATAGGAAGATTATTCATAGCCCTAACAACATGGGTTCTTGCTCCCTAAGGTTGATTTAGCTATTGTCACAGCTGGGTGTTTGACTTGCCAGAAACAGAAATCATTGCTGAACCCTTCATATAGTACCAGACTTCTTCCAACTTAGAATGGATAGTATTTATCCTGACTGGGATTGGCACATATTCTGGGTTCAGATTTGCCCTTGTTGCCTGCAGTGTCTCAGCCAATTCCACCAGCAAATACAGAATCACATCAGTGTTTCATGTCTTGATATGGGATACCAGATAATATTGCCTTGAACCAGGGACCCATTGTATGGCAAAGGTGATAATGCAGTGAGCACATAGCCATGGGATCCACTGTTGCTTTTATATACTGCACCATCCTGAAGCTGCTGGCCTGATTAAGGATTGGAGCAACTACTTAGAAGTGTAGCTGAGGTACCAATTTAGAGATGATTTCTTGCAAGGATGGGGCAACATTCTTTAGGTTGAGCATACAGCTTAAACCAATGGCCGTCATATGGTGCTATGTCCCCAGCAGACTGAATACCTGGGTCTGAGAACCAAGAGTGTGGGAAGGAGCATCCCTGCTCATCCCCACTCTCAGTGACCCATCTGGAGAATCTGCACATCCTGTTTGCAGCTTCGGTCTATCCAGGCAGAGACCCTGGGTCCCAGAGACGGATGCTCCCACGTGGGCACAGAGCAAGTGTTGCACTGAGCTTAAGCCAGGCTGTTCCCTCATCACTTTGGGCTCCTCATCTCATGCCAGAGGGCCAGCAAGGACAGAAAGGAGTAACTGACCCTCATCATCATGAGGAAGGACTGCTGCTCTTGGGTGGTGGTGAGGAGAAATAGGTTTTGTGTCAGGTGGTCCCCTGAGATTCCTTGGTACTTCATGGCCAATCATAACCATAGGCAGTTAGTACAGCAGCCATGGCCTGGTGATCAGGGGCTCAGACTCTATGTGGATAAGGGTGTGGGTTGCCTCGCCAGGCAAGTCACCCACACTGGCAGAAGGGCCAGCCACAAGGAGAGGATAGACAAACATCAGTCATGATTTCAAGACCAAGTGCAGCAACTAAGTGACCCTTGTCCTATGTGATTTCCCAGAGGGTGTAATCTATCAGAATCCTGGAGAAGCTGTGGATGGATGGGTTGACCTTAGCATGAGGAGTACATGGGTATGAGTGGTTTCCCTTCTCAGGAGACTTACCCTTAGCAGAGATATCTGGAGAGGTTATACACCCTCATACCTACCACCACCTCCCATCCAGCAGTCAGCGGGCAATGCCATGGGGAAGCAAAGCCCAGACCCTCCTGGGGCACCAACAAGCATATAGAGAGTGAAGAGCTTGTGGAAATCACACAGGCTTTAGGTGACAGAGCTGAGGTCCAGGCGCAGGCCTCTCTAACTCCAGAACACAGGCTCTCTTTAAAGGATGTACTGTCTATGTTACAGGTCCTTGCTAAGATATCTGTAGAGGAAGAAAAAGAACATTACTCGCAGTTCTGCCCTAACACAGCCACGGCTAGTCCCCGGTGTGTTTTCTTCCACCCTTCCTTCTCGCCAAAACATTCTGTACATCCAGTTTTATAACATAACTTTTTTTTTTACTCTATGTTTCTTCATATTGCTTCATGGATTTTATAGCCATCATTTTAATGATCTGCATAATATTCCTTTGTTGGGCAGATGCTGAGTTGAATTTAGTGTTCTCCCACTGAAGATCTTGGGAGAATTTCTGGGGACCCCTGCTGTCTCCCCTACCGTTCTCCCTGGCTTGATAACTCCCTTTTTACTTTATGACTTTAGTGAAATTATACAAATTTAACTTGCAAATTGACTGAGGATGCTTTCACAGTTGTAGGCATCTGTAAATTATATGTGGATATGTGTGCAGCCAGGCAAATTCTTCCTAACACTTAGACTTTAAGAAAACTGTAGTGGAGAGGAGTGTACAAGTGATTAAAATTTTTTCTCTGAGTCTAAGTTTCTCAGGCAATAAAGGGGTGAACCGACCTGCTTCTGTGAGCCTCATATATGAGACTTAGTAAGAAATCACCCAGTAAATTGTGAAGCATTTTATAGGAATGACAGTGACATGGTCCTATCATTTATAGTGTTTCTCATGTGCAGACACTCGGCACTGTGAGTTTCACACACTGCTTAACCCTCCCCATGGCCCTATAAAGAAGGTCCACCATTGTTATCCACATTTTACAAGCAAGAAAATAGGTCTAGGGAGTTAATCAACTAGTCTGACAGTCCATAGCTAGTAAGAGCCTGAGCTGGTGTTTGAACCAGGGTTCCCCAGGCCTTATGCTTTGTGTAGTTAGCACAGTGATGAAGGTTCGCATTTTCCCACTGACCTGTCCCGGCCCTCTGGGCCTGTCTTGCCTTGAAAGGATGCCTTCCTAGGGTCATCCATTCCTGGGGCCTTGGGCTGGGTCAGTTTAGTGTGTACAACTTTACGTACCCATCTGTATTTTATTTTGGGAGTTTGAGTGGGAAATATTTATAGAAAGTTTGGTTTTGGTTCAAGCTAGGTTGCTGGGTGGTTCTCAGCATCCTGTTGAGTTAGTTTCTGCTCCAGGAAGACTGTGAACACTCAGGCTCCTCTGGGGTCTCAGCAAACTGGACTGGTTCCTTTTGTTGTGTTTCCAAGGCTCATCTGGCTCAGCACAACTTGTCCGGCTCCAATTTTGCTCTCTTGTTTCCATCTCAGCTTGAAACCTTGGAGAGCTTCCTCCAGGAGGAACCCCATTTTGCTCTCCATCTTGGGGCTGCTGCTGCGTTGGGGCCTCTCTCAGCAGCCTTGCTCTCTGGAGTCGCAGCCAAGGCCTCTGATGATCTGAATGTCTGGCCTCCTCTCCCCAGCATCCTTCCTGAACTGAAGCACCTCTCCAGGCAGAGATCTGGTGTTGACTCTGAGAGGGAAGGAGCCCTGACAGCCTGTTTCCAAACTCTGTGGTGTGTGTGCGGGCTGATGCCAACGCATGGTGCATGACTCTTCTTTAAACAAACACAGGGGTAATGAGAGGAAGACGAGGCACTTGGATGGCTTTTCTGGGAGCAGAAAATAAAATTGTCTTAAAGTCTCTGAGGGCTTGTTACTTAGCGGAGATCAGGTATTTTCCTCCTTTTCCTCTAGAGCAGATCGTAGGGGAAGAGAGTCAGGCAGCCCTGCATCGAGGTGGAGACATGGACTCAAGAGCTAGGATGCCCCAGTTCAGATCCCCTTTATTCCTCAGTAAGCCACTTACTTGACTTCTCCCAACTTCAGATTTCAGAGCGTTGGGTGAGGAACTTTTAATTTAACAAACAAACACTGATATGGCATCATTATGTGTAAGATACTGTTCTAAGCATGTTACAAATATAAACTTGTTTAGTCCTCTTGATTACCCTATGAGATAGGTATTGCATTATTTCATTGATTCTAAGGTGCATGCTGTTTTAACTTCTCTGAAATGGGATGCATCTGACAGCTGACAGGGGACTCATAAACTCCATAGGGTGTTTTAGCCATCGGAGAATTGGGAAGATGTTCCAGGCAGATGGATGTCAGAGTTCTTTAAGAACCTTTAAGAGGAATGAAACAAGGATGAATTCTTTCCAGCTGGGCCATCAAAGCTTGTCTCCAGTGCTGCAAGCATGTATTGAGGTTTCCCTGTTAGCATAAGCTCCATGAGGGACTTCTGGTCAAGATGGCAGTGTAGGAAGACGTGGCTCATCTCTTTGCACAAGCACATGAAAATTACAACTAAAATAGAGAACAACCATCACTCAGAACTGTCAGAGATCAAGTTGAATGGAAGTCTGACAACTACAGAATTAAAGAAACCTCAACCATCCATACTGGTAGGAGGGGTGCAGATGCATGGTGGACAAAAATTCAGGAGGGATATCTCAGGAGCAAGGAGTCCCTGCCCCACACTAGGGCCCCAGCCCGGGGTTCCAGTGCCAGGAAGATAAGTCCCTGCAACTTCTGGCTGCAAAAACCAATGGTGATTGAGTCAGTGGAAGAAACTGCTGGAACTCCAAGCACTTCCTCTTAACCCACACATGGGCTTACTTACTCAGACTCTCTCTCTCTCTGAGCTCCAGCACTGGGGTAGCAGCTTCAAAGGCACCAGTAGCATACAGGGAGAAGCTAAAGTGTCTGGCATCAAGGCGAATAGAGGCATTTGTCCCTTTTCTAAACCCTCCCCTGACAGAGCCAAAGAGCCAGCAGGCTGGTGTCATATCTGAGACCCCATCCACCTGGCTAACACTTTTGGATATGCCTTGGAGATCCCCAGAGACTCTACCCTATCCGACTTATACCCTACCCAACTTATGAGCTCACCCAGACTGCTTTTCCATATGAATGGCTGGTCCTGGCTCCTGCTTCACAACTTCCTAAATCCTCTTAAACAAGCAAAAGTTGGCCTCAGTGAGTCCCAGACCTGGCATCAGCAGCAGCCAGCCTACATTCATAGCTTGGCTTTGCCTGGGAATCTCTAAGCCCAGCACAAGTAGCAGCCATCTCAATTGCTTATATCTCAAGCAGGGCAGCCCCAGGCAAAACATAGGTGGGGGCTGATTTTGGCCTACACTACCCAGGAAAGCCCAGGGCCAATGCACCCAGTGGACAGCTACAGACCACATCACAGCACCACCACCTTGCCCCTGCATAGCTGGATCTCCATGGAGGGTGGAGGTTGGTGGTAAGTGGTCACAGCCAATCCTTACAGCTGACTGGCCTGGGTAAATCCCTCCGTTGACCTGCCAACAACAACCAAAGCTCAACTATAAGAGGAGGGTGTACTCAGCCCACATGAAGGATGCACCTTGAATACCCAGCTTGGGTTATAATGGAGGCTGTGCCACTGGACCCTACAGGACACCTACTACATTAGGCCACACTACCATGACACAAAGTCAAAGCAGCTCTACTTAATATATAGAAACAAACACATGGAGGCTGCCAAAACAAGGAGACAAAGAAACATGGTCCAAATGAAAGAACAGATCAAAACTCCAGAAAAAGAGCTAAACATAATGGAGATAAGCAATCTATCAGATGCAGAGTTCAAAACCCTGGTTATAAGGATGCTCAAGGAACTTAGTGAGGACCTCAGCAGCATACAAAAGATCTAGTCAGAAACAAAGGATTCACTAATTGAAATAAAGAACAATTTACAGGGAAACAACAGTAGAGTGGATGAAGCTGAGAATGAAATCAATGATTTGAAACATAAGGAAGCAAAAAATAACCAATCAGAACAACAAGAAGAAAAAAGAATCCAAAAAGATGAGGATAGTATAGGCAGCCTGTGGGACAACTTCAAGAGGTCCAACATTCACATCATAGGGAGGAGGAGGAGAAAAGAAAGCGAGAAATCGGAAATCTATTTGAAAAAATAGTGAAAGAAAACTTCCCTAATTTGGTGAAGGAATAGACATTGCTTGTACAGGAAGCACAGGGAGTCCCAAACAAGATGGATGCAAAGAAGACCACTCTAAGACACATCATAATTAAAATGCCAAAGGTTAAAGATAAAGAGAGGAGGTTAAAAGCAGCAAGAGAAAAGACGTTAGTCACCTACAGAGGAGTTCCCATAAGACTGTCAGATGATTTCTCAATAGAATTTTGCAGGCTAGAAGGGACTGGCAAGAAATATTTAGAGTCATGAAAGGCAAAGACCTACAACCATGATTGCTCTGCCCAGCAAAGCTGTCATTTAGAATTGAAGGACAGATAAAGAGCTTCCTAGACAAGAAAAAAACTAAAGGGGTTCATCATCACCAAACCACTGTTACATGAAATGTTAAAGAGACTTACTTAAGAAAGAGGAAATCAAAACTATGAGCAATAAAATGGCAAAAAATACATATCTATCAACAATTGAATCTAAAAAACAAACTAAGCAAACAAGAAGAACAAAGACAGAATCATTGACACAGTATTTTGATGGTTGCTAGATGGGAGGGGGCTTGGGGAAATGGGTGAAGAGGTGAGGGGATTAAGAAGTACAAATAGGTGGTTACAGAATAGCCATGGGGATGTAAAGTACAGTACAGGAAATGGAGCAGCCAAGGTTCTTATACGCATGACCCATGGACACGAACAGTGGTTGGAGGATTGCTTGAAGGAATGGGGGGTGCTGGGTAGAGGGTGGCAAAGGGGGAAAATCAGGACAACTGTAATAGCATAATGCATTACACATAATCTTAAGAAAGAACAGGCTCCACGAGGGCAGGGACTCTGTCTGTCCCATTCCCCTGTTGTGTCCCAGCATCATCGAGTCTGACACAAAGGACTGCTCCATAGCGGATTGTTGAGTAGCTAAATGAAGATTCTGAGGTTGCCTTCCCCAGAGTAACCCCGGTCCTTCTCATCCCCAGTGGTTTTTCACAAAAACATCAGTCTCTGGAAGTCTCTTATCTGTGATCCCTGGCCACATAGGCTGTACCTGGATGACCACAGAGGTGGGTGGAGAACTTGGGAGCAGCCATCTCTGTGGGAGGCAGAGGAGGTGTCAGTATTCCTGGGTGAGGACCGAACATGTGGTGCCTGGCAGCCAAATACTACTTTACATCCCAAGATGACAAGGTTACATCAGCATTGGCGGCCTTGAGTCATATCAAGTCCTTTGGTACCATGTTCAGCGAGTCACAGTTGTCACTGCCTTTGAAAGCATCCATAATCACAGATGTAAATAATTAGTGTGATTTCCCATTTAACCGACGAGACCATACATTCCATGGGAGCAGACACTAACCTTCATGAGCATATGTATTGTGAATAAAAGAGCCAGTAGCAGTTCATTTCTGTCAAAAGATAACTTTTTAATGGTGTGAAATCTAGTGTGGGGGGCTGAGAGAGACCCAGAGGGCTGCAAGGGGGAAGGCAGCCCATTGAGTAGTGTCATGGGTCACGGTGGGACCTTTGACATCAGGCAGTGCTGGGTTCAATGCGGGCTCTCCCAGTCACTCACTGAGGGGACCTGCATGCATGATAACACAAGCCCGGGACTCGGTGTGTCCATCTGTGAAATGGGGCTCATCTCAGAGGCCACTTCACATAGTGTTGTCGTGAGGATGACATCGGGTAACACACAGGAATGCGGTATCTGGCGCATCACACGTGCTGTGTGCACACCAGCAAATGGCACTGCCACTGTTACCCTCGTGATTTTTTTCTCTGCAGGCAGGAATTCAGCTCCCTCTGCTCTGTCCCTGTGTAGTTGCTTGGCCATTAGGCTTTGCCGACAGTTATTTTTATCTATTTGTGAAGTATTTATTTGCTTAAAATCAATTCCTCCCACGCCGGGTTGCCCATTTGCCATGGTTCTGCATGGGGAAAGAGTGTGTGTGAGGGGTGGGGCTGGTGGTGGGCAACGTGGGGAGATGGAATGAGCTCTGCTGAATACAGATATATAATCAATAGGTGAAATCGACGTGTTCGTAAAAGTTACAGGCCCTGCTGGGTGAGCTGTTTTCAATGATGTCAAGAAATGCATCGATTTCATTTTCCTCCTCTTGGGGCCAGGATATGTTGCAACATCAGCCTCAAACCTGCAGAATAGCCTGGGAGTGGAGAGATCATGCCATCCATCTTCCATCCACAGAGTGTTTTGAGGTTAAGATACCAGCATAAACCTGGGAGCTTCTTTGCTTCTAAGAAGGGAAGGAACTTTTAAATACATTACTCCATGAGCATTCACCGACTCAGTTGATATTTATTGTGCATCTACTATGCATGCAGTGCTTTTAAAGCACTGTGAGTTCAGCAGCAAACGAGACAGACACATACCTGGACCCTGCCATTGTCCCCCTGAGTGTCTAGTGGTAGATGGACAGTGTACAGCTGTGATGAGTGCCACAAGGCTGTCAGGGTCAGGAGAGCCCTGCCTAAGGACTTGGAGTGAAGCTGGTATCTGAAGAGCGAGTGGGGGCTGGCCAGAAGAAGGGCAGGGAAGGAGGAGAGTGTCAGATGAGAGGGAGCCCCCTCACAAAAGGCCATGAGATGGAGGAGGCTGGAGATGGTCGAGGGGGCAGCGAAGGGTGTGTGGGACAGTGGTGGCTGGCAGCCCCTGGGCATGGCAGGGTACACAGTCGTCATGGGGAGGTGCCTGTTCTTTATCCTGAGGGCGCAGGACAGGAGGAAAGAGAAGGGATCACACTTGTACTGAGGGAGGACCACTCTGGCACCTGTGTGGAGAATGAGTGGCCAGCCCAGAAGCAGAAACCCCCGTAAGGGGCTTTGTGAAGTGCAGGTGGAAGGTGCGGGGAAGTGCACTCTAGGTGGGGAAGGGTAAGTGGAACTGGAAGTACGCAAAGATAGGGCTGACGTGTTGGTGATTCACTGAAAGTGGGGACTGAGAAGGCGGTCAGAATGACACCAGCATTTGGGGTGGTGGTGGTGGCAGTTTTCCTGAGGTGGGGACAGGAGAAGGTGAGCAGGTTTGGCCAAAGGATGCAGCTCAAACGTTCAGTTTTGGACACACTGAATTCAAAGTGCCAGCGAGACAGCCAAATGGGGAGGCCACGTAGCAGGAGCTATGTGAGTTTGCTAAAACTAAACCTGGGTTGGTGACAAGGTAAGTCTTATAGGCACCCCTTTGTCAGATGGAGCCCCATGGGTGAATTGCGCTCTGGCCAGCACAGCATCCTGAAGTGGGGGCTGTACCCCAAACTCCCATGACTAGATTCCTCTTTTTCTCTTTCTGTGACCTTCAGCAATTCACCCAACCTGTGCTCCACATAAAACAGTTATGTGGCAGTTATGTCTGCTTCACACTACCCAGTAGTTCATGTGGGAGGGTCTATTAAACCAAAAATAAAACATGTGGGGCTCTTTGGAAATAAGAACTGTGTTAAAACAAGGAGTTATTATAGTTCTGCACAAGCCACTGAAAAGCAGAAATACAGCCCCAAGGCTCAGTATTGATCTTGGTCCTGAGTGCTTCCCGCAGCTGAATAAATCTGGCATTTGTCCCTGCAAGTGCTGGCTGAGTTCACGGCAGGTCTCCAGCTTCCAGCCTCCTTGCCCCTGTTCCAAGGTTACGTCCTCTCTCTGCTCCGGCCAGACCCAGCTCCCTCACACCTGCCGGCGGTGTTCTGGCTGCTCTTTCCACCCCGTAGGTGGTTACAGGGAAGATGCCCGTCTTGAGGTTGGAGCTTGGCCAAGAGCAGATGCCCTCTGATTAAAATGGGGGCAGGCAGTGTCAAAACAGCACAACTTGGATCTGTAGAATGAGGGACTTAAGAGCCATGAGAGGAAAGTTCTCCAGACAGTTTTCAAAGTTTGGGATGCATTAAGGGTTATGGAATTTGCATTCATTCAGTCACCGTATAAATACTTATTGAGTGCCCATTGAATGCCAGGCTCTGAGATAAGCCTGGGGCTACAACAGTAAAAAAGACAATATGTTTGCCCTCCTGGAATTCATACTCACATTGGGAAACAGAGAGATGAAAGAACAGAGTACTCTTGGGAAAACAGCCAGGGGCCAGCATCTAGCAGAGAAGCGGCTGGAATGGGGAGGGCCCACCTGGGATGGGAGGGGGAGGAGGGAGGGCTTCAGTGAGGTGGTGTGGTTGGAGCTGAGATCTGGTGGCTAAGAAGGAGCTAACCTGTGAAGAGCAGCAAGAGGGCCACTCCGGGCAGAGGCCCAGTCAGAGGGAGGAGCTGAGGTGAGAACACGCCTGGCCTGCGTGCATAACCGTGACAAGGAGTGGCTAGAGTCCAGGGAGGGAAAGGGACGGGAGGGACCAGATGGTGCGGGGCTTTGCCAGGCACGGGGAGGAGTCTGGATTTTTGTTTTGGTGTCATGAGAAGCCAGTGAGTGGTTTCATGCAAGTGTGTGGTTTTTGTTTTAAAAAGACTACTCTGACCCCTGAGTGGTTAGTGGCTTGGAAAGGAAAGGAAAGAATCCAGGAAACTCACCAAGAAGCCACTGCAGCCCTCTGGGTGAGAAGTGACCGCCAAGTGGCTGGTGGTGCCCCTGGAGGCAGAGTGAAGCGGATGGGCTGGAGGACTTGGAAGTGGAATGGATCAGCCTGCTGACAGACTGGAAGTGAGGGGTGGGGGAAATGGAGGGATTGAAGATGACTCAGGCTTCTGGCTTTTGCAGCCACACGGATGGAGATGCATTTACTGGCGTAGGGATGACTCAGAGCACAGGTTTCTGGAGGGAAACCTAGACCTCTGTTTTGACCTGGTAAAGTTAGACATGCCCACAGGACATGTGGAGGAGATGTCAAGTGTGAAGGTGGATGTATGGCTGGAAGTCATCAGCCACTCTGGGCTGGAAATAGACCTAGAGACTCTCAGCAGGGGACTGGATGGGATGGCCGAGGCCTGAGCCCGAGAAGCTCTGGTATGTGCCTGGGAATGAGCAGCAGGGTGTCCCGGGGGCCTAACTGCTCAGAGGCCAAGCAGGGGAGGAGTGAGGGCTGCCCATTCAGGGTGGAGACTGGGAGGAGGTCGCTGAAGGCGACGAGTCATTTCAGTTAGTCCGTGAGGAAGAAAGGCAGATTGGAATGGGCGGAAGGCTGAAGTGGAGCTGAGGAAGCTGAAATGACATCTGGGGACAATTGTTTGGAGTTTTGTCATCAAACTGGGCAGAAAAATGGGGGAAGTAGCTGCTTCCTTGGGTTTTTATGAAAGTAAAAAACACTCTCTCATTTCTAAACCTCTCTCCTGCTGTGATATGCCCAGAACATGACACTGAAGTGCCTAAAATTCTCCCATGATAAAATAAACCGTGGATGACATGTAGTCCCCAATATGTAGCTATGACTCTGCTCCTTTGTCTCCCTTTCAAGAATGCTTCTGGGAATGTAAATCAGAGTAATGTTGGGGTAAGCATCTGCTACTTAAAAAAAATCCAAATTCTATACATTAAAATATACACAACCAAATTATTTGTAGTACAACTTACAGCAGACTGCATCACACATGTTGGGGCATGTTGGCTGAGAAATGTGGTTTCAGACCATGCTTGGGTGCTACTCATTCATTCATTCATTCATTCATGAAATATTTTCTGAAGACTTGCTGTGTGTCAGGAGCTTGAGCTGGGCACTGGGAGTGGCAGTGAACAAGCCAGACATGGACTCTGTCCTCACAGAGCTCCAGCCAGGTGGGGAGCAGAGATGTGGAATGATTGCAAGGGCAGTGAGCTTACAGCTGGAGAAGCATTGTGTTCTCAAGGAGGGTGTTGCCAGGGTCCTGGCCTGGTCCACAGGCTCCACAAGATGTCCTCTGAAGAGATCCAATGAATGAGCTGAGGGGAACTAGTGTGTCCTGCGTTGGGGGCCGGTGTGGGCAGTGGCTCGGCAGAAGTGGATGCCCAGTGCCAGAGGGCGCCCACCTCCGCAGAGGTCTACACCAAGGCCAGCCTGCCCAGAAAGTCAGGGAATGAGGAGGGAGTGGCAGGAGAGGCAGCAGAGGAAGCAGGCAGGGGCCCGTGTGCAGGGCCTGGGTACTCCTCCCAGCAGTTTGGTCTTTATCGGGAAAGCAACACGAAGGCTGTTAAGTGTGTGCTGAGGAGAGGGGAGTGAGTGCGTCAGATTTGTTCTAAAAGAGCTCTCAGGTGTCTGGGGAATGTGGTACGGTCATACAAGAGGAAGGCAGCAGGTGAGTGTCACCTGTATGCAGACAGGGAGGTTGCATTAATCTCCTTCCAGTCCTATTCCACTGGGTGTGGTGTGGTTGAGAATCTGGAAAGTGAATGGGGCACAGAGGGTCAGGCTGGCCTCCTGTTTCTGTGTCCTGTCTCTGAAGCCAGGTCTAGTTCCCCCCCCCCCCCCCCAATGCCCTGCCCTCCCCTTTAGGAAAGCCCAGCAGGCTGATGCTGGAGCCAGTTCAGCAGACAAGGGCTTCTGTGCAGAACACCGAGGCACACCCACAGGGCCAATTTGGGGACAGAGGATGCGGAAATGATAGAAACGGAGGCCAGGAGAGCTGTTTTAAGGGACAGAAAGCAGTGCGCATGGTATAGAGCATGGAGTGCAGAGGCGCAGGTGGGTGCGTGCACGACCTGGGATGGGCAGTGAAGAAGTGTACTCTCCTCAGGGAGACCCTCCTAAGGAATGCTTATTCAGCAAGCCTGGGGAGTGAGCCAGGAATCCCCATTTTAAGGAGCCCCCTTTCCCCCCAACTAAGGCGATTCTGACTCCAGTGGCCCTACTATGGTCCTTTTGGGAAGGCCTCAGTGTTGGTCGGCTTCTTGGCCTTATGTCCCCCATCCCCTCAGTTTCTCTCACCAGCGTGGCCTGAGAAAGCTTGTTTCAGTCCTGCAGTAAAGATGTGGACTAGCACATTCTCCCTGCCTGTGCTGGACCAGGGGCGGCGGGCACGCAGGTCAGGCGGCACCGCTTCGTGTGGCCGCCAGGGGTCGCCAGAGGCCTCGGCTCGCGCGCCCGGGGCCCCTTCGCCGGTAGACGCCGCGCCCGAGCGAGGCAGAGCTCGAGCGGAGCCAGAGCGCCGCGGGCTCACAAAGCGGCCGGACGCGCGGCGGCGGGTTGCAGGAGCGCTGGTCAGCGAGAGGCCCGTCAGCTTTCTCCGCGACCGCACCACAGGAGCTCAGGCAACTCGGACGCGGGGACCCCGTCCGGCCCCTAAGGTACGTGCCCGCAGAACCCCGAGCCCCAACTTGGTGTAGTTGGGACCTCCCCGCGACCACCTAGGGGCTGGCAGGGTCCGGGGCCTGGGGTATCTCCGCGCGCCCCTCACGCCTAAGCGGCCGGGTGGGCGAGGAGAGACCCTTCCAGCTGCGGGAACCCTCTGCCGCGCCCCATCCTGCCCGAGCCTGGACTGCTGCTCGGAGCCCCGGGCGCCGTCTGTGGGAGTGCGGCTTGTGGAGCCAAGGCTCCGCATTTTTGCGGAGGGGTCCTGAAGCCTCTCGCGTGAGAGTATCAGGGTTGTGGGCACCCAGAGAAGAGCTGACAGGGGTCTTCTTTAGTTGACAGCAGCCCCTCATTTGTGACGCAGCCTCTTCCTTCGAGACTGAGTGCTATCCCCGCCGCCATTCATGAGAGAGGTCCCTGGGTCTCTAGATCCGCGACAGGCGCCCCAGGTGTGCAAGGGGCGACCCTGCATCTGGGCCACCAGGGCTGCGCGCGGCGCCCCGGTCGGCAAACGGCTAGCGGCCGCCGGCTCCCCGCTCACGGCGCTGCGCGCCCCCGCCCCGCAGATGCCGGCGATCGCGGTGCTGGCGGCGGCCGCCGCGGCGTGGTGCGTCCTCCAGGTCGAGAGCCGGCACCTGGAAGCGCTCGCGGGAGGCGCGGGGCCCAACGGCAATTTCCTGGACAATGACCAGTGGCTGAGCACCGTCTCCCAGTACGACCGCGACAAGTACTGGAACCGCTTTCGAGACGTGAGTACAACCAAGCTGCCCTGCGGGCGGGGGTGGGGGGAGCTCTTGTGAACCAGGGTCTCTGAAGTGGCGGGAGCGGGGAGGGCGCGGAGGTGGAACTGGTGCAGACCTCCCAGGGCTGCTTGGGGGGTCCCAGGGCCATGGGCTGCGGCTTGCCTAAGAATAACTTTAAAGAGAACTTCGAAGGCTTGATTCTCCTTACCTGGTACCTGTGGTACAGGTGTGTGCATTTGTAGGACTGGGGTGGTGGTGGGGGGGTGGTGGTAGTGGTGACAGAACTAAACATGCTGTGAACAGTAAGCAGCTGCAGAGAGAGGGGCTCCCTGAGCTTCTGAATTCTCCTGACGTTGGTGGTTTACTTCGCCGAGCCCCCCAGAGAACTTCCCCCGGGCAGCAGTGATTTGAGCCATCTCTAGGGTGTGCCAGATTCTCTGCTGCGGACCTTAGGTTTGGGGTGAGCTCAGCTCACTTGTTAAAGAGCCAGGTGTTCCAAGTGCTCCAGGTGTTTGGAGGGATAGGGCAGTGGCCTGATAAAAGGGTAGGGGAAGGGGAATGTGGAGATTTTGATCTCTGACAACATTAGGGGAAGGGAAAGGGCAGGGAGCTCATGGTATTGGTCCCCTGCCTTGAAGAGGAGCCTGGGTGGCCCAGGATTGCTCCTCTGGGTGAGCAGGTTATTTCTGGGCACCCAGAGGCACATCTGCTGCCTGCTTTGGCCCTGAGGCTGGCTGCTGCTCCCCAGGTGTGCCCCAGAGGATGCAGGGGCAAGAGGCACCTGGCACAGTCCTTCCAGCGGGTGGCATCCCCTCTGTGTTGTGGGGGCTGCTGCCAGCTCTTCTACAGGCTGCCCGGGGTGGCTGGGGCCTGGTGCCTGTGGGTGACTGGGAAAGAAGTTTTATGATACCAAACATTGGGAATGCCTGCTCTTGGGAGAGACCCAAACTCAGGAGCCTCTGTTGTTCTTGTCAACAAGCCCAGGGCTCTTGAAGGTGGGAGTTGTGCAGAGGTCACCCTCTCTCACTGGTTCCTCTCAGCCCCGTTCTGGGTGTCCCCATCCCCCGCAGGGGGAGAGTCTGAGGATTCCAGTGAATCCAGATGTTTTCATGTACTTTGCAAAGAGCACCTCTCCAGGTCCCAGTCTAGAGGAACAGGTGCACCCATAGCCTTGAGTGGGGGCTCACTTCCCTCCCCTTTTTCTGTTCCTTTCCCCACTTCCCCTAGTTGACTGTGGGCTGCTTCTCTTTGAAGGGGGCTTTCGAACACTTTCAGTGACCTCCACAGTTATTTGGGGGTCTTAATTTTGCAGCAGATATTCTTCTTGCTCCCCCCACCCGCCCATGGGATCCCTGCCCTGCTAACTACTGTCAGTTCCTTCTATGCAGCTCTGGGGGCCCTGCACTGACCACCTTTGCCTGTGGCTGGAAAAGGTGCCCAAATCGCCCAAAGATGCCCCAATGGAGCTTCCATTCACGGACTCATGTAGAGTAGAAATCATTTTTGTTTGTCTCTTTTATCATTACATTTTAGATAGAATTGAGGAATGGGGCAGATGCTTCACTTGGCTAGAGACAGGAGGCGGAGCCAGGGGTGGAGGAGGAGAGGCCCCTTTGTGGACGGCTTCCCATGGCAGCTGGGTCAGATGGAGAGCAACTGCGGCCGGAGCGACGTGGGAACATTTACTGTGCTTCCGTGCCTCTTTAGGGGTTCATAGTCTCCGTGTACCACAAGCATGGCATTATTCTCATTTCACATTTATCTTTAAGTTTTTAAAAATTGGGGTTTTCTTCATTTCCCGTCTTTCTTGGAAATGGTGGTGTTTCTTATCCTTGGATCAGTGTTTTACAGCCCTGACTTATCCTGAAGCTCATCCTGGGGCGCTTGCTCAATTCCAGCACCAGCTTCTCCCCCGGAGATTCCGATTCCACGCTTCTGGGATGAGTGCTGGAAATCCATATTCTAAACATGCATTTTTAGTTTGTTTAGGGAATAACGTCTTACATATTATAAAAATGTCCACAGCATAACAGAAAGAGAAAAGCTTCTCTGTTCAAATGTGCTGCTTTTTTGTTTCTGGAGTAATTTGATGTGTGAAACTAACGTTTTAAGCAGCATAGATTTTTTAAAATGATAATTTAATTCAATGTAACATTAAAAACATCTAAAATGTTTAAAAAGTCTCAAATATCTTCATTCATCAATATTTTATATGCTTTGTGGGGTCCTCTGATGCTAGCCATGGATCAGGCATAATTTAATGCCATTAACCTCTTTAAAGTGTTGTGAAACTTACACTAGATAATCTTTTAGGTCAAGTCCAATGTCTTCATTTGGACCATTTGCTTGGAATAACCACACAGCTTCAGTCCCCTGGGACCAGGGAGTGAAAGGTTGCTTCCTCTAGAAACCAGCTGCTGAGTGGACAAGGGACACAGCTCAGCCAGTGCAGTGGCCCATCCAGTCAGACACTTTCACTGAGCCAGGCCTTGCCAGAGGTTGACGAAGCTCAGCTTCTCTGCTGCTGTTTGAGTCGTTTTGCTGACGCCACCGATGCCTTTGGAATACTGCCCTGAGATTATTGGTATGATGCTTGTCAGTTTTTGAATGTCATTGTGAAAGAAAACATCTTGCCTTTCCCATGACTCATCCTTTTTTTGCCCTTGGGGGAAGGATATTTGGAAGTAATTTTTGAACTTGTGAAGCTGAAAACTATGGGTGCCCTTTAGAGAGCTGGTGACACCCATGGGTGTGCAAGTGTGTGAACTTCGACACAGAAATGATGGCTGGCAGTGTGCTCCTTGCCCCCTGCCCGTTAACTTTGCTGTGGTTTGAAATTAAGGGGCAAGAAGCCACAGCCCATCTCCCAATTTGTCTTATTTGGCTTCCATAACTATTTCCATGAGCAGATTTCCCTTGGTTTATTCCTACACTCATTTGGATATTCATTCATTTTAACAAATATTTGACTGTCTACCACATGCTGGGGGGTTGGCTCTAAGGGCGAGCAAGAGAAATAACATGATCTCTTACTCAGGTACTAACTTCTTGTCTGCTGGAGGAAACCTTTTCTCTTACACTGTCACATGTTTCTTATGTTTTCTCTTCTTAAATAAGCTGTTCTCATAAAGGTAATACCTGCTGATTATAATTAAAAATTAAAACATTGCAGAAATAGAGAATATCTAACTTTAATGAAGCACTTAGTGGACATTGCAGGACATTGTTTAAGGTACTTTATATATATATTATCTCATTTAAATCACAACAACCCAAGGAGAGAGATACTGTTATTATCCCAGACTTACCAGGAGGCTGAGTTCCCTGCCCAGAGTTAGCAGAGCTGGGCTGCAGAGGAGCCTGGACCAGAACCAGGCAGCCTGATTCCAGCCTCTCACTGCACAGCAGCCAGTCAGCAGTGGAGCGGGTTTGGGCGTGAGCCTCCACGATAGCACATTGCAAGTCTTCCCTGCCTTGTGCGCAGAGCGACCAGTGAGGAACCCTGGGCCGAGACAGTACAATGGAATGGGAAGCCGAGTGGTAGGGGTCACATCAGGGCTTATCTTCTGCTAATAATGAGCTTCTGATTCAATTAAAATAATATTGTTGCTTACACCAAACATGACATTTTCTTTCTTTTGCACACACGAAACTAGCCCTGACATTTAACTCCAGGATAATTACCTGTAGTCCGCCCAAAGAATCAGAAGTGCTGCTTTGGCATTTATCTTACTCCAGAGTGACCTGAGTTTGTAACTCTAATGAGACCCTGAGGGCCAGCCACATCCTGTCCCCCCCACACTCTGTGGGGTTTGGTGGTCTCCGCAGAAGAACTGGGGTGTCAGGGAGCATCTGATCTGCTCAGCTGATCCCAACAGCTCAGCTATAATGAGTTTCAAGGGCAAGTGGGGCTTATTGATGGAATGAATGGTGGCCGGCTCAGTTGGAGGGGTGGGTGACAACAGAGGTGGTATGGCTTAGCAGATCAGTCATTAATCTGTCACCACAGAAACTCAGCTTGTAATAGAGAAGAGCAGAAAATCATTTTGATTAAACAGGTTCAAGGAGACTTAAATGAGTTTGTGATCCTGACTCTCTTTAATGAACCCACTCTCTTAAATGCCCTGTATGAGATGGCCACTGATAGGAATAATTATTTCCCAGGAATCATGGTAAAGGGACACTCGGAACGTTGATAGGCTTAACCGTCTTTGTGTTCTCTGTCCTCACCTTCCGCTTGCCCTTGCCGGAGAAAACCTCATTCTTGCCCGGCGAGGATGGCAGAGCTTCTCCTCCCAGTCAGTCTTCCCAGGCCAAGTTCCCTGGTCGCCCCGGTCCCCGCAACCCTGCGCCACAGTGCATCAGCTGCACTGGACTGTGGGAGGGCGGCTCCTCTCCTGCGTGCTGATGAGCTGATTTTCAACAGCAAGAAGTGGTCCCAAATGGATCATGGTGCCTGCGAGGCTCTCCTGCAGGGGTGGGACCTGATCGTTAGCCCACTAGTTCATCTTGCTGGAGGGGACAGAGTCATGTTAGTAATTGAATATGTTATAACAAGTCATTTCTTATTCATTTCAATATAATATATTTCAAACCAAACACACTCAAAACTTGAGAGGCTGAGCCACGTCATGGTGAAGGGCCCATTCTTGGCCTGAACTCATATTCCAGTCTCGCCGGGAATGAGCTTGGGTCTCACCAGAGCCGCAGTTCCCCTGTCAGTTAAACTGGCCTAGCCCTCCCTACCCTGTGGCATTTTCAGGAGGAATGGCTGAGGACAAAGTAGATGCTAACGATCTTTCTGTGGCTGGTGTGCCTGCCGCTCTGATTTGCTTTCTAAGAGTTGTTTCTCTTCTGCCCTGTGAGCGGGAGTGGGTTGCTTTCTGTCTCACGTCTCAGAGAAATGTTGGGGACGTCTGTTCCATTGTCCGTGAGCCTGTCCTCATGCTGTTCCTTGCCTTGCCAGCTGGAAGGCTGCGTGAGGTTCCTCATGGTCCAGTCCCCGTTACTTTCCAGCAGCAGCTCCTGGCACAGAAGCCCTTCCTGCCTGTTTCTCACGATTGCTGACCTCTGCTGAGACTGGTCCCCGCTCCTCCTGATGGATCCGAGAGGAGGTGGTACCCAGCTGTGCCTGAAACTCTAGTTGTGTGAGGAGCTCCCCAGGGAGCCCTGTTATGCCAACTCAGCCCTAATTGGCTTCACTTTTAATACTAAGCTCTGATCCGGTGGTCTCCAGCCCATCTTAAAAAGTAAGATCTTCATTTTGTTCTGTAGCTGGTCCCAGGCCGGCCTTGCGGTGCGTGGAGCTCTGCATCACTGTCCGCGGGGACGCTCCTGCAGTGTCTGGCACGTGCTTCTTGTTGGCTTTGGAATCAAAAGGAAAATATGAGTAGGACGGCCGGGCCTCCGTTCCTTCTGTCACAGACACAGCGCCTCAGTTCCACCTCCCTGCAGGCCGTCAGAGCACCTGCAGCCGCAGCGGGTTAGCCGTGGCTCAGGAAAGCCCAACCAGTAACGAGGAACGAACAGCCAACACAGGGCGTGGTGCAGAAACGTTCCACAGGTGCCAGCCCCGTCCCAGGCCTTGGCCAGGTGCTGGCTGAGGAAGACAGACAGTTTCTATCCTCTGGAGTTTGGTCTAGCATGGCAGACAGGGCAGCAGTCACAAACAGTCGCTTAGGTGCCCTTGGGAAGAGTGCTGCGGGTGGAGGTCCAGAGGCGCAGAGAATGTGTAACGGGAAGGGCAGGGGGCTGATGAGTTGTGCTGGTCAGGGAGCACCTCCCTGGGGAAGGCACTGGCGCTGAGACCTGCTGGACAAGGGGAGCAACGGGCGAAGAGCAGAGGTGTTCGTGAGCCAGGTGGCGAGCGGGAAGTGCAGTCCATAGGTCTCGAGGTGGGAAAGACGTCGATATGTCTCCGTCAGATGTGTTCGACTTAGGATTCCCTTAAGTAGCAAGCTCTTTCTCAGGTCATTTGAAAAGCATGCTTTGCATGTTTCCAACTTAACCCATTTTGGGGGCAGGGGAATGAACCACCTGTGACAGTGAGGTGCGCAGATGGGCCAGGTACTTGGAGGGATGGCCTGTTCTGTCCCTGCCCCGCGTTGTGCCTCTGTGCCGTCTTCGGCAGCCATCCTGTTGTGTAGACAGCCCCCCGCCCATCTTCCCCTCTCAGAACATGCTTCCTCCGCTCTAGTGGCAGGCCGTGAGTTCTCCCCGCCCCTGTGGTCACGTGTCCTGGGCTGCAGCGCTCCTCCAGTTCCCGGTGCTGCTTAGAAGTAAGGGTGCCATAGAGTTTCTTGGAAAGAGTGATGATTTGTGAAGTTTTTCTTTAAAAAATGAGACTGGTCTCTACGGGCTGCTCCTTGCCCTCCCCCGGCCCCTCTCCACCACTGCAGCTGCTGAGAACCAACCGGGCGGCAGGCTTGGAAGCTGAAGATGAAACCCAGCACTGTCCTCCAGGGTCACAGCTTGGGGGAGAGATGGCTCGTGTGCAGGTTCTGCAGCCCCGAGTTGGAGTGCCAATGGGCGTGGGGCATTTCACGGCCCCTGGGGCTGGGTCCTCCCAACTGACAGACAGACAAAGGTGTGCTCACAGCCTAGTGATGTGACTTACTGGAGGTTCTCCTGGAGGGATAACACCAATGTCCAAATTAACTCAATTGGGTTGCTTTTCTTATGATTTTTTTGCAAATATGTCCCTCAGGTGGCAGTCTCCTTTGATCCTTTAAAACGAGCTTTTCTTTGGTGTGGTGGGGAGGGAGGAAGGAAGGACGTATTATACAGTTATTTGTAATAATGTGCACGCTCTGCCTGGGTGGTGCTCAGCGCACACACCGCAGCAGTCCCCCTCGGCGCTCCCCACATGATGAGGTGGTGGTGGGCGAGCAGGTGCCCGCCCCGAGCCCACCGGCGCCACGACAGGAGCAGGGGAGCAGAGCTCACTGCAGTGTCCTGGGCGCCTCTGCCCAGGTGCCACATGGAAGAGACAGGCATGCCGAGGGCAGAAGCCTCCACTTCTCCGGTTCCGCTCCAGCCTTTCAGTGCCACCACGCACAGGGACTCACTCTCACTCAGTCTGGAAAGGGCCAGGCCACACCGAGATGACTGGCCGTGGCCAAGGCAGAAAGGGAAGGTGTCCAGAGTGAGCTGCGAGAGCCGTGGTTCTCAGGCTCCCTTCCGATCGTGAGGAGTCACTCACTGCTGGGCTCGTTTAACTGTGGCTCTTGGTCTCCGAATCTAGAACTTAGTTCTCACAGGTTATGGGTGGCACCCGGGAACCTGCCACTTAAATAAGCTGTCCAGGTGATTCTGGGCGGGCAGTTCTCAGACTGTATTTCCAGAAAAACCCTGGAGAACCATTGTTCATCCCAAGCAGCCAGCACCATCAGCTCCAACGAATAGTACAATTTCAGACAAAAGGAACATCTTGTCTTGCCGTGAATTGTCTCGTGCACCTTGTTTCCCCTCCATCGGCAGGGCTGCCGCCAACACGAGTGGGAAGAAGGGCCTTGCATCCCAGCGTGTGAGTCCGCAGAGGTCTCGGCTACTGTCACTGTCATGGGCGCTCCAGGAGTGCCGGAGCCTTGGACTCTTGGTGTTCACTCACATGAGTACAGTGAGATCGATGAGGGACTTTTACCATGACAGAATCCCAGGGGATCATCTCAACAAACCATCTTCTCCCTGGAGGGCCCCGAACCCAGCCCCCTGCTCTGACTTTGCATCTTCTCTGGCAGTGTTCGTGCACAGAAGAACTGAAGGAAGTTGGCTCTGGTGTTGGCTTTACTGAGTGGAGGAGTGGGTACGGAAGTGGACGTGATGGGCGAGGAGCAGTGGGTGTGCCGTGGAATGTTTTCTCGCAGAGGGCGCGTCCCCTGGGCACGGGGACACAGAACAGCTCGGAGGGGTGTGGGCTGCCCAGTGATGGTGCCTGCAAGGCCCTTTGGGGCATGCTAGCTCCGTTTGTTTGGCAGGGCAGGTAGTTCTGGAAAGGTCAGAGGACACCAGAAACAAAGTCTCAAGATTTAGAAAATGTATGAGGCTCAACAAGACGTGGAAGTATTTCTGGTTCGGAAGACATTCCATTGCCCACTGAACAAACTCTCAAACTTTGCTGTACCCCACGTTGCTGAATTTCCTCTAATTAATGGTACCTAAAATTGACAAAATTGTTGCTAAGAGGGAGAGAGAAAATAGTTACAGACTTGGGGTGTTTCCATAGCCTCACTGTAAGGGGCAGGTAGGCGGTTTCTGGGTCTTTCTGTGCTCATCGAACAGGCTGCTTCCTCTGTGTCTTTGGTGGCTCAGCTGGTCAGTGCCCAGCACTTTTATTTGGCCAGTCAGTCATCTTGAATGAGACTTATGTCACTTTCAGTGAATGAGAGACTAAAAATGCTATCTGTGGTAAAGATAAAATAAGGCTGTTCTTTTTTACTGGTTTTAGATAAATTGTGTAATTTTTGTACAACAGGTTGGTTTAAAATTTTTTTTCTACCACAGAAGGACCTCTCTATGTGTTTAAAAAACATTTTCTTTGTTTCCACGGTCATCCTGGACCTAGATCCTTGCCTTTCTGGTCCCCAGGCTCAGTGGTTGTGTTTGGCCGTTCACATGCCCACACGTTGATGCCACGGAGACGCACTGGCCACGCTGCTCTGTCCCAGGCACCGTGCCGGTCACTTAGGGGGCAGCAGGGAGCAAAACAAGCCTGATTCTTGTCCTCTGGAGTCTACAGACTTTTTGTCTGAGACAGAGGGAAGAAAAAGGGGTGCTTGGTGGTCAGGGGCCTATTGGGAGTTACTCTGCAAAGGAAGGCCCCGTCTACAAGGAACCAGAGCCGCCCTCGCAAGCTGGACGTGCAGAGGCACTGTGACCTGAGCCGTGTCCCTGTGGGAAAGCAGCACAGGCACTCATCTCTGAGTCTGTCCGGTGGTCACACCACTTCGGCTTGTCTCAACTGTCACTCACGTACATGGGTGACCTCTGCTGTTACGTCTGGGTTTAGGGACCCGGACACTGCCGACAGAAGGGTGCAGGGCCTTCCAATGGAGGTGGAGTGTTTAGGCAAAATGGGATTTGGTGAATATGAATGCTGAGTGTGGGGAGTTTAGTCCTGGAGAAAGTGGAGAGAGAATCACAGAGAAGATTCCCTGTCTTCAGCAGCCCTGGATTGGTAGGAAGTATACTTCCTTGACGTAGAACGTACACAGAGCAAAGGTGCCAATCATAAATATGCCGCTGGTACCCTTCCACAAACAAAGTGAACACACCGGCGCAGCCCGGTCGAGAGCTGGAATATTGGCAGCAGCCGGGAAGTCCGTCCTGTGTGCGTGTAGTTACTGCCTGTCCCCCTCCCAGGTAAGAACTCCCCCGACTTACAACACTGTAGACTACTTTTTCTTGCTTTTATGCTTTTATAGTGGAATCATGAGGACTTTTTTGGTGGGGGCATCTGGCTTCTTTTGCTCAACATCAAATTTGTGAGGCATTGTTGAGTGTGGCTAGTTTGTTCATTTTCACTGCTGCATGTGTGTTCCACAGTGTGTTTGCCCAATTTACTGCGGAAGGGTGTTTTGGGTCATCACCAAGACTATTATACGATAGTTTTGACTGTCGTGTAATAGCACATTCTGGGGTGTGTATGTGTGCATTTTTCTCAGCACCTGCCTTGGTGAGGAATCCGCTGGTTATCAGATGGGTGAATGTTCAGCTTCTAGAGATGCGACCACAGAGTTTCCCGAGTTTGTGCCTGTCACTCTCTCTCCACTTGTGTGCGTGACTTCCCTGCGGCAGCGCTGCTGCTTTTCTTCCCTGCGGTCTAACTCATACGTGCAGTCCAGCAACACGTATTGAGCATCTATTACGTTCCAGGCAACTTGCCTCCTCTTGTGCAGCCTGTGCTCCAGTTGGGGAGAGAAACAACACAGAGATTAAGATGCAGCAGTGGGGCCCAGCTCCTACAGACAAAGGAGTACATGTGAGTGTGACTCACTAGGGAAGGGACAGTCCCTTCAACAGCTGCTGGGAAAACTGGGTATTCACGTGCAAGCGGGTGAGATCGGGGCCCCCCTCCCACACCACTCACAGACATCAACTTGAAATGGATTCAGGACTTCAATGTAAGACCTGAAACCATAAAACTCCTTGAAGAAAACATTAGGAAAAAGCTCCTTGATGTTGTTCTCAGCAATATTTTGATGTAATACCAACAGTATAAGCAACAAAACAAAAATAAACAAATGGGACCGCATCAAACTAAAGAGCTTCTGCACAGCAAAGGAAACAAGAAAACATAAATGTGATCTGCGGAATGGGAGAAAACATTGGAAGCCAAATATCCGGTAAGGGGTTTTTATCCAAATACAAAGAACTCATATAACTTAAGAGAAAGAAAACAAGTAACTCAATTTAAAAATGGACAAAGGACCTGAGTAGACATTTTTTCCATAAAGGTATGCAAATGGCCAACAGGTACATGCCATGATGCTCAACATCACTGATAGGAGAGATGCAAATCAAAACCACAATGAGACATCACCTCCTACTTGTTAGAACAGCCGTCATCAAGAAGACAGGAGACAAGGGCTGGCGAGGGTGTGGGGAAAAGGGAGCCCCAGAGCACTGCTGGTGGCCATGTACATTGGTGCAGCCACTGTGGAAAGCAGTGTGAAGGCTCCTTAAAAAAGAAAATATCAAACTACCATAAGATCTAGTGATCTTACTTCTGGGTGTATATCCAAAGGAAGTGATCAGTGTTTCAAAAAAATACCTGTACCTCATATTTATTGCAGCATTATTTATAATAGCCAAGACATGGAAAAACCTTAAATGTGCTTTAACAGATGAATGGGTGAAGAAAATGTACACACATAATGGAGTATTAGTCAGTTATAAAAAGAAGACAATCCTGCCATTTGCAACAACATGGGTGGGTCCTGAGCGCATGGTGCTAAATAAATGTCAGACAAAGGGAGACAAATATAGCATAATCGCACTGATATATGGAATCTAGAAAAGCTGAATTCATGGAAACAGAGGGTAGGTTGGTATTTGCCAGTATGTGTATGTGTGGGAGGGGTGGTGGGTAGGAGGAGGATATTTTGATCAAAGGGCACAAACTTGCAGTTATAACATGAGTAAGTTCTGGGGACCTAATGTACAGCATGGCGACGCCAGTTAATGTGCATTGTGTGCTTGAGAGTGGCTGAGAAACAAAATATTAAATGTTCTCGCAGCAGCAGCACCAGCAGCAGCATCAGCAGCATGCACGGTAACTATGTGTGGTGTGAAGGATGTGTTACCTTGCCGATCGTTTTGCAGCAGAGTGTGAGGTATTAAATCATTGTGTTGTGCACTTCACACTTACACACTGTTCTGTGTCAGCTACAGCCTAGGAAAGCCGGGAGGGAGCCGGGGAAAAGGGAGTGTTTGTGCACCAGCTGTGGGTCTGCCTTTATTCTTTTGACTTTAAGTTGTTCTTTTCCCAATGTAAAGGAATAGATGGTTTAAAAAGAGAGCTGAGAAGATAGAGAGAAAGGGAAACATATCACTTCCTTCCCAAATGCACCGTTAACAGTCATGTTAACAGTGTTTTTGGGGGTCTATTTGCCTCCATGAGACTTTTTAATGCCAGAGTTTTTATTTCCATGGTTGACATCATGCTGCTGGTGTGATTTGGTGTTCTCTCTCTCTCTCTTTGTTTAATGACAGAGAATAAACATTTTAGTAGAGCATGGTGCTTTTCTTTGTAAATGACATTTTAATGGTATGTATTAGTCCAGTGAATGTATGCACTATAATATACCAAACTAAAATATCTGACAGTAGACAATTGGCTGTTTCCATTTTTCCTTATTCTAAGTAATTACATGATGAATGTTTTGGGCACATGAGACTTTCTCTGGTTAGACTTACTTCCTTACAACATCGCCTCAGCAGTAGAAATACATAGTGTACTGGCAGGTGCATTTTGAAGGCCACTGCTGTGTGCTGCAGCGTTGTACTGACTCTACTCCAGCGTGAGAGAATGTATGTATATGCAGCCTTGCCAGCATTGGTTCTGTGATTTTTTTGTGAAGAAGAGTGTGATAGGGTGTGGCATGCCAGGTAATGTGCAATTACTGACTTGACCCAGGTAAGAGGATGCATGCAAGCATCCTGCCTGGGAGGAGTGTTTCTCTGATCCTCTTGAGTTTGTCAGGGAAGTGGGTACAAGAGACCCACAGCTCCCCCAGAGCTGAGGAGCAGATGCCACTGCCCCTTCTCACATTTGTACCTGGCCTTCTGAATGCTTTGTAGAGCCTGTCCTGTGAAGGGCCCGTCAAACTGGTTGTGGAGATATTAATGAATCCCAGCCTCGTTCATAATGAGGAGCAGAAGCAGATGCTCCAAGCCAGATTTCAAGTCCAATGGCTGCTGACAGCTCCCCTGCTACCGTACAACGTACCAATTCTTTAATGCCCTTGTGGTGGAGGAGGGTGAGAGGAGATCATTAAAACCCAGCTCCGTCTGCATCACGGCGGCAAAGTGGTTTCTCCTGTTGAATACAGACAAGGCCTGGGCCCGCGTCTCAGTCCTCATTTGTGTTCAGGACGTCTGCCTGGTTTTCACAGCCCTGTGTTTCCTCCCACCGCCCTCACCGTGGGCCTGTCTGGTGTGCTTACCCCTCAGAGCAGGCAGGGAGAGGGGTTTCCCTGGCTGCCGTCTCAGCATCATGGACAAGACAGAAAACACAGCTGTTCTCTGGGTCGGTCAGCACTTTGGGAGCTCTCTGCTGGCCCAGAGCAGCGGTTCCCACCAACAGGAGGTTTTTACCCCGGGGGGCCACTGGCCGTGTCTAGAGACATTTTGGTTGCTGGGACTGAGGGTGGAGGTGGGGGTGCCACCGGCATCTACTGAGGAGAGGCCAGGGATGCGTCTAAACACCCTACAGTGCCTGGGACAGCCCCTCTCCCCTTCCTCAAAGGTCACTGGTGCCAAGGTTGAGAAATGCTGGCCTAGAGATATGGTTGCTTCTTGTATGATTATCATTTTTAAATTTTATTTATTCATTTTTAGAGAGAAGGGAAGGGAGGGAGAAAGGGAGAGAAACATTGATGCGAGAGAGACACATCCACCAGTTGTCTCACCATATGCACCCCAACTGGGGGCTGAACCCACAACTCAGGCATGTGCCCTGACTGGGAATTGAACCAGCAGCCTTTCACTTCGTGGTGTAACACCCAACCAACTGAGCCACACCAGTCAGTGCCTTTTTTTCTTTTAATGCAAGGTGTAGTGTAGGTGGATGACATTGAGAGTGAGGGGCATATGATGAGCCATTCTTTTTGTAATTCATTTAAGAAATAAATGTGGTGGGTACTGTCCTGGGCTCTGGGGCACAGCTGTAAACAAAACAGAACTCTCTGCCCTCGTGGAGTGTACGTGCTTGGGCACAAGCTCCCCTTATTCTAGACGTTTGCCTTCTCCAGAACCAAGAGAAGGGATCGATCAAATACGTACATTAATGTTTTTATCCTCAGGAAATCTGATGCATGATTGCAGCCAATCGGACATAATAAAAACCACATGATTTTTATTATTTTTGCCAAGAAAAACAGCCACAGGGAGTTGTGAAAGATGCCGTGTGTTTACCTGCCAGTCCCAGTACATCGGCTGCACTGTGAGTCAGAGGGGCTGTCTGATTTTTGCTTCCCTGAGGAGCGGGAAAATGTGCGTAAAAATATTTCTCTTCCCCAAAGAAGTGACGGTCTCCAGATGGATGGGCTGGTTGCTCCACCTTGAATCCTGTTTCCCACTATCCCTCAGGTAGGAGCCTTATTCCCAATGAGGTGGTCCTTGTTCACAACTCACTTCTTTTTCATATTCTGCACAGCAAGTTCCAGTGATCCACTCCTCTGAATCCTGTAGCGGTGACAGCCAGGGCCACACAGCTCTGCGTGGGGGCACCTGTGCTCACAGTGAGTTCTGGGTTCGTCTGCTGCAGGCGCACCTGCACCGTGAGCTCCTTCATTCTGGACGTTGGCTCATGAATTCTGGCCTGAGGCAGCCAGATGTCTGTGCAGACTTGAGGAGGTACTGGGAGCCTTTTCTCTTGCCCTGTGTAATCAGAGCACTTTTCTCTAGAAAGGGGAAGAGGAAACAGCCCATACGAAAGTCATCAAGCCTGTTTAGCCTCCCAGAGGGTATTTGATCAAGCCTTTTCTCCTGGTTCAAGTAGTCTGTGAGTGAGTCCACACTGAGTCCCTTCAGTCATCGAGATGGGAGAGTAATGTTTCTTACCTGTTTGGATGTTTCTACGGCTTTTGTTCACAAATGTGAAGACTGTTCAAGAATACAGGGTATCTATGACACGTGCTCTGCCCCACTGTGGGCATTGCCACCATGTCCCCTTCCCCATTTAAAGACTGCTTTTCTTTTTCTTCTTTATTCTGCACCCTCCTCAAACCCCACCAATCCCTGTCCCTAATGGCCAGCATGGGTTGCTGTCTCTGCCCTGTGTGGACTCAGTCCTGGGGAAGGTTGGTTGTCTCAGGCATGCGTACAAGTGTGGAGACAAGGTCTTCTTTTTGGTCTTTCCGAAGGCTTCTTTCTACTTTGAAGATCAACTCCACACCAACAGAACTCCAATGCGATGCTAAGCTAGAAGTGCACCTTTCTCCTTTCCAGCCCTGAGTTCTCGGGCCCACTGAGTTCTTGGGCATACTTTAGGGTGCGCAGAGGAAAGAAAAGAGACCAGTATTGCCGCACCTCTGCTCCTCTGGCCACAGCTCTGAGGGCCGTTTCCTGTGGTGCTTCTGTGGACCTGGAGCTGACTTGGCAACTTGATTGAGTCGTCTAATGGGGGACCTTGAGACCCAAACAAATTTTTTGCAGTAATTTTTAGACACTTTTCTTCATAGTTTTTAAAATTTTACACACTGCTCTGCTCTCCTTGGAGCTAGTATTTATATGAGATGCTTCAGAGCATACAAAGCTGACCTGCAGGGTAGCTGAACCTCTGTAGAGGTAACAGAAATATTAATGCACAAGCAAGAAACTCAGTTTATATCGTGTGGATAGGGGAGCCGGTAAGGATCACCATTTCTGCAGTTATTTTGGTCAAGGAAACTTTTGAGTTTGAGAGGGACTAGATCATCTTAATTACTGAGTACCTGTGTGCTAGGCGTGGTGCCAGGCCCAGGGTGTGGAGATTTTAGACTAAATCTTGGCCCTAAGGAACAGGTGCTCTTGTTGGATAAACAGGTGAATGTAAGTTAGTTCAGGGAGCACAGGATGCTGAGGGAACCCCAGTGAGGATCATGTGCCATCGGGGAGTTCAGGGAGGCTCGTGGAGAGAAGGATGCCTACTCTAAATCATGCCATGCCTTGTGGGGAAGAGCAGACGAAGGGGGCAAGAGGAAGGCTGTTGTGAGCAGAGAAGTGTCTGCAGAAGATTTTGTCACCCAGACAAATGCCTGGGCCCCACACAGCCAAGGCTTTGCTTAAAGCCCCCTTCACAGATGACAGGCAGGCAGCCAAAGGATTTCCAAAGGAAGTCCAGTCTTTCCTTCTGTCTTTCAAACGTGTTAGAGAAGACCCGATTTATAACCCGCAACTGCAGCTCTCAAAAACTCTGTTCTCATTGTTTTGGTTCCTGTGTTGCTCAGGAGACTTTTATAGGCCAACCCATGAAACTCCTCTCCTTCTCTTCCTTCCCCACCTCCCAGCAATTTCTTATGTAGTGTGATTCCATTTCTTCTGGCTAAATACCTCCTGCTTTCTTCTAGTTTCGTAGGAGCTTTCCCACCTCTTGACCTCTAGGCTGGAAAAGACAAAGTTGTGTTTTAGAGGGCAGGTGTGGGTAACATGGAAGGGAAAGATGGGGAGCCTTGCGTGCTACTGGATCTCCTCCCTGTCACTCCTGTGGTCCGCAGGTTGGCTGCTCGGTGTATACCCCTCTCAGCAATGGCAGTGGAGCGCTGACCCACTTCGCCCACAGATGGTGTTTTCGGATATCCTAATCACCTCTCTCCCCATAGGTGCACCCTCTCTGTGCAGAGAAAAACCACAAAATCTCCACAAGAAGGAGGAAGGCCACACGTTAGGATTAGTAGGCCGTGGTTGGTAGCACTGAGTAGAACTGATTATCTTGGGGCGATATCGATTGTCTTTTGGGAATTATTTCAGGGGTGTGTGTGTGTGTGTGTGTGTGTGTGTGTGTTATAAGGAGAGCAAGTGTGAACAGCTGCAGCTTTCTGAGGCCCATCAAGAACATATGTCCCTGTTTACCAAATATGTATGTATGGGTAACCGGCTTATTGAGAAGTTTCAGTTTGGGAAATAAACATGAGTCCATTTTGTTTATTTTTAATTGCTGCTTTCTCTTAATAACATTTTGGACAGATTCCATAGATTTTCATCATTTCTAGCTTTAAAACTAAGTCCAGTTGAATTTAAAACTTCCATCTCATATGAGATTTGTAGTTTTTTCTTCCTCTTAGCTTGCATGGTCCAAACTTTTGGCTTGAGGAGCAATATGGTGCTGAATACATAACATTACTTAACCCTCTTCCTCGCAGGGGTGGTGTCAGGTGGACTCTCTGGAGGGCTGGGCAGGGGCCTGACACCACATAACTCCTTGAGGTGTTCCTCTGAGTCCATATTAACATTACTCTTGCTTTCCATCCCCCTTTTATCAGTAAGGATAGGCTAGGTTATGCTGCAGTAACTAGTAACTCTAGAAATCCTATTTTTGACTTGAAACAGTGAAGGCTTATTTCTCCCTCTTGGAGCCCATCTCTCATGGGTGGGCAGGGGCTCTGATCTGTGTTGCCCTGGAACAGCAGGTGGTGGAGGCCCCATCCCACATGCTCACAGGCACTGTGGCCAGAGGAGGAGTGTGCAGTGGAGCCTTGCCTCAGCAACGCAGCACACCTTCTTAATTGAGACACCACTGTTTCTGAGCAAAGTGAGGCACGTGGTGAGACTCCACATCAGTGGGGTGGTTAGAGTGATCCTACTGTGTGCCTGAAAGGAGCAGTGGTCACGTGGCTGGCCAATGACATTGATAACATCTCAGAGCATCCTCTCCTGGATGTCCATCTGTCCCTCAGCCTTATGCTCATAGTGCCCTCTCAGCTGGCAGGTGATCCTCGTGGAGGGATGCCCACAAGATGACGCTGGTTGAGTGGCCTTCTATGTTCTTTGCTTTCCCCAACTCATTTACTGCCCTGCTAAACAGTGGGGAGAGAGGCCCCCCAGTCCCACCCTTTCTCCCCATGTGGCCAGGCCTCCCATATTCTCTCTGTTCGTTGGTCACAGGACGGATTACCAGGCCCACTGCCAGGAGGATTTCCCGTTGGAGGAACAAAGATTCCCCTCCTGCAGTGGCCTCGGTGTTGAAGCCTGCTCCGGTAATACTCTCTTCAAGTGCACTCGAGAGGGGCTCGCACGTCACTGAGAACCTTCCATGTTCCCAAAGACTGCAGACCACCTCCTTCCCTCCCCAGCCCTCTGCTCACGCGGAGGCGGAGCAGGGCCGTGGGGGGCGGTGCTGGGGCTGGCTTTGCCCTCGGTGAAGCCTCTCGACAAGTCACTCTGCCATCTGGAAGCTGGTTGCCTGACAGTTAAAAAAAATGCACGAATTTGGTGCCAGCCTTTGGTCTTGGTCAAATGTGTGGGGCAACCTAAGTCCCACCAAAACGACACACCCCTGACACGGCGGGCCTAGACCTCCGCTTGGCCACACAGTGTGCAGTTCAGTGATGAACAGAGATCTTACTGAGACGCTCTAATTTAAAAATCCTCTAGACTTGCGGTCTGGCCTTTGCTGGTTAGCACTGGAACCTTTGCTGAATGCAAATTTCCTTTTCTGTTCAAATTAACTAGGGGCTTGAGAGAGAGTGTGTTTAATTTCTTAAACATTTTATTGGGTCATTTAATTTAAGTTCCGTTTAAAGTAGAACCAGTGATGATTTCAAATCTGAATGTCCCTGGTAGGACTTGGATGTGATTATTTTTAAATTCCCTTTCTGGGCTGTGGATGCCAGCCTTATCTCCCGGAGGCTTCGTGTCCAGCCACAGCGCTGGGGTCTCGGCCCTTGTGTTTGCTTTATCTGGCTTGTGGGTGGATGACTCTAGCTCACTGATCTTTGGTCTAGCGATAATAACCGCTGGTATTTATTAAGACCTAGTGTGTACTGGGCGCTGTGCTGAGACAGCCTTCTCACCTCTTTGCTGTATGTTAATCACTCCTCCTCCTGTGCACGCTTCTACCCACATGAAGTAGTGGACGCTCAGGAAGCACTGAAATGGTGGAGGAATGAGCCAGATCATCTGCGACCCGTAAAATGCTTTTGCACCTCTCCCGAGGCTGCAGTTCCATCTGGACTGGTGCTGGCTTCCTGGTGGGAGGAGCAGGGGGTGTGGGGGCTCTGAGGGATGCCTTAGCTGACTCCTCTCCCATCCCCCCTTTTTGAGAAAGCAGGCTTCCCTCTCCAAGACTAGAAGTCAGTGCTTCTCAAACTTTAATATGTATATACAGGGTGGGGCAAAAGTAGGTTTACAGTTGTTCACATGGAAAATAATTAATAAATGCTAACACAAGAATAAACTCTGTGTTTCACATGTGCACAGATGTAAGCCCACTTTTGCCCATTCCTGTATTCAGAAGCCAGGGCTCAGAACCATTGTGCACACAGAATTAGTTCCCAGTGCAAGGCCACGGAGCTTCATAGCCTAAATCCATAGTGATCTCACACAACACTAGCTTTTCCCCCAAAACATCTTACATTCTGCTCTGTTGCATTTTTAGGTCTATAGATAAATGAGATAAAATGGAACATAAGCTTAAAAGGCTTTATTGCTGGTTTAAATGCTCACAAAGCCACAATCTGCCACAGACAGATCAGAGTCATGTGGTTAAATGTGCAAACAATTACTCAATTTAATTTCATCTTGCAGAAGTTGAAAAACAAGCTGTAATCACGGTGGATGCTGTTCATTTTATTTCAAAAGGCAGCATTTTTTACATTCCTGATTGGACTTTATTCTTGGCCACAGAGGAGTGGGTTTCCTAACGCTCCACACCAAGCATGCTAATTCCCAGGGTGTTACGGGGGCATGCCTGCAGAAGGCAATGGCTGGGTGTCTCCTAAGGGAGCTTGTTCTAGCTCCTTAAAGAGACAGGCTCCCTGCTGAGCCACTGCCCCGCCCACCTCCGCATGTTGGACAGTCAGACCCCACTGATTGAGTCCAGGAAGCTCAGAGAGTCAGGAGCCCTGGTGGTTAGCTGAGGAAGGAGCCCAAGGACATCCCAGGTTATGTTCTTCCTTAGCACAGGCTCCAGGATCACACTACTAGTGCTCTGCCAAGACCTGGGACAAGGTGGTTGGCCTCTTTGCCTCATCTTTCTCGCCTGTAACTTAGAGATTGTAACATAACCTGCATCACAGAGTTAACATGGGGGATAGATAAGAGTGCACATATTAAGCATTTAGCATAAGGCCTGACAAATATTAAGTCTAATAACCTAATAGAGAAAAATCTATGTATTAATTATCTGTGACTGAATAACAAATTACCCCAAAACTTAATGTCTTAAAACAACAAGAATTCCTTGTCCCACAGTTGCCATGGGTCCAGAATCTGAGCCCAGTTTAGCGCTGGGACTGCTGCACAGGGGCTGCGGGCAGGGCCGCGCCCAGCATGGCATCTGAAGACTCTCCTGAGGGAAGGTCCCCTTGGGCTTCACTCACGTGGGCGTGGGCGGGAGCCAGTTTGCTGGTGGCTGTGGGGCCATGGGACCCGAAGCCTCCCTTAGTTCCTTGCATGTGGCTGGGGCCTCTCCCTGAGCAGCTCACACCGTGGCAGCTGGCTTCCCTCAGAGAAGCCAACAGAGCAAAAGAGGGCGCACAGAGGGAAGCTACCTTCTCCCTCTGCTGAAAGTGAGC
Organism: Phyllostomus discolor; assembly: GCF_004126475.2. Taxonomy (NCBI): domain Eukaryota; kingdom Metazoa; phylum Chordata; class Mammalia; order Chiroptera; family Phyllostomidae; genus Phyllostomus; species Phyllostomus discolor. Next base: position 10,761,167 of record NC_040915.2, on the reverse strand, counting down.
GGCCAGCCCCCGCCACACATAAGGGGAAGGGAGTGCACAGGGTGAGAATACCAGGGGGTAGCAGTCACCGAGGGCCCTCCTGGAGCCCTGCCTGTTCCCATCTGAAACTCCCGAGTCTTCACAGTGAGCTTGCAGCTCCTCCTGTCCTGCGTTCAACACTGTTCAGGTGCCCATTCTGTGCGGAGCGCTGCACAAGAGCCCTGAGAATGTATTAAAGAACAGAGACATGCCTTTGCTTTCATGGAGCTGATCATCTAGCAGGGGAAACAGACATTAAAGCAGTAAGACAAATTATTATTGAATTAAAGTTGTGACAGGTGCTATGATGAAAAAAGTACATCTTGTTAAATCGCAGGAAGAATGTGATCTGCTCGGGGTTCCTGTGGGAAGGCCTCTCAGAGGAAGAGAACCAGGCTGAGGCTGAGAGACAAGGTGGACTTAACCCAGCAGGGGGTGGGGCTCTGAGGAACGGGCCCTGTGGGAAGGCTGTGCAGGTGGGCGTCCCCCGCCCCTGGCGGGCTCGGTAAATGGAGGGGTGGACGCAGGAAAGTGTTCAAGCAGCATTAAACTGGAAAGTTTCTAATTGGCCCCTGTTCTCAGCTACAATGAATTCACCAAACACAGTTCAGATACACTGGCACTCCTGATTGGGTGAGCTTCACAAACAAATGATCACATAAACAGTTAATAAAACCCACTTCAGTTTCAGTCTTCTAGACCCTCAAACTTTCAGTGTCTTGGGGGCTTAGGGTTATTTTAATGATATGTCCAGGCTTCCATAATGGGACACGCTGTCTCTAACCAAAGTCAGATCTCATTCTGATGAATTATTGCTAACCAAAAGCACTCAGAACAATGAGGACTCCGTCTCATTCCATTTCATTAAATTCAATCAATTTTGCTTCCATCAGAAATGCTGCTGTGAATGACTCCTGGAGTTAAAGGGAACTCGAGAATGCTGAATCATGGCAGAAGTAGAAGCACTCCCAATAAAGATGCTTTTCTGTTGGTTCCCAAGGTTAGAGAACAGGCCCAGAAACAGATGCAGCCCGTGGGGGTTTAAATAAAGAACTTTCCTCCAAGGCATTCAGGTTCTGCATGGTGCCCTCTCTTGCTTACCAGCAAGCTGCCAGTTCCGGTGTTGAACAGCCACAAAAGGACACATCACAATATGTCTGAAACCTCATACATTTGTACAGGGAGGGAAATTACTTACAATAAATGACCTACATTGTAATCCTGTTGACAAAGGGCCATCTTTCCTGTTGACGCTGTGAATACCCCTGTTACATTGCTAGAAGTCAGTACATACATAATAATGCAATTAAAGTTTGGGGGTTGGCGACACATGTTTATTATGCTAAATAATAATGCAGGTCAGCTGTCAGCCACCTCCGGGAACAGCACAGCTCCAGCCCCACTTCCCTCAGACCCGACACCAAGGTGGATCGCCAGGGTAAAACCACAGACAACAAAGCAGAGGATCCAAGATCCATGCTCTCCTGGGGAAGGAAGGGGGATGCCCCCCCAAAACCTCTTTGACAGGTGGTCTGGTCACCCACATCATCGCAGCTTCATCCATGATGTTGTGGCAAAAGGGAGTCAACAGTGACTGACCAAGAGAGAACAAGGAAAGGAAAGTTTGGTCAACTTTTAAAGTAGCTTTAGGACACCAGGGGCCCCTAAATTTAGTTTGTTGGCTGGCCAAACAAGCCTCTGGCTGGAAGTTGAAAGAACTGGATTCCAGCCTCAACTAATTAGCTGTTCAGCCTTCAGCAAACATTCTCAGTCAAGCAATTTACATAACAGGTGATTACTGAGTAGCAGTCAGAGCTGAGCAGGCTGTGGGGTCTGCGCAAAAGAAGCTGAGGCTCCATTGCTGCCCTCCAGGAACCTGACATTTTAACTCAAGACAAAACACAAGTGTGTAATACAGCCACCAGAACCAGACTGCTTCCCACAGTGGCGGCACCAGTCTGCACTCCCACCAGCGGTGCACGAGGGTTCCCTCTCTCCACTTCCTCGCCAGCACTTGTTGTTTGTTGGTTTATCGGTGACGGCCATTCTGACCCGTGTGAGGTGGTGTCTCATTGTGGTTCTAATTTGCATCTCTCTGATGATGAGTGATGTTCAGCACTTTTTCATATGTCTGTTGGCCCTCTGTATGTCCTCTTTGGAGAACTGTCTATTCAGGTCCTTTGCTCATTTTTTAATTGGATTGTTTGCCTTCTTGGTGTTGAGTTCTGTCAGTTCTTTACATATTTTGGAAATTAGTCCCTTATCAGAGGTATCATTGGTGAATATGTTCTCCCACTCAGTGGGTTCCCTTTTCATTTTGCTGATGGTTTTTTTTTGCGCTGTAGAAGCTTTTTAGTTTAATGCAGTCCCATTTGTTTACTTTTCCTTTATTCCCTTGCCCTAGGAGAAATATCAGCAAAAATATTGCTATAAGAGATATCTGAGATTTTACTACCTATGTTTTCTTCTAGAATTTTTATAGTTTCATGACTTACATTTAAGTCTTTATTCATTTTTAGTTTATTCTTCTGTATGGTGTAAGTTGGTGGTCTAGTTTCATTTTTTTTTTTTTTTTTTGCATGTACTCGTCCAACTTTCCCAACACCATTTATTGAAGGGACTGTCTTTATTCCATTGTGTGCTCTTGCCTCCTTTGTCAAGTATTAATTGACCATAGAGACATGGGTTTATTTCTGGGCTCTCTGTTCTGTTCCATTGACATTTGTGTCTGTTCTTATGCCAGTACCAGACTGTTTTGATTACCATGGCCTTGTAGTATAGTTTGATATCAGGTACTGTGATCCCTCCCACTTTGTTCTTCTTTTTCAAGATTGCTGAGGCTATTTGGAGTCTTTTTTTGGCTCCATGTAAATTTTTGGAGTATTTGTTCTTGGTCTTTGAAGTATACTATTCATATTTCTTCAAAAAATTAAAAATGGAACTGCCTTTTGACCCAGTGATCCTGCTTCTGGGAATATATCCTAAGAATCCCAAAATACCAATTTGAAGGAATTATATGCACCCCAGTGTTCATAGCAGCATTATTTACAGCAGCCAAAATGTGGAAACAGTCCAAGTGCCCATCATAGACGAGTGGATCAAAAAGCTGTGGTACGTTTACACAGTGGAATACCACATGATCATAAAGAGGAAGGAACTCTCACCTTCTATGATAACATGGATGGACCTGGAGATTATTATGCTCAGTGCAGTAAGCCAGTCAGAGAAAGATAAGCACCATATGATTTCACTCACATGTGGAATCTAATGAACAAAATAAACTGAAAAGTAAAATAGAAACAGAGGCATGGACACATGGAACAGACTGGCAGCTGTCAGAGGGGGTGAGGGACTGGATGAAAGAAGGTAAATGAGTTAGCCAGAGAACTTGTGTGCATAACTCATAGACGCACACACCAGTGTGGTGTCGGCCAGAAGGAAGGGGCATGGGGGCAGGGCGGAGGTGAGCAGTGGGAGGGAAGAGGGCATTTGTAACAGTGTCAAAAATAAAAATAAAGAGAAAGCCCCTCCAGAGCCTGCCAGGAATGACTCTTGTTATTCCATCCTTGGTGAGTTGGGAGCTCACCAAGAACCAAATTTTAAGTACAGGAGCTTTTAACAGTTAAGTGCTCTTAAAGTGGAATCTTTCAGAAATATACTATCTTGGCATTTGCAAAGTTTTTCAAAGGAAAAAAAAAATCACGAACACTGTTTCTGCTGAATATTAATAAGAATTACATAAAAAAGTGGGAGGGTCTCATGGCCAGTAAGTTTGGAAAATAATGCGTCGAAAACTTAAGTAGGTTTCTTTACTATGGGACTTCTCAGGGCCTATGAAAAATGAACGTGTGTTGCGAGCACCTGATGGGGAGTATGATGCACTCTCCAGGGGAGGATTTTTCTCAGTAAGGATCCGTGCCGCGCACTCTGCAGAGATTATGCTGTACACTTCCCTTTCTCCTTAAGTACAAGCTCTTGACGACTAAGAATGGTCCTACCGTGGGCACGAGTCAGGGTCATGTGGGAGAGCAGAACATGCCCTCCCGCTCCACCAGCCTTGCACAGTGAGCTGTGTCGTGGTGGGGCTCTGGACAGCGCCTGGTCATGCTCCACAACTGACCGAGCTGCTGGGGTGGGCTTTCAGAGCGGCACAGCCTTGCTGCCCCAGTCTGGAGCCCAGAGGTGACTGGGAGCACCTTTCAGGGCATAGAACACTCCTCCCACCCCACCCTGCCATGCTGGCCCCCATACCCCCGTCCCCAGGCCTCTTCACTGCAGGTTACCCTCCAGTGCTGGAAGCCCCACCACCTTTAGGAAAATCCCAGACCACATCGACCGTTTTCTGCTCCACGGGAAACTCAGACAGTCTGCCAGGTGTGCCCAGCCCTTACCTGGGCACTGCCTTACCACACTTGCTGTGGTTCCTTTTGTGGCACTGCCCCCTCTGACCACTTCTTTAAGGAAGACTAAGTGCATCCTCAGCTACTACAAAGCTAGACTTCGTGTCTCCCTGTGGCACTGAGAACACAAACTTTCCCATTTTTGCTGATTGACCAAGAAAAAGATTAAAGAAAGATGCAAGGGATTGGTATGAAAAGAGATCAGCTAGGCTTGGTCAGCAGCCCGGCGTTGGCGTCCTGAGATAAGAGCGATGCTGTTTGTTCTATCCTTGGCTTGGGTGGGCAGCAAGGCTGTCCCCCCTGCTGTGAGAAGGCCAGACTGCAACGGTGGTGGAAGAGGATACGGGCCCATCTGAAAAAGGCTCCTGGAATGGTGGCTGCTGAGGTTGGTGCTCCGAAGGACCCAGCAGGCCCTGACAGGGTCAGTGCTCTCCAAACTCTGTCTGGTGGCTCCTGCCACCCAAGAAGCTGTGTACTCTGCAGTTTGGAGACAGCCTTGGTCCAGGCTCCCAAGAGGCTGGGGAAAAAACCTGCTTGATTTGCATCACTGGTCCAATGGATCACCAACAGTGAGCAGCAGCGAACCTGGCTCCCCTCCCTCTGTTACCTGAAGGGAGGACCTGCCTGGAGGACACTGCTGGAGGCCTGACGGAGCTTCTGCAGCCTCCTGGGAGGAAGCGTAGCATGACAGTTAGGGGCACGGGTGTCTGGGGACAGACCACCCAGGGCTGCATCCTGGCTCTCTAGAGAGGAAGCAGCTGTCCTTGGAGAACTTGGTAAATGTTCTGAGCCCCAGCCTCCTCATATGTAAATTGGGTTGAAATTGCTCCTTTGTCATATGTTGTGAGAATATACGAGTTACCTGCATGAAATGCTTAGCCCAGCACCAGGCACATAGTGAATGCTCACTGAACATCCGCCTTTATCAGTTACCGCTTCCCCTAACTGCTTTGTGCAAAGCTTACCTCTGCTCTGTCCTCCAGCCCAGGCTGAGAGCTCCACAACCATGTGGGGTGACACTGGGCTGGTCTGTTCAGATGACATGTCCTCAAAAAAGAGAAAAAAAATCACATAATTAGAATGGTGAATTTTGCTGCCCTCCTTACCAAATTATAATACTCCCCAAAGTCAAATTATTTGTTTATTCCCTTGTTTTGCTACTTAATAGCTGCAGGACTTGGGCAGCTTCCTCAAGTGTAAAAATGCAGGTGGTGGGTAGTAGCACTCACTTTGTTCTGTTGTTGCAAAGGTTAAATGGCAATGTACATGAAGTGGTCAGCACACAGTACATTCTCAAACTAGGGTAGCTACTATGCTATGTGTGTGACTGTATTCACCAGCCAGGAGAAGGATCCACTGTTGCTGTTTTTGCTGCTCTAGTGTAGCTAAGAAATGTTGCTGGAAAATGCAGAACTCTGGTAGCCATTGTGAAAACCCAGAAGCGGCCCCTTTACCACCCAGGATAAACAATGCTGGCTCCTCAGGGCCGGCTGGGAACCAGCAATCAGAGGGTGAGACCCAGGGCAAAAGGCAGCCAAGCCAGGGAGGGCCGCTTCGGAACTGCAAGGACAGAAAGCGCTCCCTCCACCTCTAGCGGGAAAATAAGAGGCTGAGAACAAGGGGTTTGAGGAACTCTGCAGCCTGACATCAGCACAGAGGCAACCGCATGTCCAAGGGCTCTGAGGGCACGGGAATGAGGGGCAGAGGGACTTGTCCAGGTGGATTGGGCAAGAGGGGGCAAGAAAGCAGCTGACAGGGTGAGCAGAGGGAGGAGTGATGAAAATGTTCCTCAAGGTGCAAGCCGCCACCCTGGAGTGGGGTTCTCTCCTCACTGAGGAAATCGCCTGGAGAGCAGCTTGCTGAGGGCTCACTGCCATGAATTTGTGGGAGAGTGTGCTTGTCGTAGTGATTGGGGCTGGGGACCAGGCTCAGGTGCTGCCAGCAGCCCCTGTGCAAGCTTGGGGTGGGCCTCAGGAGCGGGGCGCTCAGGAGTGTTTGGTCTGGGGCTGCGGATCTCCAGGGACAGAGGTCCTGGTCAGACAGGGGACGTTCCTGTCTTCCCTTCTGATACCCCTGTCACCAGCTTGTCTAGAAAGAAGGGAGATCTGGGAAAAGGGGGGCCCAAACCTTATAAGAATGTAGGAGACCATAAGGCAGGCAAAAAAATACAAACCTCTTAACTATACAAAAAGTGCTCAATGCAGATTAACACTGTGCTGAGATCCCGTGGTTTGTTTGTCAGGACAAAACTCCAGAAGGCGAGAACGCAGACTGCTTACCAGCTGGAACGATGGAGGCACTGACACACATTGCTGGTGGGGGTTTTCCTTGGGGCAACTCATGGGAAGGTGGGGTAATTTTGACAGTAACTGGTAATGTTACCAATGCATAGACCCTCTTCATATACTGGAGCAAATCCACTTCTAAAATTTACAGATACAGCTGCACATGGCTGAAATGATGTTTCCATAGGAGCATTCATCGTAACATTGTTTTTAATAGCAGAACATAAGAAACAACTCCAGTTTCCACCAACGGAACCAGGTAAATAAATTACAATAGGCCCAGACATTGGAGTGTGTGTATATATATATATATATATATATGGAACTTAAAAAGAGGGCTCAAAAGAAAAATGGGCAAAATTTGTACACAGACCATGGAATAAGACACAAAATATATGAAAAGATGCTCAATCAACATCACTTGTTATAAGAGAAATACAAATTAACACCATTGTGATACCATTTCTTACCTATCATAGTTGCAAAAATGAGAAAGCTTTATCTCGTATCTGTCAGCGAGGATATGGAGACGCAGACTGTCGGATGTTGCGGGTTGGAGTGCCCAGTGGTCAACCTGTGGAGGAGATTCTGCTCTGACCCAGCAGTCCGCTTCTAGGCATTTACCCCAAGGATACAAAGCCACAGATGTAAACCAACAGATGCACAGAGTTACTTACCTTCATGAATATGCCAGAAAATGTTGACACAAGCTCCATGCCCGTCCACAGGAGATTAGCTCAGTAAACTACTGTAAATCCACATGGCGGAAAAAGTCAGTAGCCATGTTAAAGAATAAAAAGATCTTTATCATCTGCCGCGGGCTGTTTTTAGGATGTCGTGGTAAGTGGAAAAAGCCAGGTGCGGAAGTGATACATAAGCACACACAAAGGCAGTAGAAACACACACGCATATACTTATTTTTATAGAAAGACACACAGAAATAAACTGGATGCTAATGACAATGGTTACCTGTCGGAGGTAGGTGTGACAGAGGGGAAAGGAGAGCTACAGGGAGTAAGATTTCTAAGTAGACTTTTTTATAGAGTTCTGATTTTAAACATGTAAATATTTTACATTCTCAATACATTTTAAAAGGACCCAAAAGCAAACTCTAATGCTGAATGCAAACATTGATAAACCTAAATGTATATTAAAAAGGTAACAAAATCACTAAGAAAATAAGAATTTGTTCAAGAATTTGAACACACTGTTCTGACTGTAAACCCTTATGGGACACTTTAAGGACAAAATGAGCCACAGTGAAATCTGGAACTTCACTTTGTAGGTTTGTTGTGTGTGGTATGGTGCTGTGACTCCTAGACTCTTTTGTGTCTATAGAAGAATAAAATAAATGAGTAATTGTATTGCTACACAGTGGTACCTTGGTGCGCATCGTTAACCTGCTCTGGAACTCCTGACGAGTGCTGAAACCAACAAGTACAGAAGGATGAAGCATTTTCTCTTGGGGGGGGGAGGGGGGCGTTGTGACTCCTACAACTTCCAGGAAGCGCAGTGAGTCCTGAGCGGGCGCTGAGCGCTGAGGCAGTTTTCCCGTCAACGTGAGGGGACTACAGGGTTTGGCGAACTCTGAGGCTGACGAGTGACTGTAACTGGGAATCAGGGTTCTCACCATGGGAAAAACAGAGAGCTTTGTGGGATCCGGCAGTGTGGTATTAGATTTAAATTCCAAGTGTCAGCGTGAGCTCATAATTCCTGCCTGTATGCACTTAAAGAGTCTGAAAGTATTGGCAAGTCTCAGGAGTGACAAGCACATCCAGCTCCCAGACTGTGGCTTCTAAATACCCATTCTCATTAGAGGGAACAAGGACTCTTTGAATAAATGTCTGATTCCCGGACTAGGGAGGAAGAAGTACAAGATGAGCCTGGAACATCTCGTGCCAGAAAGCGCGAGAGTGCCTGCTAGGAGACAGGAGCCAGCACGAGTGGATTCGCACAGTCAGACTTGGTGCACTCAGAGCACCAGGGGGGATGGTGATAACACGTCTAATGATAACAGGCTGAATTTTTAAAAATTCATGTGTCCACAGCATCCTAATTTACTAAAAGTGGGGCGGGGCAGGGTAACGAAGCTCTTCTTTACTGAAAAATACTAGCTAAAAGTACAGAAAGAGTGCAAATGGAAAAGTATCACTTTCCCATCCCCAGTGTAGTAATTGCCATCAGTGGCTGCCAAAACCACTCACTGGGCGGAAGGTTAGGAACGGGATGTTCACACCATCTCAGAATTCTAACCCTTGGCTTACTTACTGAACACAGAGGACACGGAGTGCCTTTGAGATGAGGAATCTGGCCAGCTCCCCCTTAACGAGCCATCAAACTCAGGTGCCTCGTAGTGGAACACAGGGCTCAGGCGCGTCATGGGACAGGTGGGGAAGTGCATGACGTCACCCGTGTGGTCCTCTGGCCGGACTGTCTGATTATGAGGAAGCGATTGAACAGGGCAGAAAAGACCCAGGTGTTCACTGTGTGCTTTTAAAAATATCCGAAACCATGAGTAGGTATTGTTTGCTAATAAAAAGGTGAACATTAATTTTTAGAAAAGCATGAGGACCCAGGAAGTGGATAAAATATATCAATGAAAGAAGCTAGGGGCCTTTGCGGGGGGAGGGGGGCGCTAACTTTTTCCCGGAGGTGGACACGCTGGTTTTGGAATGCCGAGCATGGTCTCCTCAGGCCGAGCAGGGCCGCGGCAGGTTCAACAAAACTTGTCAGAAGTGTTCTGGTTTCGCATATTCTTGTTTCCTGGCAACTCAGCAGGTTTTTTCCCTAAAAGTTATCCTAAGGAAATAATTATAAGGATGAACAAAGATTTTATCACCAAAAAGGTTCATTGCAACATTGTTATAATAGGGAAAAACTGAAAACTTCCCAAATGTAAGCAAGCAAACACTACAGGCCTATTTAAATAAATTATGCTACATTCAGAAGATTTGGTTCAAGTATATGCCATGGCACAGAAAGTTGTTTATGTAGCATTTTAAAATGAAAAGGGCATATGCATTACATGATTTCATTAAAACTGTATACATGGAGGAATATAAAGGCATAAAGCAATGTAGCTGTCTTTGGCTGGTGAGATGATAAGTCCTTTATTTTTTTCTTTCTGTTTATTTTTTTAACTTTCCTTAAAAATGAGATTTTATAATATAATTAAAAAAAAATAGTGAATGTATTTCTGTAAGTAGAACCAGAAAATCCCTGTGCAGAAAGCCTGTGGAGAGGTACACCCAGACACGCTTCTCACTAACGTCTAGGGTGAGAAGAGATTGCAGACCACTCAGAGTTTGGGGACAGTCCCTACGTCTCCAGCTCTTGTTACATTTCTCAGTATGACTTGCAGTTGGAGCGGGGGTGGGGCGTGTGTACAGCCTGCTGGCCAGGACATCAAAGGGAACCTGTCAGCCTGCCAACAACCCCTGAGAGCAGCTCTGCACCGGACTGTGACAGTGCCCCCGCCCCAGGCTCCCCAGGGGATGGTCACACTTGACAGAGTGACCCTTGCCAGCTCAGACAGCACCTGAAGCCAAGGACGGCTGTAATAAGCTGGCAGAAGCAGACATCAGCATATTTTTATGACTCTGGAAGGAAGGATGCTGACTTCCTGTCATGAAGCTGAAAATAATCCCAGTTTCCATCGGCTTGCTGGCTGCCAACCAGTTAATACAATGAGGTTTACCTCCGTCACCAGCACAGCACTCATAAGAATGTAGGTTTGGAGTCCAACCCCAGTTTGAAGCTCCCCATCTTTTCATTAGCTCTTGTTTGGCAAGTCTGTTCACGGCTCAGAGCCTCAGGCTCCTCAGGGATCTCTGGTAGAGCTCTGAGGATGGAGCGAGCTGTGTGTGGGATACAGGGGTGGGTGCATGAAGCGGAGTTTATTCTTGTATTATTCTTACTCATTAATTATTGTATGATTTTCCACACGAACAACTGTACACCTGTTTTTGCCCACCCGTGTGTATGTTCTCCCAGAGACACTTTCGGAGCCCAAGACCCCTCTGTTGCCTGTCTGCCCATCCTCCGTGGCACCTGTGTGCCTCTGGCCACAGGAGTGGGGTTTGCCGGCTTCTGGAGGACTGTGCAATCGCGCTGTGACTGCTTCATGTGGACACACCTTGAGTGGTGAGCGAACGAACAGCCACATGCAGACTGCAAATAGGTGTTGGCTCTAAAACACGTACGAATGTGCTCAGATAAGACCTTATGTTCTGGAAACGTACCCCTGCGTCTGACAGTGAAAACCCCCGACAGTCCAGTAGGACTCTTCAAGACAAACAGGAGTCAAGGTTGGGCTCTTCTGAGAAGATTGGGTTACAATTTGTCAAAAGTTTGAGCTTGTGCACCGGTCTGCGTGTTGCTAAGAGAAGGAGTTTAGATGGAACTTGGACTTGAATTCCGAGGGTCTGCGCTGCCCACGGTGTTCAGCTGTCGTGGTCTGATTTTGTTTTTGGCTGTCAAGATTTTGGCAGCCTTTAGACAAGGGAGCTGTTTCCTAATCTCAGATCACAAGTGAACTGAATGAGTGAGTGATTTGGTAGACTCTTCAACTATCTAAATTTGGAGAGATGTGCTCCTTTAGACTGGTAACTTGTATTTTCTTCACGGGTGTATTTTATGAATATAACCAGAATTGGTGACCTGGGTGCATGTCAGTGACTTCCTCCCGTCCAGTCCTGGTCCTGGCGCCTGGTGTTACCTGCTATGCCCCGCGTCCCCCTGGTCCTCCCAGCCCAGTCCTCCCCTGCGCTCTGACCCAACTGCTAGCTCCGGCTTTCTGTCTAGGCCCCGTGCTTCCTCTCAGCCTTTAACAGTCAGTGACTCCCCAGGTCTCCTTCCTCAGGCCCCTTCTCACTTTACTGATGTCTCTTGGGTAACCTGGTTCACTAGGAAAGCCTTCACCACTGCACATGTGCTCATGCTCTGCGTGTCTCCAGCCCTGCTTGGAGGTCCTTGACACTGACCATCCAGCTCCACAGTGACATCCCCACTTGAGTGCTGCTCGATGGCAGTACAGACTCAGAATGTGCAAAACTGAGCGCCCCCTGCTCCTCGTCACTGTGTGTGGCACTGCCACCCATCTCGTCACCCAGCTCTGTGGGCTGGTGCTACCCCCAAACCCCCTCCCTCCATCCCCATCCCCATGCCTGTCCATTATACCTCCTGTGCTCTCAAATTGTCTTTTCTTCCCTGGCTTCCTGTCATTCTCCTAATTTAGCTCCTTCCTGCTCCATTTCTTGCCACGCCATCTTCAAGCCAGATTGCCTCCAGCTATCTATCTCTGAAATTCCGATACGGTCTTGTCATGTCCCTGCTTAGAATGCTTCACGGGCTCCCCATTGTCCTCCAGATAAAATCCAGATCTCACTGTGGGCTGCGAGGCCTCTCTGCTCACCCCTTGAACCCCAGCCTCTGTTGTCCCTTAGTCGTACCCTGTCCACCAGCCACCTGGAGCTACCTGTAGTTTCCCAGACCTGATGTGAGGTTGCCGGCCCAAGTGCCTTGGGCACGCTCGTCCTTCCACCCAGTGGTCTCCGCTGGAGGGGGTTTTTCCCTCAGGGGACCCTGAGCAATGTCAGGAGACGTTTTCAGTTGTCACACAGGAGTGGGCAGGAGGGGGAGCTGCTACCAGCCTCTGGAGACCAGGGATGCTGCCCAGCGTCCTGCCATGCCCAGGGCAGCCTCACAGGAATCGTCTGGCCCCAAACATGAGCAGCGCCAGATGGAGGAGCCCTGTCACACCACTTGGTGAGGTTTTTTTTTTTTTTACTTTTTCTCCAGGCCACACACAGTTAACCTCTGTAGCTTTTGACTCGCTTTGTAAGTGACCTTGGGCAAGTGGCTGTCTGCTCTGTGTCTCAGTTTCCTCGTCCATACAATGCATGTGGTGACGATTCTGCCTCACACATGCGTTGTGAGGATTACATGAGTGGGGAGTACAGTGGGGCAGTGTCAGTGACATGTCAGTTGCTCATTAAATGTTAGTTACGGACCTCATCGTCGTCATTATCTGATCTGTTTAAACAATTTTATACTTTTGACCTACGCAGGCAGAGCTGATAACTTCGTCCTCAGGTTTTGCCTGGACTGCGCACCTCGAGGAGATGGTCTCTGGCTTGCTCGTTGCCACCACTCAGTGTCTGGGACCGGGTGGGCCCCTAGTCAATGTTTGCTGAATGAATGATTTCACTGGCATATATTTTTGTTTTATAAATTCGGAGTTTCCACCGATGCAGAATCAACAAAACACTGGTGCTGTTAACTAGGCAGGACTTCACAAACGTTGGCTATTACCATTCATATATAACTATAGATATAATTCATCAATATATCTTATTACCTAATATATAATTCTCTGCTCATATATTTTTCAGTTTTTTTCTCATTGAGATGTTTTGGTGTTCACTCTTCATGACAAGTGCGTTTTCCTCATGAAGGCGGAGGCTGGGGAATGGTTGCAGGGTGGATCGTGGGTCCCTGGGGACAGTGGCAGTGAGCGGGGGGCCGCCCGTGACCTGGTGAGGTTGTCACGTACACCTAGATGCTCTTTCCCTCAAGAACCTGGATGGAAACCCAGGCCTTTCTAGCACATACGCCGGACATGTCCCCAGGGTGGGAGGGCCCCTGGCCCTGCCCCCACTCTGAGGGGTGTTGCCAGCTGCCTGGCTGACCTTCCTGGACTCTGAGCTCTGGAAAGACCGAGCGGAGGGTCAGAGAGCAAGGAGACTTCCCTGAGTCCCAGACAGGACGCAGAATGAGAAGCAAGCCCCTCATTCTGAGGGTCAGGGACTTAGGCTGGGTTTTCTCGCACTGTGGGCTCCTGTCGCCAGAGGTTATCCGACTTGGCAGTAGAGTCTTCTGGGACTTCTGCCAGCTGCACATTTGCCCTCATGGCTCCTGCATGGCACATCCTTTCTCAACCTGGAAAATTCCCACTCGTTCTTCATGGCCCAGTTCAGCACCCAGCCGTTGGCTCAGCCATTTCTGTGTGTGCATCTGCTCCATATTAGACTCTGTTCTAGGCTCTGGGGAAGCAGCAGTGAGTGAGACAGGCGAAGTTCCTGGCTGTGGACAGCTGATACATTCACTGGCATATATTGCGATGGGATGTGGAAGCCATGGTGGAAGAGCTGGGCAACGAGCACATGAACACACGAGATTGTTTCAGGGTGGGGGACGGGACTGTGAAGACAGTGCCTCGGGGTGGTGTGAGCCAGTGTGGGGGGAGGGAGCCCCTCTGAGGGGGGTGCATTGCAGCCTGCCGTGGAAGATGTGAGGATGGACCTTGGGGAGCCGAAGGAAGAGCATGTGCAGAGGCCTTGGAGCTGGAATGAACTCCAGTGATGCTTCCTTTGTTTCTTCTGGTGAGTTAATTGGTTTTTATTTAGCTCCTAATCCTCTTTCTTCATCTCTCTGAAATACAGAGCACACTGCATTGTAACCTGTGTGGGGACAGAGTTCTTCCCATCCCTCGCTCTTTGCAGACTCTCTTCACTGTCCAAGCACATTGTGTCTGCAAGGAGGGCAGTTAACGGCGCCCCTGCTTACGGGGCCAGACACCGGCCTGCGTGCTGTGCCCGTATTTCCTCATTTACCATGCACAGCAGCCTCATGAGGTTGGTGCCACCCTACTGCTCATTTTTCAGATGAGAAAACTGAGGCACAGGCTAAATAACTTACAGAGAGGTGACTGAGCTGGGGCTCTGAGTCAGGCTGTCTGACCACGAAGCTGTCCCTTGACCAGCACACCATCTAGCTTCCTAGTGCTTGTAGCATGCAGGAGTGGGTCGACCCGAGGAGGCTTTGTCACCCAAGTGTGTGGGCTACAGCCTTGTCTGCATTCAGTCCCAGGGACCAACGGCTTGATGGCTGCGGGTGCTGGGCTCTGGCTGCTGCCAGGGAGACAGCAGACAGAGTGGGAATGGCTGCTGCCTCATGAGCATGCATCCTGGCTGTTGAGGGTAAATGAGCATGCTAGGAACGCCAGGAGGAAGTCATAAAGCAAGTTCCACCATAAGAAAGGGCTCAGGGGCAACCAGGGGCCAGGCTCCCGGTGCCCTGGCCTGCAGACCCTCCCCACGTGCTCTCACTCCCGACTGCACGAGCAGATGCAGGCCCAGGGGCGAGTCGCTCCCCTTGGAAGGCCAAGGGGCTTGCTTCTCATTCTGCGTCCTGTCTGGGACTCAGGGAAGTCTCCTTGCTCTCTGAGCTGTGCCTCAGTCAATGTGGATGATGCCAACACTGGCCTCACGGGGAGTTTGAGAGTCACAAGAGACGATGGGATGTGGAAGCTTTGTGAGCCATCAAATGCTGCAGAAATAGCAGCGTTTGTCAGTACTAGATCATGGACAGGTTAGCTAGGACGAGTTTCTGAAGGTTTCCTTTATTGTCTTTTCATCTCAATAGCCCGGTAAGTGAGACTTGGCTGCATTTTGCCATTTCCTAGTTAGGATCAAATTTACTTAAAAGGCAGCTCTGCTTTTCATAAAGCCTCATTAGAGCCTGGACGCGGGCCCAAGAGCAGGACGTGATGTGTGGCCCCAGCCTCTGGAGCCGCTCTTGTCTCCATGGTGGTGGAATTCCAGCCATCTGACCTTCTCCCCCCTGCCCTTAACTCCCCGGTTAGGGGACCATCATTACCAACTATGACAGCATTTCAAGGGATGCCCCCAAAAGGCGCTTCATTAATGAAGACATTTCTGGAAGTTTCTTTTCTCACTGACTCTGTGTTCAGCAAGTTCCCCGCTGCTTTCCCCCATCTGATGTGAACACACGTTGTATGTACAATACCTGGCTGCCAGCATTTTGGATGTAGATGGTTTAGGAACAGCTAGAAACTCTGCAAGTGTGGACTCTCGAAGATCTGCCTGAGCACCACACATCATTAAACAGATCGTCCACCTAGGGAGGTGAAATTTCATGCATCTCCTAAGACATGGGTTGATTCGTTAATTATTTCACTCATTTGGCAAACATTTATCAAGCACTTCTCTGTGTGAGGCACCTTTATAGACACGAGAGACAGAGGTGAACGTGACTGGGGAGGTTCCCGCTTGCCGGGGATGTTTCAGTTGGGATGCAGATGACAAACCACACATCCAGCTAAAGTAGAATTTCTGACAGAGCCGAGTGCAATTGAGAAGGCATCATGGTGATGAGCCAGGTGTGCCAGCGTGGTCCACCTCTTCCACGGGCACAGAATTGAAATAAGAGTGGTCAGGAAGGCCACACCGAAGAGCTGAGGGTCGAGGGGAGGCAGCTGAGTTAAATATGGAGACAGGCATTCTAGGTAGAGGGGGCAGTAAGTGTGGCCCCAGGCCCAGGGGTGGGAGTGAACTTGACAGGTCTGAGGAATAAAACGTTGTGTGTCTGGAGTGTGTTAAGTGGGCAGAAGCATGGTGGAATAGGTAGGCGGGGCTTTGTAGATCATGCAGGGCCGTGTAGCCAGTGTAAAGAATTAAATTTAGAGGTCACCTTCTCTGCTCTTCAGGTTCAAGTGTGACAGAAACCATAGAGTGAACTTGCTTGGAGTCTTTGTGACCCTGTGTTACCGGCCTCTCTACTGGAGACAGTCCTCACTGTGTGCAGCTCTGCCAGCTGGCTGGACAGACTGGCCTTGTCTCCTGTCGGGTTGGAGTGTGTGGGGGAAGGGCAGGGAGTAGTTGCTGAGCCCTACTCCTTGGCTCCTCTGAGTCCCCTAAGTGCATGAAACAGGCTGGTTCTTGCCTCGTTCCTTGATCTGGAAAAGTCTTTCTGGAGGCCTCACGTCCAGGGGCCTTGACCACCTCTCAGGGAGATGGTGAAGTAGGTGGGGCAGGTTCCGAAGAATCACGGTCAGTAACTTCCTTTGGCCTTTCCCATCCTTCAGCACAGGCTTCCCCGCCCCAGACCAGCCTGTGGCTGCTCCATGTTAATCTTCCATTTCATCCTTAAATGGACCGCTTGGCTGCTTTCAAAGACTGCCCACTGTTGGTGGATTCAATCCACACTGCCTAGCCTGGCCTCCAAGGTCCTTTAGAGTTTAGTTCTACTTACTGCGCTGTTCTTCTCCCTCTCTTCCTGCACAGACTTGCTCCCGCACCAGGCTTGTTTACGCGCAGTCCCTAGATACTGCTTGTCCTTTCAGGACTCAGGCGTGTGTGCATGCCACACCCCTCTCCTAGCACACCTTTCTATCGTCCTAACACCCCAGGTGCACCTGGAATTTCTAGACAGGCCCCTCCAGGAAGCCTTTCCTGATTGCTTTAGTTCATGAAGATCTTTCATATACCTCTGAGAAGCTAAGTGCTTACCGTTTTCAGTTGTAATAACTTACAAGTAATTTTTTTTCTTTTTGACTCCCCCAACATGGCTTCAGCTCCTGGAAGAAGCAGGTGCTTTATTGGTGATGTTGATAAAAGTATCAGGGGTGCTAAAAACCTGTGAACAAGCTGGAAACCACATGCACCTCTTTCAGGCCAGGGTGGGAGTCGGAGTCTACTGTTGATGAAACTGTGCAGAGAGAAGGTGCAGCATCATGTAAATTTCCAGTCCATCCAGGTTAGCTCTCCAGAAAATTTCCAAAATGAGCCACTTGCTGATGTATCTTCTCAGAACTCCAGCCCTGAGGAATGATGTTTTATCTTACCCATGACCTTGAATTAGCTTCTGTCACTTTGTAGAGTGCAAGGACATCTTGCTCTTGGAACCGCTGATGGGGAAACTCCCCCAAGGCTTGGCGTCGGAGGTGCCCTTTTTGTGTGAGGAGGAAGGTTGGTTCTGGAGGTGGCTGGGCCTGGTCACAGGGACTGTCTCATTTTTGGCATCGATCTGATGAACGTTCTTGTCTCAGACCTCGGGGAACTTTCCCTGCCCTTGAATTTGGTCATGAGTCTGTTTTTCGTTCCTAGGAGACTGTGTGACACATGCACACACACGCACTCATCTTGAGCGAGAGGAGGGCCTGTCCTGTTCCACATGCTCTCACCAGCACACTCGCTCGGCCCAGGGCATTTAACCCAGCTGCCTGCTTACAGAACTGCCGGCCCACTCTTCCTGAGAAATGGCCAGACCTGGCCAGGCACGAGGGTGCCCGCCCTTCCCCTCATGTGTGTCCTGTTTCTCTGTTGGTGAACATCATTTCAAAGAGCACACCCAGCCCTGGCTGGCGTAGCTCAGTGGATTGAGCGCAGGCTGGGAACCAAAGTGTCCCAGGTTCGATTCCCAGCCAGGGTACATTCCTGGGTTGCAGGCCAGAACCCCCAGCAACCGCACATTGATGTTTCTCTTTCTCTCTCTCTCTCTCCCCGCCTCCCTTCCCGTTCTAAAAATAAATAAATAAAATCTTAAAAAAAAAATTAAAAAAAAAAAAAAGAGCACACCCAGCTTGTGACCTAACCTTGTGGGCTTAGAGTTAGTAAAACCGTCCAAACCAGTGTCCTCAAATATTCATTTTAGCATGAGCATTTCTGTAGTAATTTATATTAGTGGGGTGGGGGTGGTTAATTTGGAATTTTTTTTTTTTGTGGCCAAGTGGTTCCTTTGTACCCATAGATTACATGTATTTTCTCAAAGGGACATTATGATATGCTCAAGAAAATTAGATGTTATCCTGTTTTTATTGATAAATGCAGCAAACAAACAAACAAACAACCTAAGAAATGGAACTCCATTTCTTACCCTAGGAAGAATTTAGATGGAGGAAAATGAGATACTTCAGGGACAGAAACGTTTCCTAAATTTTATAGCACCTGAGTTCTTACTATAACAGCTGGACTGAAGGCCAAGGTCACTGACTGATTCAAGAATGGCTAATTCTGTAATGTAAAGCATCCAGGACTGAAAGTTGCTGCTCCAGGCAATATTTAGTGTTTTCTGTTTTTTTTTTTTTTTTTTTTTTTAAATAATTTTTCTTATTATAATGTAGGAGATTTATCAGAAATTTAGAAAATAGAGACATCTGTTGATTTTTTTTCTGAGACTCTCCCAGGCTCATCAAGAGAACCTGACCTTGGAGCCATCTTTGGAAGTGATGGCCAAAGATTGTAGCTTCTCAGGACCCTTTTCTGGCCCAGTGCAGCTGTCTGGAGCTGTACAGTAAAGGGGTCTGTTTACATAGGTCCTTTGACATCCGAGGTCTGTGTCCTCCAAAGTGCACAGCCCCGTCTATGTGTCCATGAGAGTGCGGCCTGGTCTAGAACGAGGAATCTCTGGAATGATGATGCCCAGTCCACGAAGAAGTGACCTCTCCATAGAAGACACGTCAACATTTCTCCAAGTACCTGCTTCTGTTCCCTGGCAGCACACCGACTGCCACTGTTTTTCTTTATGTTTGGTAACCCCTGAAAAGGAGTGCATCATTTCTGTGGATTTTCTCATTTTGTGCTCTTCAATTTATCCCCCACATGCATCTTCCCCTTTGTTTAGAACTGGAAGTGATTCATCTCGTTTGAGGAACAAATGCCACAATTTGTTTCTCTGATTCAATGAGAAAAACCACCCATTTTTGTTGAAATAATAGGGACATGGTAATTTTGTGTGTGGACTCAAGTGATTTTGAATCCTTGCACCTTCAGTGTCTTCCACACTATTTAGCACATAGTAGGTGCTCAAACAGGGCTAGTGAATTAAACACTAATGCAGACTTACTGGTTTATTTCCTTGTACAGGGTAGTCACACCGTGTAATTCCAGGGACACCTTTCCCCACCCTGTCCCACCCATGTGTCTGAATACAGCAGCCTTCTCTAGCAGTGACAGTCAGTGCAGGGATGAGGTGTGAACAGCTCCTTGACTCTTGGTTTGGTCTCCCCAGTCTCTGGCGTGTCACCAAGTCGGAGTGTTCAGGAGCTGCTCATATTCCCCCACTGTCCACCCTCGAGTGACCCAGAGGTTCCTCGGGCCTCAGGGCACTGTCTTTGCTCAAGTTCATCCTGCATCGCAGACTTTGTCTATGTTCCAGTCCGTGCCAGCGCTGCTTCCACTTCATAGCACTCAGCTCCAACCCAATCACCTCTAGTTTCTCTGAGATCTTCCCCTGAAAAATTCACAAGGACCTCTGCAGGTGTCTGCTCGAGTGTGGGTTTCTGCTCAGAGCCAGCCATGTGTGAAACTCCTCCTTGACAGTGAAGCCTCATCTCACCCAGTGATTTCTCTATCAGAGGAGTTGCTCTCAGATTGCAGTTTCCCCACTTCTGCATGGCAAGCTCAACAGAGAAGCCCCAGACCATTAAATGGGGGGAGCACTAGGAGACACTAGTGACCAAACAACTTGCAGATGTATTTCATGTTTATTGAATAGTTTCTTGAACCAAGGGTTAATGCACTCACTGGCAGATGTGCAGTTGCGGGTGGTGTATGTTAATGATGATTTTCTTTTCAGACATCAAGCTGTTTTATATGGCAGTCACATAATTTGTATCATTATTATGATCTCATGGATAAAGTAAAATGCATACAAACTTCCCGTTGGCTTTAGGTGGCTGGTGGTCATCTGGGTCCACTGTGGCATCCATGACAGACATCTGCTGTCGTTCCTACAGGCCATCATTTTATGGGTTATGGGTTCTGGTCCCCATCATTTATGATTACTTCCTTGAGGACAGGGACAGTCTCTTTCTGTAAACATTCCCAGTGTTGGTAATTATGCCAGAACATAATTCTGTTCAATAAGTACTTGTTGATTCAATAAATACCTCAAAAGTCTTAGGCTGGTGGGTCAGAACACCTTTGGGTGGTTAAGTAGGAAGATACCATAGGAGCAGGGGTTACTGAGATTCTTTGGCATTTAATGTAGTTGGAGAATCAGAGGGAAGGCATAAAGGGCACAGTGCCCCTCAGTTTCCCAAAGGGGAGAAGGAATCATGATATTAGGAAGCATTAAAAGGTATGCACGCAGCTACGTAAACTGTGACGCACGAGTTACTGGTTGTGCATGAGGTTCGTGGTGCTGTAAAATCATGTTTCCTACTCCTGTGAGAGGGAGAGCTGTGAGCACTGGGAGGGGCAGGATCGCCACAGTGTCTGAACAAGAGGAGATGTAACTGAGCAGCAGGGAGCCGGGGCGGTCAGGGACCATGGACAGCCACAGAGGTTCCTCGGATCCCCTCCTGTGACCAGTATGGTGTCTTAAATTAGGCCGGGAGAATGGATTAATCAGCCCATGAATTCTAAGCCATGGAGAAAGGTGGTGGCTCAGATTCTGGGGCTGCAGGCATGAGAGACAAGGAACAACCTGGTGTGGACCACGTCTGTGCACACACCCACGGAAACGGATCCACCATTCCGTGCTACCTCTGGGCAGAACTCTGGTCACTCTTTGGCATTACCCTTATTAAGGCTCCATGAAGCAGCTCTTTCTCTCACATGCCCTGTTAGGCCAGCATGGCCCCTGTCTCCTAGGAGACACACTTGATATTCTGAAAGCAGACACCTTAGTTTGAGGCAGGCAGCCCCGTGTGGGCAGGGCTGCTCTGGAAACAGAACCCTCTGCAAGGAAGGATCCTTCTCGATGAGTTACTGTGGGCCTCTGGGAGAGTTCTCTCACCCCTCTGGCTTCACATTCATCTCTGTAGGAGAAAATAACCTCTTTATTGTCCTTAAAATAAGGCATTACTGTCAAACACCCAGATCTTTGAGGAAAGATGTTCTGGAAGGTGATAGTGAGGCAGGGTTATCATGATGAAAAATGGGCACATTATCCTGTGAAAGGTGCAAAGTCTGCTGTGAATGTCTCAAAACTTGGCCTCATTTCCCTGCACTTCCTGGCTGAACTCCTCATACAAAGATATGAGAATTGAGCATGTATCTGAGAAAGCCCTTTAAGACAATGGAGGTCCAGTTTGGTGGTGAATTTAATTTGGAAGAAAGAGATCATTTTTGTATATTATTTTATCTGGGATATACAAAAGGAACAGATAGATTGATGCTTTTATCTTCAAGTGCTCCAAATTATGTATGACAGCTTTTCAGAAAGCCCGGCTCCAAAGGCGAAAAACACACTCTGCACATACATGTGATTTGACAGCATTCTTGGCCCGGGGTTGAGGAAGATCTGTCGTTTTTTGCTGTAATTCACCAGTTGTGGTCATTTGTTCAATGGCCTTCATTGTATGTTTCCCAAACGAAATGAAGGGAAAACAGCATTCTCATCATGCAAATCATGTAACTTGTATGTTTATTAGTCCTCCCATGGAGGAATCAGTATCCACTCCTGAATGAGGGTGCTAACCACTGTGACCCCCTCTCAGACATTGCTGGGAGAAAATGTCTTCAGTTTTGCCAAGGCACTCACCTCATTACCTCAGGAGGTTGGACCTCTTTATGTGCCTCTCCTACGTCAGCAGGGTTTTGAGGTGCTTGTGTGGACCTGGAGGGATGAGGCACTTGTTCAGAGTCTAATGGTCACGTAAAGGAGATTTTAAATGCCTGTTCTCACGGTTGTTATTGAATCACATCGAAGCAACAACCCAACGATCCTCTGAGTGTTTTGCACTCCCCTAGGTATTTGGAAGGATCGAATCCACCCTGGAGGTGCCAGAGTTGGTGTAGGGACAGCTGCCCTCGTAGACCTGGCTTCCTTTCTGTGGTTGAGGTCTCATTGCATCCATCCAGGGTCTGGTTGGGAGACAGAGCAGTCTGAGGTTGAACAGACTGCACCGTACTAATAGAGACCAGTATGATCCTGTTCTCTCCTGTGAAGATTTATCTTCGTTGTTCTTACTCTTTCCTTGAATACAGTGTATGGACTCAGATATTTTGTTTTTCCCCCTCCCCCACCCCCTCCCCCATCTCAAATAATGTGTCTTCTCTTCCTGCTTGTGACATCCTTATGCACCATATTATTTACAATTATGGAGCATGGTATGTGTTTGCATTAATCTACACACAAATGGCTATGTTTAGCTGGGAGAGAAGTGAAATCCAATGGGTAAGGAGACCTTGCTATAGTCATAATAGAGTTCCAAAACCCCATCTAACAGAACAGGACAAAGTAGAACACAAACACAATGACCTCTTGATCCCCACTGGACTCCCTAATTGCATCGCTGTCGTGATGTTGACACCAGTTGTGTGGCAGTGATACAGATTTCTCCTATCACTGAGAGCTGTCCATGGTGCTGAGAAGCTTACACTAAAGCTATTCTTGAACAGGAACACAGCCTCACGTGGAATGAAGCCTTTTGCTCCTTGAATTTAAAACTTTAGATTCCCATGGCTGGGTTTTGCCATACTGAACAAAGTAGTGAATTGAGCAAAAATATTCTACTGGTTTGAGTAAAATAATGGTTTTAGCTTTCAGTACATTGATATTTTGGGCCCAAGTTCCCTTAGTCCCAGCTGTTGGGAGAGCTTCCCACTTCTGGGCTGTTTTTAGTAGACACAGCCCATGTTTGCATTTTTCGTTTCTTGTAGCTGCCCCAGAGGATCACAGCGAGCATGCGGGGAATCGACAATTATTTTTAATGAGAGGTGTACTCTCATTCTGCATTCTCTGCACTGCTTTTTAGTGGAATCGGGGGGTTTGGGATGTACTTCTGGTGCTGTTTGCAGTGACAGTGAATTCCATAATCATTTTCTGGCAGGACCAAATGGGCTTTAGTTTTGAGTTTTATTTCGGAAGCATGCCTTATCTTGCTAAGCAAACCAACTACTCGTGACATTTGAGGAAAACACAAGCCCTCTAATATTTGTCTTTGGTTTGAGTGAAGGTGAAAAACATGGTAAGGTACAAAGGGATTTAAAAAGTCAATTTTTTTTTACTTCTCTTTTCCTCAAACTTAGACGCATGGGTTTGAAGGTATCCTGGATTCATATGCTACTGGTGCTCTAGAGATTCTCTGAAGAGAAGGGAAGGCTTTCTTTTCCACCCACATAGCTGTGCTACTTTGATACCAGCACCAAGATGAAAAGTGACGTTCAATTTTATATATATTTATGACTCATAGCTGGGCCCTCAGAGGGCTAACAGTGCGAGAAAACAGACACAGCATAAATCATTGCCCAGGTACTAAGGATGCCACATAAGCAAAGAATGAAGCTGTATATTTGCATTCAAAGTGCTAGTCATAACAATATAAATACCATCGTAAGCACTATCTCCTGGGAATTTTACTTTCCTTATGAACTGGGAATTATTATGTAACTGTTGGGTGGGGCATGTCAGCCACGCATATTATAGTCTCATTATTAGATGTTTGCTAGGCACATACAAATTAAAAAGGGTGAAGTCTTCAAAACAATTACATTTTAAACCTTGACCTCAAGTCCACTTTTATTCCATTCCCAAGTGGCAGTAGGCTGTGGCCAACCCAGGTGGGAGAAAGCATAACTAAATGACTGGGGATTTAACAAGGCCTACCCTTTCAAAATGACAGCTTCATAATAACTTGGTAGAACATTTAATTTTTAATTTTTTTCTGTGCAACAATAAGCCAGCAGAATTGACACAAAAGTACATTTCCTTGGCAGAAAGTTTATCTAACAAGAACACCATTGTTGTGATGAGAACACAGATGGCACGTGGCGGTGAGATCATGTGCTGCAAGTGTAGGTCATTAGATATGGGTTTGTTTGTACAGAAAAAGTTCAAGGTTCTCCGCTGGTTAGTGGCCTAAATTTCAGTGTCTGAAGTTATTGTAACCTCTAGAACTAGAAAACATATGTGCATATTTACTGAGTGAAAAAGTTACAGGACTTACCGAGGGAGACTAAGATAAGTGGATGAAGCAAATTAGTGGATTCTGCAGGCAGCTTTTCATACAAACCGGAAATGACATGCTGCGGTAGGATTAAGGTTTCCAGTGGAGACCTAAGATGTACGAGCAGGACCGGACACAGCCTGAATGGGCTAAACCCATTTTTTGTCTCCACACAGATCAAGGGGAAGAGGCTCACCAAAATGAAGCTTGGTGAATACCCAAGTGAGGACTAGATTTCAGGGAGTGTTGGTGGGAAAGCACATTAGTAGGATCAGTAAAGCTCTCTTACATTTCTCTGTCCTTCTTGTCGCTAAAAGAAGGAGAAAGGAAAGGAGGTGACAGATGTCCTGCAGAATTGAATACTTAGTGAAAAGTACTGTGACAACACTGTGTTCACCCCTGCAAAGGCAGAGACATGAACTTGGGGCAACAGCGAATGTGTGTTTTATGGGAAGTAACGTAAAAAAAATTCTGCATTGTGCTGGCGTGCTTGGGGTAAGCAGAGGTGGAGTGGATCATGCATGGACTCTGACTACAGGGAGCATCCTGTAAAACAAGAATGGTATGGAAATCAGAAGGAGGGTGCTGTTCTGTTGTAGCATAAGGACCAAGGAGGGATAGGGGGTCCAGTCCCTGGCCTGTGGACTTCCTAAAAGGTTTAAGAGCCCTGGGCAGGGTGGGTCTGATCCTAGAATGGGCCAGGGGTGGGGGTATGTGACTTGGCTGTGAGCAGGAGAATGCTGGGATGACTTGGCCCTGGTGAGACTCATCTGGCGTGCGTGGGCGGGGTAGGTGGGTGACAGGAGAGCCCAGAGAAACTGGACGGCATTGGGAGGGTGTTTTATTAGTCCAGGTGAGAGAGGAGGAGAAGCCGTAGTGGGGGTGGAGAGGAAGGTACTGATGCACACAATAGTACTGACAGCAACTGGCAGCTTTCAGTGTTGGGGGGCACGTGAGTGGAGAGGGTTTATGAGTTCAAGCCCAGATAGTGGGGAAAATAGTGGTGCCACGGTCAGGAACAGGGAGAGCAGGCTTGGGAGAAAAGCTGGGAGTTGTGGAGCTCGGGACTCTCTGTGTAACTTGTAGGGCCCAGGGCAAAATTCAATGCACACCCAGTTCAAAAATGTAGACTTTCAAGATGTTGACAGCAGAGTAGGGTGCCTTTAAGTGTGGGGCCCTGTGTGAGCGCACAGGTTACTCACCCATAAAGTCATTCCTGATTGAACGGGAGGTGCTGGAAGGCCTGTGGACATCATACTCCTCCTGGCTTCCTATGCCCCGCCCCCAGGCCTAGGGGCGCCTGCGCAAAGGCCCAGCGTTCGTTGTGCCGTTGCCGCAGGGGCGGGGTCCGAACAAGAGTCACAGCTCTCGCCAGGTGGACCTGCGTCTATTCTATCCTAGTGACTGGTGATAAGCACTTATTCGACGTGAGTGGGTCCTCAGGGCAGGTGGGGAGCCGGAAGTCTTTGGGTATTTGCCTCATTTGCAAATATAATGAAAACTATTAAAGCTGAAGAGCCTTTAGAAGGTTCCTGTCTGTTTGCCCTCTGCCCCCGCACCCCCCCCCCCCCCTTCCCGCAAGCATATTGCTTGAAGATTCCTTGGGCGTTTGTGCATTGAGGGGAGAAGACACTAACCCTTTTTGTCGGGGGCGGGGGGGTTGTCCGTCATGTCTGTGTCAGACACATTCTTCTGGACAGTGCTTATGAGCGCTCCCTTATTTAATCCTGGGATGTGGACAGCATCGCTCATTTTCCACATAAGAAAGCTGAGCCTCAGAGAGGCCGGAGGCTCTGAAACCCCACAGCCCCCAGTGGCTAGGTCTGTCTCTCCCCGGGGTACTGCCCTCTTTGCTGGCTGTGGAATCACAGGTAGTCAGGCTGCTCACGATTGTTTAAAGAACTTGTAGCAGAACTAATGTTAACGCTGCCTTCCGAGGGAATACACTGTTTTTTTAATGCAGGGTTGAGAGGTGGGGTGGGTGGGGCTGGGTGGGGCGGAGACTGTTCCGGGGTTGAAATTATGGTCAGGTGGAGCCCATCTCTAACAGACTGGCCTAGGAGGGTCTGTTTTTGTTTCACTGGGTAGGTTCTTGGGCCTTTGGGTCAGCTGAGAAATCATGTTCCAGTTTGAGGACTGTGACCAGCCAGCAGGCTGGAGGGAGCCCCAGGGCCCCTGGTCCTGCAGACATCCTGGGGTGTTGGGGGGGGCGGCTCTGCCCACAGTGCCCTCCAGGCTGCCATGGATGAGAATAAGTCTACTAAAACATGATCTGCTTGGGGAGGAAAGGTGGCCAATCTCTCAAAGAAGGGCCAGGAGCCTTTTCCTCGAATGGGCTTTTATTGGGTTCAATTTGTACAGGAATACAGGTAAAACTCATCAATCATTGTCAGGCAGTAAGGATCAAACAATAGATAACATACAAAGAACTACAAAGGGCTTATTCTGAGTCAGGGTCTGTTAGCTAAAGGGCTACAAAAGTTTGGGAAACAAACTCATATCCTGCTTGGACTTTTATCAGAAAACAGAGCATTCTTAGCAAAGCAGATTTCACAGGATTTTATGTATTCTTTCTTAGGCCTGATCGCCCCAGGGAACCCGCCGTTTCCAGCACAGGGCTGCATTGCTCTTTGTCATTGTTTCAGGCTTAAGTCAGGCACGGGATGTAAGGCAGCTAAAAGATTCTGAGACTTCTTACAGACAGAATAAGGGCTCAGGCTATGTCAAAGCTGAGGGGTGAGGGTCCTCCACCCCCTTTTGCTATAGACCCCTAAGTCCTTCCCTGAGGGGCCCTCGTGATCATGCCTATCTTAGATCATCCCTCCATTGAGGAATCTTACCTGTCATTGGCTAACCAGCCAGGCTCAGGGCCAAGCAGGGTGAAGTAAAAGGGGGCAGAGGCAGTGCCCCTGCCAGGGAGATAAGCTTTGTCTCCTTAGTGGCTTAAGGTCCCAAGGTCTCTCACTCAGCCTTAGCCATAGGGGTAGGGGGCGTTGCAGCTTCTGAAACTAGGCAGGGTGGTTCCCAACATTGGGGTGAGAGCTGCCTTCACGGCTTCTTGGCTTCTCCAGTGCCTAGAGCAGGGCGTGTAGGCAGCAGATGGTTTTGAGCTCGTGGAGGAGAGGTGGGCATCCCAATGGAAGGGGCTGTCTTGTCTCTCTGGGCACCCAGCTGACAGCTCAGTAGAACCAGACCTCAGGCCAGATCCCTGCTGCACATTGAACCTTCCTCCCCAGGTGCCAGCTTTTCTGAGTGGGGCCCTGCCTGACCCAAAGGAGGAACACTGGGAGGGTCTAGAAAGCAGGGCGGCTGCACAGTTCAGGGGGTGTTTGTATAAAGTGTCTGCTGAATTTGTGAACGTCAGAACAACGTTCTGCTGGAGGCCTGCTGGCTTAGAGAGAACCTATTTTGGAATCTGAAACCTCTCATTGAATTAATTCTGAATCAGCAGTTCATATTGACTGATAGGAAAAATAGGTTTGTAAATATATTGTTGTTTGAAAATGTAAAGTTCAAGGAATCTCATGAGTAAAATTAAAAAACATGCAAAAAACACACCTGGTTTTTTTCACTCGTACATTAACTTCACTGTGTTTGGATTTCTTCTGGTAGCTGTGCCAAGTGGAAGGGGCCTGCTGAGTCCCAGCTCCCCTGACCTGGGTGAGGGGGGCTCCGGTGGTCCCGGCAGGTATGCGGGCATCTCAGGGGTGGCCCTTCAGTGGAATTCTTTGGTGTAGTTTTTCCTGTCCGAGGGACCTGAAGAAACTGCCAGGCTTCCGATCAAGTGGTGTTTGCAAGGAGGGGGCTGGGCACTGCCTGCTCTCAGAGCGAGTGACTCTCCACACACTCACACGAGGTCGGCGGGGCCAGTACACTTGTATTTATATTTTTAATGCCAGTGCTTAAGGTCTGCTTGATATTAGAGTCTGAATCTGAATATCAGGGAAAACCAGGCATTAGGCCGCTGGACTTTCGAGCTTAACCAGATTATATTCTGTATACCTCAGAGTCGTTCATGTTTCTGGCTGGCCTAGCAGAGGGGGGGTTACGTTCGTTTAGGGATTGTCTGCAGGCACACACTGAATCCTTGTCATTTCTCCAGCAGGTGAGGGTGACGGGCTCGCAGATAACTGCATGGGTAGGTCGGGATGGTATAGGGGGGCATCCCCACCCGTGGACCTTAGATACTTGGTGAGGTGGTGGCTGGGGTGATGGTGGGTGTGTCATCTATGGAGTGACTTCAGGTCTGAGGCTTCATATGCCTGTCAAGCTTTGCTTGTGTTGTCTATATATGTCTTAGTGGGTGCTGCGGATGTAATGCAATACCAGCTTATTTAAAAACAACTTTGAATTACTAGTAGCTTTTTGTCGCCGCGTACATTTTAAATATTTTTGTTTTTTGATGTTTTAAAGGAGTTTCTTTGTACAAGCAAACAAATCACCGGTTGGAGGCCTGCTGGCTTAGGGAGCAGCTGTCACCGCGCTGCTGGGCTGTGGTCGGCCTGTGTGTGTGATGACGCATCTCGGAAAGCTCCGCCCCTTCAGTGTGGACGACATCCCCACCTCAGGCGAGGAGGAGGGTAGTTTACATTAGGAAACATTAAGAAAAATGAGGCCGACCTTCTGGTTCAAAACAAGCATTCTATTTATGAGAACCTACTTATAAGAATTATTGCCACCCGTGTATACCCAGGATCTAATCCAGGATTGGTCGCAGCAGCCAAGAGGTGGGAGCTGCTCAGGTGCCCATCATCAGATGAAAAGAGAGACAAAACGGGCGTTGTACATACGGTAGAATAGTGTTCAGTCTCAGAAAGGAAGGCAGTCCTGGCACATGCTACTACACGGATAAAACTTGGAGGCCCACTAAGTGAAAAAGCCGCTCACAAAAAAGCACCAGCACTGTATGAGTCCGCTTGTCTGAGGTACCTGGAGCAGTTGGACCCCTACAGAGGGAAAGCAGATGGCAGCGGGGAGCTGGGGAAGGGGAGGGGCAGCTGGGAGTTGCTGTTTCAGGGGTGCAGAACTTGGGTTCAGGGGGACGAAGAGTTCTGGGTATCTGCACTGTGTAACGTGAAGGTATGTGGCACCGCTGAGCTGTGCACTTAAAAATAGTTAAGATGGCAAATATTAGGTGCAGGTTTTTTTTTAAAATCACGATGAATCAAACACCATCACCCTTTTCAGTCTCTAAGCCATAGTGACCTGGGCCCGTCTTTCCTTCCTGTCTTCTCTTACTGAGCCTCTCACACACCTGCCTCCTGTGGGAAGCCCTCAGAACCCAGGTGAGTCTGTCTTTGGGATCTCTCGCCCAAGGCAGCCTGCAGAGATCAAAGGGAAGAGTGCCTGCCTGCCTGCCTGCCTGGGCCTCCCCGGGGTTGCTGCTGGTCATCACTGGGTACCACTGATGCTGTGTTTCTTCCTGGCCCAGTCTCTCTCTGGAGATCCAAATGCTGCATCATTTTCTGCTGCTGCATCCGTTAGCTGTGTCATAGGGTTTGGTTTAATTGATGTGACTTTGCTGTTAACAAATTTATGCAAGGTACAGCAGGAAAAAAAAGTCTTTGGTTATCTCCATCTCCCCAAAAGATAGCATGTATCTATTTTTTTCTGCACAATTTGAATTTTTACTGCTGATGAATGCCTGGCACCAGTTTTTGATGTGATACGTGAAGTCAGGAGGGATCTTGTGGAGCCTGCATATACATAATTGAATGTAGAACGCAGAATTTTAGTTCTGGAAGGGATCTCTGAAAGTTACCCTCTGAAAGGCCGTTACATAGGAGGATTTGGGGTCCTCACCAGGGAAGTGGCAATAGCAGAGCCAGACCTAGGCCTCAGTCCCAGTTTGTATTGTGGGCTGCTTACATTCCTTGGTGCACCCTTTTGGAATCTATAAAACTATTTAGTGCCAGACACTGAGCGCCATTCGTGTTGGAGCACAGTCCGACTGTCAGTGGTGAGAAGCCACTGTTCCCCATGTTTGCAGTCCTCTGGGGTTGCCTCCCCTGGACCCTGGAGATGCTCCTCTGATGCCACATGCAGAAATCATCTTTTGAACTTAATGATTCCAAGGAGCTGGCTCTCAGGGGATTGCTGGATCCAATCATTTAGAAAATGGAAAACTTCTATAACAGGAAAAATTGAGCTTGAATGAGCCTTTCTTGGGACTGAATGTTTGCTCCCCTTTGACTCGCTCTGACCTTTACTCTGTCCCCTGTGTGTGATGTTCTTCTAAGACCTTGTAGGTTATGCCCTGTAAGGTCGTAGCTTCCCGATGCCCTCCTGCAGCCTCCAGCTCATGCCCAGCGCACAGGAGGGACTCTGTGAGTCTGGCGGTAGCCAATTTAAGCAGAGTTTTCTCAGGGTTGATGAAAAACTATGATCACAAACAGAATTCAGCTTCCTTAAGCAATGTGAAGTGTTTTGTAACCAGACAGAATCAGCCCCTCAAGGCTTTGTGATGAGTTGAGATTTGGTCTTGGTTCTGAAGAATGGGCAGAAAATTCATGAAGACAGCTCGGCAGAGGACAAATCGTTGATTAGGGGGAAGGGAGTGTGGAGAGATGAAGGGAAAGCAGATTGTTCCGGCTGGGCGTGGACTGCAGAGCTTCTTTGGGTGCTGTCACCTAACTCACAGGGAGCCCTGCCACTCCACCTCGCTCCCCACCTCCCGTGGCAGCGAGGCCCTCACTGGCTGCCCTGGCTCAAAGCATCCTACCTGATATATGCTGTTGCTTGAGCCAAGAATGGGCTCCTGACCCAAACTGGGATGGTCAGAACCAAATTCCTAGGAATTTGAACTAGGAACTGGGAGAGAAACTTGGGTTGCTGGGTCTGTCCTGTGGGCTTGGGAGCTGGGAGGGGGCCATTTGGTACCTGCCAGGAGGCGGGGAGGAGGATGGTTGGCAGAAGGAAGGGAGGAAGATAAGAATAAATGAGTGACCTTCCAGGCCCTGGGACCTGGCTCCCTCCTAGGGTGGGGTCACAGTCCTGTTGGCACACCCCCTCAGCACTCCTGTGGCTGCGTCAGAGCATCTCCTCTTCTCCCTGGGTCTCCTCTGGGGCAGAGTGAGGCTGACTCTGCTCTTGGCACCTAAGAGTGTTCAGGGATGGAGACAACCTCCCAGAGAAGATCTGAAGTTCTGGCTGCTTCTCACAAGCTTGTTGGAGAGGTCCAAGGTTGACCTCCTTGGTGGCCAGGCTTAGTGCCTTGGTCCTACTGTCACCCCTAGGTGGCTCAGGACCCCCAATCCATCTGGACTCAGATCGACGAGAGGAGGCCATTGGTTGGATGCATACACATTTATCTGGTGAAGCGTGGACACCTACACTGCACTCTGTACCAGATGCCTGAGTCCAGTAGGAGCGTGCAGGTGGAGCCCATGCAACAAGCACCCAGACAGAGGTGTGTGGAAGGCACTGGAGGATCCCTTGTGTCTGAGGGAGCAGGGAGGGCACCATGGGGAAGATAACATGGGAGTGGCAGCCATAGGCACTTCCCTGCTGGACAGTGGGAGCAGGGAGCGGAGTGGGCGAGGTGGGGAAGAGAAGACACCTTTGAGGAGGTGGGAAAGTCCATGGGCTCAAGCAGGTGGTGTTTGAGAGAGGATGAGAGGCGATGTCTGTTCTCAGGCAGGAGCTAGATCGTGGAGGCCCTGGTGGCCTGGGCTGCGGCTCACCCTTCACAGGGAGGGGGGCTGTACTTCTCAGTTTGCCTGGGACAGCCAAGTTTATGCCTGTTAGCTTGGTGTGATTGCGAATAGTGCCTTCTTTTACTCTACAAGCATCCAGGTTCGATCATAAATGGGTTCTTCATCCTACTTGTAGGCGATGAGACCCACTGCATGATGTTACCATCAGAGAGGCAGGCTGTGACTTCAAGGTGGGGAGATGATTCGGGAGGCAGAGGAGAGGATGGCGGGGCAGGGAGCATGCCTGGAGGCCAGATGAGTGATACTGAACTTTGGTAAGCAGCAGTAATGAGACTGGGGGAGAGCATATTAATGGGAAAACCAGCCAGAAGGTACAGACCACAGGACGTTGTGAACCTATGATGAGGGAGCGCTCAGGGGAACTGAGGGAGAACAGGCTTGGCAGGGTGGTACTGAGGTTCATGTTGGACACACGGTTCAGGCTGTATGGCGCAGCCAGATGAAGAAGTCAGGTTTGGGGCTGGCAACAGTGGTCCAGGGTCCAGAAGGGAAGAAGGAGCTTGCCCTGGTCATCTGGGAGTCCTCAGGCTGTGGGTGACCTTTGAAGCCACCAGTGTGGATGTGACTGTGCAGGAGGAGAGTGTATTAAAGGAGGAGAGGATGTCAAGGACCAAGCGGCGTGGACTCTGGAGCTGGAGCTGAAGGGGAGGGCATGGAAAGCTGGGTTTATAAGGGACACCGGGAACGACTACAGGAGAGGCACGAGGGAGTGTAAGGGCATGGCTGGAGTAGCCGTTAGCAGTAATTTAAGGTCTTGCTTGGGTCACTGAGACACTATAGTGGGCTTTTTATGTGGCTGACTCTTCAGACCTGCAGCAGCCTTGCAGGTAGGTGGCATCAGCCACAGTTTGTGGGCTCAGGGTTTAAATAACATGTCCAAGGTTAGTTGTCCAAGCAGAGTGGTGGATCTGCCTTTTGTCAAAGCCTATGCTCTTTTCTATCTCACAACACTGTGGTTGCAGTAGAGAGGGTGGCACCAGAGTCCAGAAAAATCCTCCTCCTTTGGGTGACCTCAGGAGTGGGGCAGAAGCCACATTCAGGGAACTTGACCGCTGCAGGTGCAAGTCTGAGGGGTGCTGTGACCTCCTTTCTTGGCTGCCCCCCGGGCAGGCCACGTGGTGGAGACCTGGATGAGGAGGCTGTTGAAAATGGAGCACGGGAAGCAATGCCAGCGATTTAATTGCACCATGAATTGTGGCCAGAAAAGGAGCCTAGCAACAAACTCATTTTCTGTTGGACGCAAGACACTGAGGACCCACTATAATTAGTCCTGTTTTTTCTTCTTGTTGGCAAGTGCCTCTTTATTTTTTTTCTTCCTTGAGTGCACATGATGGATCAGCTTTTATCCAAGGTCCTGGTGTTCAAGTTGCCTCATGGTGTCGGGAAGTATTTGTGGCGGTCCTTAGTTTCTGTGAGTGTGGGTGCACACCTGTGCCTAACCTTTACTCAGCACCTACTGTGTGTAATGTAATGTATTTGAGCATTGCACATTTATTATATTACCTGCCTCTTGGCACAACTCGGTGTGTTGTTGGGAAACATTACTACCTTCATTTTGCTGGTGGAGAAACTATACTGAAGGAAGTTAACCACTTGCCCGAGATCCATGGATAATAAGTAGTGAGGGACTCAGACCCAGCCCCTCTGACTGTCCCGGCTGTTCTCTAGTCTTTCCTCATTGGCTGTGGGCTGGTATCTCATCCAGTTAGAGTCTCCTTGGCCCGAATCTATTTTTTTTGGGGGGGGGGTTGGTGAGGGGTTGGTTAAGTGTTTTTAAACACCCTAGCAAGGCTGTTTAAGAAGTAACTGGTTGAAAGATCCCAGAGGGTCAAAGCCCTTTGTGCAGAGGCCCGCACCTCCTGTGGGCAGCAGCTGAAGCCTGGGGAGCAGTGGACTGCGCTGCGCAGGAACGTTATCAGGAAGTGAGCACTCCAGACCCATCCACGACAAACCTTTGTCCTTTTGCTTCTTTTGAGGTCACCTGAGGCTGCTTCTGAGACTCAGGAAATTGCAATGCTGCTGAACAGCCTGTGGCCTTTAGGTGTAGCTCTAGGGGCCCTTCCTTCCTGCAGGGAATGCGCTTTCTGGCTCTCCTGCGGAGGAGCTGTGATAGGTAACTGCTCTTCCCCAGAGGCCTGGAGTGAGTATCTTTTTAAAAGCCAATGTCTTAACACTGAGACAGACACATTTCCTTTGTTTGAGGCCTCTTGCTCATAGATTTTCTTTTGTCACCAGGGTGGCTCTGTGCTTTCTTGCTAACGATCCTCCAGGAGTCAATGGCCTGTGCACAGGGGATTGGCATTGCCATCCATGCCACTTAAGACACAGCTGCCAGTCTTGTGTGACCGGAGCCCAAGGTCAAAGCCTCTGAGGTGATCACAAATCTATGCTACGAGTCACGTCCCCATTCCTTCCTGTACCTGCGTCCTCCTGCAAACACGCATTGCTCTCTGGCCTGTGGTAAGCAGAGCTTTAAGCCTGGCGGGCGGCTGAGACTGCTGATTGGATTTATCTTACTAAGTAGTACAATTTGATAAGAATTGGAATAACAGACTTTGGGAGCCAAAGAGAACCTTGGTTCAAGCCCTTTATATTGCAACTGAGAAAGGCTGAAGAAAGGAGGTAATTTCCTTGGCTGTGTCTTGAGGAGACTCAGAGGTCAAAGCTGAGGCAGCCCCCGCCTCCTACCCCTGATGCTCCTGGGCTGCCACTTCAGGTGTCTCAGTGGCAAATGCTTCCAAGGCGTGTCCTATTGGCTGGAAAAATGGAAAAACGAGATTCTAAATAGTCGGAGAGCTCTCATCAGTCTTCTGACGGACATTGGGTAGGGACCTTCTCAGGTGCTGTGATGTTGAACATTGGATTTTGCCTCACTTATTTCTGTCCAGAAAATATGTGGCGAATGCCTAACCACTTTCAGCCAAGTGAACGAGGATCAGCTGTCACATTAGAAAACTCCCTTGCTCTTCAGGTTATTACAGAACTATTAGTGTCCTCCGACAGGCATGTGATAAACGAAGCCTCCTGAGCCTTGAACAGCGGTAATAAGTGCCTCATTCGCACCCGAGGATTCGCTTGTTCACTCGGCAGGATCTGGGTCAGTAGGCGTCATTTTCATAAGACATTTATCTTTCTTTTTCCATATTAGATAGGTTTTTTTTTTTCTTTTTGAAATTTCCTTTTGGGGCTGTAGGCTTTAGGGGGAAAAATAAAATGGAAGGTTATAAGAATAAAGCTGGGATCATCTTTAGGTATAAAAAAATAAATTGTAACTTCCAGGGAACCAAAGCACTATGCCATTTCCATTTATATCTATACTTCACCGTAATGAGGTTGAGATTCAAAATTCAATTCCAAGTTCTGTGCAATGATTGCTCATGAGGAAAGGCGCAGACAGGCCGAGGAGATGGTGCTTGGGGAGGGTGGAGGGGCATTTAAGAAGACTGTGAAACGCAAGTGTGGGAGTTAACCCCTGATGTATTGGAAGATCCTGAGTGTGAGTCCCCGTTACCGGGCCCTTCCTCTTCATCTCGATTTTGCTCTTCGATGAGCACTCTTCTAAAGTGAGGTGTACGTATCTGCCCTGTAGTGACACTCACGGGCCATGTAAACTCCCTCCTTCCCCGCTTCCCCTCTGCACCACTCCTTCCCTCTGTGTGGGCTGAATCGTGTCTCCCCAAAATTCCTATGTTGAAGCCCTAAACCCCAATGTACCACCTACTGTATTTGAAGACAGGGCTTTTAGGAGATGATTAACATTTAATGAAGTCATAAGTGTGGGCCCTAATCCAATGGCACTGGCGGTCTGAAAAGAAGAGGAGGAGAGGGCTCTTCCCCTTTTGGCCCCGTGAGCGCCCAGTGAGAAGACAGCCACCTGCCAGCCAGGAAGTGTGTCACTGGAACCCGACCCAGCGGGCACTAGTCTGGGATTTCAGCCTCTAGGACTGGCCAGTTCATTCACCTTGTTCAGGAACAGTCTCCATGGAAAGTTTGATTTCCACCCCATTTCTACTGTCTCCTCCCCAGGTGGCCACTTCTGTTAGTTTCTGTGTGTGCGTGCACATGCACACGTGTGTCCTCCTACAGTTCTAGTGCAAGAACAGAAAGCAAAAATCAGGTTGTCTTTCATGTCCTCTCACTTTTCACAAGAGAGTGGCCAGCTATAACATACTACTTTGCCCCTTACTTTTTTCCCCACTTGGCAGCACATCTTGGATTTCTGAGTTGATGTGAGGGGAGTGTCCTCATTCTTTGTCACCAGCGGGGGCACAGTCTCCCACCTCGTGAGCACGCCATAGTTTAACCGGGCGACAGACCACGTTTCCTCTCTTTCCTCCACAGCTTATTGTTTTCTCTGCTGCCTTTTAAAGTTTACTTGGTTTTATACAGATTTATCAGTAATTTAATCCCTGAACTTTTGCAAGTTACGAATCTCCTCTGAAGATATCCAGATGCATCCGGAATGTCCATCAGTTCCATTTTCCTGAGCGTATGTATCTCTCCTGGAGTTGCTGGACCACTGCCCCTCTGGACTGGCCTCCTGCTAGGCCGGGGTCATAGCCGTCATCCTGGCTTCTCTTGTCACTCTCACCTTGGGACTCACTTTGGGTTGCTTAGGAGAAGCTCCCAGGGGCTACTTGACTTGGACTTACACCTCTGTCTTATGCCTTCCCTGTGCAGCCTTCCCTCTCAGTCAGCCACGGTGTTCTCCTGAAGTGTTCCAGTCCATCAGCGGGGCCTGATATTGTATCTTTAAACACAGTGTGTTAAGCCAAAGTGTATTCTGGACACATCTCCTGGGCTCTATCTCCCCATCACTGCTGCAGGGCAGGCCGCCATGATTGCTTGCTGGGACTGGTGTAGGAGCCTCCCAGCTGTCTGCCTCCCTCTTTTTCTGTCTCTCTTCACTGCTCCCTCCCTCCTTCTCTTAGAAAAAAAAAACAACAAACGGTACAATGTAGTCAACCTTAAAAAGGAAGGAAATCCTGACATGCGTGGCAGTGTGGGTAAACCTGGAGGACATTGTGCGAAGCGAATGAAGCCAGTCACAGAAGGACGAGCCTGCGTGGTTCCACCCACATGAGTGCCCAAGGCGGTCAGACTCGTAGGCACTGAACATGGAGTGGCGGTGCTGAGGCTGGAAGGGAGGGGAAGAGAGTTTCAGTTTTGCAAGGTAAAAAGATTCCGGAGATTGGTTACATAACAATGTTAGTATATTTAGCCCTACTGAACTGTACACTTAAAACTAGTTAAGGTGATAAAATTCATGTTATGCGTCTCACCACAACTTAAAAAAATCTTACAATGGCTATAGCTTTTCTTTTGGGCAGCACTTGAACAGACCACAGAGCCACACACTTTAGAGGGTGGGTTATGGCGTGTGGACGGCGTCTCAACACACCCATTATCTCTTCTATTTCAAGGCACCTTTGCAGTGCCCATCAGGGCCGACCCCATCCTGATCAGTCCCAGAGGCCAGCGTCTGTTCTGCTCAAAACTGCAGCTGCCTGGGAAGACCTTGGCTTGGCTTTGCCTGCCCCACGAGAGGGGAGGAGATCAGGCGTTGCAAGTAGTGGGGGCAGGGGCAGTGCACCACGGTGGGCAAAGCTACCAGACGCAGTTGCAGGAATTTTTAAGATGATTTATTTTTCTTGAAAATAAAAAGATGACAGTGAACATGAGAGAGTCTTGCATGTGGTCAGCCAGCCCAGTTTTTAGCACCGGGGCTTGTGGACCCATTTGTCAGGCCCTGGAACGAGAAGCATGATCTTTCGTGATGTGGCTTTGAAAGTTGGTCCTATCATCTCAGGCCTTCCTTGCTTGGCAGTTTACTTAGTCAAAATGTATAGAACACACAGGAATAGCATAACACAAATTGTTGCAGAATCCATATGAAGACAATCACAAAAATGGACTCACATGAAAGAAAATGAGAATAAATGGAGACGTGGGCTGCCACTTTCCCTCGGTGGGATAAAGCTGCCCTTCGCTCCAAGACAATGTATCATCTCACCGTGTTGCAGTCAGTCAGCATCTCAGCGGGGGTTTCTTTCTTCTTCTTCTTTTTTTTTGGAATGTGTCAAATTCTTCTCAAATTCTTGAAGAATAATCTGGCTGGAATTACCAAGAAAATGATTATAATGATATATAATCAGAGGAGATTTGCATTCCAGATATAAAATGTACTCAAACTATGCTGATTAAGACCATTTAGTTATTGGTGCAGGAATATACCATTGAATGGAACAGCGTAGTCTTGAAAAAAGCTTCATATGAAAGAGGATTTAGTGCATGATGAAGGGAAAGGATAAATTATTTAATAAATTCTAAATTAACTTCAGCCTTTCCTCACACAGTGTACCAAAATAAATTGTGGTTGCATTAAATTAAATGCAACTTACCATCATAACAAATAAAAACTAGGAAAAATTGTGCGTGACTCTGAGGGGAGACAACAGAAAGAAAATTTTAAAGGAGGGAAATGACTGATTATATGAAATTAACATTTCCAGAAGTCAAAACACTTCTCCAAGAAGTTAAGATGCTGGTAGAAAATTGGAAAAACATGCAACAAAAGGTTAACTTTGTTAATATATAAATAAATAAGAATGCTAAAACCCTAGTAGGAAAATTAGCAAAGAATGTAAGCAGGCAATTAACAGCTAATTCATTAGCTAATAAATACCTAATAAACATGAAAAATGTAATCAACCTTTCAACACCTCTCTCCTTGCTTAAAGAAACACGTATTATATGATGGTCTATATGTGTTCATTAAGAGAATCCTGTTTTTAAAGAACCTTTAAGATCCTAATCTTAATTGTAACATTAATTGAAAACAGGGGACAAAGTAGTTTATCCAAATTTGTAAAACAAAGAGAAACATACCGGAAAACTTGGTAAGGCATTCACCGAACACTGAATAATGTGGATGGAAAGAAAAAAACAGCTCTCAGTTTGGGCTGTTCATTACACCATTGGTAGAACTATAGACTGGCAGAGCTTTGAGTTAAAGCGATTTGGCTGGTCTTATTGGGAGCCTTCCACGTCAGCGAGCAGCATCCCAGGAGCTTCTTTCTCAGAATCCCTCTGAAGGGATTAGAGAGGCAGATATGGGTTTAAGTACAAGCAGGTGATCCAGTTTATTGATGAAAGTTGTAAACTTGGGAACAAGCTGTAATCAGAAGTAGGGTATTGTTTAGAGAAATCACATGAAATGTTCTCGACCCAACGTGCAATGAGTGGGTGTGAGGTGGTAATGTGGCCGCACTGTGACGAGAGAGATGTGTGCCCAGGAAATACACTGGAAGGAAAGAGACCACAGTGTTAATCGTGATTGTATATGGTTGATGGCAATTTTAACTTTCTTTTCTTTTTTTGAACTTTTATGTGTTTTCTGTATTTTCTTCTTTGAGCACTTATTAGTTTTGTAATTAGAAT
The DNA here is from genome assembly GCF_004126475.2 of Phyllostomus discolor. NCBI lineage: Eukaryota > Metazoa > Chordata > Mammalia > Chiroptera > Phyllostomidae > Phyllostomus > Phyllostomus discolor. The sequence goes on along the minus strand of NC_040915.2, from coordinate 10,721,614 downwards.
CTTGTCCTCATGGGATACTTAGTATTTAAACAAGCAAGCCATTGATATTTCAGGAATTACAGAACCTCTTGAGGCTGTTAGTATTTGACTAGTTAACATTTTTAAGAAATTGAGGCGAGAATTCCTTTTCTTAAGCACTTGAGGATCTGTGCCACCCTGTTGGGCTCTGCTATCCTGCTGCTTACGACCTGAGCCCTGAGCGGTGAGTAGGGAGAGAGCTTCCCTTTGTCCTGGAGACCTGTCAAAGGTCGTCGGAATGGGGGAGGGGGTGTTTTAGGAGTGGAAGTAAATTCCGTTGTGAGGAACCAAACATCAATATAGAGATGTCTCTTCTTTCAAGGGACGCTTGGGGAAGAAAGATCATTACTCACTGCCTATTTGGAGGCTGTTCACGAACTGCTTTTGAAAACCAGTGCACGGTTCGGCAACTTTTCTTCAGTCGGCCAGTTTTGGTGGATCTATTTAATTAGATTCCAGCGTGGCATCTGTAGCCCCAGTAAGCGCAGATAATTAAGTGCCATGATTTCTGGTGTGTTATAAATGTCACTAAAATCGCTGTTGCAGAACAGATCATTTCTTTGGTAATTGCAATTCCTGTCATGAATTGTTTCACCCCTTAGAGTGATTAGAACTTTGAAATAATTTCTTAAAATTGGACTCAAATAATTTTTCTGCATTGGATCTCTTTATTCATTTTTCTTCTGCCACCCGCCCCCAGTTATTTGTGCTAGTTCACTCGCCTTCATCACAGAGAAGGACATGGACAAATGTCCTCAAGGAGCCAGGTGACCAGGTTTGGAGTTGGGGGAGGGGGAAGGTGGGCAGTGATCCCTTAGAAAGGAAGTCCTACTCTGTCTGGTGGGGGAGGGGGAACCCTGGCTGGGAGCATGCATGATGAAGGCTTCTGCGGGGGGGGGGGGGGGGGGGGGGGGGGGGGGGGGCTAGGACTGGCCTCTGCAGTCCACCGGTAAACTGAAGGCATTTTGAGGAGTTCGTTGTGGTTTTTTGGACGTAGCTCAGGTAGTAGCAGCATGTGGGAGGTGGCCTGGGCTCAGAGTGGAGCCCGCCAGGCCTGATTACCAGTGCCAGTCACTTGGAAGGCCTCTTAGGTGTGGCTGGCTACTTGGCGAGTTGTCACTTTTTGGGAGCTTGTGTTTAAAATAGTCTTAGGTGCTGTGGAATCAAACACACATCTGTATCTCCTGCCTTACTTTATGAAGTAAAAATACTACTTCCTTGTCTGGTGTGTGGGGCTTCATCTGGCTCGTGTCTTTCCTGCTCGTCCCAATGCACCACTCGTCTGCCCAGACGAGATGCTTTGCCGTCTCAGCTCACATCAAGGTATTGCCAGCTGGACACGTCTTTAAAACGCCTTGTGTTTCACCATTAAACGCTCTCATTCTTCAAGTCCAGCTCCAGTGCCATCTCTTCTCTGGAACTTTTCTCATATCCCAAAGCCAAGTGCAGTGGCTCAGACCCCTGAAGACACTGTGCTGTTTCTGCCTCTCTCTCGGGCAGGTGTTACGTTGTACCTTGCAGTGTGGCTCTTTGTGGAGTCTTCTTCCTTTCTCAGGGCTGGAAGCCATGGAGTCATCTTTGGTTTCTCAGACAAAGCAATCACACCCTCTTGCTGCATGAGTGAAACACCTTTCAGATATGCTGATCTGGGACAAAGCCACAGTGGGCAGCCACTGAAGGACTTGACCCTGGGTAGTGGTCAGCCTGTCAACCTATGAATTCATGAAGAGGGTTCCCTTATGTAATTTCTAAAATTATTTTTAAGCACTGATGAGCGTGGTTCAGTGGGTTGAGTGTCGTCCTGCAAAGTGAAGGGTCGCCGGTTTGATTCCCAGCCAAGGCACATGCCTGGGGTATGGGCTGGGTCCCCAGTTTGGGGTGTATGAGAGGCAACTGATCAATGTTTCTCTTGCACATCGATGTTTCTCTCCCTCTCTTTCTCCTTCTCTTCCCCTCTCTAAAATAAATAAATAACATCTTTAAAATTAAAATTATTTTTATTAAAAATTATTGTTTAAAATTGTGTTAAAATATGTATAGCAAAATGACCATTTTAGCCATTTGGAAGTATGCTGTTTAGAGACATTAAGTATAGTCATGTGAGGAGAAACCATCATCACCAACCATCTCCAGAGCTTTTTATCTTGTGAAATGGGAACACCGTTTCCTTCTCCCCACCAGCCCCTGGAAGCACCATTCTACTTTCTGTCTCTGCAAATTTGATGACTCTAAGGATCTTTGATGAATAGAATCATATGGTATTTGTCCTTTTGTGGCTGGCCTATTTCACTTAGCCTGATATCTTCAAGGTTCATCAATGTTGGAGCGTGTGTCAGCATTTCCTTCCTTTTTAAGGCTGAGTAGTATTCCACTGTAACCCAGCACACTGTGTTCATCCGTCATCCATTGATGGAACTTTGGGTGCTTCCACCTTTGGCTATTGTGAGTTGTGTCACTGTGAGTGTGGGTGTGCAAATATCTGTTTGAGTCCTGCTTTCAATTCTTTTGGGCACGTACCCAGAAGTGGAATTGCTGGATCATATGGTGATTTTATGTTTGATTTTTTGAGGACGCGCCCTAGGGGCTGCACCTTTCTCACATTCCTGCCAGCATGTGCAGTGTTTTCATTTCATAGAAGACGGAAACAACTCCGAGGAATTGAATAACTTGCCCGACTCATGTAGCCAGTGAGTGATGAGCTGGACATGAATCCAAGTGTGTCAAGTTCAAAGGCATGTCCTCGGACGATCCCTGAACTATGTATTCCAGGACTGCATGGCTGCAGGTAACAGAAAACCTCTTCTGCAATGGTTTGAACAGCAGGGCTTGGGTTTCTTACTAATAAATCATCTGAAGGGATATAGCGGCTGTCATGGTTTCGGCGGCTCAGCAGGATCAACAAGAACATCTCCAGGTCTTTCCCTTCTGCTTGCTCATGCCTCCTGTTTGCAAGTGGGCTGTGCCAGCTCCAAGCATCACATGTACGTGATGTGAAGACAGTGAGAAAAAACAGAGCCTGGCCAGCTGGGGCTGTCTCTTAAAATCAAAGCACAGCTCTCCTGGATGCCCTGCACGGGTTCCCGCAGACATGGCAGTGGCTGGAATTAGGTTGTACAAGACCCTGCGGTGAAAGGGAGGCTGCCATGGCTGGCTGTTCAGCTTCTGCCTGAGAGTGGGAAGGGAAGGGCGCTGGCAATGGCCGCGTGCCGCCACCCGGCAGTCTGCCACACTGCGCCTCGCTCCAGGGGCCCATGCTGCGTTCCTCCCTACTCCAGGTTCTAAAGCCTGAATGAGAGCAATTAAGCTCTTCTGCTGATTTTAACTGGAAACAAATTTTACACCAAATTTTTCTCAGACCAAGGAAGACATACACAATGATAATAAAAATACCAGGGAAGATGGATAAAGGCTTAAGTGAAATTGCTAGGAGATTGTGAAATGCCATACAAATGTAGTTCACTAGACTGTGAGCTTCCTGGAGAGGAGGCTGTGCCTCATCAGTGTGGAGTCCCCAGGGCCTCTCACAGGGCTGGAAATGTCATGGGCAAAAAATAGGTGATTAGGGAAGTGGCTGGAACACCACTTTAATAGGCAAGTGGAGGGAAAGCTTTCTGGACCCAACTTGTCTGCCCGAGGCCGTAGATCTCTGGGCATTGACTGAGTGTGGGCTGGGATGATGGATTGTCTCTCGGCCCACGTGATGCCATGAGTACATTCAAATCACAACTTAAATTCTTCATAAATGCGTGGCTGGCAGAAATCAGTTAGCCAGCAGTGCCGCCTTTCTGAGATGGATCACCTGCCAGGAGCCTCTGTGTGCCCAATGTTGAACACGTGCCTGCCTGGTAAGATTGGTCTCGTGTTTATCACCTTCATCGAGCGCTGTTCGCTGCTGCCTGGGGGAGAGCGGTGACTGCTCATTATGGAGTGTTTTGCTGCCTTCCTGAGGCATTGGCCTGATCGGAGTGGGCGCGTGGGAGCTGAGCGAGTGTTGCAGCTGTCCTGGGAACACCTGCAACTCAAATGGGATCAGGTGCCCCTGGTCTTATACTGATCACAGTATGCACACAGCCATGTTTGATTTCCGCCCCAGCCTTGTGTGGTTTAAGGGCAAATCCAGGACTTCAGTGTAGCCCTTTGGTCTCTGTAGTTCAGGTTTCATTCTCTTCTTTGGATTGTGGTTGCATTGATTGCTTGGTGAGCGACTTCGGTGTCATTATGGGTTAAGCACTGAGCTGTGGATTGAGTCTGGGGTTTAAACCTCTGCTCCGATTAAGATGGCAAGACTTTGGGAAAGCCCCTTCCTTTCTCTGTGCCCCGGTTTCTTCATCCGTTCTGTGGGAAGGCTGACTGGCGAGGCCACATCAGACTCATTGAGGGCCTGCTCTGTGTGGGCGATTGGATGCATCTCAGAATCCTCCTGCTTAACACCTCCAAAGGCACTTTGTCACCACAGGACCCAGCCTGCCTTCTCAATTCCCTTCTGTCACAGTCTTCCCCACTCCTTCCCTCACCTGCATGTGCTGACCCACTTGTCAGCTGAATGCAGCCCAGGTGCAAGGAGGGTGGTGTGTCTGGTGGAGCCAGGCAGTGGTGCGTGATGAGGTCATGGATGATCTTGTCCATGGAAAGCTCTAAAGTGAAGCTCTAAACTGTTCTAGAAGTGGAACAGTTCCGGGCCCTGCACTGTGGGGCCATTAACTCCTGCCACAGTGATTATTTCGGACATGGAACCCGTATGCTGGCCAGGCAGCCTGGACTTGCTGACTAGCCTTCAGAGTTGCCTTCCATGGTGGCTTAAGTTGCTCCTGGGTTCTGAGGTAGTAGGGGGCAGGTAGGAATGAGACCACAGCTCTGAGTCCCCTTGCTCTGTGGCCCCTTGACTCCCAGGGGGAGCCCTGACCACCAGGCTCTGAGCTGACCTGTGTGGAAAGACAGGGGGGAGAGAGAAGAGCTTGGCCCTCACTGGCAACCCTGACCTGCTTGTTGCCTTCTCCCCACTGCAGCAGCCTGCACAGTGTTTTGGGTGGGATGATGCTGGCTGCTCTAAGTGGTAAACCCCCAAATCTCAGTGGGTTTGCAGAGGCTCTGCTTTGCAGAGTCATGCAGGGACCCAGGCTATTGCATTTTACCGTCTTCAACATGGCCTAGTGGTAAACAGTGAAAGAGAGCAGGGAGCATACAGATCTACTTTCAGTCATCCAGCCAGGAGGGGACACATTTGACTCCTGCACACTCCGTTAGTGAGGATTACTCACCTGACGCAAAGGAGGCTGGGAAATGAAGGCTTTGGCTTGCAGCCGTTGCCCAGCAACACTTCTGGTCAGTGGAAGAGAGCGTGACTCTGTGGGGCCACTAGTTCCCTCTGCCACACACAGACATACTGTAGCAGGTACCCTTTCTGGGTTGGTGGCCCCGAAAGCCCTTGGCAGCTGTTCCCTGCACAGAGATACCATCACTCTCAAGGTGTTGCTTGGTAGAGCACAGCAGCAAGGGGGAAGGATTATTTGTGAGTTTGTATATCTTACTCCTAGGGATTCCTAGAAATTACTGAGTGAAACTTCTGCTATGTTGGGGCAGCACTGGGAAAGGCCTATACACCCATGAGGTTTGAGGAAATCCAGGTTACATGTGATAAGACATTTCCAGTGAATGATTCTCACTGCAGGAGACAATTCATCAGGCTGCTGTAGTTGGAAATGCCCCTTGAAAACATCGCATGGTCTCAGCTCTTGTTCCTTATGCATGAAGCAGACTTCTAACTAGTGCTTTGGTCTCCTGGGAGGAGGACCCACTCATTGCAAAGTGTCCTCCGTGGGTGGCTGGTTGGCTTTTGAACATGGATATTCCTGTCATATGTGAGTATGTAAGTGGGCCCTGAGTTATAAACCAGTCCTGTGCTTGTTGAGAAGGATCGAGTTAGTTCTTAAGCTCATCTCCACTGTAAAACCGAGAGCCAGAGCTAGCTTCAGGTCCCTTTTTGAAGCTCAGCCATAAAAAGCCCTTATTTATTTTGCAACAGTCAGTTGCTTCCCAGGGAGTCCACCACACCCGAGTCGGAGGTCCTGAAAGGCTGTGCACCCTCATGGGTGTCCAGAGTTCTTGTTCCCTTCCTCTGCATTTGAGAGCGAATGGTCAATGAATGATCTGTCACTGAACAGGTTGTACTGATGTGGAAAAGGGGATGCCATGGCGCACAGAGATTAAAACCACGAAACAACAGTAGTGGTGGTAGGCAGTGGTCACCCACTGCTGGGTAGGAGTTGAACTGCACAGTGCTGTGCAAGCTGGGCCCTTCTGTCCTCTGTTTTGTGGATGCAGAACCTATGGTGACTTCTTTTGAGATAGTAATGTGGACGTGTGTCCAGGCCAGGGTTGGAGCCCCAGATGTTGGGTCCGGTCCCTGACTTCTGCACTAGTGCTGGGCTAGAATGGGTTGGTGGAAGACTAGAAATGTGCCAGGAGCTAGGTTTTCTGATCCCCATCAGTTCAGTGCTTTTGCTCACACTCTGGCTCTTCCAGCAGCATTGTTTTCTCCTGGCATTTGCCCTCACTTGGAACAGGAAATGTACACCCTACAAGGGGTTTAAGGATTTTGGGAGTTTAGCCTGAAGAAGCAATTGCAGGTGGGAGATGTCTTGGAATTGCCTTTTTAAAATGTTAAGCAATTACCTGAGTATTGCTTTCCAGTCGTCCTCCGTAATATAGCATGACTATTTTACCGTAAAAACATTTTCTCCTTTGTAAATTTCCATGTAAAATTGATGCTCCAGGAAAAGACACACCATGTTATTTTGTGGTTTGCTATGCTCCCTGGCAGAACGCAGGGCACTGCTAGGGGTGAGCAGTTCCTAGCTAAGAAGCTTTGATACAGGCGTGCTAAAGCAGAGGTTGTAGGCACATCATGAGCCTTCAGGAGATGGGGTGTGTGCATGGCAAGCCTCAGGAGTTGTAGTGCTGTGCTGTACTGTGATTCGTCCACATTATTAGAGTTTGTTTTCCTCTGAAGAGGCAAAATGTATTTCTTTTTTTGGAGATTTCATTTGGAGAATGACCAGAATTCCAGGTCATTCTCTCTTGCAGGGCAGGTTGGGAAGGATGTTGCGTGGTGGCACAGAGGGGAAGACAGACATGTGAGCAGAAGATGTTATAACATGGGGTTTCACTGTGTTGAATATTTCTGCTCTGTCTCCAGCACCAGAGTCTTTTGCTGTACCGATGGCTTCGTGGGACTCCAGAAAATAAACAACCAGGGACGGTCAATAAGTACTACAGTAATAAATGGGTCTCCAGTAGGTAAAGTTGTTCATTGTGCTAAGCCCAATCTTAAGTGTTAGTTTAAAATATTAGCCTTGAGAAAGCATTGTGGAACTAGTCGATAGAAATGGGGAGCAGCCGAGCATCTTTATAATACGATCTTTCATACTTACAAGTGTAGACAGTTCCTTTGGTGAACTTTTAGTATAGAAAGCCCATATTCATAACAGGGAAGACTTCTTTTTAAAAATCAATTTATTGGGGAATAATTTGCATGCAATAAAATGTACTAATTTTAAGTGTACAGTTTTAGCTTTAACAAATGTATACTCCCATGTAAATGCCACCACAATGAAGATTTAGATCATTTCCATCACCACAAAGTTTCTGCTTCACAGCCAGTTCCCAGCCCCAGGAGACCTGTTCTGCTACCTGTCACTGTAGGTAAATTTTGCATGTAGAGGAAATCATATAGTGTGTAATCTTCTATGTCTGGCTTCTTTCTCTTAGCACAATTTTTTTTTTAGATTTGTTCATGTTATTGTGTATGCCATTAGTTTATTATTTTTCATTGCTGACTAGAATTCAGTTGTATGGATACAACATAATTTATTTATCCATTCACCTGTTACTGGAAATTTGGGATGTTTCCAGCTTTGAGGCTATTATAAATAAGATTGCCTTGGGCATTTAGGTACATATCTTTTTGTGAGAATATGTTTTAATTTTTCTTGAGTGAATATTTAGAAGTGTAATTGCTGAGTTATACTTATAGGTCAGTGGAATGGAACAGAGTCCAGAAATAGGCCCCCATAGACATGAGCATTTGATTTTTTTAAAAAACAAACATGCTAAGGTAGTTCACTGGGGTAAGGGCAGACTTCTTAACTAACAGTGTTAGAACAACCAGGTATCTGTATGGAAAAAATATGAACCTTGACCCATGCCTCACACCATGGTAAAGACAACTTGAAATGGATTACATTTAAACATAAAAATAAAATATCAGCCCTGGTTGATGTAGCTCAGTGGATTGAGTGTGGGTCTGGGAACCAAAGGGTTGCCAGTTCGATTCCTAGTCAAGGCACATGCCTGGGTTGTAGGCCAGGTACCCAGTAGGGGGTGTGTAAGAGGTAACCACACATTGATGTTTCTCTCCGTCTCTTTCTCCTTCCTTTCTCCCTTCTCTCAAAATAAATAAATAAATTAAAAAAAATAAAATGTAAAATTATAAAACTCTTAGAAGAAAACATAGGAGAAAAATCTTTATTACCTTGAGGTAAGCAAAGATGTTTAGAAAGACCCCATTAAGAAAATGAAAAAATATATAAAACTATATACATATATAAATGACATTACAAAAATAATATCAAAGAAATAAATACCATGCAGACAAGAGTTAAAACAGTTAAAATATTGTTAACAGGATAATTATAATAAGGAAGGCAATTATGTATGACAATGTTGATTCCGATGGCCTGAGTAATTACTATTTCCAGAGTTCTTTGTGTCTGTGTAGAGATGTATTTCTATCTGCCATAATTTTTCTTCTGCCTGAAGTATTTAACATTTTTTGTACTTTAGGTGTGCTGGTGAGAAATTCTCTTATTTTTTGCTTGTCTAAACAGTCTTTATTTCAATTTCAAATTTGAAAGATATTTTTGCTAGTATAGAATTCTGGGTTGATAGATTTTTCTTTTAGTACTTTAAAGATGTTGCATCTTTGTTTTCTTGATAATGTTGTTTTCTCTTTTTTATTGTTGTTCAATTACAGTTGTCCCCATTTCCCCCTTACCTCCCACATTCAATCCATGCCACCCCACTGTCTTTGTCCATGGGTCCTGTATACATGTTCCTTGCCTTCACCCTTCCCCTTCTGTCCCTCATTATCCCCATCTCCCCTCCCCTCTGGTTACTGTCAGTTTGTTCTTTATTTCCATGTCTCTGGTTCTATTTTGCTCACTTATTTGTTTTGTTGATTAGGTTCCACTTATAGGTGAGATCATATGGTATTTGTCTTTCACTGCCTGCCTTATTTCACTTAGCATAATAATCTCCATTTCCATCCATGCTGTTGTGAAGGGTAGGAGCTCCTTCTTTCTTTCTGCTGCATAGTATTTCATTGTATAAATGAAACACAGTTTCTGATCCACCCATTTACTGATGGGCACTTAGGCTGTTTCCAGCACTTGGCAATAGCTGGTAAATAATGCTACTATGAACACTGGGGTGCATAGGTTCTTTTGATTGATTATGTTGTTTTCATCAACAAACATTTCTTTTTTCTTTTCCTTTGTTCCTCTGTATGTAACATACCTATTTTTACTTGGGCTGCTTTTAAGATTTTTCTCTTTACCGCCAATTTTGAGCAAATGATTATGATGTGCTTTCACATAGTTTTCTTATGCTTGGGATTCATGGAGGTTTGAGTTTATAGTTTTTATCTGCCTGGGTTTTTGAGAGTTAACAAGATTACTTGATATTTTAGAGTATTGAGGAATATATGATTTCTCAGGGTTGCCAAAGTAATAGTTAAGTGTGCTAGCTAATGTATTTTTATTCAGTTGAATTAGAAGAGAAGTAAGTGGATGTGGTTCAGCAAAAGGTTTTCTTTTTTCCAGAAACAAAGTGGGCTTGCTGCCAGACTCTGGATTAAGAAAACAAGGGTCTTTATTTTGATTTTGATTCATTTGGGCAATTGACTGTTACAGATTTCCTGCTTGTGGCTTTCTGGCTTGGTCCTCATGGGGAGATGGGTGAAGGGCTTGTCTGGACCAAGTAGTGGTTGCCTGCCTGTCTCATGGTGGACATCCATGTAGTTTCCACTATTCTCTACATTGGGGGTGGGGCGAGAAGATAAGACCCAGCTGCCACCTTGTACTCATCATAGGGGTCCCTTTCTGCCACCTTTGGCGAATCTTATTCCTCCCTGGGCCTGTGGAGTTCACAGTTCCCTCTCAGCTAGTAGCTTTTAGCAGCCACACAAATGCATGGGTTGACTTTCTCCTCCCCTCTCACAATCATATTTACAAAGTGAGCCCAGAGGGTTACCAGTAGCACTGATTCAACTCAGAAGGATCTGGGTGCTTGTCATAAGGAGGGCCTGACTTTTATGATAGGAAGCTCAAAACATTTGGGACCTTCTTTCTCTGTCTCACCCTCTCCCCTAATCCAGGATTTATTCTTAAATTTATATCTACATATTTATCCCCAAATACCTTTTTGTCCTCATCTACTTGAAATTTAAGCCCCCAAATGACTCTTATCTTGTAATTAGGACTTGGAAATATCACCCTGTATCTTCTCTTCTAGTTTACTTATTGATTACTGTGCTAGTACCCAAATCTGAATGCTTTCCCAGTCCTAACTCAATCTTTATTTGTAGATTCAGGCCAAAGCAGAATCCGGGAGGTCTGTGGTGCAACAGGCTTCGATCAGCAAAGCTACAGCACAGGGGGTGGGGGGGTGGGGGCAGGATGTGATATCCTCCGGTGCATGTGATGGTGGGGGAAGGAATACTGAGGGTTGTCTGTTACTTTGTTTAGCACCAGAACATCAGTATTTGAAGCTCCGAATCTTAGGGGTTAAAATATGAAGTCTGGGAAAATATTTTCTAAAATCATCCAGGAATGTAGAGCGTTTATGGCAGGAATTACTGAAAATGTAAATCTCTCTTGTTTTCTTTTCCCCCAGTGATGTAATTGATAGCTAGACACATGGTCACATCCCAATTTAATAAAATTTCTCCAGCACTAAATCATGACTTGAAGGGTATTTTCGATGTTTTGCCACCGGCAAGAGAATGTCTTCCATTTAATCTAGGGAAATGCAAACAGAGCAAGCATTCCCGTTTTCTTCAGGTTTTAAAATCATTAATAAAGATGTCTATACTCTGGAAGCGAAGGGTGGTGAGCAGTCACATTTTTATTATTCTACTGAATAAGTGAATTTACCCAGCACATAAATTAGCAAATACATTTTCTCCCTGCAGCACATGTTGGCATTTTCCTGCAGATGGCTCAGCAGAAGGGGAAATGAGAAAGGTGGTTAGTGACAAAGGACAGGCATGTTTGGTCACTGTCTTTCACTGCCCGGAGACACTGGCCCCAAATCTCCCGGCCAGAGGCCTTGCTGGGAGGGGAGGGGCTGGAGGTTGTGGACCGTGTTGTGGAGGACGAAGTAGGGATGAGTAGGAAGTCAAACTTGCCTGGCCCCTTAGAGTGAATTTTTTCCTCTTCTATGTTGAATGTGTTCATACTGTTATGAGTTGGACAAAACATATTCTGTCTTTTCTTTCCATTTGGAATCATTTCTCGCAGTTCGTTTCCAGGTGTTTTTTCCTTGAACCATGAGGCAGTGATGGGCTGTGTACTCACCAGTGCTCAAAGTTTGGTTGAAAGCAAATTGGGGGCAGGATTTAGGGAGGACACGAGGGTGCAGTAAGAGTGATGGCTGTAAAATACAACAATAACAAACAAAATGAAGAGGGTGCAGAGATGAGTAAATACAGCCTCTTATCTTCCACACACTCGTTGGACCCTTGTGATGGATAGACTGAGTGTCTAGCAGAACAGATCTAGGCCCGGAGTGGGTTGTTTGGAGTTTCAGGATCGGGGGTGGTGAAGGTCTGCTGAGGTGTTTGTGACTGAAGTCTGTCTGGCGGCACATTTCCACATGGGACAGTGAAATCTGGGCGCAATGCTGCTCCCTCCAAGAGCTGTGGTTTCAGAGAGGCCCGGACTGCAGCTGAGGCCTCGGTGGGAGCGCTGCGCCTCGGGCTCAGGTGGGACGGAGCCCCTTCCAGGAGCTGGGCCCGAGTGGGTGTGGCAGAGAAGAACCTCCAGAAAGGCAGGACGTGATCGGCTGGTGCTGCCCACATAAGTGGACATAAATACCAACCATCTCTCCACTCACCCATTAATTGCTGACATATTAAAAATGTTCAATGTCAAAATCATTTTTGAAATAAGAGAAATTAGTAAAATCATGGATTATGGTATATATGTATGTTTTTTTGCCTGTTATTTTTTTTTACTAATCATAAGCCAGAGAGAATCAGTGTTGGTATATGCATTTTAATTGTTTTTGAGACTTCATATTTAGAATGCATTGTAATCCTAGGGAGTAAAGTACTCAGGATAGACTGAGAGAGCTTGCACTGGCCTGTGAGAAGCAGTATAGTTCTGTACTCAACAGAATAGTCTGAGGATAAAAGAATTTTGAACTAATGTCCTCAATTACAAAATGAGGCAAGCGTAGTTACTGCTTCCTGAAGGATTAAGTAATATAATGTCTGTAAAGTTTTGGTATAGCACCCCACAAAATTAAACTCTTAAGATTTTATAAAACTAGAATCAGATTTACACATTGTGTTCAAAAGTAACTTTTTCCCACTGAACACTGCCTTCCGGGGTGCTTTTTGTGGGGACGCACAGACGGACAGAGTGTGCGTGCTGACCGTGGTTTGTTTCCCGAGGCTTCCTCCCTCTGCACTTGTCTTCCTTCCCAGCACAGTGGAGAGCGTCCTTGCCCTCTTTCTGTGGGCGATCAGGGACCCATCCTTCAGGCCCTGGCTCAGAGGCCCCTTTGTCGGGGAAGCCAAGGCTGCATCCCTATCTTGGTTAGGTAGCTTTGACCGCTGCTCACACAGCTCCCTGTTCCATTCTCTTGTGCTGGCGTGTGCCCCCACTGGACTTGGCGGGCAGGGACCACACTGCTTTGATCCTCAGCAGGCCCAGCACTGTGTGAGGCCCATTGAAAGGGGCCAGGTAGAGACCTTCCTCCTGGATGCCTCACTGCCACTGGTACTGAGGAGCACAGGAATTTGTGACTTGACTCTGGGTGCTATCCAAAGCAGGATGCTAGGAAACATTCTTTTCCTGTGTCCCCAAACTTGGTGTTCTCATTACCGCAGGGTGCAACACTCTCCCTCTCACCTCCAGCCCCATACCTCATTGTTGCCTCAGGAGAGAAGGCTGCTCTGCCGGGTGGTGCCCATGAGAGCCGGTGAGGCACTCTCCCTGTCTACCTTGAACTTAGCTTGTGGCCGTGAACGCCAGCGTCAGAGCCAGCTATCTTGCCCGCCCACCCTTGGTGACGCATGCCAGGCTGTGCGGGGCTCAGTCTGTTTAATACCTTTTGGCTCTGTTAACATGCACAGGTGCCTTCCTGCCCAATTAGCCAATGGGCAGAAAACAACTTGTTTGGAATAGTGGAACCAATGACAGAGCCCGACAGTGGCGATCCGTGTGGCTGCCGAGACTGCTACCAAAAAGCAGCCTTCCCCAGCCTCCTGTGGCCGGGCTGCTCACAGCACCTTCAAAAGGCCCAGTCATCTCTGTGAACCTCCATGGCCATCAGTTTCCAAAGGCTGGTCCTTCCTCACATCTTAATCAGTTCTTAAAACTAATTATCATCAGGAACAAGTGAAATGATACCTTGGAAAGATCTTCTTAAACACTAACAGGCACCGTGGTGCAGTTCCCAGATAAGGGAGACTCTATCAGCCGGAAGATGTGGTAATAAACCAGCAGAGCACCTTGATTAAGTGCCTCTGAATGCCGAGTAGCAGGAGCAGGATAATAAGGGTATACAATGGGAAGTCTTGAAAAGGCAGTATAAAGGTCTTGGTGCAATGATTTGAGATGTGGTGGAGCTGAGGGGGGAAGTGAAGTTTTGGGGGCCTGAGGCGCAGCTGGGGCCCAGGTTGGCTGTGAGATGGCATGGGGGAGGGCTCTCGATGGTCCACAGCCAGACCATCCAGATCCGATTCACCTGGGGTCCCTTCTTCCTGCCCCAAGTGCTCGGCCCAGGCCTGAATCATAGGAGCTCCTGGTAAATGCCAAGCTGAGCTCACTGCATTTCCACTTGGCCATAGCTCCCAAGGGCCAGGCTGCCAGTTTGCTCAGAACTTTGCACCGAGCCTCCCACTTCATAGGTGCTGAGTGACCGAGGGAATGGGACGCTTGCGTGTGTATCCTTCCAGCCTTTTTGATGAGGAGCGCCAACAAGCACGACAGAACTAATGTCACCAGCCCAGCCATTGCTGCCCCACTGGGTAGTCTCCCATGAGCAGCTATTCGCCACACGGTATTTAGTGTGTGCTAAGTGCTGAACACCCATCATCTCAACCCTCCTGAGGCGGCTGCTATTATTATTTTGTTCTGCAGAAAGGGAAACAGAGGCTCACACAGCTAGGACACGGCAGACATGCGGTGTGAGGCCAGATTTGCCCTGGCTCCCCTGGCCAGACGGCCACCTCTAGATATCCTCTGGCCTTCCGCCTGGCCCTGCACAGGTGTGGGGGCCCTGTGCTAGCGTCCTCAGTGCAGCCTCCCTCTCCACCACCCACTGCCTGTGGGTCTAGCCTTTCCCTGGACCAGGGCCCTGTCCACCCCTTCTCCACTGGGTTATGAATGCACAGGTTGGTTTGAATGAAGACAGGGAAAATTCCCCCTGGAGGGTGGGGAGGTGGGGGAGCAGGTCTGGCATTTCCTAGATGGAGTGGGGATGGGTCATCACAACATTTGGAGGTTATATGAGGACCCCTGCAGGAGTCTGATGGGCCGTGGTCTCAGGTGTGGGTTGGGAGCGGGGTTGGGAAGGAGATGGGTCTGACCCTCCTGGAACATAAGTGGAGCATCAGTCACAGTTCTGGGACCTGTTCTCCCACCCAGTCAGAGGGAGGTGGAATTAGCCTCCCATTTAACAGTTGAGGAAGCTGAGCTTAGAGAGGCTAAGAGACATGGTCAAGGCCACTCGCCAGTAAGTGGCAGAGCTGGGGTGTCCTCCAGTCTGTCTTATGCCAGAAGACACGTTCTTTCCTTGACATCTTGTTCCACTTTCTTGGGGAATCAGTGCTTGTGGAAGTTGGTATCCTTTACCAGGACATAAAATCAGAGAATGATTGGGCTGCAAGTGACTTTAAAAGTCTTACAGTCTGAAAAATAAAGTGGGCCTAGAGAGGGCAAGCCTCTTACACATTGGCCAAGTTGGGAACTTAAGGCCTTTCCCTCTTCCTTCTCTTACTTTTTTTCCCCAAAGATGTGTTGGAATCAAAGGCAAACTCTTTATCCCCGAGGAAGAGAGTGATGTGTTTCAAGGTCGACGCCACTTAGGAACTGTTGCATCTCAGGGGTGGAACTCACCAGGTGGTAACAGTCACAGCTGAGGGTGTGGCCTCTTCCTTGACATCAGGGGGCTGAGGGTCCTGGTTGAGCCGTGTGACAGGAAGCCCGACATTCATCCCCGTGTGTCTCTGTCTGTCTGTCTCCTCTCTGCATCCTCACTCTTTCCCGTCTGGTAGCCAGGCCCATTCCCTTGTGCCGGAGTGGGGAGACCTAGCCACCCTCCCTCCTGTAATACATGCTGAGTGCTGGGGACACAGCAGTGAATGACACAGAAAAGGCTTCTGTCCTCGTGGGACTTAGGGTCTAGTAGGGAAAACAGACAATAAGCCAGAAAACAAATAAATCTTATGTTTTCATACAGTGGTGAGTGCTAGGAAGGAAATAAATCAGGATGAAGTAGCCTCACCTTCCTGGGAGGTGAAATGGCATTTGCAAAGGCTCCACGGTAGCGAGACCTCAGCCGGTTGGAGGGGTGGCAGGGTGGCCTGTGTGGCTGGCGCAGAGCTCGTGAGGGGAGAGGGGTGGGCGAAGGGGTGAGCGGGCGCAGAGCCGCAGCGCCTTGTGCCCTGGCGGCAGGACTTTGGCTGTGAATGCCTCAGATACTCTCACAGTCTCTGTCTCTATGTTCTCTATCGAGGTTAGGCGGACTATGCATTGTTTTCTTGCAGAGTGGAAGGTGTTGGGATCCAGTGTAGTGTTGGGGGCGGTGGGTGAGGTTCTTTGTGTTAGCCCAGGTGGTCGAGTTCTCTGCGTAGTTTAGCCTGGGCCACTGGTATTTTATGTTGGGGTTCGGACTCAAGAAAGTAGTGTTTGTGCACTGGCTGGGTGGCTGGGTTGGTTGGAATGTCATCTTGTACACGCAGCGGGTGCCAGTTGTGGGTTCAATTCCTGGTTGGGGCGGGCATGGGAGGTTTTTCTCTCATATCGATGTCTGTCTGTCCGTCTGTCTCTCTCTCTCTACTCCCCTCCGTCCCACCTCCCTCTTCTTTCCTTTCTCTAAAATATCAATAAACATATCCTTAAATGAGGATTAAAAAAAAAGAAAGTAGTGTTTGTGCTTTTTTGTTACAGGTTGTCCCTAGGTCCTTGAGGAGGGAAGATGAACCCAAACAGAACCTCGGCCTCCTGGGGGTGGTGTCATCGAGTGGGACCATTGACTAGTTCTCTCACGATCACCCTTCCCCTGGCCAGGCGCACCGGCTAGTAAATGGCTGCAGGAACCGGGGTCCCGGTCCCAGGCGGGTGTCACTTTTTGTGCCGTCCTGCCCTCTGGGTTAAGCCTGTGGCTTCTGCCCTTTCTCTGTCTCCTGTCCCTTCCCAAGTTTCTCCCCAGTTGTGAAATTTGGCTCAGAGTGAAAACACACACAGTGATGTCATCTTCCTAGAGCAGAAGAGATCGATCGCTCTGCAATTGCCGGTCTCCTTGGACAGGAGCGGTTTAAAGTGAAAGCCATGGAGCTGAAGTGAAGATCTTTTATCTCTTTTCCCAGACCATAAAATTATGTCCCACTCCAGTACATATTTCACTGATATAATTAAGCTGTTAATTCTCTGTGAGTTTATTTCAACCATATTTCAGCTACATCCCAGGATGCTGTTAATGTTTCACAGTGGTTCAGGGTGAGACCTCCATTCAAGACCTGGCTCTGCCACTTACTAGCTTTTGGGCCTTAAGTAAATTACGTGGCTTTGTTTTTGTTTTAAATGAGCTCCAGTGTCCTCACTGTAAAATTGATATCACAGTAGAAGCTGGTAGCTAACATTCACTCTTAGGCTATTGAAGCACTTACTTGAATACTTCATTTCATCCTGTTAACAGCCCTACGCAGCAAGTGCCTTTTCTATTTTCACGTCACAGATGCGAACACTAAGGCTCAGGTCAGTCACTGGCCCAAGGTCCCTCAGCCGGAAGGCAGCAGAGCTGGGATATATGCTTAGCACCTACCCGAACCTGCTCCCAGACCCTCCCTGGGAGACTTCAGTGGAGAAACGCATGCATTGCCCCCAGCACAGAGCCAGGTGTGTGTCCACGACCTTCTACCTGGCTTTTTCTAATTCTGAGGGATTGTCTCCTTGGAAGCCTTCTACACAGAAGGGAAGAAACTTTGAATCCAAATGGGCTTTCTGTTGATGGTGACAGTCTTTGGCACTCAGTGCTAAGCCTGGAGGTGTTGACAAGGTACAGCAGCCAAGAAAGTGGTGTTCTGCCGTGACCCCCAGCCACCCCCAGGCATCCGGCTGCCTCCAGGTCTGGGGGTGGGGCTGGCATCCCCCACCTGCGTGCTGAGCCTGATGGAGCCCTTGCTCACCGGTTCCTCAGCCCCAGGATTAACTCCCTCCTCCCCACCCCCGGTCTTAGCACCCACAGGGTTAGGGTCAGGCATATGGAACCAGGGGCTGACGCCAATTCCGTGCGTCCCTGAATGTGACCATCCTGGGAAGGGGCAGCCTTTGCGGGACACCTGGCCCCTGGGCAGTAGTTTTTGTCTGTGGTGAGTCTTCTCTGTAGGGCGCTGGGCTCCCTGAGTGGGGGACCATGTCTCCTCATTTTGCCTCCCAGACTGTGAACATCCTCTCAGTGGGACCAAGACTGGTACCTGGGACGTTGCATCCAGGGTTGGTAAAGTCAGGTGACTGCGTGGCCACAAAGGCTCCCATTTTCTCTGTGCTCACAGTTGACAGGGTCAGATGGGTGAACCTGGGAGAGTCGGGGGCTCGGCCGCTGCAGGAAGCCTGCGGGTGACCACCCGTCTGGGCTGTGTCCCCACATGTGTGGGGAGGCACATGGTTGATCTGCATCACAGCTGTGGGTCCCTCGTTTTGTTTTCCAATGACGTGCAAAGATGTATCCTCTCAAAGTAGGAATTTAAATGTATCTGGCTAAACTGAGAAAGGAATTAGCCAGGCCTTTCTCTGTCCTCTGCCCTCGGGAACCGGGTCTTGTGAGCAGGCTTGTTTCTCTTGGTCCTTCTTCCTGGGTAGCTGGGGGGGGGGGGTGCAGTCTAGAGCCTCAGAGAGCCTGGGGGGCGGGGGGGGGGAGACACAGAAGGAGCCCCCTTGGCCCAGTGGGTATTGGGGCAGCTCCTTGGCTTGTTCATGGCAAGTGGGGTGTGACTGGGGCGGGGGTGTCTGTGGCTGGGACTTGCCCCTTTGCTGCCCCAAGAGCACCTCCTGTCTTCCTGGCAGAGAAGACATGCAGAACAGCTGCTGTCTTTGCTTTCTGCCCCCGACCCCTGGCTCTTCTGCAGCGAAGCACACCTCAAGCTTCTCTCCCCTTTCCGACACTTAATAACTTGCAGTTCAGCTGATTTATGAGGCTAAGATAAGCTCATTATTTGAGTTGTCAGTAATTATATGAGGGGATTGATGAGAGGATTTCCCTGTTCCTTCTGTTGCATGCTTGCAAAATCATTTCAGGTTGATTTTGCATCCTTGACCCACACCATGATGGATTTAGACATTAGCTCCCTCCCGTTCAGCAGGACTCCTGGTCTCTGCGCCCGTCACTTTGTAACAAGCTGGCTGGAGGCGGGGTTTCTGATGACCTTTTCTAGTGCCACAGGTGACATACACTTCCCCGATCTCTGACAAGATTATGTTATTTTTATTTTTCTAGTTATTAAATACTGATTGAGAGTATCACTGCTGTTGTTAAATGCTTGCTGCATTTGCAGCCAGAGTCGAAGTGAGTGATGGGGTATTCCTGAAGACAAAAATCCATAAGCACCTGGAGACCTGACTTGTGGATGGTGCTGATGCATTGTGGCTCTTCAGATGTTAGCGGGCTAGTTTTCCGGTGGTTAATTAAACCAGCACAGTGCAGCATAGGTGCACCAGAGATGACAAACCCGTGGGGTAGATTCAGCTTGCAGCTGTGTTTTGTTTGACCTGGACAGTATGTTAAAAGTGCTTTTGGCATTAGTGGTTCACATTAAAAAATGAGAAGATGTCACTCAAAACTTGCTGTGTCTGGATTTTCTGTTTCTCCTGGGAAGTCCTCAGACATGGCCTTCCGGTCATGGTCCTGTGTGGCTACAGGGGGCCGCCGCTGCAGAAGGGCTGCCTGCTTCCGTCGCGCCCGCCTGTGTTTGAGCCTGCCCTCCTTCTTTCACTGAACCCACCAGTTTGGCCCCATTGGGGGTCCGAGTTTGCGACTCCGTGACGGGACTGTAGCGAGCGCCTATGTGCTCAGTGATTTACTGCTCATCAGCTGCGTTGCACCCACCCGGCCTTGAGCTAGTGTCTCTGATCTGATTAGCGTAGACTCCTTCCAACTGGTCTGCCTGCGTCTGCCTTTGCATCCTCACTGTTTCGCCTACCCCTGTCCATGGTTAGTACAGAAGCCAGACCGGTCCTTTTAAAACATGTCCGGTCATTTCCCTCCTCTGCTGAAAACCGTGCGTGGCTCCCAGAGGGAGAGTGGAGCGCTCACTACCCTACAGGTTTGCTGTCCTCTCTTCCTCACGCCTCCGTTGCAGCCCCGCGGGCTGTTCCCTAATTAGGCCAGACCTCAGGACCTTTGCCCAGTCTCGGTATCTGCTTGGCTCATTAACGCCCTCCCTTCCTACAGGTCGCAGCTCAGGTCTGGCCTCGTCGGTGCAGCCTCGCATCGCAGTCTTATTAGTGCAACCCACCCCCACCCCTCCCGGATCTCCCTCCCCACCTACCCGGCGCCGTGTTTTCACTTTTCTGTAGCACTTACTCCCTTCCCACACATTAGATGCTTTTGAAATCACATTTATTGTTTGTTTTTTTCTCTCTGCTGGAACACGAATTCAACAATGCCAAGGATCTTTGTTTTGTTCACATTTTTTATTCCAAGCATCTAGAACAATGTCTGGCACACAGCAGACATTAATAAATGTCTGTTGTTAGATGTTGTTGAAATCATGGAATGTTTTCCAAGAGTTTCAAGCTGCTTGAAACTTAGGATGATGCTGGAAGCTGGAGTGGCTTTTCCGTCCCGGCACACACCGCCAGGCAGGTTAGCTCCCGCAGGCAGCAGTGGGTGAGCGTCCTCCAGCCTGGGAGGGCAAGGCCGGAGCCATCAGCCCTCCCTGGGTCTCGTCACCTGTGCAGTCATCTCACTCCTCTGCCTTGTCCCTTGTAGCTGAAAATTAGGGTGGCAGCATCTTTATCAAACAGAGCAAAGAGGAAATGGGATGAGGGGAAGGAGACGGGACAGTGTCGGTAGCTCCAGTTTGGAGGCTGCGTGAGCTGACACAAGGTTCTGGGAGTAGCGTCCACCTGTGAAACAGGCTTGTTGTTCTAGATCCTCCCTGAGGTACCCGCCCTCCCCGCACCGCCCCCCCCCTCAGTTCCGCCCTGTCCAGCTCTGCCCTGCTGTTGATGACTAGTTCCAAAAAGGCCTTCACACACGATTGTGCTTCACGTTCAGTGGCAGCACCTCCAGATACAACTGCATATCTCTCACCTGCCCTGTAGGGTTCAGAATCGTCTCCTAGATCTGGGTTGATGCTACTAAAGATATGCTTTTTCTTACTTTTCATATTTCCATTAGAAATTCCTCTTGGGATTCTGACATTTTTTCCCCTCCACTCGGTGAGATACAGCATAGTTCGCAGTGCCGCCTGACTCAGCTGTGGTTTTATCGTCATCCCTGGGGGCACAGGCTGAGTTCTGACCCCGTGGGCTGCTTTTGGGAGGCCAGCATTCCTGTGGGGCGTCCAGTTCTGTCCAGGTTTTCACCTCCATTCCTGCTTGCTAACGGAAAGTTAGTCACAGTCAAATACGGAATCGCGCAGGCGAGCCATCACCTTGGCCAAGTGGCATAAAACACACCTCATTCCCACTCCACGTGGTTGTCAATAAAAAGTGACATTTAAAAACGCTGACTAAATTCAAACCTGAGAAATGCTTTCTTCCATAATTTAAATCCACTTTGGGGGATATGTGCAGGTCTGTTTTGTTATAATGCCTATAAGCACAGTCATCTCACCAAACTAGAATATCTGCAATGGTTATACATTTTCCTAAGAGCTTTTCCAAGAGAAACCCAATAGCTTCTATTAAAACAGATGAAAATCCCCTTTGACTCAGGGGAACTGAAGTAAACAGGCCTATTTTCTCTCAGATGCGACAGTGGTGCACTTGTCACTTGTTGTCCCCCAGTCTGGGGGCTGGCCTCAAGGCGCAATCTTCATGAACAGATTGGGCTCCTCAGAGCTCCTTGGGAGGGAGGCAGAAATGCCTCTGAGATAACGTGAATGAACGTGTTGTTTCCAGGTGCCTCTTGCTTCCCAGGAAAACCCGGCTCAAATCTTGAGGTCTCAGGAGGAGTAGAAACCTTTCTTGGTGAAGACCCCTTTCTTTTTCCCCTAAAAGGGAGAAAGGTGGGGACTCCAGGAGAGGCAGGTGAGAGTGCAGTGTGGGGGTGGGGAGGGGTGTGGAGAGCAGATTTTTCTTGGGCCAGCTGTGTGGTCTTAAGCAAGTTACATAACCTCTCTGAGCCTCAATTTCTGAACTTTAAGGTGAGAACAATGTTAATAGTATCTGCTGCATAGGATCATTCTGAGGACTAAATAGGATGATGCAGGTAAAGCCAGCACATGGCTGGCTCTTACCAAATCTTTGCCAAGCTCCTCCCCCACTTCCACACATCAGACTGTGCCTTATTCTTGTTGGAACAATGAAGACACACACACATTCTGAGCACCACTGCTTTTCCTCCAGCTGTAGTGTTGCTGTGAATGGATTGGTACACACCTCCCCGGATGACTGAGTCTGTTGGAACCATCAGGGATGGCCCTTGGTTCCCAGCCCGTGGCTGCGTGTTGGGTTTGGTGCAGGGATGCTCTGCAGCCTCTTCTGGGAGACGGGGCCTCTCTTTGCTCTGCTCCACATCTGTGCACAGATTATGGCTCCGGCAAAAAGCAGGCCATTGGTGGTGGGTTGGGGAGGGGTTTCCAGTGTGCACCCTGCTGATGAGTTTGGGAGTGGCTGGGGAAGGGCATCCCCCTGGGCAGTGGGAAGTACCCTGACTGGTCTGTAGGCGGATTGACTTTCTTCCCTTTGGCCCACCCTTTTCCTGGCTCCCTGCCAGCTGTTGTTTGGACCATCCGTGGTTGGGTATTTGCCCGTGACACACAGCTCTTGGGCTAAGAGCAGTGCTTAAGTCTTCTCAAGAGCCCTCTAAAGTTCTGAGTGCTGTGCTCTCTGACGGCCGCCATGACGATCACCCCCCACACTCCCTGTCAGACTCTAAAGACCAGCTATTTTAAAAGCTCTTTCTCCTGATCCCTCAAAACAGGAGTAATGTGTTACAATTCCAAGGCTCCCTTTTCTAGGAAATGTGGTGTGTTCTGCAGACTCGCTCTCCTGGCTGGACAGTGTGGACACAAGAGGGACGAGGCACCTCTCAGGCACAGGTGGGGTTGGGGCTCTGCGAGTGTCCTTGCAGACCTCAGTGATCTCTTTGTCCATGTGTGGGTCTCCTTGCCCAGGCCTTCCCCGAGCCCCTTTTCAGCAGAGGCCCCCGGAGTAATGAGGGGCTCCCCTGAGTCATTTGCGTTTGTCACAGGGACCTGCAGGGTCAGTTGTGGTAGGCGGGTAGGCAGAGCCTCTGGCTGTGGGGACAGGTAACGAGAGTCAGCCCATACTGGGGCTGCACTTGGAACACTGTCCCCTTCCACTCTGTGGCCTGGCCATCCCTGGACCTGGCCAGAGGCTGCAGGGTTTCTGCTGCAGCCTCGTGATGCGTGCTGCCAGCGGAGGGGCGAGAAGCCCGCAGTCCCCTTAGAGCCCATGTGTGGAAACCAGGCTTTTGCAGATGAGTCAGCTCAGTTGTAGTTTGGTGTGTGAGACTCACTTCAGGATAGATAATTTTGGGAGACTGGAAAGGATTCTGTTGATTTTCAGGGAATGTTGACCTCAGAGATAGTCCAGAAAAGAAGTTAAACTTTCCCAGGGTTAGCAAATCTTGAGGTTTCTTTATTCTTTATTAAACCATTCCAAAAGCAAAGCCATTTACAGGTTGAAAAGGCTGATTCTTAATTCCTATACAAAGCTCCCCTCCGGTATTGTTGGGGGTCTTCTCTTTTCAGTGCAAATGGTCCAGTCTCCACCTCAGCCCTCGCTTGGTTAGGTGGTGGTGGCGGGCTTCTGCAGAGCATAAATCTTTTCAATGATGGAGGCAAAAGTCACAGGGTTTTGTTCTGTTGTTTCTTAGTACCCAAAGAGGCAATGCAGCCCAGCAGTGAAGGACCCAGGCTTCAGATACTCCCTGGTAGGTTGGTCGGAACTGAGTGAGTGTCCTGCTTGCAAAAGCTCGCTGCACACAACACCCAGCCCTCAGGCAGTGTGCGCTATCACAGTCATGTTATGCAGCCCCTCTTAGATGTCCCCAGCCCTGGAGTGCCTGAAACATCCTCTGGCATTACTGTCAACACCCTACGTGGGCTACTGTGACTCGAAGAACAGAACTTCCAGGGAAATAAAGAGCTTACTGAGACATGAGTGTGCATCTCTCAGGGGGCTTGCATCTTCTGTTTGCCTGCCACGGCGCGCCCTTTAGGGTGGCCTCTCCCCCTGATTTCTCCAGCTATAACCTCTGGCCCTCTGCTCTGGTTCCTTCAGCTGCCTGCAGTGTCGGGTTGGTGGGAAGCCCAAATGGCTTGGTGCACAGTGCGCCCACTGGGTTGGCCTTTCTGCCCCGTCTGTGGATTCCAGGCTGTGGTAGGTGGGTGCCTTTGGAACCTCCCGTGAACTGTTTTTCATGCCGCTTGTTCATTTTGAGGAATAAACAGGTGCTATGGTATTAGATTTTGTCAGCCACTTAACTAGAAAGAAATTATGGAAATATATCCATAAAATTGTCATTAAACCCCATTAATCTGCCAAATTCCCATATTAGAGAATCAATTAGATTTGTTGAGTGTTTGTTTAGCTGTGGTCTCCGGGTGACTCCTGCTTTATTTACTCTCATAATTTCCCCAAAGATTTGTTTCTGTCTTCCAGAGAGAAGAATGTGTTCTGCATATCCTATCAGAAACTGCTCGAAGGGATAGGGGCAGAGAGATAAATTAAGCAAATATTTCAGATCTGTTACTGTATTTCATGTGCTGTGTAAGTTAATGGTCCAAGGCCAGACATGTTGCTGAAGGCCAGACACACTGAGGCCACTTTCCCCGGGGGAGCCGAGGATGGAGCACAGGCCGGCTCATGCATGGCTGATGTGGGCATCCACCTCTGTAATGTGAGCTGGTGGGGAGAGGGTTTTCCTGGGCAGTCTCCCTGTTCTACCAAAGGTCAACCCTACCATTGCCCTTCTGATAGTTCGTCTTCTTACTTTTAGGTTCTGATGACTCTCTTTTCTTTGGAAAATTGTTGTTAAACATTCACTTGATAAATATTTAGTGAGCATTTATAGCGTACTGGGTATAGTACTAGCCTCTGTGGACAGGAGGGTAGGTATGTCTAGGAAGGCTTCCTGGAGGAGGTGGTCCCTGAGGTGAGTCTTGAAGAATGAGAGAGTGCCGGGTGAAATGATTCATAATGATTAACTTAGTTGAACTCCTTGTACTTGGGTATTAGTGTTATTCCTGCTGGATGGAGGAAGACCTGAATCTCAGAGAGAGTAACTTGCTCCAGGTCAAGAACTAGTGTGTAAACTTAGAAAGTGTCTCTCTGTAGCCGCTTCCTAAGTCTCTCTAGAGAGACTTTCAGAGCTTTGTCTGGGAACCACCAGCATAAAATCATGGCCTTCATGTTGGTGTTTGGGGACCTAAGATCCTTCTGGCGAGTAATCTAAGTGGACGACCTTTGGTTGGCATTCCTGTCCAGGCTTTCCCCAAAGGATAAGTGGTTGAGTCCCACCCAGGCTAGGAGTATGTTTTTGGACCTGCCTGAGCAGACTCGCCTCGCCTCACCTCTCAGGCACGCTGCCCGAGGCCTTGCAGGGACTGTGCACGCGTTTCTTCTGAGCTGCATTGCAGACCGTTATTTCTGTTCCAGCAGTCCCCTCCCTCACCGCAGCCCTGCCTTCTCCTTTCTTCCCGGTGGCGCACAGCGCAGCAGCTGCTTGCCGTTTGCCTGTAGGTGGGTGATCATTGTAGTTGTTAGACACGTCAGCTGGGAAGGAGGCACCAGACACCGAGTGCCAGATCTGGTGCCAGTAGGACGCAGGGAGGTATGCAGACCTGGGTGGAGTGTCCCGCTGTTTGCATTTTGCTTCCTGACCGAGACCTGCTCCGTTTAGACCAATGAACATGCATCCTGTTTGTGATTCTCATCTGAAGAGAAATGTGCTTTTAACTCCAGGGATCATATGGGATGAGCTGTGTTCACAGGGCTGATAAATCATTTCAGAGGACATTACTTTGGCACGCCTGGCATCTGTATGGACTGTGGATGCATTGGAGGAATGGATCCGGACTGTGTCAGAAATGTTTAACCATTACAGAAACTTGCAGAAAACAAAATTCAATAAAGCTATAAAGCTGTCTGACCATCCGTCTGAGCTGCAGAAATGCAGTGTCCTGGGACTGTGTCACTGGCATAAACGTGCCATGTGGTGGGCTGTCTATAAGAAGAAGAAGCCCCCAGATAGCAGCAGGGAGGGGAGGTCTGTGTTCTGGCCCCAGCTCTGTCCACTGACCACTGTGCACGCTGGGTGTGGACGGATTCATTTCACCTCACGGAGCCTCAGCTTGGCTGGGTTGCCGACTCTGCCTGAACACCTGATAAAGGCTCTGCCCTCTCCCTGGGAAACATGGGCATGTCCAGAAAGTATGTTCCCACAATGCCAGAGGTTGGCGGACCTCTGCAAGCCCACCCACAGACCGCAGGTTAAGGACTCCTGGACCAACTGGGCCCTCCAGTCTCTCTGCTCTGAAGACCATCCTAAGGCCCACTTGACTTTCTAACCCTCCTCTTAGAGGAGCCGACGCATTCCTCAGCTGCCCCTGGGCTCTGTCCCCTGGTTCAGCACAGTGTGCATTTATTGAGCACCTTTTGTATGTGAGGCTTTGGGCCAGGTGTGGACCCATCTGCTATGGGGGCTGTCATGTGGTCACGAGCGTCACTGGGGGGGGGGGGGATCAGGACTGAGTCTGATTCTGACCCTGTGATGAGCTCTAATTCTGTCCTTTGTGGTCCTTGGCGGTCCACTGTGTTTAAGTATCCACATGTGTGCAGCAGGGTAGATAATTCTAGGACTTTCTGCCTCTCAGAATCATCTTGAGAATTGGATGTGCTCCTGTAGTGATTTTTAGAAAGTGAATTGTGAACTGTTATGGGACAGCAGAGTATAAAGGGGTTAAGTTGTAAAATTCCTGGTAGCTATTAAGAGTTTTGCAGTCTATTCATGGAAAGAAGACATTTGCTAATAAAAAGCAAACGAAAGTATACGAATGGATGACAGCACACACCGAGAGTTTGGAGAGGAAAGGCATTGCCTGGGGCTCAGCTGACTGAATCCAGAGATTTCACTTTGAAGGATTCATTTTTAACACCTTTTACTTTATATCGTAAATTATCAAGTTAATTGTAGAAAAATAGAAACTGCTCCTTATTAAAAAACAAAGAACAAACCTAGAGCACTTAGCACCTATCTGCTAGGCGGCTGGAGGACCACTTCTGGCCATTAGCTGCTCTCTAATGGCCGGGTCTAAGGGTGTTATAACCCTCAGACCTAGGTTGCTCGTGCGCGTGTAGAGAGCCGCTCATCCACTCCCTCTGG
This sequence comes from Phyllostomus discolor, assembly GCF_004126475.2. NCBI lineage: Eukaryota > Metazoa > Chordata > Mammalia > Chiroptera > Phyllostomidae > Phyllostomus > Phyllostomus discolor. The sequence continues at coordinate 10,694,512 of NC_040915.2, read as the reverse complement.
GTTTGATCGGAGTGCACAAGTGTTCCGACCCTGGGTCGGGCGTGGAAGTCTACCACGGCACATGGAGTGGATGTGGGTCCTCAAGGACAGGGCTCTCTGGGTCGAGAGGTATTTGTAAGGATGCATCGTTGTAACTGTGTCACTTCCTATGAACGTAAGTACGCAGAAGTGAGCGTGTCCTCTCTCTCTCTCAGCTGGGACTGTGCTCTGTTTATTGCTTCGCTCCTGGTCAGTCTCCCTCAGTAATGCACTGTGAACTTTTCTCCACGTTGGCTAATACACGTATCCATTTTCTGTTGCCTGTCAAACAGCCACTGAGTCTCACAAGCATACAAAGTAAGCATTGATGTGTTGGGGTAGCTGGGGTTGACCCCTCTTGACTGGCCTCTCTGTGGGTCCTCAGGCTGTCAGGTGGTCTAGGGTGGCCTCAGCTGTCCTAGACAGCTAGGACAATTCTGCATGTCTCCTCTCCCAGCAGCAAGCTCAGGATGTTCACCTGGCCACAGCCAAGGAACGAAAGCAGAAACTGAAACCCTTGAGTCTATTTCAAGCCTCTGCTTGTGTCTTGTCTGCTGACAAGTCACATGGTTAGGCGCAGTGACAGTTTGTGAGATGGCTTCAAGGTGACGTGGTCAAGGCTGTGTATATAGGGAGGAGAGAAGAACTGGGGACTTGAATGCAAGTCGCAGCCACTACCCTTCTTAGTGCTGCACAGGACACTGCTCTGGGCCTGTGGACGGGAGAGATCTTAGACCTGGGTGTTTTTGGCAGAGGTGTGGACACAGCACTGGGTTGGTGGGGCTGAGTCTGCTCATCTGCTGGAAGTATAGAGTGGGGAGTATTGTGTGCTAGGAGGAGGAGGTTGGACTTGACCCTGTTGGTAACTGGGGGATGATATAATACCAGCAGGGCCTGGAAAGGTAAGTCTGAAAGTGATATTTATCATGCATTGGGTGAATAAAAGCAGGAGAACGGGAGACAAGTCCGTATATATTGAATAATCCGAGTATGAGTCTGGAAGTAGAAGGAAATGGAAAGGAAGGGACTGGCCAAGACAATTAAATGAATAATTGTGATTTTGATTAATTGAATTCTTATTCAGGGACGTTTTTAGATGGAGTCGTGGTCTGTGGTCACGAGTGGGGAAAGCCGCGCAGAGGCGGAGACTGAGAAGAGTTGAAGGGTTTGGCCTTGTGGAGGGGCGTGGGGTGGCGATGTTGGGCAGAGCGGTCCGGGGAAGCTGTGGAAACAAGGCCGGCCCCATCGATGCCTGGACGGAGGGCCTGAGAAGGACGGCACTTGGGTGTCAGCGTCGGAGCCTGTGCTTAGGGCGCTTGGCAACCAGGGCCGTGGTGGGCGGTGAGGCCAAGGGATCCCGAGCACTAGAGAGTGGAGGGCCGGGAAGAGGGGGTTGGTTGGGGCTGACGCGGGATGCCTGAGCATGCGGATACAGGCAGGGTCATCACTGCTCTACCCTTACCTGTGCACGCTTTCTCAGTTACCTGCTTCCCACACAGCAGGCAGAGGATCTTTTGAAGAGAAAGCTGCTGAAGTCCTCTTTCGTCCCCAGGACAGGTGGCAGGCATGCTGGCTGCCCTTCCTGCGGGGTTCAGCTGGCCCTGCAGCCCTACACAGCCTTCAGGCCTCTGTCGAGGTGGCTGACTCCGGCTTCTCTCCTGTATTTGTCCTCTGCAAATTGCCTTGTCTCTGGGGGAACCCTGCACCGCAGGTGGCGTGTGGAGGGGCCCAGGACAACTCTCCTGAAGGAAATGGCGGTGGCTGGCGTTGACACGCCAGAGGCAGCCCTGCTGGGTTGCCAGGACACTTAAGGAGGTGGAGGTGGCTCTCCCTGGTGCTCCTCTCTGCCCCTTCGCCAGGCTCACCAGCAGATGGCTGTGTGTTCCTCAGGCCCCGCCCACTGCCCTCAACCCAGCATCCTCGCTTTCTCTTCTTTTTGAAAATGGAAACAGAACAGGCAAAGCAGACCTCATATGGGCTCTTTTCCTTTAGACAAATAGCTGGTATTCCTATTAAAATGGTAATTTCCTTTGTTTAAAGAGGCAGATCCGGTCAAATTAAACTAATCTAATTTGCAATTTTTCATTAAAAATATATAAGAGTTGGGCTGGGAGGCTCTCTGGGTCCCAGGGGTCACTGTGGCAGCAGGCTCGGGAACAGATGTCCTCTGTTTGCTTGTGGATGCACACAGCCTCCAGGCAAGCGTCCTTTCCTCACGCTGACTTCTCCGTGACCTTGTTCTGCCCATGGGGGATTTCTGTCTGCCGGCCTGTCTTGCATTTTGCCCTTTTTATTAAATAGACAATTCCTAAGTACCCCTGGGTTTCAGAGTCCCTTGTAGAGAGAAGTAGAGGAAGGGTCTCCTCTAACTAGTAGGGAACATGGGACAAAGACATGGATTTTCTGTACGAGCAAGGACGGATGCAAACCCTGTGTGAAGCCGGGAGGATACAGAGAGGTCCTCTGGCCGGTACCCGTGGATCTGGGTGGGGGGCACTGGGGAATGGACTACAGTGGGAGCAGCTGTGTGCCTTCATGTGGAACGGGTCCTTGGCTTCCTCACAGCCCAGAAACCATTGATGCTATTTACAGCCTACGTTTTCCCACACAAAGTGCCATCAAGCATGGCTGACACCTATAGGACCCCATCTGAATCTTAGAAAGGGTTCAAGTGCTCTTGGCTATCAGGACAACACGGGGGGAGCCCAGGATGTTGTGGTCAACTGGTTTTTCTCTCATACTCCATCCTGGGGGACTTGGGTCACATCATGTCTTAGTGGCAGTTTTGGCATCTTGGGAGGGACCTGGGTTGGAGCTCCAGTCCTGCCTCTTGCAGCTTTGTGGCTCCATGTCTGTGATTGGGCGTGGGATGCCACTGTGTGCAAGCTTGGTGTCGACTGCCCATGCAAGCTTGGTGCACAGCCGTCGTCAGAAACGGCAGCCTGTACCATTGCCGCCAACTTTGAGATCGCTTCTTGAGGCCCAGCGTGTTAAATGCACAAGGCCAGGGACCCGCCCTGCTTCTGCCTGACCTCAGCAATGACACCCGAGGAAGGGTGTGGTTCACTGATGGTGCTGTGTTAGAGCAGAGATAGAGTCATGTGGGACCCACAACACAGGCTGTGCCTGAGGAAGGAGAGGGCTCGAAGCTTCTGAGAGGCAGACAGGACCTAAGCAAAGTGTTCTCCGAAGTTTAGAATGCTCTTGGCCCTTCTAGAGCTCGGGAGGAAGTGGAGTGCTCTCCTCCTGATTTAGAGAGGGGGGATATGCTCGGAACTGCATGCTTTGTTTGGATTGTCATTTGTAAGCCTGTGATGAACCATCTCCGAGGTAGTGTGCTTTATCTGTACCTCTTACTTCCTGTCTTGCCTGGTCTTTGGAAGGAGCCTTAGGTATTGTGCTGCACTTGGCCTATTTTCTTGCCGACCCAAATTATGCCAATTTGTGCACAGCTCGGTGTGTGATGACAGGCGAGCGGTCTGCGGCGAATTCTCTTCTGCGGTCCCCCTCTTGTCACTGTCACAGCTGTGAGCATTGGCAAGTCCTCCAGAAAGATTTTTCTTTTCCTCTTCAATGTTTGTCTAAAATTAATTTCGACTGTTTTGAAGAGGTTGCCGAGCAGTCAGAGGGCTTTGCAGAAGAAATCTGTAGCCAGAAGCTTCGCACCCAGCGTGATATGTGTGTCGCCGCAAGCCAGAAAGGGCTACCAGAGCCGGAGCGCAGGCGCAGCCGTCTCCCACTGAGTAGCCGTGGGTGGGAGCCCTGGCGGCTGGAGCCTTCACTGCTGTCACGCTGGGTGGGCTTCAAGGACGGGAGATGGCATTGGTCATTACTGGCCCACCAACACTGGACATTTAGCTGTGTGTCAGGGAAAATAATAGTTTTTTAAGAATATAATTGAGTAACCTTGCTTTTGCAATGTGATATTTTATGGATTCAACATTAATTCCCCTATGCCTCTTGGCCCAGAGATCACAGCAGAAAAACGCAGGGAGAACCTGGCTCACCCTTTGAAAAGGATGGCTGTGTCTGCTGTGTTTCTCTGTGGGTCGGGTAGCTTGTGTGCCTGCAGTTAGCACCCAGCACGGGGCTCTCTCCTGGCGGTGAAACTGACCTTCCAGGCTGAGGCCCGGAGGGACTGGCCCTGCTTCTTTTGCGCTCCGTCCCTGCTGTTCTGCAGGGTCCTGGCACACAGTAGGAACTCAGTAACTACTTGCAGAGTGGGTACATGAACAGACTTTTTGTTTATTGATTGGAATTCACATTATAAAAATTTTCACTCCGCCATTGACAGATAGCTTTGGTTTCACCGTTCCTATTTCCCTCCTTGGTTTTAACTGCACTTTTAATTGGCCCTGTAGTTGGGTGGATGAGGCAGGATGTAGTTCGACAGCCTGAGGTGGGAGCGGGAGGCTTGGCTTCTGGTCTCCGCTTGTGCCATCCTGTCTGTGGGAGTTTGGTCCATGGCTTTGTGGATGCTGAGTGTCACTCACTGTGTACCCTCCGAAGCCGGAGTCAGCAGCTGAGGTGCACACGGGTGTTTGTAATCGCGATGGTCCTGGACCACGGCCACGCTCAGGTGTTGACACGCGGTCCAGGGTGGCTTGCGCTGCTGGGACACAGTTGAGCAGTTGTGATAGGACCCACATGGCCCAGGAAGCCCAAACATTTGCTCTCTGCCCTTTGCAGAAGAGTGTGCTGTTCTCTAAGCAGGAGCATCCAGGAGGTACTTGGCACAGGGAAGGGACCTGGCAGGGCACATGCTCAGGGAATGCCTGAAGAATGGATGACAGAATGAAGTAGTCTCTCCGTCTGCAGGTGGAGTGTTTGCTCCTGAGGCCAGCGCGGGGGGTGAGGGGGTGAGGGGCTGGGCTCAGCACCGGCATTAGCTCTGAGGGCCAGGGTGTAGGTGTGTTCCAGGCATCACCTCTTTTCATCTGATGAATCCCGTGGGACAAGCACTGCAACATTGAATTGTGTCCCCCCCAGAGACATGTCTAAATCCTACCCCGACCCCTGGAACCTGTGAATGTGACCTTATTTGGAAATAGGGACTTTGCAGATGTAATTAAGTTAAGGATCTTTAGATGAGATAAGCCAGGATGTGGTGTGGGCCCTAAACCAGTGCCTGGTGTCCTTATAAGAGAAAGGAGGGGCAATCTGACACACGCAGGCACTGACACAGGAAGGAGGCCCCATGTAGACCGAGGCAGAGGTCGGAGATACGCCCCCAGAGCCAGAGACCTCTAGGAACTTCCGGACACTGGAAAGGCAAGGAGCCATCCACCCTAGAGTCTTGCTAGAGTCTCAGAGGGAGCGTGGCCCTGTCAACTCCTTGACTTTGGATTGCAAGTCGACAGGTCTGCGCTAATTCACAACAGCAGCTAAGGACCTGAAAGCAGGCTCCCCTGTCGTCCTGCGGGGAGAAGCTGAGTTAGTTGCACAGGGAGGCACTGCTAGTGGGTGGTGGGGCTTTCGCTCAAACCTGGTTAGTCTACTCTGGCTGCTGTCCAGAGTTCAGGGTCAAGGTGGACAGAAGCTGATGAGCAAACCGTCGTGGGCAGAGCCCCACTGGGCAGCTTGGGGGTCGTCTGGGTGAGCATTTGTGGTTATTTTTCAGAGGCCTTGCTCCCAGCCTTGAAGGGCAAGGTGCCTGTCTGCCTCCTGTGTCCCCACAGGGAGCTTCCTGGCCATATGTCCCTGCTGTGCTGACAGCCCTGGCCTTGGCCCTTGTGCATGGACCAGAGCCCACATGACTTATGGCAGCTGGGGACACAGAGGATGGCCTCAGAAAACGTGGCCTGGATCCTAATCGGCCTTCCGAGGCACAGACCACTGAGATGGTAGGAGGAAGCGGCTCCTCTGTGTGGTGGGGGAGCGAGGGAGGGCGGCACACACCTTTTGCCGTCCCTGAAAGAACCGAGCCTGGTCTGGCTGGCGAAGAGGGAGCCAGCTGATTCATCGCTCCTTGGGGAGGCCAGGGGTGCAGTGGACTCCAATACCTGGAATGACGAATGCACTTCCTGAGAGGGAGCTGGGGGCCAACCTTCTCTGCAGGCTGCCGCGCCTGGGAACCTGGCGTGGGTGCCCGCTGGTGCGGAGGGGACAGAGCAGCACCTGCCGTGTGGCCACAGGGCCTCTGCGTTGTAACTGTGGCTCTCCCCTCGCAGGCGGCGCTGACCCGACTCAGGACGCGCCCACGTGACCTGAGCCTATGCCACCATCCTCTTCTGTCTCAGACTGTGTCCCCAGCAGGCCAGAGGGAAGGAGTGAGCCCCAGGATTAGATGGCTTTGGGGAGCCAGCCTGAATTCATGGGGGTGAGGGGTGTGATTAGAGAACTTCCAAAGGCTCCCCACGAATCTCCTCTCCCATCTTCTCTTCCTGAGCCAGCCAGTTAGTGCTGTGTTGTCAGAACACGTAATTCATCAACCGCTGTGGAAACGGAGGGCTGGGTGGGCCAGAGGGTGGCGGGAAGAAAGACAACTGAAGTTGTCATTGTGGGCTCCTGTCATGTGCCCAGCAGTGTGCTGAGATTAAAAAGAGTTTTTGTTCACGTTTTTATTTCACTTCAACATCACAGCAGCTCTTTGTGATGCTCTCCTCGCCCCATTTAGAGCAGAGGCTGGAGGCGGGCCAGGACTCACAGTGAGTGGCAGTGCTGGGGTCGGAGGGCGGGGAGATCCTGGCTCCAAAGGCCGCTCCCTGAACCGCTGCTGCGGGAGCACAGGGCGCGTTCTGGGGCGGGCCGGCCCGGTGGGGCCCCATGGGCTGCCCGGTGGGTGGTCTGCGTGGAGACCGTGGAAGAGAGATGGAAAGCCGAGGGGGCCACCTTTGCTTGTTTCACAGTTCCGCCCGGCCCCTACCCAGCAGCTTGTCACACTCCTGAGACCGGTCGCGTCACGTGCTTCCGTTTCACGGCAAGTGTGGCAGTGCTCCCCACTCTGCCCCCCGGGGTCCCTCTTCCTAAGCTGCAGCCTCCACTGGCAGCTCACACTTCCATGTTGGATGCACACAGACCATCTGATTACCTGCTTGGGAAAGTGAGTCCAGAAGCTATTGTGACGGCCATGCCAACAAAGCAACCTCATGGATGGATTCTCTGTGGGCCGCACTGATCCTTAGCTGTGGGTGTTGTCAAACCTGTCACACGGCCTCTCCCCACAGTTTCCCTCTCCATCCCCTGCTCTCTGCCCTGCGTGGGCCCTTCTGGGGTTGGGCAGACGCATCCCACCACGGATGGAGTGAGATTCTCACGTATGACACGTGCTCCACCGAGCTCTCTGCCTGGTGAGTTTATCGGTGTGGGTCTTAGGGAGTTGTTCTGTGAATATCTCAGAGGAAAAAAAGGAGAATGATGAATGCTTGGAAAGCTCTTCCCTGACACTCTAATTCTTACTCGCTAAGTGTTAAAGTGACAATATTTAGTCCAACAAGTCAGTCTGGGCCGGGAATTGGTTTTAGAACTCTCCCCATTGGGACTCATGAACTGATCCACTGCCAAGGTCTGAATTACCTGGGAGAGAGCTTATTTGGACTCTGAAAAGAAAAGATAGTCTTCAGACTCTGCTCACCCCACAGTTCTGTTGCGGAGTCAAGCCCTGACTGGTGACTCTCATGATGGCCCTGTCAGATGTGCCATTGGGAAGTTTCACACTTAGATCCAATGTGGACCTCACATGTGATTTGTGGCTATTAAGCTAAAGAAATGAGCAGAAATTTAAGAATCATTAGCTTGTCTGGTGCGGTTTTGAAGTTGTACCAGTAGCCTCCCGAGGGTGAGAGATGCTGCCCGGAGGTGTTTGCAGCTTGCTTGCGAAGCAACGCATGTGTTAAGAGATGTAGTCACTTGAACAGTGTTTTTATTTTGTTTGCTAAAGAAACACATTCACTTATTAACCAGGATTTCTTCCCCTTTGCAGTATAGATAAGTATGTATCTGTTTGATCTCTCTTGTGTTTGAAGGAGATTAGAATGATTCATTATGATGAAACCCATTTCAAATGGTTAGTCTGTCTTTGTTGTGATGGAAAGCATGAGTTTTCATTCTAGCGGTCTGCTCCCAGTCCGGGGAAGAGGGCATGGGCTGGCAGAGACTCCTTGCTGACTCTCGCAGGTCAGGAGGCACGCCTTTGAGGTTAGATGGTGACAGGAGAGAGTTCTGGGCTCTCTGAGGCTGCTGGGAGCAGAGGCTGGTTCCAGTTCTCACAGGAAAGCAGGCTGCACTGCACGGCTGGAGTGGGGGGCAGAAGCCCAGCCTCAGCTATGCAGAAGCCGAGCCTGTGGAGAACTGGGAGGGGGCTGAGGATACAGCTGTGGTCTCGTGGGTCTGACTCCAGGGACACCCTGGAGCACAACCACGATCTTCCTGACACCTTTCCACATCTCTGCAGCTTCTCTCTTCTCATTTCCAGCTGCTGCTGGTCCTCAGGCCTCACATTCACCCTCCCCACGAGGGTGCTGAGTTGCTCCTAGGGATCTCAGTTGCTGGCTAGTGCGTAGAGGACAGCCTGAGCCCCGCACTGGGCTGGGGAGGACTGTCCAGAGAAAATTCGCTCACCTGTGGCCAGGAACCCTGTCTGGCCTCCGCTCAGTTGGGAAGGGTCTTTGGGCTCCTCCAGCCTCAAAGCCCTGGGAGCCCGAGCACCTGCCTGTGACATCACCGCTGGTGTCCCTCAGGCAGCAGTGCCCGTGCAGAATGAAGCTGAGAAGCCAATGGGAAGCGGTGACTGTGTTGTGCTTCTTCCCGCTCTGTGTCACCTGGTTTCTCTCCCACTGTCTGATCTCTCTTTAAGGTGAGGACTTGGTTTGAGCATTGATTTGGCTACTGTGCTCACTTTGGAATCTGTCCGTCGTAAAGAACGCCAAGGGGTTTCTTCTAATGAGAAGGAACTCCCGAATTCTGCAGCTGGTGGTCAGGTGGAAGCATAGGAAGTCGCCCCCTCCCACGATTTATCTGTCAGCTTATTTGTTTGCTTAAAAGTATGTCTTGCCTTGTTTCAAAAATTTTATTATTCCTCAAATAATGCATGTTTCTTGTAGAATTTTTTAAAAATAAGTAACAGGAACAAATTGTTTCTTGATGCTTGGATAACATGGCATCTCACATTATAAATTTTTTCCTAAAGTTAAGTCAACTTTAAGCATAAGCTCCTGAGAGAGATGAGAGGCCCAGTGTCAGGTGGTCCTCGAGGCCCCTCCCTTTGGGAGAGACTTAGGAGGTTCAGGAGGGAGGGGGGGAGGAGGGCCCCTGGGCTTGGGTTTGCTGGCACTTAATGCTCCTTCCTCGTGGGGCCCCTCATGACCTGTCCCCCATGGGGTCCTCCCACAGCGGGCCTGTGGTCAGAGCAGCCCAGCTCCCCCGTGGAGGCCTCCACGTGCTCCTCCCTGCCAAGCCCACGACCCGGAGTCTGTGCTCGAGCACAGGCCTTCACCTCTGACCCTCTGGAGACGCTCCCAGGGGTCACTGTCCACCTTGGGCCAGGAAACCAAAACCGCAGGAATTGGAGCAGGGCCTGTCCTCTGCCACCCAGTCCTTCCCCCCTCATTCTGAAGCCCACAGACGAGAATATTCACTCCTCTGTGGAGCACGGAGAGCCTGATCTGTAGCAGTTCAAAGCTGGTCCCTCCTTGAGAGTCAGGGAAGCGAGGTGCCCTGTCGATGAGTGTCTTGCAGCAACACAAGCACACGAACAAAAGACACCGATCAAGTTCTTAACAATGCACGCTTTTTATGTGTGAGGGCAGGGAGGGAAGGGCAGGGAGGGAAGGGCAGGGAGGGAAGGCCCAGGTCAGCCCTGCTTCCGGCTGTTCAACATTTTGTCATTCACCTTCCGAGCCCACCCTTCCCCCCACTTTTTGTGTGCACCAGTACCGAGGTGCTCCAGAAAGGTTGGGGACAGAGACCCAGCAGACAGCGGTATTTTACAGAGAGAAGCTGACCCAAAGGGAAAACAAGGGCGTGAGAACAGCATCAGTCCCGGGGTTGCCTTTCCCGTCAGGCTCATTTGTGTTTCCTGTTGCCAGGAGTGGGTTCTGTGAAGAAAGACTCCTCTCCAAGGAGCTCTGAAGGGAAACCTGTTTGTGTGGTGAGTCTAATTAGTTTCTGAAGCGTCCCCGCCCCCACGTCCCAGGAGAGTGCCACTGGCTGAGGACCTGGTGTTGCTGAGCCACAGCCCGGTTCGATTGATCGCAGTGCGACGGGGTCCGACCATGCCCTCATTGCTCCTCTGCTGTTACCAAGCACAAGCGGGGCAAGGCAGGGCCAAAGAGCAGTGTACTATTACCGAAAGGAACCCCCCAGTTTCGTTATGTCTGCCACCAGAGGAAAGACGTCTCTCAATGCCAGAGATTTGTGAAAAGGAAAGGAAATGTTTATTTAATGTGATACAAACTTAAAGTAGTGACCTAATGTCTTCATCAAAATCTCAGAGTCCCTTAAAACACCCACAAACACACATAGTCCTTCCTTCCCCCTTTGCCCAGTCTGGGGTACCGTATCTCAGGAAAAGAAATAGAAGTCTGTGGCTCAGGCAGCCTCCGGTTCTTCCCAGTAATCCATGCTCAGCTGGTAGGCCCCCCTCTGTTCCCGGCACCACCAGCTGTGTCGCCGGGATCTCTGCTAAAGTCGGGTGGTGGTTCCCCCTTCTAAAGCTGCGGGGGTCCCCACTCTGGCAAAGCCTCGAGGTTCTCTCTTCACTGCCCCAGCTCAGTGGTCCTCTCTGCACTATGGCTGTGGGAGTTTCCACTCAGCCAAGACCGTATGGTTCTCCCTCCTCAGTGGCTGCAAGGAGAGGGGTCACCACCCTGCCAAAGCCGAGTGGTGGTTCTCTGCTAAAGCTGCATGGTGATTCTCTCTCACAGGGCCATGGGAGTCCCCACTCTGCTAAAGCTGCCTGGTGCTCCCTCTGCAAAGGCTGCTGCGTCTCCATTTAAATCTCTGCGCCAATCTTCCTCTGCAGCCCCATTTCCAACTCCTCCCACAATTGGCTACACCTGCCAGCACTCTCATATCCTTCCAGCTTTACTAGGCTGCCATCCTGAGTCAGGGCAGGCATGGCCCCATGTCATGGAGCCAATCTCCTCCAAGCTCCCACGCAGGCGCTGTAACTCGGTTACAGCGCTCTACCCCCCAGTTACAGTCTTGGTGGGGAAGTTACTTCCATTCCCCTGGCTCAGAGCAAGACCACAGCTATTTAACATATCTATGCAACCAGTTAAAGGTTATAGATATGTTAAATGACCACACCAGAGGTTAGCTGCAAAGCTGTTGCTATGCAAAACAGCTCTCAATAGCCCTGCTCCATATGTCTCTTCCCCCAACCCACACCTGTGGAAGGCGGGGGTGAGGACATCCTAATGTTTCCTGAACACCTTGAGTTCTGGGACCCATTCCAAATCTCTATTTGGGCCTCCTTCTTGGCTGCACCCTGTTACACTGCCGCTGTGTCTGGCCACTGCCATCAGCAGCAGCACAGTGGCAGAGCACACGGGGCCTGTGATCCCTGGCAGGCCAGCTTCGCTTTTTATTAAGAAAATTAAAGTTACTGAGGTAACACTGGTTAATAACATTACATAAATTTCAGGTGTACAATGCTCTGTGTGCTCACCACCCAAAGCCTAGTTTTATCCATTGCCGTGTACAAGGTCCAATACCAGTAAGCCCCTTTTTTGTTACAAAATCATAAGCATTGGGTTCTGTAACGTAACAGTATCACACTCAAGCACACCATATGCCATTAGGTGAAATGTTCAAACTAAAATCACAAATTATCACACCCGTATTGTTACCTGCCAACCACACTCAGGCAGGCGCTACTTCTGCTGGACCCGTGTTTGCCCCCTTTACACGTTTTGCACCCCCCTTGCCCCTGGCTGCCTTCCCCTCCTGGAAGCACTGTTCCGTTGCGTCTGTCTGTGACTCTATTTTGTCTGTTTTGTTAGTTTGTTTGTTACTTTTTTTTTGTTTTATTTTTCACACATGAGTGAAATCATATACAGTTTTTGTCCTTTTCCCTCTGACACATTTTACACAGCACGATGCTCTCCAGGTCTACCCGAGTCGTCAGAAGCCCTGGCAAGGGCGAGGAGAAAAGGGGACCCTGGTGCACTGTTGGTGGGACAGGGGATTAGCACAGCCAGTGTAGAAACCTGTGTGGAGGTTTCTTAAAAATTAAGAGTGGAACTAAAATCGGCATACGATCTAGCTTCACTTTCAGTAAGCGAGGAGTGCAGGAGGGAGAGGCAGGCTGTGCCGGCTGCCAGAGGAGGTGGGGGTGGGGGGCCAGCGAGACCCGCCTGCGCTGCCCTCACCCCAGGCCCGGGACACCCAGGGCCCTGGCTGCTTTCCAGCCTCACTGGGCAGGTCCCAGGCCTTTATTCTCAGCCCAGCTTGATCCCAGGCCTGGAAATAATCAGAGCCAAGTGTGCCTGGAGGGGCCGCTGATTTCCTTTTGTCCTGGATGCCCAATTTACCTCATGTACTTGGTTGCTGAGATGCCCAGCGACCTGTTTTATTGCATTCAGTGCTTTGGAGATTGCTTTTGAGTTTCTCGTGGAGGCTTCTGAAAAGGCCCCACGCTCCTGGGCGCCGGGGGAGGACGGGGATGTTCCTCTAAGTCCCCTTGAAGTGGCTGCTGTGGGCTTTGTTCTCAGCAGACGTGTCTTTCTGAAATCAAATTGTGGACCTCCCCAGCAGGGAGGGCTGGGGGTCACTGGGGGTCACATAGAATCTGAGCAGACCTGGAGCATGAGGCTCCTGATAGCTAATTCCTCTGCTGGATGTTTTATTGTTGTGGCTGAATTTTCGTTTGGGGTTTTAAAAAAGATCCTTGTTTTTATTTTTATTTTTATTTTTATTTTAACAACCAAGATAGTCAATTGCCTTCTTTCTTAAATGAATCTGGGTTAAATTCTTACCTAAAAGCAGGATCTTGGATTAAATAACTTACTGAGGTTTTCTTGAATTTTTATTTTATATTTTTATCGTGGTAGAATACAGAAAAAAGTGCAGAAACCTTAATTGTGTAGCTAAGTAAATGTTAACCTCTGGATCCTCCTCTGTAACCTAAGATGTAAGGATACTGCCAGCACTCCCAAAGCCGCCCGGGCCCTGCTCAGCCACCCCCCTTTCCAAGGGCAGCCACCATCCTCACTTCTGTTTCCATCGATTAGTTTTGCCTGTTTTTGAACTTGATATAAAAAAAATTCATCCGGTATATATTCTTCTGCACCTCCTTTCACACACCATCTCTCTGAGATTGCCCCGCTGTATCCAGAAGTAGTTCTTTTTCATTGCTATATTATATTCCACTATTTGGATTTATTACCACAATTTATTTCTCTATTACAGGGCATTTGGTTTCTTGGCATTTTTTAAAGCTCTGCATCTAAGCCTTCTTTTCATAATGGCCAACACTTATTCCAATGATGTAAAAAAGTTAGCAATGACACTTTTTCTCAGATGAAATTTCGTATGGATAGAGTCTGTTCATAGGGAATGGATCGCATATGAGTGACTGCGGCTAAGTGGCTGTGAGCCAGGGGCGGCCTGGAGGGAGGCGGTTCTGCTCACTGGAATGGCCGGTCAACGCAAAGGCCAGGCCTACCTGCTTTCCCCTCACTGAGCCTCTGTGAACAAATTACTTACCCTCGGTTTCCTTCTGTGCAAAATGGAGACTGAAAAAAAGAGCGCTTTCATCACTGGGTTATTAAACACATTAAGGAAGACAGGGCAAGGCAAGCGCTGCACACAGTGCTGACCCAGAGCCAGTGCTGAGCGTGGGGCACGGAGAGTGCCACCGCCCTTGCTGTGGGCGTTGCCGTTTCTGTGTCAAAGACCCCACCACATCCCTGGGGGCCGCTGTGCAGCGGGGACTCAGCCCTTCCTCCCCAGTAGCCCCAGGAAGGTGTGACAAGCCAGGCTGGAATGTGCCTGAGGCTGTGGGGCCAGCAGAAAGCTGGCGCCTTCCCCCACGCCCCGTGGGTGCATGGAGCTGCTGCAGCACCTGACTCCCCCAGACCCACCTTCTGCCATGCCCCCAGGCTCGGGAGCTTGTTGATCTTGCTAAATGAAGACCACGTGGGGCTCCGTCCCTGCGGCAGGATGTCCTCTCGCTCGGATGCAGGAGGACGCGTGGATGGGAAAAGGGAGCCCTTCCAGGCTTGTCTCCCAGCCTGGCTTCCAGCCAAATGGAACTTCTGGAGCCAGGCCCGGGACCAGATGTAGCTGGAAGGATTAGATGTAACTATTATTACTGTTCATAATAACAATAGCTAACATTTACTCAGCGCGTGCAGTCTGCAGTAGGTGTGCTATTCAGTCGCGTCTTCAGGACAGCCCTGTGAGGTAGGTACTGTTATTCCCTTTGCTGAGACATGTTGAGCTGCCCATTGGTCACCTCCTCCTCTAAGTAGAATTAAGTTCCACAAGGAAGGGGTTTCCCCCCTGTTCTTCACTGTTGTATCTCCAGAAGCCAGAACAGTGCAGGCTCAATAAATATTTGCTAAATGACCATATGATTTCTCTATTGAAGAAGAAGAAACTGAGGCTCAGGGCAGTTCAGTAACTCAGGGTCACACTGGTGGTAAGAGGCAGCACCAGGTCTGTTGGGTCCTGAGCCCCCACTGGTAACTGTCCCTCCATATGAGGTGGAGGCCCCTCCTAAAAGGATGGGGGTCCATGTTTGGAGTGGGATGGAGAGATGCTACCCTGAGCTCAGCATTTGTTCATACCTGTAGAATGAACCCAGCATGCTTCAGGGAGGACACGCTACTGGCCCCCAGCAGGGGCTATTCAGGACCCTTGCCTGTGTGGGTCCAGGCCTTCACTGCCCCCAGCTGGCCTGGCAGGTCAGAGGGCTGGTGACTTGCCTCAGGCTCGGCCCTTCGCCTGCAGGCTGCAGGCACAGGGCAGGCGCTTCTGTCCTGGCTGCTCTACAGGGGTGCTGAAGGAGGGTGCGGGGCAGGAGGGGACACCCACCCTTGTCCGACAGGGACATTGGGTCACTCCTGTGCTTAGTTCAGGACCGAGCAGTGCACGGTTGGGGGCCTGCAGCCTCTCTCTTTGTGTTCTGGCTGCGCCCAGCACCTGTCTCCGGGCTGGAGACTCTGTTGACCAGATCAGTCTCAGGAAGGCCTTCCGAGCCATGTTGGTTCTTGAACGCACTTTTACTGCAGCACAAGTGGCAGCAAGTAATTGCCATTATGTCATTATGTCACCGATTCCAGCTGCGGAGAGTTTTGTCCTGAGTAATTTCCATGTCTGTGAGGAGCCAGCTCAAGGCTCTCTGAGGTAGATGCAGGCTGGTGAGTGGCCTCTTCGCCTGCCGTTTATCCACTCCGAGTCTGTCTGCACTTACATGTGCATTTACCCATTCCCACTTAGGTTTTATTACCGCTTTTACTCCGCCCTCTCTGTGCTTAGCATTGTTGTTTTCTGGTATTTTACTATTGAATTCTTACCTAGTTTTTACCAATCTCTAACATACACACTCTCACCGCTTTCTGGGAATCCCTGACAAGGATTGGACTTTTTTTTCTTGACAGTTTTGAAACTACCCTCTGACATCAGTGGGGTGCTTTAACAGGTACTTGTCACCTCTTCTTAGCTGTTTCTTTCTCACCATAGAGTCATTTTTATCAGGCTCTAGAGATGGTGCTTGTCAGGATCTCTTCTCTAGAGGTGAAATTGCAGGTGTCCCCTTGCTGTTCCCCTTGGCAAACAAAGGGGTGTGCCTGAAGGGTTAGAGTGAGGGACCAAGGCCCTATCTCTTGGGGCAGGCAGTGGGCTCCCAATGTGGGGTTTAGTGGATTAAGCCAACGAGAGTTCGGACAGCAGAGTAGCTAAGGGCTCAGCCCCAGACGGACTGCCTGGGTCTGCTTGGGGTCCTGAGCACATTTCACACTGTGCCCTCATTGCTTGGATTCGTGTGGTCCGACTTGGTGACCACCAGCCACGCATGGTCCCTGAGCGCTCAAAATAAGGCTAGCCTGAACTGAGATGTTCCGTTGGTACAAACACATACCAGATCTCAAAGCCTGCAGATAGAAAAAAAAGATAAAATAGACCATTAATATTTTAAAATATTGGTGACACATTGACATAATATTTTGGATATGTTGGATTAAATAAAATATTAAATTCCACTAGTTTCTTTTCACTTTTTAATGTGCCTGCTAGAATATTTAACTGACAGACATGGCTAACATTTGGGGTTCAAATTACATTTCTGTTGGACAGCGCTGATCTGGACCGAGGATGATGATGGCTGCTGCCTGAGCCATTGCGAGGGTCGGAGAGGCAAACAGCTGGAAAGCGTTCGTCCGGTACCTGGCATGTAGTAAGCACTCACGGAATCTTAGAGGCTGTCACAGTCATTGTCGCCATCGTCCATCACCTTATCATCACGGGTGGGAATCTAAGCGGAGAGGAGAGGATTCGGGTGTGGAGAGTTCTGGATTATGGGTCCAGGTGAACTAATCTTCTGAGACAGCAATTTCCACCTGGTGTGCTGCAGGAATTTTTAAAATGTGCAATACCTGGCTATTTGGTCAGGGATACTGACCTTTTTTCCCTTAGATGGTCAAATAAAAAAATGACAACAGCTAACACAGTAGCTGTCCAGTGCAAATGAATCAAAGTTATATCTATTTTTTTGTTAAATTGGCAAAAGGTGCATTTCTGGGTGTGCCGCAGAATACTTGTGATTGGTTTTTGTGTGCCGTGAGATGGAAAAGAGTGGATG
Source organism: Phyllostomus discolor (assembly GCF_004126475.2). Classification (NCBI taxonomy): domain Eukaryota; kingdom Metazoa; phylum Chordata; class Mammalia; order Chiroptera; family Phyllostomidae; genus Phyllostomus; species Phyllostomus discolor. The sequence goes on along the minus strand of NC_040915.2, from coordinate 10,677,750 downwards.
TCGCTGCCATGAAAGGTTGTGTGTGGTTTCAGGGTTCTCTCATCTCTCAGCTTCCTGGCTACATTTGTAATGGAGGGCTGGCACAACTCAGGGTAGACCCTGCTACCGCCAAGGCATGACCAACTGCTACCAGCTGCTTTGTAGAACTCCCCGAGGCTTCCTTGTATGTCCAGGTCCTTGGACTTTTGTGTTAGAGTGAAAACCCCAGTTTTTGTGAAGCGAGTTGTAATGGCTAACCTTTATGGAGTGCTTACCATGGGCCTGTGGGCTCACAGTAAGGGCTGCCCAGAGCGCTGGCCTCCCCTGTCGCCCGTGGAGTGAACCAGGCTTAGGGTAAGCAGCGTGCCCAGGGGTTTGTAGCTGGGAAATGAGCATGCTAGGCCTCGAACCCAGGGCTCTCTGATGACAGCACTCAAGACACATCTTGCTCTTAATCAGAAAGCCTAGAGCACTGCAGACGGGGTGTTTCAGGGTGTTGAGACACTGGGGAGGGTGGTTGTCTGAAGGCATGGAAAGCCCAGAAAACAGCTCAGGATCCTTGGGCCAAGGTCGGTTCTGGAACCAGAGTGTGGTGCTGCAATGAGCATTGACCACAGCGTGGGTCTGGCCCCATGCTGTCCTGTCATCTGGGGTGGGCTATTCTGTGGGCTCCCTCCACGGGCCCGCAGTCTACCCGCCAGAAAGTCTTTCCCGAGATCCCAGAGAGGCAGAGAAAGATGCAGCCCCTGACACTTGACAAATGCACCAACTTTACCAGCACTGCTTAAAGGAGGCGTCTGGTATGACATTTCCAAGGTTGCAGTGTTTTCTGGGGGAAGTTTCACGACAGCCACAACCCTAATGAGTGTGTGTGTCAGGAGAGGACGTTGCCTTTCTTTTGGGCCTGATGGAAATTTCCTGGTCACTTTACCGCGTTGGCGAGATGCCAGGAAAGACACATGTCACGGGGCTGGGTGTCTCTGCTGCCGCAGGACCCTGAGTGGGACACAATCTTTAATGAGTGAGTGTCACTGATTGGAGCAGCTGCCTTTCAGGGGAGCTGTTCTCTTGAATAAAAGATTTCTATTTAGTATCCCGGTTATTTCCTCTTTGACCCTCTTTCAGTCAAAATATGCAAGGCTTATTCCTCACCTCTTGACATCCGATGCCTGTTAGAGCCTTATTAGCATTTGTTCTCATTGATGTCCATTGAATTTTAAATCTGGCAGGGACGTGATTAAGAGGTGGAAAAGGACCAGACTCGGTCCACTTGTGACTGTCGGATCGTGGCATGATGACCAGCTCAGCATTTAATCACATCTCTTGTGTTTTCAGTTCCATTTCATGCCCCTGGAGGGAACAAGTTCAATTCCAAGTCACGCTCTCTGCCTTGGCAGGGGAGGCAGGGTGCTGGAGAGGGTGCGGAATTGGCCGGTCCTAGTGCACGGGAGGCAGGCTGGGGCCTGGGAGACACGTTCCACCTGCCGTTCACCCGAGCTGCCATCTCTTTGTGAGTCGCCACAAGAACAAGGAGATTAGCAATGAGCTTCCGGACATTCTGAGGCTCTGCACTAAGTGCTGTACCCATGGGACCCCAGTCAGTTCCCACACTCATCCTGCCAGGCCGGTGGCTGCTGTGTGTGGAAATGTGTGCCTCCAGAATGCATCTGCTGTGGCCCTAACCACCAATGGGATGGTAGTGGAGGTGGGGCCTTGGGGAGGCACTAAGTTTAGGTGAGGTTGGGAGGGTGGGGCCCTCCTGACGATTGGTAGTTGTTTAAGAAGAGACCCCAGAGACCTTGCTACTTTTCTCTCTGTCCTGTGAGGATGTGACCAGAAGGTGACTGTCTTCCAGGCAGGACCTTACTTGGGAACTGAATCAACTGCCACCTTACTCTTGGACTTCCAGCCTCCAGGACTGTGAGAATCAATTCCTGTTGCTGGAGCCACCTGGTCTGCGGTGCGGCAGCCCGAGCTGACTGAGACGCTGGTTCTAGTTCTGTTTCAGCGGCCTGGGTTGGTCCAGGTTGGTGATCTGCTGGGTGGTCTCCCTGGTTCCTCTTTACGTGGATTTAAAAAAAAAATCTGTTTTTATCCTCACCCGAGGACATTTTTTCATTTCTTTTAGAGAGAAAGGAAGTGAGAAACATCAATGACTGGGAATCGAACTTGCAATCTTTTATTTACAGGACCACGCCCCAACCAGCTGAGCCACACTGGCCAGGGACTCCATGGGGTTTCGCTTGTGTGTATTCTCCATGGGAAGATCTCTCATGGCCTTTTCATCTTTCTTTGGGTCCCTCACAGAGCCTGCGCAGAGGAGACAGCAGAGCGAATGAACAAATGAATGATTGAGTATGAGAGCCGGGGAGGGAGACTGGCTAAGGAAAGAGGTAGATGGAGGGAACCCCAAGTCACTCCCCTTCTTCCTTCAGTCATGTCTTGTGAACAGGGTCCCCAGAGAAGTCTCCTCTCTGCGGCCGGCCTTCCCAGATACCCACCCATTGAGAGACATTGCCTTGGTCATCTGGAACCACCCTGACGGGGTCTCCGGTTGTCCTCCCTGACATGGACCCAGCTCAGCCCACTTAAGAGTTTGGCTGACACTATTCCATGGGTACCCACCTCTGCTTCCACCTGAGCACCAGGCTGGATGGGGAAGAAGGGGTTACAGCTTGCAGGTGTGGGTGCGTTGTACAGAGCAGCATCTAGGTCATCCCTCCCACACACAAGAAATGAAATAGAGCTGGCCCACCTGCTGCTTGCTGCACGAACCCCACTGCTCTGTGCGGAAGAACACCAGGCAGCCACTAGGCTGTTTTAATAAGATACGGCAAGATTAATAAGGGAGCAGAGCTCCTCCGGAACACGCAATCCTGTGCACGGTTGTGAAGGGAGACTCAAGCAGAGAGGCGGAAGCCGAGGGAACAGAGAGAGGGCTGGGGATGCAGGGAGGGTGGCACAGGGCAGGAAGCCCCCAGGGAGGAAGGGTAGTGTGTGCCAGGGGCCGGGTGCCTGGGTCCACCCTGGGTGTGGAGCAGTGTGAGGACGCTCTGGGTCCCCTTGAGCACTATGCCCTTTCCTGGCTGGCTTTGTTGTAGGTTGCATGGGACCTTTGCATGTGCAGTTCTCCCAGCTCTGCCCGGGTAGCTCCTGCTCTTTCTTCAGGTCCCATATCTTGGGAGAGGCCTTCCCAGCCCCCCAGACTGGGTCCTAGGTGCCCATTCTTCGCTCTCAGGGTCCACTGTCCCCTCCTTTGTGGCACTTCAGAGTTGTAATTTTACCTGACATTGCAGCACGCCTCTTCCCTCCCTCTGTTGCTTGCCTGGTTTGTTCTTCTATTTCACCAGGTAAACTCACTTTCTGTGCTTGTTTTTTAGTGTGTTCATGTCTGAACACAATTCTTCTAGCCTTGGCTCAACACCACCTTCTGGTTCAAAAGCCCCAGTTTTTGTACCAGTTAGGTACAGATATTTGAGGGAGGATTGGGTTGGATTACTTCAGGCGATGGAGTATGTTTTCTAGGATCAGGTATTCATCTCAGTTCAAACTGTTTTCAGGAGAGCATCATGAGACACAGGAGGTGCCTTCGGGGGTGGCTGGGTGGGTTCGGCTGGGTGGGTTCTGCTGGGTGGAGAGCAGGCACGTGGGCTGATATTCCCACCGTGGCCTCCTGACCAGAGGTGGGACTTCACCCCCTTTGTCCAGACCTCAGTCACAGCCCTTTTCCTGATGCCAAAGCAACAGCTTCTCTCCCTCCTGCCCATGACCGTGAGGGCAGGGATGTGCCGTGTCCTTATCTGAGCAGCCCAAGAGCTCGGCGTAGTTCCCGGCAGCAGTTGGTGCTTAGCAGGTGGGGCTCAAACAGTACGAGAGAGGGGAGGCGATACAAAGGGGGACTTCCGAATGTTTTGTGCTGAGAAACCTTGTTGGGATGTGCATTTTATACAGGTTGACACGGAAGACCGTGGGCAGAAAACAACCAGGAGTCAGGATATACAGGCACTTCCGACGTCCTCCTCGCTGTATGTCTGTTCCCAGGCACGGCTCCAGTGAAGCTGTTTATACAGCCTTTTGTCCATTAATCTGTGAGCCTCTAACCAAAAGTATCTCCCCTGTGCTCCACCCGGAGCCACGATTCCCCGGAGCTGCTCTAGAAATACTCAGTGAGTTGACTTCTTTAAGCCTCAGTGTTACTTTCTCCCACGCACAGTGCTCAGTGGCAGCTCGGCTTCTAGCTGATTGTGGACTGCAGGTTCGGGTGTGGCTGTTAGGGGATGTTGGAGGTGTGGGGCGGTGGGGCGAGTCCAGAAGAGGCCAGGGTTCCTTCTCTGCCTCCTACACTGGACACCAGCTGTTGCCATCTGGTGATTGTTAACCGTCCACTTTGCAAAACACAGGGCTGGGGAAGAGGAAGGCAAACCAAGAACCACAGGCAGACTCTGTCTCCTGTATCCAGGGCTGATGTCAAGGAAGGGTGGTCCAAGTCATTTGACTTTATCTACATTAAAACGTGAATAGGTGCACAAACAGAACAAGCAAGAACACTCGAAGCCCAGCATCGCTGCACCCGACGCACCTCGTCCCAGGGCACGCTTGCGCTTTCCCACCCCCTCCCCTCTCTGTCCAGGCCCAGCAGTTTAAGAAGTCTAAGATCTGGTGTTTAAAGCTTGCAACCATGGTTTTTTGCTGTTGTCCTCATTTGCTTGGTCTGACTTCTTGTTTTGCTGACGGTTGGTCCACACGTAGCTGGAGCATCCATCTCCTTTCTCTTACCTTTTCTTAGAGCGCTGTTCCTTCCCTTCCGATTTTGTCCTGGATTTCACCCTGGAGGCCTGTGATGGACGCCCCTGTCCCAACTGCTTCAAGTCAGATTCTTACTCAGTCATTTATGTCTCAGGGTTACTTAACGACCTGCCCCAGCAAAGGAGCTATGCTACTTTGAAAAACACTTGTGTGGTGGAAAATGGCAGTGACTCCTTTCCAGGAGGGAGTCCCATACCGTGGGGGTGGGGAGGCGAGGAAGGACTATAGCTTTGACTTTGTAGGCCAGTTTGGTGTCAGGGTTTAGGGCTTGGGGGTCGAAGTCCTGCAGGCCCCACTCCCAGCCTGGCTCTGCCTTGTGCTGGTGGTGTGGTCGCAGGGAGGTTTCACATTCCTTTCTTGTCTGAGAAATGAGGGTAAGGACGCGCCTCTCGTAGGGTGGTTGTGGAAATTCAAGGCAATCTCGTATCTCTCCCACCACACCTGGTAGTGAGTGTTCAGTAAGTGGTAGTTGTTTGTGGTATTGCTTTCTAGCTCATAGATTCTGAGAATTCAGTCCTAAGTTTTCTATTTCGAAAACACTGAAATTGTCCTCTTACCCATCCGTGTGACATCCTGGATCTTAATAGGATTGAAAAATGCTGTCTTGTCCTTGGAGCACTTGGAAAGTATTCCTGGAAAGAATTCGGTGACATTCTTGATTCAAGAGTACAGGTCTTTGTCTCTTTGCCTGCCCACTGACCTCTGTGTAAACAGCTCTTCTGGGGACCTGTCCCGTCTCTGCCCCTCGTGGTGTGGGCTGGGGATCCGAGCCCTGCTCAGCAGAGCCCTTGCCGTCCCCTTGGGGACAGCTTATGTGCATTCCCTTTCCCACTACTGCCGGAAGTCCTGGGACTGTACTCTTCGTGCCATCGTATGTAAGTGGTGCTACGAATGTTTAACAAGGTCAACCCTAATGCGTGTTTGAAAACCGTGTAAGTTAAGAAAACAGCTTTGATTGCCTGAGTAATCTTTAAAGTGCCTGCTAAAAGTGCAGTAACTTCTCTGTCACTAATAGAAAAACTTATGAGCTCTGGAGGGATTTTTAAAGTATAAGCCAGTGGCTCTTGCCCATCTTAGTGAAAGCCTCCATAAAACAGATGATTCATGTTACAAAAGTGGAATGATTAACTTGAATTATGGGGAAATTATTCTAAGACTTAAACATCTCGTTTATGAATGGATTAGAAGGCAGATTGTTCCACAGTTGGCTTTTCTAAAAGGAAGAGTTTAGCTAAGTGGCTAAGATCCTCAAAAATAAGGCTTCCCCCAATATTGGTATTTTTAAAGGAGATAGTTCAGGGTCCTTATTTAAAGAGGAGAAGCTTGTTGTTTCATAGAGGAGGAGAACACATTTCTGTCAATTTCAGAGTAGGATTCTAGAATTCTTCCCAAATCTTTGTCAATTAGTAAGGTTGAGAACTCTGCCTTGAAGGGAGGACCCTTGAGTCCAGGGCCTATGCCAAGGGCTGGGGAGAAACCAGGTGAATTCAGGTTGACCAGAGACTTCTGTGTTGATGAAGGGAAAGGCCATGGCTCCCCTTACCTTCTGTCCAGCCATGGCACCACCTGTAGAAGGGTCTTAGCAGAGACCCCTGGGCTGAGAACTACAACCAGGAAGAGAGGGGGTGGCTAAGCTGGGGAGCAGCTGCTGAAAGCTGGGTGGAAGCAGATGCAGTCTACAGACTTGGGTGAGTATCCTTATCAGAAGCCTGACTTGAGGCCCTACTGTGTGCCAGGACCTGTACTGGGTGCTTGGACTCTAAGTGGAATCTCACGTTATTCTTCTCTGTGGGGGAACTACAGATGATGAGATGACAATTGTCATGCAGTGAGCACTAATGAGTAGTTTGCATGCATCTGGGTCACCTCATCCTAATGGCATCTCTTTGAGGGAAGTACTAGTTTTAGCCCATTTTAGAGACGGAGGAGACTTGGGGCCAGCAGTAAGTGATGGAGCCACAGTTTGAACCCAGCTCTGCCCAACCTCAAGCCATGGCTCTTAAACCCTGCTTCATCCTAGGTATAAAAGTCTCGGGCGCAGGCCCAACAATGTAGGCCTTGGAAGGGGAGGTCCCAATTTTCCCCTTCTTATACGTCATCACTGTAGGTGCTGGGTGACTAAGTGGGTGAATCTGCCCCATTGTCTGTCTGTCAGGTGTCACAAGGGCCCTGGACCTTAGCGCTAAAGCTCTTCATGTTCTGTAGCCTGTGCATGCCCATCCCCCACTCAGGTACTTCATACAAATGACTTCACTTTTATTTGGTTTTGTGTGGATTCTTTCATTAGGTCACTGTGACAGCAATGACAGATAAGCCAAAGCGGCAGTAGCACTAGAAATGACGTGTACAAGGTTGAGTGTGGAAGCTGCAGGGCCGGGCTATGCTGGAATCTGAAGGTGGTGGGTGATTGTACTCTTGCTCCAAGAACTTGACATGGTGGTAAATTGTGGGTGTGCGGGCATGCACATGTATGTGGCTGTGCACATGTGTGAGCATGTGTGATTAATGCTGGTGCCAAACTCAAGGAAAATGATGTTTGGGCCCTCTGAAATGTGCAGGGAGTATGTGTGTGGGGGCATGGCAGTTCGTTCATTCGCTCATTCCTCAGCTCCAGCTGGACACCTACTCTGTGGCAAGCACTTGGGTTTCGCGCTGTAAAAGACAGACGTAATTACTGCCTCCCTGGAACCCACAGCCCTGCTCCCTGCTCAAAGCAAACCATAAAGGAGATATCATCCATCTCACTACTGCTGTGCAATCGCTGCGAAGGAAAGACCCACAGCAGAGGAGAAAGTGATGTGGGCAGAGGGTTAGCCTAGACCCTTGTCAAGGTGGTGGCCAGGGAGACCTTTCTGAGCAAGTGACAACTGAGCTGAGAGCCAGTGTCAGTCAAGGGGAAGCACATTCCAGGGAAGGAAACAGGAGGTTCTCGGAATAGAAAAGAGGCCACTGTGGCTGGTGTGCAGTGGGCAAAGGGAAAGTGGGCTGTGGTGGACATGGTGTGGGGGCGGGGACCACCCCATGCTTGGGCATCGGATGAAGGCGAGGTGGACTCAGATAGACCTGGATTTGCCTTCTACTAGCTGTGTGGCCGTGGACTGATGACATAACCTCTCTGAGTGAAGGACCCTCTCTTTAAAAAATGTGAATGGAAACACCCACATCTCAAGGTAGCCACAGGGTAAAACCACAGAACTTGAGGGTTTAGTCCCATGATCCCTGGCACTCTGTAGGTGGAAAAAAATACCATGTCTCTTCCCCAGTCCCTTGGCTTTGGAGTCGATGGAGTAGCCACAGGCACACAGATGGTAGTTAGGCACTAGGGAAAACTGCCTGCAAGTCTTCATGTTTAACCCCTGTCCTTTTCCAATTAGGTGGTCTCCAGAAAGGCCTGTGGAAGGGGGGTGGAGGGGGGGGTCAGGCTAGGTGTTCACTCCCCTATTTGCTGGTGGTTAAGAAGGTCAGAGTTTCTTCTAGAGTGGGAGGCAGGGGGTGAGGGGCAGGGAAAAAAGGAGCAGCAGGGGCTGGGGCTGGAGGTGGAGCCCGGTCAGTCTCGGCATCTCGGGCTGTTTGTGCAGAGCTGGGTGAGCAGAATCCCTGCTGTGCCCCGGCTGCTCCCTTCTGCCATCACCCACACCTGTCCCAGGAAGAGAAGGGCCTGCCGGCTCACTCAGAGGGTGGCTTTGTGCATCTCCGGGCTGGCCCCTGGCGCCTGTCCTGCCCATGCCAGCTTTGCTGGCCACTGTGCCTTGCCTCAGTGCTGGTCTTCCTTATCGGAAAGTCATTCACAAAGTCAGTCCTATTTTCCCACTGTCTTAGGTCATTTCAGAAAGTCTCTCTCTCTCGCTCTTTTTTTAAAGATTTTACTTATTTATTTTTAGAGACTGAAGGGAGCGGGGGGAGATAGAGAGAGAGACAGAGACAGAGACAGAGACAGAGACACATTAATGTGCGGTTGCTGGGGGCCATGGCCTGCAACCCAGGCATGTGCCCTGATTGGGAATCGATCCTGCGATACCTGTTTTGTAGCCTGAGCTCAATCATAAAGTCTCTTAATTTAACTCTTTCCTTTTTTCTGTACCTACTGTGTGCCTGGTGCTGTGGATATGACAATGCATGCACAGTGCCCGTCCCCTGTGCTGTCTCCTAACAGCCCCAAGACGGCATGGATTGCTGACTTTGGTTTACAGGGAGGGGCTGAAGTTCAGGCCCCATGAAGCTCAGGCTGCCGTCTGGGTCTGTCCTGTGCTTGCAGCTGCGAGGCTGAGCTGTGACCCAGTACAGAGAGTTTCTGGTGGGTGTTCCTCAGGTGCGTGCTTGTCCCTCGGCCTCTGCACTCATGGCTTGTAGATATGTAAACCGGCATTTGAAAGCCCTGAGTGAGCTCACTTCCTAGTGCTAGCCTTGTGTAGAGGGAGAACCCTTTTGTAAAGGGTTAGGCACACTGGACGCGTGCCTCTGCTATGGGTGTTAGTGTTCTTGACCCCCACTATATCACATTGGGACACACTTGTACTGGGGCTGGGGTGCCAGGAAGGTGCCTGTGGTACAGATGCCCATCTTAAACTATGACCTCTGGAGGGCCAGGTCTGGGTCTTAGTCATCCTGTGTCCCCACGCTCAGTGTGATGCTGGCTCGAGGATGCGCTCAGCCTGGCCTCGTGGGGAAGAGTGGGCCCTTACAGTCAATCTGCCATGGGGTTGAGTCAGTCCTGGCCACTGCCAACGACATAGCCTGGGCAAGTGGCTTAATTCTCCCTGGGAATTCAACCAGAGAGGTCACGGTGCCTGCCTGCCATGTTAAGCCAGGGGCTGGCAAACTATGGCCCTCAGGCCAGATCCGACCTGTGGCCTGTTTTGTGTAGAGAGTTGTATTTGAACACAGCGGTGCTCATTCTCTTGTCTGTGTGTCTTCTGTGACTGCTCTTGCGCCACTACAGCAGAACTACGTGGCTGTGACAGAGACTGTATGGCCCTCAGAGCTGGGAATTTTTACCATCTGGTCCCTGCAGTTGTCAGAATAGTTATCTTTACCTGGAACTCCAGCCCCTCCTACTTCTTAAATAAGCTGTCTTCAGAGCGATGGCCTCCTGTTGTTCTTTTGAGCTTCAGGAGGAACTTTTCAATTGCTTGGTTGACACATTTGTGACTCCCTTAGTTTTGATCTTTGTGGCTCTCAAGATTTGGGTCAAGTCCCTTCCTAGCCTTCCTCTCCGGGCCTGACGATTCCTCAGAGCTTTTGGTTTGTCTTCAGAGATGGCACTTCCTCCTCCTCTTCCTCTGAGGAGTTCTCCTTTCGGAATAGCTGAGGCTGAAGAAACACTGAATGGGGAGCCTGCTGTAAACTCATCTGTGTGAAGGGAGATTGTGCACGAAGGTCTGCACACTTCCAGAAAACCTGGAGGAGTGTGAGCACTGCACTCTGAGCACATGGCCCTCCCGATCTTGACCTTCCTGCCCCGAGTCCCAGGGCCCTGCTCTTATAGGAGAAATCTCCTGAAATATTTTTTCATAGTAATTTCCTTTTGAAAAATGTAATCTCATTTTGGATAATAAAGGCAATGCATACAGTTTATGGAAACTTGGGAAATGAAGAAAGCTGAAACAACCCTAATCTTACCACCCAGAGATAACCATTGCTAGCATTTTAGTATATTTCCTTCCAGATTCCTAATCGCATGTAATGTTTACATAATTGAAATTACATTGTTTATACAATTTATTTCCTGCAGTTTCACTGATGTCGTAACCATTTGCTCCAACATTGGACACACTTCAAAACCACATGACTTCTATCCGTGCCGGTACACGGGCATCCTCTCACCCACCCACCCGCACGCGCGCACAGGCATCGTCCATCCATCCGGTTGTCCATCCGTTTAACAGGCATTCCCTTAGTGCTTCTTACTTCCCAAACCCTGCGCTAGGTGCCACGCACATGGTGGTGGGCACGATGAGGTCCTGCCCCTCCGTTTAGAGTCCTAGTCTACCAGAACGCAGAGCTGATTATTGTACCGTGGTCTTAGCTTCGACTGCTGTGGTAAAACAGCACAGACGAGGTGACACGCCAGATATTTGTTTCTCACAGCTCTGGAGGCGGGAAGGCTGAGATTAGGGGCCCGCACAGTTGGCTTCTGGGAGATTCTCCTCGTGGCTTCCATGTGGCCCTTCTCCGTGTCCTGCGGCAGTGGTGTGAGGGAGCGCTGATGTCTGTCCTCCTCGCACGGACACTGATCTCATCGTGGGTGCCCCCGCCTCCTGACTTCATCGAAACCTATTTACTTCCCACAGGGCCCACCTCCTGTTACCATCCCACTGGGGCTGGGCCTTCAGCATCTGAATGTGGGCGGCACACAGACGCTCAGTTTATAATGAGCACCACGTGGTAACGCTCTGATGTGGGAGCAGTGAAGACCGTGTCAGGACATCTGGAGAAGGGACCCATCACTGCAGTGGAGCAGACTGGCTTTCCAGGGGAAGCTAGTCCCAGGCTTGGCGGTCGTCTCCCTGGAGGCAGTGCGAGGGATCCACACGTTCTCCTGGTGATGGCGGGCGGGCTTCCGGGAAATGTGCTCTGGAGTGGGATGGAAGGAAAGGAAATCAGTGGTGACCGTTAGAGGCGGAACCCCAGATATGGCTGTGCTGTGTTATGGTCAAGACTGCCTCCCTAGCGTGGGGCACTTCAGAAGTAAAGTGGGGCGCTGCAGAGATGAAAGAAAGCGGGCAGACTCATTCGGAGATGTGGAACTTACTCCTGAAACAGGAGGTAGTATTGCTCAGAGAATCCCCCTCGGCCTCAACGACCACCCCGCAAACCAAAGTTAGGAATCTTTCCTGTGTTGGGGCTGTTAGGGGACAGTACAGGGGCACCACAGGGGACAGGGACTGAAGGGCACCTCCTGAGGAAGGTGGCATTTGGAGATGCTCTTGCTTTTTGGAAATTTCCACAGCACTGTTGAGAAGTCGTGGCTCCAGCCTGCTTCCGGGTGATTTTGGAGAGACTCAGGGTCCACGTGGGTCCAGACGGCTGTCGGGTTAACGTGTGGAAGGTGGCGTGCCTTGTAAGAGGTGGGGTGACAATATTTCTAGCAAGGGCAACACCCAGACCCAGCCCTGTTCCAAAGTTCTGAGCATAGCAGCGCTGTCTCCTTTTGCCTCTGGTCTTGCTTCTCGCAGAGAAGCTGGGTGTGTGTGTTTTCACCGGCTCCCCCGAGGAGCGGCGGTGTGAGAGACTGCCGTTGTGACAAACTGACTGCAGAATGAATCGCGCTCATTTGTGTTTGACAGCTGGGCTGGGCCCTAGCGAGGTACATTCGTAACGAGGGGATAATGGCACCGATTGCTGGTTTTCTTAAATCCTCTCTGAGTGATCGAGATGGAAGTTGGCCCTCTTGGTGCTCAGTCATCAGGGATGGCCTTGTAGGTGCTTGGTCAGTGGTGCATTTGTCCCTATGAGGGTCTCTGAGGTGGTTGCAGGGTGCATGTGCAGGCCACAGCTGCCCTCCAGCAGTGCACAGGGCCGCTGCACAGGTGTGGAAGGGATGCGGGGACAGAGCGGCACTATATTACGTCTGTCACAGAGGGAAAAAAACACCCAGCTCAGGAACTGCCTCTGTCTGTATATTTCTCCTTGGCTTTTAATTTCATGTCCAAGTTGGGCAAGCATATCAAAACGCTGACTGCATGTGTTCCTCAATGAGGAATGTGGTGTCCTATAAAAGTGACTTTTCATTAACAAAGGCCTGCAAGCAAGGCAGAGGCCAACAGAATTTGCATTACCTCACCTTCGTCTGTAAAATGTGGGAGTTCTCGCTGCCCTGTAGGGTTTACTATTGGGATTAAATTAGAGAGCCCGTGCCTTTGACCTGTTGCCTGGTAAACAGTAGGTGCTCAATAAGTGGAGGCTGTTATTTCTGTTGATATAACAGCTAATTTTGACTCAGGGTTCAGAGTGCTTTCTGTACATTAACTCTCTTAATTGATTTTGTATGCTCTGGAGCGCCTGCATTTTGGCCTTTAATCAGGGACGGAGCTGCTCATGAGAATGCAGGCTGTGCTCTGCTCACCTTCCTGGGGGCAGCAGCTGCCCCATCGGGATGAGAAGTCAGAAAACTATTTTATAGCCAAAGAAGAGTACCGTTCAAGTGCAGATTTCCGGGTCAGCCCCCAGGTTGCGCCCTAAGGCACCGCACTAGCACTGTGATGTCATCCAGAGTCTTGCTCTTAGGGGCCCTGTGCCCCAGTTAAAGGGAGACTTCTTTTTTCATGCGAGCACAGTGCTCAGAAAGGTCGCTCCCAGCAGAGGTCTCGTATCGCCAGCTCCCTGCCGGGCTCGATTTATTTAGGCTTCCTTTGAGGCTGACTGGCTGCGATGGACAATTTTTAGCCTCCATCCCAGAACGATCCGCTAAGAGATTGTCCTCTGCTCTCCCCTACTGCAGGCTTTGTGGTGAGTTCATGCTTCCAGTGCCACCCGAAAGCACCCGTTAAATTGGAGTTCAGGGCATCTCGGTTCTTGATTTGATCATGTAAGCCTTGAAACTTCATCTAGGAGGCACAGAAAAACCCTTAAAATTTTTGAGTAATCTGTTTGAACACCACCTCAGAAAGGATTTAACCAAAGAATATCAAACTTGGATATAAACACTTTATCAAAAACCAACAGAGAATTTCTCTTTAGCACACCAACCACCTGGGGCATTCAAGTTGTGGAGAAAACAGTTGAGGATCTACTGGGGAGACTGAGTTTCTTACCACGGCTGGTGGGAAGCTGTGGCTGGGAGATGCTATGGGAGGAGAGAGAAGGTGTGTACCGACCTGCCGACCTACCTATCTATCAAATCGGTTTCATGAAAGTGAACAGAGTTACCTGGTTGTACAGGTGAGGAACGGGTGATGCCCCGGGTCAGCCGGGCCCCTCTGTGCCAGCTGGGCAGTGGTGTTGGCTGCACCTCCCAGGCACAGTGCCTGGAGCAGATATGAAGGGAGGTGAAGAGGTTCTTTGCCTGGGGAAAGGGACGAGTGTTATTCAGTCACTGCCCTGCGATGCCTCTCGCGGACACACAGCAGGCACCCACAAAGCCCCTTCACCCCGGCCTCCCTACTAGGCAGGCCTGTTTGGGTACCTGTTTCTCCCTGACTTCTGCGTGGCAAAACCTTTAAAGTCTGCAGTGGCCAGCACGGTCCTCAGGAAGCAGACGGGGCCCTGAAGTCCTTGTCAGAGAGTGGAGCTCTGTCCGTTTTTCACATTTGTGTCTCAGGACGAGGCCACTCTGACGGTTGCTTGGCTCCCAGAGTGACCCGTGAGGCTCGAGTGGACCGGTGCCTCAGAGCCACCATGTTGCACCTGCCGGAGGGCGAGTTGGGAACAGAGGATGTGGGGAGGGGACCGCAAGGGCTCCGATGATTCTATTATGAAAGAACGAGAACAACGCCATTTCCTTTCAACCTCACGAACAGTCTGTGAGAATCATGAGCCACAGAGGAGGTGGGGACACACAGGCTTCCGTGAAGGGAGCGGCTCGCATGCAGCCCATCCCTGAAGTGAGCTCGGGGTGCGTCCTGCTCCTCGCAGCAGCTGTGAGCGCTGGCCTGTCGGCATTCACAGTCCTGTGGCGGGGCCTTTGCGTAGGCTGGTCCTTCTTCTCAGAAAACCCTCTCCTGGTCTGCCTGGCAGACTCCTACTCCCTCCTCAACACCCAGCTTAGGTGTCTCTTTCTCTGTGCAGTCTGCTCTGATGCTTTCCTCCCAGAAGCAGGGCTGATCACAGGCTCCTCGGCATCCCCACTGACCTTGAACGTACATTTGTTACCTACAGTAGTTCTCCCCTCCTCAGACTGTGCCTACAACCAAGTGGGCCCCCGGGCTAATCTGTTTTGTAGTGGTTTGTTTGTGTGAGCAATGACCCTCTGGTTTGTGAACTTCCTCTCTGGGGGTTCCGCAGATAGTAGAGTGCCTGGGTCACAGCAGTGGGTGTTCAGTTGTGATTAATGGAGTGGATGGACTCAGCGCAGCGGTCTGCGGGAAGGGTGGCTAGCTAGTGCTGGATGGTGAACTCAGGAATGGTGCCCTCACTGGATTCCACTGTGAGTGCTCATCCCCTTTGGGGAGCTTCCTTCAGGAGGATTGAGTTGTGGGTAGGTGAAAGTCAGTTCTTCGTGTGCCTTGAGTTCGGGGAGGGAGAGAGACTATTCAGTCTCTGTTAATTACCAGGTCAGGCGATGGCTCCCTGTGTGCCCTTGGGCGGCCAGACAGGCTCCCTGATGAATGTGCCTTGTGCTGCCCAAAGGTGGAGCAGAGCTCAGGGATCTGGGGAGGGAGCGAGTGGGACGGGAGGATTCCAGCCCCAGGATGCAAGCACCTGGCTCTCTGGTGGTCGTGGGTAGAGGGAAGTGGGACCCATCTGCTCAGGGTCCTGGTGAATGAAACGACAGCCACCACAACCAGAGCGAGTGCTTTGCTTTCTGATGTGAGGCTGGGCAAATGCCCACTTCCTTTAAAATGTCCCACGAAGAGCCCTGTATGTCCAGATGGCAATTTGCGGGTGAATTATTTATAACAAGATATCTTATGCATTATGCAGGACAGATTTAAATTATAAATTGGTCTCGCTTGGCAGTTTAGGTGGACCTCGTGGTGGCAGGCTTGAAAGGCTGACCTGTGGCTGGTTAGCGTTAGTGAGACAGAAAGGAGCGGGTTTGCCTGGCCCCACCTACAGCGATGCGGTGCAGCGAGGGGACCAGCTCCCAGGGCTTGGGGTACTGGGACTCTGTGGAGCCTCTTCTGGGTGGGCAGGAGACCGTGGAGGGCACTGTGGGCTGGTCTGGCTGGGGAGAATGTGGGAGGAGAGGAGTGCAGGAGACAAGGCAGGTGGAGGCCAGGGCCTGGGGGCCGTGCTTGGTGTGGTGAGGGGCGAGGAAGCCGCCGTGGCTTTCCTGCGGCAGTGGACTAGAGGCCCAGGTCTGGGTCAGTGTGGGAAGGTGCTGGGGAGCAGGAGCATGCTGGGGGCAGGGTGGTCTGGTTTCAGAGCTCGGGCAAGTCTGAACTTGGGGGGAAATGGTAGGAGTAGAAAGGAAAGGGCAGACAGGAGTTTCTTGGAGAAAGTGTCTTTGAGGCTTTTTACAGAATGTGGGTGATGTGGGGAGGTCCTTAGAGGGGACCCGAAAGACACCTTAGACAGACGTTGAGAAGTCCAGCTGGCGGTGGGGGATGGGAGGGAAGAGGTGGAGTTCAGGTTTGCTGTGTGGCACTGGCGAGGCCCGTACGTGTCTGTGGGCAGGGGGCGGGGGGCAAGGGATGAAAACCCTGGTGTTCACCCACCTGGAAGTAGAGGGGCCTGCCTGGGAGTGACCCTCGGGACAGACACCTGGAGAGGGGGTCTCCTCTGCTGCCCCGGCTGGACCCCTGCTCTCTGAAGGAGTTTGAGGCCATGAATTTGTGCTCTCTGAGTGCGCTGGGTTCCAGAGACCTTTGCTTTGTACTGGCTACTGTCTCTGTTGGTTGGATGGTGTGGCAGTTCCCAGGAAGGATCTGGCAGTAGTTCCCGAGTTCTAATGGACTGAGTAATTTGTATCTGTTAAAGGGGCGCAGTATCTGATCAGAGCCATTTGTTTCTGGTGTGGAAAGAGAATCCAGCTGCCGAGGTGCTTGGTGGCCGCTGTGGGGTCAGCAGAAGGGTTTGAGATCAAGCTGCCTTCTGGTCAACTGGGGACGGAGCCAGGGAGTTCACTTCTCCCGCGTCGCTTTTGGGAAAGTGTTTCCGTGTTTCCTACTTCCCCGCTGTCCACCTGTCTTGTCTCACTTGACCAAAACTGCAGCAGCACCAGGTACATCCAGAACTGCAAGCTGCTTGCCACGTGAATGCAAGCAGACAGCTTTCAAAAGGCCTCCGCACGCTCCTGGCCCGTCCAGATAGCAGTAGGTGTGTGGGTGCAGAGAGAGAGGAGAGTCGCGGGAGGGCCCGCCTCCTCCAACCCACGTGTGGAAAGTCACCCCTCTACCTTTCTCTCTGTTTGTTCTGAACTAGAGAAGTTACTTCACTCGTGTTTATAGTGAATGACAAGTTCTCCTTGGCTACAGCCTCACAGTGTGTGGTATGGCTGCTTTTCTGGGAGAATTTCTGACCTGAGCCCCTCCCTGTCTTTGCCCGCTCCCTGAGGCGCCCCTGGTCCCGCCCCCTTCGTGCTCTCGCTGAGCCCCTGTGAGAGCTGCGCTGGGCGCCGTCCTGGCCCTGTTACACTCACGGTCTGGTCTGTCTGGACGATTTTTCTTTGGCAGAAGTTGCAGTTCTGGACACAAAAAGATTGATTACAACTGGATGAAAAATACAGAAAATTCTTCAAAAATCCAGGAACGGAGCATCTTCAGTAGCTGTGGCATTATAACTACCTTGAGGTGAGACCCTGTGTGTCTCATTTTGGTTTTCTCCCCACATGAAATTGACTGTATTAGGGGCTCATTAAATATTTAATGAGTGATTAACAGAGATGTCTTCTTAGATGGAATTTAGTGCTGCCTTAAAGAAAACATCTAGTCTATTAAAATATTTATTGGCACAATAATAACAGTAATAGCCATTATCAAACATTGGGGGCCTGCAGTGTATCAGTTCCCATTCTAGATGTTTCTCCTTCCTGCACTCAGACCTTCTTCACACCCTGGCAAGTCTGGATTTTACACGTGAGGAAGAGAGAAGGCACAGAGGAGTTAAGAAACTTAACTTGGGTCACACAGCCCGTAGAGTGCAGGGAGGGTTCCAGCCTTGTCTTTTCTGATTCCAGAGCCTGCGCCCTTCATGTCTCCATGTGGCCTTGCTATTGACTGACCTTCAGCTCCTCCCACAGCCTCCGGTCAGGAAGCCTCTCAAGCAGGTTCTCAGTGTGCCTGGCAGAGAAAGGCTGGGTGGAGGCTCAGTTAGGTGGCTGCTTCTCCACGGCTGTCGTGTACTTTTGGTTTCGATGGGCCCACTTGTCTTAGGGTTGTATAGCCATTCTGTGCATCTTGTGACAAAACTGTGTCCTTTTAGTGTTTTTTTTTTTTTTTAAATCACTGCAGTTGATATACAATATTATGTCTCAGGTGCACACTCCAGTGATCCGACATTTCTGTAACTTACCAAGTGATCATCCCGAGAAATCACACCATTCTGACACTGTTTGTAGTTATTACAATATTACTGACTGTTCTCTCTGCTGTGCTTACGTCCCCATGACTGTTCTGAAGCTGCCAATTTGTGCTTCTTAGTCCCCTCTGCTTTCCCACCCATCCCCCAACCTCCCTCCTACCTGGCAACCATGAAAATGTTTCCTGTATCTGTGAGTCTCTTTCTGTTCTGCTTGTTTGTTCATTTTTTTTTTTAGATCCTGTACCTACTGCCATTTTATTGTTCATATTTTTTATTTTTTTCATTCTTCTTAAAGAAGACCCTTTAAGAA
Source organism: Phyllostomus discolor (assembly GCF_004126475.2). NCBI lineage: Eukaryota > Metazoa > Chordata > Mammalia > Chiroptera > Phyllostomidae > Phyllostomus > Phyllostomus discolor. The sequence goes on along the minus strand of NC_040915.2, from coordinate 10,659,533 downwards.
TTCATGTAATACTGGTTGGGTGGTGATGAGCTCCTTTAGCTTTTTCTCGTCTAGGAAGCACTTTATCTGTCCTTCGATTCTGAATCATAGCTGGTCTGGGCACAGTAATCTTGGATGTAGCTCTCTGCATTTCATGACTATTTCTTGCCACTGCCTTCTGGCCTGCAAAGTTCTGTCGAGAAATCGGACAGTCTTATTTCTTGTAGGTGACTAACTGCTTTTCTCTTGCTGCTTTTAAGATTCTCTCTCTGCCTTTAACCTTTTGTATTTTAATTATGACGTGTCTTGGTGTGGGCCTCTTTGGGTTCATCTGCACCTCCTGGACATGAAGGCTGCTGACATTTGGCAGGTGGGGAGACATTTTATTTCTATAGGATTGTGGCAATGTTGTGAACTTACTGCCCTCTGATGTGGTCAGCTCTCAAAACAGTCGTGGCTCTGCATTCACACTGTGAATGGCGGGTATTCACAACAGCAAAATGCAACAGCAAAGAGGATGCTGGTGGTGAAACAGGGCCAGGAGGGTGTTGCGAGTGAGACACCAGAATCTCTCCCTCTCAGGGAAGGGAGGGTGTGATAGTTCTGAAGCTGGACTCTGGCCCAGGTTGTATCCTCCTGTCAGGAGGAGGTGGACAAGTGCATTGTGGTTTTAAGGAGGACAATTGGAGTCAAACAAAATGACCATGACAATGAGACTGTCTCCCATAGGCTGCTTTCCACAAGCCAGCCTAGTGGTCTCAACCCTCTGTGAGAAGAATACATTGTGTTTCCATCTGGTCAGTGAGATGACCAAGAGGCTGGGCACCCTGCTCTGGCCCATGCCTGGAGAGTGACAGTCCAGTGATCTGGCTGAGCTCTTTCCGCGGCCCGTCCACACTGCAGGGCGGTGGGAACCCACCCTTTCCTGGCCCTCCTGTTTCCATCCCCACAGCATGCTTCTCTGATGCTCTTGTCTGCATCCAGCTTCTGTCCACCCTTGCGTCCTCTTGAGTGCTGTGGTCTTGGGTGGATCAGGGTCGTTTGTACCTGTTTGTGGCTCAGATGTGGCCACTTTATGAGTCTGCCACTGAGTCCCACATTGAAATTATGGCCTCCGCACTTAACTGGGTCCTGATGGAACTGGTTTCCCTGACCTAGAATGAAAGCTGTTCTTCATATGAAACTCAAGAAAGCATGCATCTTGGTAAAAGAGAAACATATGTTCCTGCCAAATGACTTGAAATTGATTGAAATGGATCAAACTTAATACTCTTAATGTAGTGGTGCTTTGGTGCCCACCTTTCCCCCTTTTTATTCAATTTATTGGGGTGACATTGGTTAACAAAATTACACAGCTTTCAGATACACAGTTCTATCATGCCCACTTTGATGTCAAGCTTTATTTTTTTACTTTTGATTTTAAAAAATATTTGACATTTAACAATGTAAGCTAGTGTCAAATATATTTAGACATAAAACATGTAACTGCATTGTTTTAAACAGTAGTTAAAACCAATATGTATAAGTAACATGGATGCTATGAATAGCAAAGGTGCCGAAACAAATTAAATTTCTTATCGCTAACGCACTCAAGAGCAGCGCTGCCTCTCGCGGCCAGAGCTGTTCCTTCTCGGGGAGGGCGCACCGTCCTCAGTTCACTGGGAACTGCAGGTTGTCTTGACGGTTTTGTCTTAACCACTCTGAAAGCTTTATGGTTTCTGAGTTTGATCGGGATTATTCCCAACCCCCTTTATGCCCAGCTCCCTTCAGGACGTGGGGCAGCGCTGGTTTCTAAAAATAGCTACCAGCATGCCTCTGTGGGGAGGGGAGTGGGCATGGATCTTGCATTTCGTAACAAGCCTCGCAGAACTGATTACGTCATAGCTACCGTATAATCGAATGGATGGCTAATGTGTGCCAGACCGTGCTGAGAGTTTTATTTGGATTTTTTAATGTAATCTTTTTTTTTTTTAAATTGCATTAAGAACACAATGTGAAATCTATCCTTTTAACTAGTTTTTAAGTGTGCAATACGTATATATTTTTTTTTACTTTTAATGACACCTTTCCTGCTTTTTGTACAAGTCCCACGTTTTCGTTTGGCAGTGGAAGAGACCGGGGGATGATGGAAGCATGACCCAGACAGAGCTGCCCCTCAGCTCTGCCCTGAGACCGCACGCTGGAGAGCCCAGGGGTGGGTGCTCCGCTTGATGGCTGACCCCAAGTCCAGCCATCTCCCTGCCCCTCACCTGCTGGGTGTCAAGTACAGGAAGGAAGCGACACTGCAGCCCCCGAGGCCGGTCTGTCCCCGAGATGGGTTCCAGTCCACCTGGAGCCTGAGGTTGACGCCAAGCAGTGCAGAAGCACGGCTCAGCCCAGTGCTACCGGACTCCTGCCCCACAGAACTGTGGGGAACAGCAAGGGCTGGTGTTGTAAGTCACTAAGCTGTGGGTGCTTTGTTATGCAGTAGCAGACACCTGGGTTCCTTTACTGGAAGTGTGACCCTTCCCTTCAGACCTTCCCCTAGGCCTCAGCTATGTCACCCTCCCAGGGCTCCTCCCGCCTCTTCAGCAGCCCTGGTCAGACTCCCCTGCCGGTGCTGCCCCTCTGGTCTGCCTCTGAGGGGCTGGCGTTCTAAGGGTTCTCTTCTCAGTGGCCCGCTCTCCGGAGCACTGTAACTGCAACCTTGTGTATATCCGTGGCTTCGGCCACACCGTCCTCACACAGCCCCTGCCCTTCAAACATGCTTCTGTTTGAGCCAGTCAGTGAGCGTTGTATCTCTTGACTGTGTATTTCCTGTGAAAATTTTCCCTCTGATCTCAGGCCCATACATGCACAGATAGTGCACCCTCAACATGCAGAGAACTGGGCTTAGCCCTTCCTTCCCTGTCAGAAAATGAATTGTGTCCATGAAGAGAGGCATGTTGAAGTCCTACCCCCTAGTACTGCCACATGGGACCTTATTTCGAAATAGGGCCATTACAGAAGTAATCAATTTAAGATCAGGTCGTTAGGGTGGGCCCCTCATCTAATACCACTAGTGTTCTATGAAGAGTGTAAAGTTGGGTGCATCATGGTAATGCGCCTACAAGCCAAGAATGCCAGTAATTGCCAGAAGACCACAGGAAGCTACAGGAGGGGCCTAGGACAGATCCTCCCTCACAGCCCCCAGAAGGAACCAACCCTGCCTTGGATGGTTGGAGCCAACCTCGATCTTGGACTTCTAGCCACCTGAACGGGGAGGCAATGCATTTCTGTTGTTTAAGCCACCCAGTTCATGATAATTTGTTACATTAGCCCTAGGAAACCAATATACTGTCCCCTCCACCGTTCATGTTGTAAACCTGACCTTCCTCCCACAGCCCTGTTCTCAGTGAGTGGGTCCCTCATGTCTGCACTTGCTCCAGCCAGAAACCTAAATTCTCAGCTCCCAGGAACCAGGCCAGCTTGAAGTTAGGTGCTCAATAATATTGACTCTTTAAGTGGGTGCCCACAAATATCACAGGTCTCTTGGCAATTATAGAAATTACCCCAAGGATGCATGGAGTTGAAATTAAAAAAAGATACAAATCCCAGGCATCTTTTATATCCATCCTGTCCCTCTGTACTTCAGGTTTTCTGAGAGGAACTATTGATTTCTTTCAGCCATGGTGCAGGCAAATACTGAGAGCCACATGTATGTAAATAAGGACTCAGCCGCCTGCCTGCCTTTCTATTCTTCAGAGAAATATCGATTTGCGCTTGGGAGAGTTACCTAAAAGTTCCCTTTTCACCAGTTTCTTCTTCATTGTGGACAACCTGGACTAGTGTGGAGAGTTACACAATGTGATCTCTGTAAGGAATTTTGCAAGTTGGGCTGAGCTCCTTATAAGACGTCGGGCGAGGAGGGCAGTTTCAGAGCTGCATTGATCTTAGCTGGTTATTGAAGTTGTTGCAAATGCTTACCTTCGTTTTTCCCGTTCAGCGGTGCCGAAATCACTGGCTGCGGAATTAAGAGTCAGCCTTCTGAAGAGATGTTGTGCTGCTTTTCTCTTGGTGGTATTTAAACAAGTTACCATGCTCCATCCTCTCAGAGCACCTGGATAACCCTTGGCAATGGAGGAGCAATATAATTGTTGGGATTTTATTTTATTTTGAAACTAATTCAATGCATTTCCTATACTGGGCCTATGCAAATTGTTTCTCCTTCTTCTTTTTCTTTGGCAAAGAAATTATAGTTGTGTGTGGAAGCCCCGAGCAGGGCAAAACGACATCAAAGTCAGCCATAATCATAAAAAGCACATGCAAATCTTTCGCGTTAATAATTCACATTTAAGCACAGGCACTGTGGACCCCTGTCTGAGGCTGCAGCAAGCAGCAATTTATTCAGCTTTAGCAAAGGGCAAAAAATCTCCAAGTTCAGATGTTCTGTTTTGGTCTTGCATTTGCTCTTTGGATTGGATTCAGGCAAATAATCAACTTTATAAATGGACATGTATGTATTTGAGAGGAAGGTCTGATCTGAGAGGGACAATAGCACATCTCAAATCCTGTAAGGGACAAGACTGTCAATATCACTGTCTCCTGTGGCCCCAATGAAACTACTATGTGAACCCCGAACTCCTGCATGTCTGCCTCCATCCCCTCCACCTTCCTTACATAAATATTTTATATGTTTCCAGAGAGAGGGGAAGGGAGGGACAAGCAGAGGGAGAGAAACATGGATGCAAGAGAGAAACATCGATTGGTTGCCTCTTGTAGGTGTCCCAACTGGGGATCTAACCAGCAACCTTTTGCTCTGTGGAACAGCGCCCAATTTACTGAGCTACACTGGTCAGGGCTCTACCTTACTCGCTTGTTCATTTTGTAAGAATTTACCGAGTGCCAGCACACGGTAGGTACTGGTGCTAGGGACGTACAGTGAATGAGATGAGCATGGCTGCCGTGGCCCATCGCGGCCTGTTGAGGCCCATTGCGGCCCGTCGCGGCCCTGCAGCATTAGCTTTCCTGAGAGCTGCAGAGGCCCCACTGCAGGCCTGCAGGGTCCATTTTAACAAGATCGTCAGGTGATGCCCATTCTGATAGAAGAGCAAGTCCCCACTGGTGAGTGATTACAGTGTGGTGTGGAAAATGCTCACCTGTGGGGCATCGTGAGGGGGCAGAGCAGGTGCTAGCTGCGGGAGGGGCTTAGGGAAGGCTTCGGAAGGAAGAGCCTGTTTCAGCTGACGTCAGGAGAAAGAAGCAGGAACTGGGAAGAGACTGGGTGGGGTGAGCTGTGGGGCCCTGTGTGTGCTCACACTCTGTGGGCAGCAAGGGTGGCCAGCTGGAGGAATGTGGGTGGTCTTTGTGGCTGGAGCTCAGAGCCCACCAGGAGACAGAGTGAAGAGCAGCCATTGCCTTTTGGAGGTTGTTACGCCCCAGAACACAGAGTTCGAATCTTCCCCAGAAAGTTGTGAGGAGTTACTGAGGCATTTAAATGGACTGGGGTTGCAGCAAAATCACTTTTGCTGCAGTGTGGGAGAGGGATTGGTGCAGGAGGACTGGCCTGCTACCCAGGCAACAGACGACAGGCTAGGACAAGGCTGAACAGGGGAGGTAAGTGGGTGCTTGTGAGACATGCTTAGGGACAGGTGGAGGCCCTGGTGCTGGGGCAGGGAAGAGTCGGTCAGCAGCCCCTCAGGAGGAGCTGTGCGCCGGGGCCCAGTGCCCAGCCTGGTAAGCTGTTCTGACTGTCACCTCCTGTGGACCGTCCCACCAGGCCCCTGCCACGAGGGTTTGGGTATTTCCTTTTCCCCCTGCCCCACATCTTCAGCATCTGGAAGACAGCACCATGTCTGGCACATTTTTAATTTCCCTACAGTGCTGAGCACAGGCTGGCACTCAGTGCTATCTGGGGTCCCCTTCTGGAGCTGTGCCCCCCTCTCCCAAGAGCTTGCCCTGAGGCAATTGGAGGAGACTCTTGGAGGAGAGTTGGCTGGAAAAGGCTGTGCTTTCCTGTTGGTTTGCCTTTAATTTAAATGATGACTCCCGTTTGTGTGGTGCTTCACTCTTCAGAAAGCACTTTTGTAACCACTGTCTCATTTGCATTTGGAAGCATTGTGTGTTCACAGCTCAGTGTAAATCGAGGCCTGATGATCTCAGCCTCTCTCTCTGCCCTGTTCTGACTTCGGGCCTTTTGACTTGCAAGTGGCAGCTGGAAGCAAGTTAGGGTCAAACAGTGTACAGTTGAGTGGAATCAATTCTGTCCACTTGGGTTAGCCATTCTAGGGAAGGACGGTGGAGAGGAGGCTGAGCGAGGTGGGGAACCGGTTCTCACTCACTCTGTGGTTCCGGTTCCCAGGTAACTGGGTCACGGGGCAGTGGAAATGCAAGCTCCCAGCCTTCCTGGGCTGCTCACGGGGATCCACTCTGCTGTGACTCAGGAGAGGGAGCCCAAAATAATTTGGTGCAGGAAAAAGTTAAGTTGAGGCCTTCCTAAAATTGCTTCTTGCCTGTCTAAAGGGAGCAAGGGGCTCTGGATGGAACCAACCTGGGTCTGAATCCTGGCACTGCCATTCCCTAGCTCCATGACCTTGGACAGCTTCTTAGCTCCTCCAAGTCCATTTCCTCATGATAAGGTGGCTTGGGACAGTCCCTCTTACACAGGTGTGTGAGCCCGGACAGGGCTGAGATGGGTGCTAACAGCACCTGGTAGAGCACCCGCACGAAGCGAAAACACATGTGTCTGCCAGTGCCCCGTCATCCTCCTGTTAGGGACGAGGCCTCTGTCAGACGGGAGGCATTGTGCTGGAAGCTGTTATAGAGTGTAGGACTTCTTGACCTCAGTGTGCAGGCACATCATCCAGGAGTTTGCTGAAGTACGCATTCCTGCGCTCAGCCCCCAAAGGGTCTGGTCGACCTGTAATGGCACCCAGTTGATTCTCATGGGGACCACATTTTGGGGAAGCTGAAGATGGAGCCAAAGGTAAGGAGCCACTTAGCCTAGGTGTTTGCTCAAATGGATCCTCAGCCCCATTCCAGAACCACTGCAAGGGATTCTCCAGAGGGCGGGCCTCCATTTCGGCCACACCGCAGGCAACTCCCAGGGTAAGGCATGTGTGGGCCACACTGGGCAACACAAATCACGTGACTCTAAGAGATTCGGCACAAGTTAAATTGGGCAGAGCCGAATGGTTGTTAGCACGGTGCCCCCAAGTCTGGTGTTTGCATTCCTTTTAAGTGTTGCATTATATTGTGTGACTTTATGCCATTTCTGTGTTTAGTCCATGTTGCTATTTAACTGTGGCTGTATTTTTCTGGGAGGAAATAGCATGTGTGGTCCAGGAGACTCTGCAGAAGAACTTTATGTCATTTGCTACTCAAGTCAACAGCACTGCTGCCTGGTGGCAGCTCCCAGAATTGCAAGCCCATGCTTTTGAGGAAATAGCAAAAATCCCATATTAAAACAGGAAAGGGGGAGAAGTCTTTGTTTTTTCTTGTTTTGTTTTTTTTTTTTCATTTTAAGTAAATGCCACTTTAGACCAGGTGAAACAGAATCTCTAGGGCTGAGATCCAGAAACCTGCATTTATAGTAAATCTTTCATTAAACCGTATGCCTGTTGTCTTTTGAAAACCTGTTACTCTGTTCAGTAGGGTTTCTTAACCTTGGCACCATTGACATTTGGACTGGAAAGTTCCTTGTTGTGGGGGCTGTCTTGTGCTGTGTAGGATTTTTAGCAGCATCCCTGGCCTCTACCTGCTAAATGTCAGTAGCAGCACCCCTCCTCATTTGTGAGAATCCAAATTGTCTCCAGCCATCGCCACGGGCGCCCTGTGTAGGGGGGTGGGGAGGGCAGGGCGCAGAATTCCTCCTGCTTCAGCGCCACTGCCTGACGTGTGCCGTGCACACCCAGCCCGTTTCAGAGCGAGCACATGTCACAGGGTCCCTTAAAGCTAAGCTGTGTTAACTGTCTTCACAAATGTAAATGACTTCTGACTTGTGGAGTAAACGTCTGGTTTTGTGAGCTTTGTTTTGGTTTTTAAGTGGTCACGGAGGAGGGTCCTGGAGATGGCCTGGCATTAATGACTCGCCACACGTGGACAGGGCGTGCCATTGTCCACACGGAGGACACCGTGTTCCTCCCTCTGGTTCACACCTCAGCTTCACACTGTTGTGCCCGGCAGCCTCGGAGGAGTAGGTGGAGGAGGTCCACCTCTTTCCTCTCAGAAATAATTGAATTCTGTTAGCTTTTCCGTTTGGGCAAAGGGCTGTTTGTTGTGTGACGTATACTTTTGTACAGCAAACACATATTTGGAAAGTGTCACAGAGGAGGGTCCCTGTGGGCCAGAGGATATACTGGGCATCCATGGGGATCGCAGTTGGTTAAATGAACGTGGCTAAGCCTGTTCTGCCAGGTACAGGCGAGCTCTCCGGTGTGCACCGGGCCGGCCTCTCTCAGTGCTGAGCACTTGGGTGTGGCACCTCCAGGGAGAGCCAGTTAAGTGGGGAGGGCGCCTCAGTGCCCCCGGTAGTGCGGCCAGTGGAGCCTCCTGGTCCTCTTACTCTGGGACAGAGGGTCTTGTTAGCAGGCAGATGCCAGGGAACCTGTCACGGGATGGGTGTGTAGGTGCTGTCCAGAGGGCTAGCTTATTCTCTGGAAGCAGAGGGATGGGATTGATCCTCAGGAGGGTTCACAGGTGTAGGCTTCTTGTTTGAGGTGGGGTTTCACGCTGCAGGGCTGAGGCTGGAACCTCCCATGTGGCTGTGATGGGGAGGGGAGATTGAGCAGAGGTAGCTGAGCGGATTGGAGAAAGCAGGGTGCTTACCCTGAGGCTCTTCCACCAGTCCTCTGGGCCGCCCTGGGACAGTCCCTGCCCTCTGCCCGCCTCCGTTTACTGTTGAGTAGGAGTGCTGAGCTCGCATCTCCAAGGCATTTCCAACTTCACTTTGTGTGGCTCTGTGCAGAGGAGGGCTGTTGCCTCTGCCTCTGTCCTGAGTGAGCCCGGACCAGAGGGTCCTGAGCAGGCAGGGGAAGGAAATGCTGAATAATTTCTGAGCTCAGTTTGCCCTCTTCTTTCCTCTCAACTCATCCTTTTCCCCTGGAGGTCTGCAGACACAGCTGGTCTCTGCGTCGGTGTGGACACTGAGGTTCGGCTTGGACGGGATGCAGCCAGCCTCCCCACCCAGCCCCTGGTGACTCATGCTCCTGCGGCTTCTTCCTTTGCAATTGTGGGGGTGGGTAAGCTTCGTGATGCACTTAGGCTTGATTGACGGCCCTTCAGCTCAAACTGACTTACCCACTAGCTCTCTAATGCCTGAAAGCCTGTGTCAGGAATGCAGTTCTTTTGGTTTATTACTTGGTCTGGCATCAAATCATTTATCTAGTGTTAGTTATTACATTTTTGTGTGAATCAAGTTCAGCTCATTTCCTGAGATCAGATTGTTCTGAGAGAGGCGAATACTGATACTGTGTTTCTGAGAGGGCCAGATAAGAACAAAGAGTGGAACACAGAGGAGGAACAGCAAGGGCACGTAACCCGCAGATCCGAGCTGGTCAGTGACACTTCCACTGCCCAGTGTGGCCAAAGGGCCAGGTTCTGAGGCCTCCTCGGCCACAGGTCTGTCTCGTCCCTGGAGACCCAAGCGTCTTTCATGTCCACCTGCTGTTCTCTGCTAGTTGGACACTCGAGCCAGATTTTATCTCAGTAATTCCTGAGGGTCCTCATTCCCTTCCAGCGGCCTCCTGTCTCTGTTTCTCAGCTCTTCTGCGGGGCACTCCTCTGTCTGGAACCTGCTTTGTCTGCTCCCGAACGGGCAGGGAGGATGGCACGGACTTGCCCCTTGAGGTCACCACTTTACCACCACAGTCAGTGGATGTGACAGAGATGAGCTGGGCCACTCAAGGGATTTTTATTTACCTTTTCAGTTATTTGTGGTGATCAATTTTAAGGGGTGAGCTGAAATAAGTGCCCAAGATATTTCTCAGTGACATAAGGAATAAAACGCCTTTCAGATTTTCAATTCTACTTTCTTCCGTTGGAAGAAATTCTTGATCTGAGAGAAGCACAGGAGTCAGGGTAGGCAGACTGGGGAGGAGGGGGCAGGGCAAGGCCGCTGCCCTCCGTGGCAGCGTCTTTGCCAGGCTCTCTGTGGAATGCGGGCCCCTCAGAATGTTGTCCGGACAAGAGGTTGCCTCCTCACAAAGTTTTCTCGCCTTCGGTCACCGCCAGGCCGGGTGGCCGTGTGCGCCTGTTCCTGCAGCCCTGGCTTCACCGTGGTGAGTCGCCTGGGCCAGGTGCGAGGGACAGGGTGGGAGAAGGGCAGCAGTAAAGAAACCCGTGGTCCAGCTTTAAAACCTGTCTCTCTCTCGGCTGACTGGGCCACAGAAGCCTTCGGTTTTCTTCCCTTGACACCATACGAGAAGGAACAGCATGGCTCCATGCAGCGGTTGTCCCTTGGGGTTGGCCATTCCCCACAGCACCGCCAACCTGGACTTTTTAAGCCTGCTGGGGCACTGGCAGGGGCTGCAGGCCGGGAACTGTTCTCTTCTTCCTCTCTGAGCCAAGAGTGAGGGCCGTGCGCAGCGCACTCAGGGCCCGAGGGGCCGCCACTGGGCCTTGCATGTAGGGGCTCAATGAAAATCGATGGAAGAAGTGAATAAAGGAAGGTTTGTTTTAAAATTATGAGAGTCTGATGAAACTGTTATGGTTCACCCCCAAAACCGGGGAGTTGACCAGTCCATTTCCTTTTGGCCACTGGTTTTTCGAGGTGGAGACCTGGGGATCGCGTGCCCCAGCTGTCTTCCCTGGCAGCGGCCTACATTCGTGTGTGTGGTGACATAGTGGCTTGATTGCAGGGGCATCTTGACATTTATGAAGAGGAAAGGCTCTGGGAGCAGGTTTTGTTTATTCTGAGCAGACCTGAGTACGCTGCTGCATTTATAACCACCTGCAAGGCCCCCCGAGCGCACGCACGTACCAGGAGAAGGTGGAACTTGCTTTTGTCTCTGAGACCTTGCCTGGAGGAGCATAAAGTTTCTGTCAAGCGTGCGCAGAGTACAGCCCTTGAAGTTGAGCCCCTCCAGGAGCCTGGATGTCACAGCAGCACATGAGCAGAGACAGTTAGGAAAGTGTCACAGAGGTGGTGCAGACTGACTGCCGAGTCCCTGGGTGGCCCAGGGCTGGGCCTACAGTCGCGGGTGGGGGGTAGGGCTCGGGGCAGGGTGGGGTGTGGGGTGCAGTGGGTCCAGACCTTGCAGTCAGACCGGGCTGGGAGACCCTGATCCTGCACTATTAGCTCGGGGACCCTGGGCAAGTCGCTCCACCCCTCCGGCCTCAGTCTGCTAGCACATGAGCTGAGTCAAGACCTGCTCCACCCCATCCTCACTCAGCCCTCACAGCAGCCATGTGAGGAAGTAGTGTTGTTGGTGGTATTGCACACATGGGGACCTGAGACTCGGGTAAAATGACCAGCTTTGGGTGAGAGCTAGGAAGTAGCAGCGCCAGGAGCCCAGGGCCAGTTGTGCTGACGCTCCGGAGTGTGGCGGTAACCACTCTCCCATGCTGCCTCTCACTGAGGACCTGCTTGGTGGGGGGAGCTACAGGCAAGGGCCCAAGGGGTCACCCAGAGGTCAGTGGGCTGTGCTGCAGCAGAATGACATTGCTCTGGGCTGTGGAGGAGGGCGCTTCATCCCAAGTGTACCGAGGTTCTCTTTTCTTGTAAGGATCGGGATAAGATCTCTTTCGGCATTGACAGCTGCAGATCGAAAGTCCCTCAACCGTCTACCCTCTCCTCCAATAACCAGGTATTCTTGGTTTCTCCTTTACATCAGTCAGTAAGTGGAATTTATGAGGAGCCGCTGCGCTGTGTGCTGCAGGCAGGTGGCCCTTGTGAATGTCACGGCACCTCCCACCAGGAAGGACAGGACAGGGGAAATCAACGTGTTCTCCACGCAGGAGCGCTGTGCAGGGCAAACCGGAGCTGGGCCCCAGGGCAGACTTCAGGCTTGCAGGGTGGAGAGGGTCGCCCGCAGGTTAGGAGCACAGCCCCCGGGACCCTTGGACTTGCTGTGGGAGGGGCTCAGTTGCTTCTTCAGGACACCTGTTTCACAGCCGAGAGAGCAGATCCGGCTCCCAGGCTGGGGGCCGGACCGTGGCTCACCAAGCAGAGTCTGGGCCTCTCTGCCCTGCCCTCCCCCTACTGGCCACAAGAACCCTTACACCATTTGTCAGGGCTCTCCCAGGATTGTCAGGCAAAATAATTCAAGTTCATTAGAAAAACAAAGGGACTTTAAGACAAAACCGAGAGTTCCAGAGGCAGTTCTGGCTTTGGGTGTAGCACCTTGGTGCAGAGGCCCGTAGATGTCAATGAACTTAGACGTGTAGAACATGTGTTAGTTCACGTAGAACACGTAGACGTGTTTGTTGAGTCTCCACCATGGGACAGGCCCTGCTGCCCACCTTGATGTGCTTTCTCTGACTTACCTTTTGAAATAACACTCCAAAGGCGTGCTACTCATCTTGTCTTACAGACGGAGAAACAGACTGTGGGAAATGCCTTGCAGAGTCACAGTTACCTTAATCAGTGGAGAGGCTGCCATGAGGAGCTGATAGTGGGCGGAATGCTTGCCATCACTTCACTCACCCTCTCCTGTAGACATACTTATTTGAAAGATAATTGAATACTTATCGAGGCCAGCAGGAAAGTGCCTTCATTGAGGAGGGCCAGAATTCAGTACCTTTGTCATCCAAGTCTGTGTGTACACATGCATGTGTTTGTGTGCGTGTTTGTATCAGCATGCTGTTGTAAAAATGCAGAGAACTGAATCCTTGGCCTCCGTGTGAACTGATAGCTATTCTGTGCCTGTAGTGGGATGATGGCTGAAGCTGAGGGGGCGTCTCTGCTCCTGGCCCTTGAGCTGTTTGGTGCCGGAGGAACCTCTGGAGGCGCGGGAGCCTGTGGAGTCTGAGGCCACAGCTCAGTACATTTAGGATTTTTGCGGCACATGATACAGAAAGGGAGGATGCTGCCCCATCTCTCGGGTTAAGGAGAATACCTAGAAGGTAGAGTGATAGAGCAGAGGAGGAAGAGTGGGTTTAGGCAACTGTGGTGGAACTGGGTTCTGGTCCGTAGAAACGTTGGCAGTGTGTGATCGGACCTGCAGGCGGGGCTGCTTAAGATTTTCCTGGGCCTGAAGCTCAAGGCTTTGCCATCTATAGCTCCACAGGTACACTTGGTGTTTCCACCGGTGAGGTCCTGTCCTGCTGTCCGGACACAACCTGTAGTTTTTTGTTTTCATCTTGGCATATGGAACTTCTGAAACTTGTGCCTGGAATGGATTTGTGCAAACAGCAGATGCTCACTGAGCATTTAGGAATTGAGTAGTTGGTGCAGGAGGTACTAACTGAGCCCCCACTGTGGGCCAGACAGTGTTCTGGGTGCTTGGGGTACAGTGGTGAGCAAGGTCCAAGCCCCAGCCTTGGAGAGCTCGCATTCTGGGCCCCTGAGTAGATCAATCCTTCTGGAGGCCCCACTGGGCTTGCAGCCTGTACACCAGCCCTGGGGCCCCTGTCTTTAGGAGCTTGTACTTGGAGCTTCCTCGGCCCCCAGTCCAGGGAAAGGAGATGTTTCGTTCCTTCCACTGTCCCCTTGCTCTCGCCTCTAGGCAGAGAGCTGAGGGAAGTAGTTCCTGTTTTCTAGACATTCTTTTTTTCTTTACTTTTTTTATTGTTTATTCAATTACAGTTGTCCCAATTCCCTTTTTACCCTTTTGCCCACCTGCACCTGCCCACTGCTCTCGCCCGCAGTCCCCTCTCCATTGTCCATGTGAGGCCTCCTTTGTGCGTGTTCTTTCACCCGTCCCTCCCCCTCCCCCTGCCCCGCCCCAGCAGCTGTCAGTCAGTCTGCTCCATGTTTCCATGTCTCTGGTTCTGTTTTTCTCATTTTATTTTGTTCATCAGATTCCACTTATAAGTGGGGTCTAGGCTCCTTTGGATGTGAGTCACAAAAACTCAGGCCAGGTTGAGCCAAAAGGAGAAATAGTCAGGAGGCCCAAGGGGCAGTCTGTGCAACCTGAGTGCTGCCTGCCAGGACCCAGCAAACGGCTGGGGGCCCAGAGGCCACTCTGTCTCTTTCCTCTGCATTTTTTTTGCCTTTCTGTGTTACCCTGCTCTCTCTTAAGCCTGGCTTTACCTGCTTCACCAGGTGCGTTGCTGGGACATGCATGACTGCCCCAGAGCTCTGGAATTCACTATCCATGTTTCAAAGGACCAGTGAAGGGAACAGTATTAGAAATCCTCATCATACGGTTAGGAGAGAGGATGCTGGGGCCCGAGGTCTGCCCGCAGCCCCAGCGGCTGTGGTCTGAGTGGGAAGGGAGGGTTCTGCAGTCCAACCAGGCTGCAGGGCCCACCCCTGTGCCAGGCAGGGGGGCAGTTCTTGGAGAAATGCTGACAAGCTGAGCACTCACCCTCAGTGGTTCCTAGTGGGCCGGGTGGAGCGAACCCGCTGTTGGCCTCAGGTTAGGACACGCCCTCTTCTGCCAGCAGACTGCAGGAATGGGGTCAGCTGACCCTCACCCTCAGTCTTAACACCCATGGTGGAGAAGCTCCTGTCCTGGCATGGTGCAAAGTATTTCTTGTTTTAGAGAATTCTGTGTCAGCACAGTACCTAGAGATCCAGTGTCTGGTATTTATCCTAAAGGATGGAAAATCGTTAATTGAGGCCAATAAACCCTCTGTTACGACAGCACTGTGTGCTCCAAGAACAAAAGCGCCCTTCTTATAGGGGAAAAAAGTGTGCAGATACGTGGCCTTCCACTCTGGGAACGGGCACCTTGGGGCTCGTACTTGCTGTGGGCATTCCCGTCGCTCGTGTCCCTGTGCAGTTGAATTGAACATGTTGAAATTTGTTCTGCAGTGTTAACAGCGAGTTGGTGAGTACGTGCACAATATGCGGCTCAATGAACGTCCGTGTGCCTTGTGCTGACCCCCTGGATGCACTGAGGAGAGGGGATGTGCTGACTTGGAAAGGGAGGCTGAGCTCCTTCAGGCCCCTGGGTTTTAGCGTCAGCCCGGGAGTGAGGAGTCTGCTCGGTCCCTGGGGCCAGGCGCCGCCCTCTCGAGCTCTGCCATTAGCTCTTCAGTTGCATTCCCTGGGTCAATTACTTCCTAGGTACGTTATTGAACAGATTTCATTTCTTCTTTTTAAATGTATTATTTATTTACTTTTAGAGGGGGGAGGGAAGGAGAAAGAGAGGGAGAGAAACATCAATGTGTGGTTGCTTCTCGTGTGCCCCCTACTAGGGACCTGGCCCACAACCCAGGCATGTGCCCTCACGGGGAATCAAACAGGCAACCCTTTAGTTAAGAGGCCTGTGCTCAGTGGACTGAGCCACAGCAGCCAGGGCTAGATGTTGTTTCTTAATTATGGAAGCAGTACATGCTCATGATCAAAATTTGGAACACACGGAGTATAAAGGCAAACGCTAAAATCTCCCATAGTCTCCTTACATAGAAGAGTCACTGTAGACATTCTCACGTGTTCCTCTCCCTCTGCTCCCTGAGGCCCGTGTGTGCCCGTGTGTGTGTCGTAACTTAGGTGTGAACTGATGCCTGGTGCTCTGTTTGTTGTGTTCTTTCCTACTTACCATGTTTCCCATATCATTAACTACTCGATGAAAACACTTCTTTTTATCTTATTGCTGTGCAACTTCATAGCATAACATCAGCCCTTTCAAGTGTACAATTCAATGAATTTTTGTAGAATTTTAGAATTGCGCAACTGTCACCACTATTGCGTCTGAGGACACTCCCCTCACACCGTGCCTCCCCCAAATTCTCCGAGTCCCCACTGCTAGCATGGTCATCTCTGTCATGTGTATTTTACCACGTAAACGGACTTGGCCACACGCCGCCTTGCATCTTGCTTCTTGCCCTGAGTGTCTCGATGGCTCCCTGCCCTGTCTGGGGCAGCCCAGAAGGCCAGCTTCCAGCCGGTGGGCCCTGTCGTGTGAGCGTCGCAGGCATCTCCTTCTCTCCAGAGAAAGGCGGGACAGAACCGGTGTCTGTCTTCAGGACCAGCCTGGCTCTCACCTGAGTGCCAGGAGGGCAGCGGTGACACGTGTTACCATGGTCGCAGGGAGAAAACGAGGTGTCTGTGTCAGCATCTTGTCGCCTTCCACGGGCGACCTCGTCTTAGGGTGGGGGTCACTGTTTCATGCTGCAGGCAGGCCAGGCTGCAGACATCGATCGTCACCCTGAAGGTCATCTCTGAATCCAGAAGGGCCAGAGAAGCAGTGTCTGTTTGTGGAGCACACGTGTGGTGACCAGGCAAGGAGCACAGGGACTGGCTTTGTGACAGAATCCTCCCACGCTCCTGGAATTTAAACATTTTTGTTCTTTCTTTGTATTCAGTGAATTGGAGAGACCTTTCTCAAACCATCCCCTTTCTTACGCGGAGCTTAAAGGACTGCACCCCACCCCCACCCCCACCCCTCAGTCCTGCTGGAATGTTTACAGCCTGTCTGCTTTCAGACAAGTGGAGATGATGTAGTTTCTTTTGGCTGGAGCCTTGTTCATGCATTTCAAAGAGGAAAGCTTTTTTAAAAGTCATCTATTCCATTTTATCTCAGCAGAAAAGGAAGTTTTTTTGGCTGTTGATACAGTTTATCATTTCGAGTCCAAGTTATGTATCTACATTGTTGGAGGCAAGTCTGTCTGTCAGAATCCGTGTATTCATTCCTGTGAAGACAGTGCATTCTGCATAACTCACAGTGTGAGCCGTGGAGCCTGGAAGGCCGGGAAAGGGCCAGGGCACCCTTGGCAGAGGCCCCCAGAGAGCAGGGCTCGGCTGGGCCCCAGGGGGACCTCTTTCAAACTCCCCAGTCAGGGTAGAAACTACCCCCCAACCCCCAGCTTCACTATAATCACCATGCTCTGGATGTGATGTTGATACATCCTCCCACTCTTGGTTGGTGGTTTTCTTCCTTTTTGAATCGAATGGGAGAGGCCACTGGGATTCATTTCCTAATGAATAGAGACGCTGTTGGGGAATACTGCACTCACACTCAGTGTTCACGAAAACTGGGTATTTATAGAGGCAGCACACACATGCCGGTTTTCCCCCAAAAGCAGGTTCCCAGCTTCGACTGGGTCACCGTGACTATTTCTTTGTTTCCAGGCACTTCTGGCACCTGGCAGACTGCGCGTGCCTGCCAGTACCAGTGCTTGAGCACTTGAATTCTACTCTCTTGGTCTGTAAATAAGATTTTCTCACTTGTGCTTTGAGCTCCTCTGTGTTTCTCCGGTCCGAGCATCCTCCGTCTGGAGTTGCCAGAAAGGCCAGAGCAGATGCCCGTGGTGGGGACTGCAGAGTCTTCCCTCATCGTTTGTGCCTGGCCTCCAGGGGCAGCCACCGCTCTGAGCTCCACCTGGGGGCCTGGGAGGCAGGGAGGGCTCTGCCGGCCCAGGTCTGTGGGAGGCTGCCGTGGCCCCAGCCCGTCCCCCTTGCTCTCATGCAGCTCTCTTCCCCGTCCCTCCTCAGCCGTTTCCCTCGCTTTCTGGAATACTGCACTGACCATATCACAGTTTCATGCCAAAGTCCTTTCCCTGCAGAATCCTGGCCTGGCTCTTGGACCTGACATTCCCAGAACCCCTTTGTTAGCCCCAACATGTGTTTCTGACATCTTATTCCCTTATCTCTAGGTTCTCCTGAGTTACTGTCCTACAGACTCAGCACGTTCTTTTGCCTGGTGGACTTCTCTTTATTTAGCTGGTGGTTACTTTTCTTAATGCATATCAGAATCGCTTGGGTTCGGGATGAAAAGTACAACCTCCCAGAGCT
This sequence comes from Phyllostomus discolor, assembly GCF_004126475.2. Lineage (NCBI taxonomy): Eukaryota > Metazoa > Chordata > Mammalia > Chiroptera > Phyllostomidae > Phyllostomus > Phyllostomus discolor. Next base: position 10,641,754 of record NC_040915.2, on the reverse strand, counting down.
TAAGCCGGTAGGTCAGGCTGAGGCCCCTGCGTCTGAGCTTTTACCCAGCACCTTCCTCAGGTGATCACGGATGCTGGCGGGCCTGGCCGAGGCCCTGGCTGCCTGGGAAGCCCCTCCTGCTCTCATTTGTACTTTCTCATCCTCAGTTTTTGGTAGGGCTCCTTATTTGAGATGTTCACTTTGCACTTAGCATATTCTGCCTTCGACCGTGATTTAAATGTCTTAGTATGTGCACACAAGTTATATGTATATGAAGAACTACCTATTTGCACAACAGTTTATAGTCTGGCAGTGCTACTCATAGTTATTCAGCTCCTACAGAGCACAGACCTTGCGCTCTGCACAGGTCATCTGGCCATCGCCCCTCCTACCTGACCAGCCCACCGTGGCTGTGGAGCACCAGGGGTTGGCTGGCTGTCCAGTTGCTGCAGCAAACAGACAGGGCTTATATGGAGATAAGCAGTGTTGTTTCAGACATTCAGGGAGTCTTTACTGAGTGCCGGTTTGTGCTTGGCACTCAGCTGGGTGCAGATGGTGAGTGAAGGCAAGTCCTCAGCAGGGCAGATGAGCCTCAAACCTCTGCAGAAAACGACTAATTGTGGCAGCTGCTGCAAGAGGCCTGGTGCCGGAGGAAGTAGCGACTGCCCCATGGGAAGGCCTCTCAGACCTGAAGGACCTGGGGCCAGTCCTATGGAGAGTGGAAGAGCGTTGCCCATGGAGGAGGAAAAGTGGGTGAAGGACTCAGCACCTCTAAGGCTGAAGGAGTGAGCCTGGGGGCCTGGGCTCATGTGAGGCCAGAGGGGAGCAGGGCCAGAGTGGGCCCCTGGGACTGGGAGGCTGCGCCCAGGGGTTTACTTGGCCAGCAGCTGGAGGGAGGTACCTTTGATGCAGGGAGCAGTGTGATCAGAGCGGTGGAGACCGGAATGTGTACCAGACAGCCCTGTGTCAACAGGAAAGACGGGCAGGGAGGAGCGCTGAAGGCAATGAGGGCTGGTGCGGGGTGTGTCTGACGGGGATGAGGCTGGGCAGCTTTTCAGGGGCCGCCTGGCTGCAGCACCATGTGCCCAGAGAACGAGCGGGAGCCTCGTGGCTGCTGCTTGGTGGGTCCTCCCTTTGCCAGGATCCAGAAGATCCTCAGGTTGGCAGGCAGCCTGCGGTTCCCCTTGTTCGGCTTCCCCGTTGGGGAGACAGCACGAGAGGGCGTAGTTCACCGGGACCTGCAGCTTCTCCGCTCGCCTGCCTGTTCCTTTGTCTCAGACTGAGGGATGAGAGACCCTTATCCTCTGAGACACAGCGTGTGAGGTACAGCGCAGTGAGGAGAGGCCTCTTTCTGACCCCTAGGGAGTCACAGTGGGTGCCCTGGAGGACCAGGAATATGAAGCCCGCCTCCACCACTGTTTGCTGGGTGGATAATTTTGGGCAAGTCGCTGAACCTCTCCAGACCTCACCTGTAAAATAATAGCACTGTTGGCTACCTGGCAGAGCTCTCACGTGAACTTGGTGGTGTGACGTGCGCAGTTCCTGTCGCTGTGCCTGACGTACTGGTGCTCAGTGCACGGAATGATGACAGCACATGTGGCTGAGTTATACTTGGGAGGCGACTCCCTTAGGTGAAGGCTGCAATTGTCGGGGTGAACGGTGGGCCACGCAGGTCTCTGCCAAGATCTAGAGACTGAGGGGGCTGGTGGAAATCATTAGTGGATGTGGAACTCTCGTAGGTGGCCTCACTTCTCCATCTCTGTCTCCTTGGCCTGTGCCTGGCAGGCAACAGTTACTCACCGTGTGTTCTCGAAGTGCTCCATGGGTGGATACTTTCACTATCAAGAACTTAAAACAGTTCTACCTCCCCAAGTACCAGGCCTGCATTGCCATTCATTTTTAAATTTATGCTTCTAGCTTTCCATGTGTATTTTTCCCAGTGCATCTGAGGATAGATTTGGAGCAGGTTCATGTTGAGATCTAAGAGAGATGTGGCTTTAAAATAAGTGTTGATGTGTTTTAAGGAGTGAGTTTCACTGGCTTTATCCTAATGTGACTACAGAGACAGCGCTAGTTTGCATTTTGGTTGAAGGGGCTGGAAGGTGCTGGGAAACACAGGAAGATGGTGGGTAGGCAGCCTTCATCTCAAAAGTTGCCCACAACTGGGAATTGTAATTGCTATTTCCATTCCCACAATGCCTGGATCTCTGATTCAGCCAGCCAGCCAGCCAGCCAAACATACCGGCAGCAGAGATAAAGCAGGGAAGTGGCAGAAACATAAATATTATGAATTGGGCCCATAGGTCATCTCTTAGCTGCTGCACTCTGGGCTGCTTGTTGTGATGAAAGAGCTAATTTTCAGGAGCAGCAGCCTGGCGGGAGGCCTCACAGAGCCCGGTGACACCCAGCCCTGCTTTCTAGGCAACATGCAGTAATGGCCGGTCTGGCTCCAGCCTGATGACAGATTGATCCCCACTGCGCCTGGCTGAAGGCCAGGGGGTCTCTCTTGTAAACACACAGATAGGAGCTGCTGTGAAGCTTCCGACCCAGCGACGGTTTGTCCTCCCACCACTGGTCCACCCTGCTGCGGACTCAGCGAGACCAGAGAGCTGTGGGAGGGCCTCCTGCTCGCTGTGTGGGGTGGTGTCTGTGCTCAAAGGGTTGCGCTGCGTTAGAGGAGCCCACGGAGGGGCCCTTGTGGGAAGGTGCCGCAGGGCCCGGGAGCACACCACCGTCCTGTGTCTCTGCTCCCCCTGGGGCCCTCCTTCAAATCAGTCCCCTTCCTATTTTCAAAGGAGCATTTCTTCCGGTCAGACATTTCCCTACGGCTTGGTTTTAGAGACTGGATGTTGATGCTTAGTGTCTGAACAGCCCATGGAAAGCTGCACTGTTAAGTGAGGATTTGCTGGGGCCCCTGTGACACTGGGCAGCTTTATCAATCAGGGTTCTCCAGAGAAGTGGGGTTCGTAGGTCAGAGATATCTCACTAACTCTAGCTCTGTCCGTAAAGTAAGGCATTTGCTCATGAAATTATGGAGGCTGAGGAGTCCCAACATCTGCAGCTGGCAAGCTGGAGACCCAGCAGAGCTGGTGCTGTGGCCTAGTCTGGGTCTGAAGACCCGAGAGCCAATGGTGTAAGTCTCTGTCCAAAGGCTGGCGGGCTAAAGATCCAAAAAGATCCCATTTTTCAGTTTAAGTACAAAGGCAAGAAAAGACCAATATTCCAGCACAATTAGTTGGGCAGAAGAAATTCCTCTTATTCAGCTCTTTTTTGTATAAGCTCTAGTCAGACCTTCAGCTGATTGGATGAAGCCCACTCACATTAGGGGCAGCAACCTGCTTTGCTCAGTCCACTGATTCAAATGTTAATTTCACCCATAAACACCCTCGCAGACACACCCAAATAATGTTTGCTGAAACGGCTGCACACCTCACGGCCCAGGCAAGATGACACACAAAATTAATCATCACAGCATCCAAAGGTTGATCTGGGGGCAGCCTGCCAGCTTAGAGGATATTTATGACTTTATATATAATTTCTAATTCCCAAAAGACTCTCAAGAGCAAATAATTTTTAAAAAAACACGTGGTATGTGGAGGTGGCATTTAGAGGTAGTGACGTAGAAGGCTTGGGTAGGTGTGAGCGCCTTCTACCACCTACTAGTCGTGTGATCCTGGTGAGCCTCCAGCCTCCCTGCGCTTCATTTATCTCAGCTGAGAGTGCACAGGGTAAGCGCACCTGCTCCTTACCGTGCTGAAGAGTAGATAAAATAACAGACGTAAAGCCCGTTGCCACAGCCCGCAGTGTTCTGGCTGCTGTTGTAGCTGTGCTCTGCCCTGAGGAGGGGGTGGTGACGGGTTGGTGGTTACGAAGGGGTGGCTGAATGCCAGGTGTGGTGTGAACTGCTCTCTGCGCGAGTTCTCCCATGTGGCCTGTCTGCTGGGGAACTGGGTTCAGGTCTTAGCATCAGGTCTCTGCTTACCCCACAGACCACATGGCTCATGTTTGCTCTTCTGAGATTTTTCTTTTGTCATTTACATGAGATGAGATTGATTCTTTTTGTGGAGGAGCTAGGTCACCACTGGCATGGCCTTGGCCAACTGTCACTGTTCCCAGGCCTGTCTTCATCTTGCTAGCCCTATCCCCAGAGTGCAGGGGAGGATGGCGCTGAGAGGCAAGGGCCCTGATGATGACTTGGCCCAGGGAATGAGGTCCCTGACCCGGGGACTGGAATCCATCTGCCATCCAGCTGGGCTGGGTTTACAGATTGTGAAAAGTTTTGTATTCACTGGTCAGTTCAATTGTGCTTCACAGCTGGTTCTCCAGTTACCAGCAAAGAGGAGTTCAGCTGTCACTTGGATGTCAGGCAGAAGAAAGAGCTCGGGTGAGTGGCTGCTGTTTCCGCCTCAAATGGCCTCACAGGTGGGCAGGGACAGTGGACAGTTAATTGCAAGTCGTGATCTTAAGAATCTGAGGAGTCTCTGCAGGAACAATACATCGTGTTCTTTTTTCTTGCCAAGGCATTTCCTCCCGTTTCTTTAGCTTGAGAATCTGGACTGTTTCCCCGGCTCTGAAGACCGACTCTAGAAAAGGCCCGGGGACGTGGCTTCCCCGCAGCCCACGCTGGCAAACGCCGTGTGTATGTGCCAGGGCTTCCCTACTTTGATTTTAGTTCATTTTCTTCCCTGCAACAGTGGGAACTGTGTATTTTTTTGTTCCCTGCTTACAGGTGAGGAGATTGAGGCACAGACTGGTTATTGGCTTTGCTTGAGGTTATATAGCTTGAATGTAAAATTAAGGCTTATAATAGAGAATGTGCTGGCAGATTGGGGTAGGAGCCCCGGGGACCCACTCAAAGTGTCGTTGAATGCTGGCCCCCTGCTCTATGTTTCCTCCCTCTCTCCTGGGAGGCTGAGAACAAGTTCTGCAGCCGAGCTCTCTCAGCTCCCCGTGGCACAGTGGGTGCCGTCGTGCTGGCTTTTGCCAGTGTCATGGGGTAATTAAGGCTTCGTCATGTTCTGTTTAACGTCTAGACTCTTTCTGTGGGTTGTTAATAAGATTATGAAAATAAACCTGTATTTTTATATTACAAAAATAAAAGTCTATTAGAAACTTTTAATTACAGGTTTTGGCTAACATCAGTTTGCATTATTGGGATGTCCCAAACAGTGATACTTGCAGCTGGCACTTACTAAGCACTTACTCTGGCCAGGGAGCATATTAGGTGACTAGTGAATGAAATCTTTAAAACAACACTGTGTGGTCGGCATGCCTGTGGCTCTCATTTCACTGTTGGGAAGCGGTGGAAGTGGGATGGGAAGCCGCCCTTACTGGGGAGTTTGTGTTCTTAACCATGGTGCTCCGTGGTGCTTTTTCTGAAAAGTTCCATGTAAGTCAATGATGAATGCAAATGATTATTTTTTAGAATGCAAGTGAGGTGTATTCAGAGTGAGGCTCTTTTGAACAATATCTCATCCAAAATAATGAGGTTTAATGCGATATGCATTAAAATGCACCCCCTTTGAGGGCATCCCAAGAGAAATTACTTGGTTGATTTTTACAATGGGCAAAAAACACAGTGGCATGATAGATGAGACAAATTCAAGTAATCTCTGGATTAAAATTCTGAACAGTCAAAGAGTATCTCGCACGAAAGGTTGAATCTCCTGATAAGCTCCAAATGATATTCCCACCTTACTTAAGAATATGTGTTGGCAGCTTTAACAAGATCTTGGCACATTCTAATTTGAAATTTATTACAAGATGTGTGCATGCTTAATGGGAGCTTAATTATTCATATCCACATCTTTCTGACAGTAACTAACTTCAGCTGTAGATAAATTCCTGGTGTCCTGGGAAATCCTGGTTTCTACTATTGAAAAACTCCAGTGAAAGGAAAATTAAATGCATATGCAAGACATGAGCTAGGACAACCAGCTCCGCTGAGGCAGGAGCTTGGCACGAGTAGGTCCCCATTTCCCTTGTACGGAATTGCCCACAGAGCTCTTCCATGGCCCCGGACTGGGAGGCTGGCTCTGGAATCAGGCTTCCCTGAAGTCAATCCAGTCGTGACCTCAGGGTGGAATTCCCCTGGGCTGATTTCTTCAGCCTTTCTGCATGCAGTAAGGGTCCCTAATGCCTCTCTCAAAAGGTCAGTGGGAGGCTGAATGGAAGCCTCTGTGAAGTAAGGAGCACAGTGAATGGTACAGGAAGCACTGAGTGGAAGCCACCTTCCTTCCCTTTCCTCCCACCATCCATTCCTTTGAATCCATCTATCCAGAGCTCTTGAAGAAAACACAATGGTAATTATTTTCTGTAGAAAATAAAGGAAGTATGGATCAATGAGATGCTGATGAAATGTAGGGAAATAGACACTCCCAGATGCTGCTGGAAGATGCTGTGAATTGGCACGGCCCTTTTAGAGGTCCACTTGTTGGTAGCTATTGAAATAAAAGGGCTCAGGGCCTTTGCACTTGCCATTTTCTCTGTCTGGGATGCTTTACTCATCCTGGTTGGAATGGCTGGCTCACTCTCTCTTTATTTCAGCCCTCGACTTAAATGTGATTTTCTCAGAGAGGCGATGCTTAACTCTCCCATGTAAACTAGGAACACTCCACAGATTATTCACCCTACTTGGTTTTCTCCACAGCCCTGAGCACTCCCTGGCATCTCTACGTGTCTCTGTGTGTGAGTTTGTGTGCCCATCTCCCCTTCAAGGTCAGTTCCAAGAAGACAGGGTCTTTGAGTTGTTTGTTGCTGCAGACCCAGTACTGAGAGCAGTGCCGTGTCTGGCACAGAGTGGGTAATGAATACAGAATTGTTGAGTAATATGATTTCAAGGTTCTCACTTGAAGTTCTGTTTGGGCAAACACTCTGCAGAGCTGGGCTATTAGTGCTCAGGAACCATGTATGTGCTACTATTTGAGCAACAAGGTAGGTGCTGTAGAGGAAGGAGTCTCAACACAAGACTGGGCTCCCTTGATGAGGAGGGGCTGGGGTGCTATGTCCTGTTTTCAAGGAACACAGGACAGTGGACACAGGTGCTAGAAAGCACATGGCTTGTCTATGACAGGTGAAATTTTTCCAACTTGAGAAAGGGTTACAGGCAAAGGGAGGGCCTGTGTGTTTTTATGTGTCAATGATGTATATTGAGAGATAAGACCATAACTGGCTGGTAAATAGTTATTTTTTTAATCAAGCATTTTATTTTCACTATTTTAAATTATATAAATTATTAACATTTTTATTTTAAAAGATTTTAATATTACTCACACGACTGAAGTATCTTTACCACCTGTCACCCCAGCTGCCCCCACTTCCTCCTTGCCCAGAGGGCAGCGCTGTCCTCTGTTTGTCCTGTGCATGTCCCAGCATCCTGCTGTGAGCTTACACACGTCCCTGTTGAGTCAGGGTCCGAGTGTGGGAAGCGCTCCACTTCCCTGATGAGCGCCGATCCCTCGGGCTGTGTGCAGCTCTTGAGTCCTCACACTTTTCTGTCTGGCTTTCCAAGTTGGGTGCCTTTTATTTCTTTTCTTGACTAATTCCTCGGGCTAGGACTGCCAGTCCTACATTGAGTGGCAGGGCTGAGGGTGGGTCTTCTTGTTTATTATCTTAGAGGAAAAGCTTGCAGTTTTTTATTGTTTAGTATGTAGTTCTGGACTTTTTGTGTATAGCCTTTCTTATGTTGAGGTAATTTCTTTCTCTTCCTAATTTGTTGTGTGTGTATATATATATATATTTTTGTCATGAAAGGGTATTGAATTTTGTCAAATGATTTTTCTGCACCAACAGAGATAGTCATGTGGTTTTTATCCTTCATTCTGTCCGTCACATTGGTTGGTTTTTAATAGCTGAGCCATTCTTGCATGTGAGGGGTAAATTCCACGTGGTGTATGGTCCCTTTAATGTGTTGTTTAATTCAGGTGGCCAGCATTTTGCTCAGGGTTTTTGCATCTATATTCATCATGGACATGGGCCTATAATTTTCTTTTCTTGTAGTATCTTTGTCTGACTGTGTATCAGGGTAATGGTGGCCTCATAAAATGAGTTTGGAAGTGTTCTTCTTCAATATTTTGGAAGAGCTTGAGAAGGATTGGTGTTAATTCTTTTTTAAATGTTTAGAAGTCTCCAGGGAAACCATCTGTTCCTGGGCTTTTCTTTTTTGGGGGCGGCTTTTGATTGCTGACTCATTCTTCTTACTCATATTGGTCTGTTCGGATTTTCTGTTTCTTCGTAATTAAGCTTTGGTGTGCTGTGTGTTTCTAGGAATTTGTCTATTTCATTTAAGTTTTCCAGTTGGTTGGCTTGCCATTATTCATAATACTCTCTTAAAATCATTTTTATTTCTATGAAACCCATTAACTTAATTTTATAGTTATTTTTGTATTTTTGCCTTTCCCTCCTACACCAGCATCTAAGGTGAGTTATGCAATCAGCATTCCAGGACTCCAGTGTCCTGTATCTTTGTGCACACTTACTTTTACTAAGCTTTGTGCTCTCATATGTTTTTGAGTTGCTCTCTAGCATTCTTCCATTTCAATTTTCAGGACTCCCTTCAGCTGTTCTTGTAATGCGAGTCCAGTGGTGATAAACTGCCTCGACTTTTGTCTGTCTGTGGTTTGAAGAACAGTTCTGCTGGATGCAGTGCTCTGGGTTGGCAGCTGTTTTCTTTCAACATTTGGACGTATCATCCGAGTGCCTTCTGGGCTGCAGGCTTTCTGTGGGTAAACCCACTGGGGTCCTATGACAGCTTTCCTGTACACGGTGCGTTGCTTTTGATGTTTTCAAAAGTCCTCGTTTGTCTGACTTTTGGCAATTTGATTATAATGAATCCTGATGTGGACTCCTTTGGATATATCTTAGTTAGGATCTCTTGGACTTCTTGAATCTGGATATTTATCTTTTTCCCCATGTTTGGGAAGCTTTCAGCCATTATTTACTCAAATAAGCTTTCTGCCTACCCCCTTCTTTTCCTGTGAACCTACAATGTGAGTGTTGGGCATCTTCATGCTGTTCCATAAATCCTTTCTTCGCTCACTGTCATTGTTTATTGTTCCCTCTCACCAGATACTTTCCTTAAGTTCTTTGATTCTTTCTTTTGTTTGATCAAGTCTGCTGTTGAACCCCTCTAGTAAATTTTTCATTTCATTTATTGTGTTCTTCTGTTCTAGAATTTTTATTCATTTCTTTTTAAAATTCTCTATCTGCTGATACTCTCATTTTGTTCATTTTCCTGAGCTGGTTGAGCATCTCCGTGAGGGTTGCACTGAATTCTTTGTCAGGTAGTTAATGTACTTATTTATCGAGGGCTGGTTTCTGGAGATTCGTTTTGTTCTTCCGATCGGGCCATGTTTCCATTTTTCTTCATGTGCCTTGTAACTGTGTGTCAGGATCTATGCACTGGATGAAACAACCGTTTCTCTCAGTCTTTTTTTTAAAGATTTTATTTATTTATTTTTAGAGAGGGAAGAGAGGGGGAAGAGAAAGAGAGAGAAACATCAATGTGCGGTTGCTGGGGGCCATGGCCTGCAACCCAAGCATGTGCCCTGACTGGGAATCGAACCTGCGATGCTTTGGTTCGAAGCCCACACTCAATCCACTGAGCTATGCCAGCCAGTCACTTCTCTCAGTCTTTACAGACGTGCATCGTACAGGGAAAAGAACTTCATCAGTCAGTGGGGCTGGAGACTCTGGGAGCTGCTCCACCTTTCCTGGAGATAGGCAATCTCTGGGCATGTACATGCAATCCCCCAATTAGAGAGGGTTACCTCTTTCATTTTAAGGGGCTTGTTGTTTCTTGATTTCCTCTGGGGCTGCCAGAAGCCTTTTTGTTCCCTGTGGGCCCCAGGTGCGAAGCGTGCGCCAGTTCTGTGAGCACTCTGAGTCCCGTGAGATGGAAAGCAGTCCCTCAGGCAGACTTCCCCAAAGCTGGAATACGTGATGCATGCTTCAGTTTTCTTTCTTCAGGAGGAGAGGCAACAAACTGGGAGCTTCTCCCCCAAATGCAGTGAGCTCTGTCAGTTTCTGTTTGCAGTATTACACGTTCTCTGGCGTTTCCATAAGCTGCTGAGCTCTTTTTCATGTCCTGTAGCCCCCAGGCATTCAGAACTTGCTGTTCCTCATCAGTGAGGAATCGGGCAAGACAGAAATCGCTCCTGTGGTGGCCCCCTAAAACGCCAGAGCATTGATATGTGTTTCATTCTTTTCTTTCCTTCCTGAAGGCAAAGCCACAAGTTGGTCCTTTCCTCTTAATTTTGAAGAGTGTCAGGTTGAGGGGAGAGGCCAGCATGTTTAACATGAAACAACTTTTCTTACCTGTTTCAAGGCAGCTGTTCTTGGCTTCCAATTTGCCTCGGATTTTCCAATCGGTTTATAGAATGCTTACAGAGGCTTTTTGCATTGTATATTAAGTTGGCATTTCTGTGGGGAACAAAGTATGGGGCATCCTGCTTTACCATCTTGCTGATATCACTGAAACACAAAATATTATTTTATGGCATTAACTAAAATTGTAATCCTGTGTCACTCTGGTGGTGGCATAGCTAGTTTCATAATTGACATTGTCCCAGAAACCATTTACAAGTTTTAAAAAGACTCTCTCTTCAAGGGATGTCAATTTACTTATAATTCACAATAAATGTATTGGGAAAATGTGTTGTGTGAAAGAAAGGGGTAATGAATGGCTTTAATAGGGGTCTTATCCGATGCACGGCATATAGTGTTGCTTGCAAATCAATTAAAGGCCAAAGGAAAGCTCAATCATTGAACTCTCTCTGGGTTTTTCTTACAGAGAGCTTTTCTTCCAAACGCAGTTGCCCTGGGAATCCATGAATCCTCAGTTCTCTGGGGAGAGGCAGCTTAAAATTCAGCTGGGTAGTTTTCAAAAAGACTCCATAACCTTTGTGATATATGGCCTGGGAGTTTGTCTGCTTGCACTTCCTCCTTTTTCTGAGGCAGATATTGGAGAAATCCTGAATTGCTGAAGTAGAGAAAGTGACTTATGTTTTTAGCCAAGTGCTTTGGCTCGAAAATTTTAGGAACTAAAATGTGAATTGTGAGCCCTGGGCAGAATAGCATCCACAAAACCTCCTTTGTGACTGAGCAAGTCTGTAAATGAATGAAGTTTCATTCCCTGTAGAGAAGCAGGTGAATTGGTCAGAAAATTCACATTATTGAGTGTCTCTGCCCATGGCAGCGTGTCTTGAGGTTAGGGGAAAAATTTGTCTCGACCAGATACGGTGCCCACAATGGGCTTGCTCTGTGCTTCCCCAAGCATGTTCTGCTTTTGTTTTTAAATATTTTTTAGAGAGGGGAAGAGAGTGAGAAAGAGAGGGAGAAAAACAGCAATGTGTGGTTGCCTCTCACGTGCCCCCAACTGGGGACCTGGCCCAAAACCTAGGCATGTGCCCTGACGGGGAATCCAACCGATGGCCCCTTGGTTCACAAGCCGGCACTCAATCCACTGAGCCACGCCAGCCAGGGCTTGTTCTGGTTGTTAGAGTCCCCGCTTTTCTTGTAAGCACCCTAATTGTAACAGAAGGAAAATTCAACAATAGTTAATGTTCGTTTCATCTTTGAATTCCTTTCTTGACAGGGAGTGGTTTTCTTAGTGACATCCCGAATCCTTTTCTTTTCCCATGTCCGATCTACTCGGCCATCTCAGCAACTGCCCGGTTCACCGCCCGGCAGAAGCCCAGGCACAGAGAGAGCCGCCTTGAGTGCGGGCGCCTCTTCTCAGGGTGCGGAGAGCGGTTCCCAGGAGGGAGAGCCAAGGAGACAAAGCCCCCCCTGCCAATCCGCTGGTTCACACGCTTGTTGCCTGGAAATAGGAATTCTACTCGACATTCTAGACTCTAGAGCTATACTTTTTTTATTATTTAAAGGCAGCTTTTCCTTTCTTCTCAGCTTTTTGACAGCTAGCAATTTAAATGAGCTGGGTTTCTGGATGGCTGCAGAAACCCTCCTCACTCACATCCAGTGTCTACCCGTCAGGTGCCGCACGGCGCTGCACGGTGCAGGCGGCGAGGGACAGCTCGTCAGAGTCGCCCTGGCGGAATGTTATGATAGAAAACCGGAGGAATAGATTACATATTTATGTGGCCTTTGAAAATGCAGCGGGACAAGAAGATTGCTTGTAACATATGCAGTTACATTAAATGACTGTTAACGTTCGTTCGCCGGCGGAATGTCTGGTGCATGCGTTGGTGCCTGTGTGGATTGTGTGGCTTGAAAAATTAATGAGACTTTTAAAATAATCAAGTGAAAAGTATTTGTTACCCTACATTCTGGTGAGCTATCAAAACAAAACTGGGATTAACTCACAAAAATAAAGTATCTGTCAAGGGAAAGAAAAATACAAGTTGTGGGGTGGGGGGATTTGTATCTATGCAGATGCGAGAGGAGAAAATGCGCCTGTCGAACCCGGGCTTCGCTTGTGGGTTACGGCCGGCGAATTTCCTCTTTTGTCATAAGTGTGTCGCGCTCTGGAGGAAGGAGGCGGCCTTTGCAGGAATGTTTTACTTCTGCGGGTGTCAGACTTTTCTCCAGCCTGCTGACCTGTAGGGCTGGTTTGCAGATGTGCCTCTATTTCCTGAAAATGGGAGGTTTTGAAGATGCTCTTTTCACAAGGATAGTTTGACTCTGGTGACGGTTCAATCACACCATTAAACTTTTAATTTTTTTAACATTCTCCCCTGACTGTCATGAAACTACCCTCCATCCGTTTTTTAAACGCACCCACTCTTGATATGCTGAAGCCCACATTCTACTCAATGTCCTGCACCAGAGCAGCGGCTGCGTAGTTCAGGGGTGAGACCGTGGAGACCCGAGGGTTGGAGACTGTGAGTTCTCGCCGCCCTCATTCCACGGCCATGGTATTAGAGGCACAAGGAGGTAAGGGGTTCCTGCAATTCCACAGTAGGATCTAGGAACAAAGACCTTTGCTGCTTTCCATTCTAACGTGTTTTACAAAGCGTTTTGTGATTTTCTATCTGCAGTGGAAGCTGGGGGAGGAGGCGCGGGCTGTGGACTGGTGATCAGGAACTCTGTCTCCAGGCCATCAACATCCAGCCCTGCCGCCGGAGCTGTCCCTCTGCCGCAGCCGGCAGCCCTGTGGCCGCGTGTCAGGTCATCCCCACAGCCCTCTGAAGAGAGCGGGCCGGGCCTTCCTGGCTGAGCGGCTGTTCAAAACTCTTATTAACTTGGAAAAATCAGTAATCCTCAGAAGGACCCACAGTGGGACCCGGGTGGGGGCGCTCTCGCTGTCATCTTGGCTCTCCTCCAAAGGCAGATAGATTGGTTCACCAGCAGCCACACAGCAGGCCCACGCTGAACATAAAAACCGTGTTACTCTAATTGTGAAGTGAGAAAAAAGACATGTCGTGAGTTAGGCTGATTGATCTCTTGGATTCTGGTTTTCTGCACTTGCAGACTGTGTCCTGGGGATGAGTGAAATACTCAGTGGACAGAGCCCTGAGAAAGGGAACCCGCAGGGGTGGAAAGCAGTTAGAACGCAGTTTGGTGCGCGTAGTTCCTCGTTTCAGGGGCTCCGAAGCACGGATCCGCCAGTGCCCCTGTGGCCACGGCCTGTGGTAGAAATGAGCAGTGTGAGTCCTGGCCCTGGCCGTGGACCTGGAAGGGAGCCAAGAGGGGGTTAAGCCCGCATGGTCCTCCGGCCCTTGGTTCTTCAAGACCGAAGCTTTGCTCTGAATTTTCATGATATCAAGGACTAGGAGGGACATCCCATGACCTAGTTGAAAAAAAGGGCCACTCCAAGTGCCCAGGAATGAAGAACAGTTCTTTTTCTGACAAGGTGGAAGATTGGCTCCAGCTAGCTGAGCCTCCAAGGACGGCAGCCTCGCCGCTCCGCAGGTGGTCTGCTTCCAGCCGTGGAGGTCCCCTTCCCCTGGGAGCCTGGGGGAAGTACTGACTCGGGCTCCACCCTGGCCCTGCTCAGTCGGAACGCGCATTTTAACCAGATCCCCTGGGGATCCTGAAGCCCAGTAAATTCTGCGAGGCACTGAGGGACAGGTGGGCTGTCTGCATTCTTGCAGGAAATCTTTCTGGGAACGTAGCCTCGCCACCCGGCTAATGCTGGACGCAGAGGAGACAGGCACGGTTCCCGGTGTTAGGGAACTTGCTGTCTAGAAGTTGGGAAGGCAAATAAGCATAAAAGGAGAGAGAGTGATCTCACAGGTGTGCTCGTGAGAGCTTCAAGCTGCCAGTGCAGTGGAAGACCACCTGGTATGCTCTGGTGGCACGTGTCCTAGCATGGGGTCCCCTTTTCCTCCTGTGTGAGACAGATGGGACCCTAGGTAAAATGCTCAGGCTCTCTCAGCTTCGGTTTCCCTGTATACAAAATGCAGAGAGAAAGTAGTGTCTCTTTATAGGGCTGAGATCATTCAGGAAAAGCTTGCTGAGTATCAGTCCTGTCTCCCAAATTCCACGTGGTGTGGAGTTGAAAACGGGTCACAACCCACAGCCTCATGGGAACAACAGAAGGAATGAAGAAGGAACTGCAGTCTCATGGAATAGAAAGTGGGTGGGAGGAGGTCAGGGTTAGCAGTGAATTCTGCCCAGGGTGGACCCTGGGAGGCCTCCTAGTGGGGAGAGATGGGTTGTTAGCTGGGACGGTACAACTGTCCATTGACATGGTTCCAGCTCTAGCTTTTGTGATTCTTTGTTCCTCTCAGAGCTGCGTGTGCCTGATGGACGTGGCTGGGGTGAATAGACAGATGAGAGGGTTCTGATTATAGAGAAGCTACAGGATTTCACTAGCAGTGGGGCTTGGTGCATCCAGCAACTTTTTCAAACATTCATGAAGACAGCTCATCATCGCTGGCCATTGAGACCAAGCTGGTGCATGTGGGTAAACAGCTTTAAATGTGCTGAACTCACAAAAGCCAAGTGAAGATGTGGAGCTGGCTGAGCGTGTCCTGTGAGTCTCACTTGCGGCGCAGCTGCTTGGGGAGAAAATGGAAAACACGGCCCATGTGCTCTAGAACTGTAGGTACGGCAGGGTCCCCGTAAGTCCTTTTGCATAGAGTGAGGCTGTGAATTAAGAGCCAGAGATTCCGTCTGGGGATTAACCGCGACCTGTGACAAAGGCTGACTAATACTACCTACCTTTCATAGAGAACAGTGTGTGTGTTCCACACCTTGCGCTGGGCACTTCACATGTGGCATTTCTTTCTAATGAACTTTTTAAAGATCCCCAAAGCGGCTTTCATGATCCCTATTGTATGTGCGAGGGAAGTGGAGCTCGGGGGGCTGCAAGGGGCAGAGCTGAGCTTTGAGGCAGGTTTGTCTGAAGCGAGTTCTGCCGTCCTGCTGTGCAGTGTGTCAGCTTTGGATGGCCCCCGGGGAGGCCCTCTCGGTTGTTTAGTGCGAAGGTGGGGGGGCGTGTCCATGAGGCTGGACCCCCCGGTCTTCCCACTGTTATCAGGGGAGTTGGGATTGATCCTATGCCACGTGAGGGAACAATGCTTCCTTGTCATAGTCGCCCCGAGCAGCGATGGGACTGGGGCCTGTGGAGTGAAACTCGCCGAGCAGAATCGCTGAGAGGGTGCTGCTTGTGTGCCGAGGCTGTGGGGAGCAGAGAGGCCCTGCCAGGGCTCCCATGGCGGGCTCTGGAGGGGCTGGGGTGAAACTCGGAAAGGGGATCAATAGAATCGAGCAGCAGGGCAGGGTGCCTGCAGGTGGGGCCCAGAGCCAGAGGCCAGACTACACTGATGTCCCAGGGACTCGGAGCTCCCTCTGAGAGCTGAGGGGTGGTGTCTGCAGGCTGCGTCTGGAAGGACTTGCCAGCCCCCTGTCTCCCTGTGGGGAGCTTCTAGCAATTCTGCTGCTGTGTCTTCCCCGGGAAACATTGGCAAAGGGGCTGGCTCTTTCGTTCCCCCAGGATGTGGAACCACTGCACTAAAATGGCTGCAAACAGCCAGGAAAACTGTTCTTTTCCTGTTCTTCGTGAACATAGCCCCTCATTCCAAGAAGCTCTGGGAGAACTGCAGAGAGCAGTCTGTCGGGGAGGCTGGGCTCCTGACCAAGTGGTGGGCTGTAGCCTAGCTAGAGTTGAACAACTCTTTTCCAGAGCGCCAGTGTGTGTGCGGTGCAGCAGTGTGTGCTGGGAGCTTGGAGGAATGGGCTCAGGTTCTTTCTGAGGGGAGCGCAGGGGGGCTGGAGCCTATGGTGGCTCTTCTGAGGCTGTAGATGTCCATTCTAGGGGTGGGGTGACTCAGGTGCTCAGTCTGCTCTCTGATCATTCCCAGAGACCACGGTGTGCAGCAGGTGAGGCACCAGCCTCTTCAGCAGTAAGTAGTGCTGGGCTCTGCGCTTTCTCTCTTCTGCTCCGTCCCCTGTCAGAGCCAGCCTCTGGGGCGGCTTCACCTCATCCCTGCTTCCAGCGAGATGGCTGTCCTGACCCATCCGTGGGCCGATTGAATTGATTGGTTGAGCGAGGAGTAGTTTACATGCCACCCTTCAGTTATCCAAAAGTGTAATGCCTTCTACTCATTAAAGTGTACGCTCACCCCTGGGCTCTCAGGAGACTGTGGGAGCTTCAGGTACCAGTGAAAGTGGGTGGCAGGAGCACCTTTCGGTCCAGGACACTTAAGGCCCCCGCCCCCACCCCCATGTGGGTAAGCTCCACTCTCTATTCCCCCACGTGGGTAGAACTTTGCTCTGCTCCTATGTCAAGCTTTGCTTTTAATCTGAGATGCTTCAAGGTGGGGGACAGTAATCCAGGGCCCTCTGGCTGGGGATTTATGTTTAGCTCACAACAGAACAATAGGCCCAGCCCCACCCCACTGTTGGCTGGTGGTAGCTCTGCCTGTCAGATGCACCCATAAGTGGACATTGCTACTCCAGGGGCATTTACTCTTCAAAGAAGGCCTTCTACAACAGAGGAAGCTACTGTTGGAATATTTACCAGATGGGGATGGGGAAGAGAGGTGAGGCGAGCTTCTGGAGCAGAGAAAGCATGTCTCCTCAAATTCTCGAGGCTTTGAGCTCCGGTGGGCTCCTTCGCTCTTCTCTGTACCCCATTTCCCAGCTGTCAGAAGCATGGGCCATGTTGCTCTGAAAGAGCCTAGGTTCCCACCCTGAACCATCGGGTGGTCCTGGGGGGTGTGGGCCCCTGAGCTGGCATTCTTGCTGTAGTCTGTCTTACAACATAGCTTCTGAACTTGGAATAAGGAAAAGGAAACAAGGACAAAGTCTTGCTCCTTCCTCACTGGTGTGGTGGTCAAGGGTCTTGAATGTGTGTGGCGTGGTTTTCCTGAGGGATTCAACGCTTTTCTGCTTTACCTGTATACCTGTGGTGTTTCTCAGGTAATAGGGCAAATGACAAAGGCTGTGTGTAAAGAATAGACTTGAGAGAAAGAGGGAAGGAGTAGTACTTAGAAGTACTTTAAAAGTATTTGGACAGATTATGCTTACAGACTCAGCAGAATGGGAATAACCTTATCTTTTCTGCAGGATGGTGGTAACTACCAAATGAGAATGTCCTTCATGAGAAAAAAAATCTAAGCCATCAGCATTTTTTGGATACTCCAAGTAGCTTTAATATACAGCGAGGATCAAAAACCGGTCATTAGCGTGGGGCCCAGAAATTGACATCAGTTTGGAGTCATCGTCCTTTCCCTCCTCCCCACCCCACCCCCAGCCAGAAAGGGTCGGGCTGAGCCTCTGGCGGCTTAGAAAATGGTCAGCCATCTTTTTCTGAAATCAGTGTTTTCCTTCTGGTTACAATGAAGCCATGACTTTTGGAAGTAAATGGGAAAAAGAAAGGACTTTGATTTTGTCTCTTTGGACTGCCTATTTCTGTAAAGCCAACACCAGAGGTTCTATCTGGGGGCTTGAGAGACTAGGGCCCACTTTGAAATGTGTGCTTTTTAAGATGAAAACAAGATAGTATTTTAGACCAGCCCGTGGGAGGTTTCCTCTTGAATGACAGGAGGCCTCCCGGAGGCCTGTCCACTCGTGAGGGCCTGTGTCTGGGAACAGAAGAATCCGGTGGCCTTCCAGTAAGCGCCAAATTGGTGTTCGTGCTGTGACCCACCTGCATCTGGGGGAGGCAGCTTTTTCTCATGTTCTGTGTCACAGCCTCTCATTTCTTGGGTTGCTTTAGCAGTATTTCATGGCCATTACTTAGTAGAAAATAGCCAGTAAATGTTCACTGAATTATTAAATCATTAATAAATCCATTAAACTCTTGGTGCTTTGCCGTGATTAATGGTGGGGTGCACCCTCTGTCAGAACTGCCATTCCCGGGCACAGGTTCCATCCCCTGTGGGGCCGGGCGGGGCAGGGGGCTGGTCGGGGCAGGGGGAGGAGCTGGGCAGGGGGGCGGGAGGTGCTGATGAATGGTCAGGTGACACAACTGTGGGGTTTTCTGCCATTCCTTTTGTCATGGGAAGAAAACTCCGCAGAGGCCAGCTCCTCAAATGTATGTTACTGTTTTGATGATTAATGATTCTGGCATGTTGATCCACCCTGTTTTCTTCAAAACAATTATTTCAACTGTAAGCTTCCCTGGGGAATTGCTTCTTCTGGTTAATAAATCAGCAGACAATATGAAATTCTTAAATGGAGATGACACTGGCGTGGTTCCACCTGGGTGCCGTTGTGCTGTGGTGTTTATAATTGCAGTGAGGTTTGCTTGCTTTTTTTTCTGAGCTGAGAAAAGAACTTGATGTCATTCATTTAAATGAGAGGATAAAAGTTAATATTTGTAGAGCCTCTCTCATGCCAGGAGCTGTGTTAAACACTTTGTATACATTTTCTCATTTAATCTGTACAAGAATCCTTTTAAGGGAAGTAGCATCATCTCCATTGTACAGAACTGGCTCAGAGAGGTACAGTAGCTGACCTGAGGGAGGCACTGAGCCAGGGAGCGGTGCAGCCTCGATTCAGACACACACAGGACCCTGGCTCCAATGCCCCTGCTCTTTCTAGGCTTTTGTGCCTCTGGGGTTACTGTGCAAAGAGTCTTCCTCCCTCCCTCCCTCCCTTCAGATTATATATATTTATTTTTAGAGAGAGGGGAAAGGAGAGAGAAGGAGAGGCAGAGAAACATTGATGTGCCAGAGAAATATGGATCGGTTGCCTCTCATATGCCCCCAGCCGGTGACCTGGCCCACAACCCAGGCATGTGCCCTGATGGGGAATCGAACCAGCGATCTTTCCATTTGTGGTACAATGCCTATCCCACTGAGCCACACCAGTCAGGGCAAGAGGCAGGCATTTTCATGTGAAGGTTCCTTGATGACTAGACTAGTGACCTCTGTGTATGAAAAGGAACATTGAACAACAACTGTTCACAGAATGCCTTTAATGTGTGAGCCCCTCTGGTAATGGTGGGGAGCCCCACTGTCTGAGTCCCTACCACTTGGCAGGCATGATACTAGACACTTCTCCTGGGTTTTCTTATTTAATCTTCATAATAATCCTATAAGTGGCAGCGGCTTTAACTCACAGTTCGGTGAAGGAAAGTAATCTGCTCGAGGACATAGATTTTAAATGGCAGAACCAGGATTTGGATTCATGTTCAAGCTTTTTGTCAACAAATAATTACAGTCAGTGCGAATCATGCCCTAGCATGCCCAAGCCATGGTGGGAGGGCCAGTGCTTTTAGCAGACATTAATTCTGTGCTTTCCGCTTGTGCGGGGAAGAGAAGGAGCGGAAGGCTGAGGAGGGTGGGAAGGCTCCTGGAGGAGATGTTTGGTTCTGCTCCTAACTGGAGGGCGGTGGTGGAGAAGTGGCTGATGAGAACAACAATCTCCACACGAGTTTGGAGCAGCTGGGAGGGGCCTGCAGCAGGTATGCGGTCCCTGTTATGCCAGGAATTCTGGCGGCTCTGCTGTCCTCTCTCCTCACCCATGTTGCCTTCCTGCGGGCTTCCCTCTTTGCTCTCTCCTTTCGGGGGGAACAAGGCTGGAAAGCCTTCTCCATCAGGGGTCTCTGAATTATGCAGCGGAGCCAGCTGGATGCCCGTGGAACAGGAGAGCCTCCACTCCCTCCTGAAGATTGGTCTTCTTTTAGATGACATTTCCCCCCAAAGTGGAATGGACTCTTTGGTATTCTGATGTAAAAGTGATTCATACTTACTAGAAAAGAACCAAACTTTTCAGAAGAGCACAAAGAAGTTAAAAAAATCCATAATCTCACCACCTGGAGATAACCTGTCAACATTTCGTGTATATTTCTACAGTCATTCTTATTTTTAGTGTATATTTGAACATACCTTTCACTGTCTATCTTCTCCAGAGTGAGATACTGCTCCACAGTCTCCTTGTCCTCTCACCCGCAGCCCTTGGTCAGCTTTATGTGTCAGTGCATTTGGATACCTGACTGTCTCTGATGTTGCCGAGCGCCTCGCTGAACGGCTGTGTAGCTGTTCTTCCCTAGATGGGGCATCGGTCAGGGTCCAGTTGGAACATGGAAACCACTTTCGTGTTTCCAGTGGAGAAAATTTAACAGAGTTAGTTACACAGGAGGTGGAAGAGGTGAGAAGAACAGGAGATTGTTCTACTCTGGGTTGGGGGCACGTGGGAGCAGGCGGTGGTACCAGGGGTCAGGAGCCAAGGCCTTGTCAGGGGCTGCCCTGCCCAGGCATTGGGTCTCGCAGGAGTCAGTTACTGCTGAGAGGCCACTAGTCCCAGGGAGAGGTGGGGGAACGCTCTGGGTGATCCTTGTTCCCTCCCCTCCAGCATCCCACCCTTGCCTCCTATTGGACAAAGGGGCCTTGCTGCAGCCAGAGGTCAAAGGGTTAGAAATGTCTTTCCCTCTGGCACAGAGCAGAGGATGAGCAAGGGACTGTTCTGAGATCAGAAAGGCAAATGGCTGGCACAGGTGGGCATTGGGTAGCTTAGTCCAAGGTTTTTTTGTGTGTCTGAAAAAACTCAGTAGAATTAATCAAGTGCTTTTTAGCATTAATATATGCCCAGCACTGGGGAGGGTCCTTCTGGGAATACAAAGAACTATAGGCCATTATCCCCGCTCTGTGGTGAAGTTCAGAAGGGGATAGTAAGAATGCTAACAGCTGCTGTTTGCTGAGCATTTACTAACTGCCAGGCACTGTGCTCAGCACTATATGTGTATTATCATTTTAATCTTCGTGGCTCTCAGAGCAGCTTTCCATTTATTCTTAACACTTACCTCATTAAGTCATTCTAGAAATGCACAGCTTGTTGAGCGCAGGATGTGTTCCTGGAGATGAATGTCCTAGCTGAGTCAGCACTCCGTGAGGTCGGATGCCTGCCCCCTCAGTGCTGTGTTCCAGTCCTCCGACATGGCAGTCACCTTCAGTGCAGTCTCCGGGTTGTGCCAGGAGTCCAGCAGCGCTCCCTGCCCGGCTTCTGACTGTGGTGGGCTGGTCCACCCTGGCTGCAGCAGTGTGTGTGATGGCCTCCCTACTCACCAAGGTGGTAGCTGATCCTGAAGGGTCCACTCATCTTTGCTCCCTGTGTCCCGGAAGTTTTCATTTATAAACTTGCATTTTATCATTGCGAGGGAGATGCTTCCTTTGCTCTATGCCTTTTGCCAACCATTGTAGGTAAAACCCACCATGGGTAAAAGCCGTTGACCAGAACACACACTCCCACTGGACAGGGAGACCACAGCAGAGTCAGCACGCTGCGAGGTCGAATCCCCTCAAGGTGGTGTGGCTGAGCACTCCGAGCTTGAGGGGTTCAGCGGGTCAGAGTGTGTGCTTGTTGTCCCCAGCGGGGAGCAGCGGCTGCTCCTGGAGATGCACGTTAAAGTGGTGCAGTTGGCCTTGTGTGAACATGTGGTTTTGGTTCTTAGGGAAGATTTCAGAGGCGGTGCTTAAGTGGAAGGGCTCTCGCATCAACAGAGTCCTGCTTCCCCTCCGGTCTGTTTGCCTGCTGAGAATGAGGACTGTGTCTGTGTCAGGTTTGCTCATGACTGTATCTCCAGCTCCTCTCACAGGACTCAGGAAAGGGGCAATTTTTTACTTGGGACTGAGTCACAAACTGCCCTATAAACGAACCCCATTTTACAGCCATGAGAATTGAGGCTCAAAGACATTAGATAACCACCCAGTGATGGAGCTGGAAGAGGGTGGAGCCTGACACCTGAGGGGTCCTGCCCAGGGGCTGTGGGTGTGCACAGCACATTTCAGGGACTTCGGTTTTCGCAGAGAGTGAGCGCGGGTCCACTGCCCTGTGAAAGTGGGCGGAGCCAGGCTTTGTGGGCGCCTGGGGCTTATACAGTGCAGGGGGCCTCTTTATTGAAACAGAACATGAAATTATACATATAAACTTAGCAGTAGAGTTACTTGTTGTTCAGGGTGAGAAAAGAAATCACCAAATTAAACATTTTTTAAAAAGCTGTTGTACATGACAAACGTGACCCAGTCCAGAAAAGAATGGATTCAGATTGTAAATTAACTACCTGCCACACTTCTATAATAAATGTTCCTCTGTATGACTTTTTTTTTTTGCTACATGACATTTGGTAGTCTGTTTATATGATATTAACTTCATAATATTTTCTACAGACAGATTAGAAAGATAATTCAGTCTTTCCTGTGTCATGGCTGATGGAATTAGTTTTTGCGTTTGGTGACTGGATGGGCCAAGCCCCCGACTCCCCTCACAGATGCTTGCTGCCCACTGTGTGTGATGTCCTGCTCAGGTGCAGGGACTCTGAGCAATTCTGGGTCAGGGTGTCCAACAGACAGGCTGTGGGCCGCATGCGGCCCAGGATGGCTATAAATGTGGCCCAACACAAAATCGTAAATTTACTTAAAACATTACTTAGTTTTATTACTAAGTTTTATACTGAATTATTACTTAGATATGGACATTTTCTATATTAATGATCACAAACTTGGGACCTGCTCAACAATTTTAAAAGATTGTCAAAAGGGCTGCTGCATAATTTGGGTTACTATGTGAGGACTTTTTTGCTTATCTGTGGTGGCAGATATCATGAAAATTATGCACGGACCTTGTCTTTGCTCATCAGCTCTCGTTAGTATTTGTGTGTTAGTTTGTGTATTGACTGTGTGGCCCGAGAGAACTCTTCCAGTGTGTCCTAGAGACATGAAAAGGTTGGACACCCCTGTTCCAGGTCATGTGACTCCCATCAAGAAGTAAAAGAAGGAAGCATGCGTGTTTATAATTGTGCATGCTGCATTCTCGAGGGTGCTGCTGTTGGGAGAGAGCTTGGACAGGCATTGACAAGCACCGTTCTACACGTCCGATGCCTGGAGGGTTGTTCTGTGGCCTAGAGTGTGTCTATGTTTCAGACCTTGCTTCTTCTCCCCCCACATACTTCCCATGCTGGGTGCAGAAGGGCATGTTTCTGTCTTGCCACGACTTCTGGCCCTGTTCTTATGTGTTACCATGACACTTGGGTGCATGGTGACACTGTCAAAAGCCATTTTCATAGCATGATGTCTGACAGTAATTTTACCTGTACACAGAAGTGCCCTAAACTACCCAATTCATCCCAGTAGATCCTCTCTGCATATATCTCCACTAATTCCTCTCGGCTGATTCCAGTGCTAGCTGGGACAAGGGAGCATGTGACAGGGAATGTGGCATGGGAGGGGACAGAGGTCCTCGCTGATTGTATTTCGATCTTAACTTTTGCTCATTTTATGCCAATATATTGGGTTGGTCAAAAAGTCCTTATGGGTTTGTTTCTGTAAAATAAAAGACATGTTTTTCATTTTCAACAATAACTATTGATTTGGACATTTTGAATATGTTGACTTTAGTTAATGTTTCCATTTGATCGCTATCAACATCTAGTGGTCTACCCAACCGTGAAGCATGGTTGGTTCGGCGAAAAATCTCCAGCATGAAACTTTGCAAATTACTTTTGACATGTTTGATCAGTCACAGCACCTTCTCCATACACCACCCAAGTGGTTTTTTTTGTGTGTGTTTCAGTTAAATTTTTACCTTTCTTAAAATAGTAAAGCATAAGATGCTGAAAATGTTACTTTTCTTCTATCTTCAATACCAAAATGGCTACACAAAAATTCACCAATTTTGAAGTTTTTTAAAAATGTACACTGATATGACAGCTTCATAACACAATCTAAAAGAATTGTTTCAAATGAGGTTAAAGACAACTAAGTGCTACTAGAGCTACTAGTGCTACTATATGGAAAAAACCAAATGAACTTTTTGGCCAGCCCAGTATATCCATGTGAGCACATTGCTAGGTCCATCCCAGGTCTTGGAAGGAGCATGTTCCAGAAGGGTCCCTGAGGCTTATGACCTTCCCAGCACACCTGCCTTGAACCTAGGGGGAACTCTGGGTCCCTCGGGCTACCTTGGCTAAAGTTGTCATGGTGTGATTGGACATGAGCTGGGCATAAGGAGATGGGACTGGGAGCAGCCTCCAGGGAGGGGCCTTGTTTCTATAGTGAAGGTCACGATTAAACAGTCAGTAAGCAGCGCAGACAGTGAGGTGGAGTAGAGTAGAGGATGGCAGTGGCCATCCTGAGACCTGTCCATGTCACTGTAACAGTTGACGAGCTGCCCTGGCCCAGTGCTAAGAGCTTCTCAGCCCCATCTCTGCGAATCTCCCTGGGATGCATTGAATTTTGGCCTCCAGGGTGATCTGTTGAAGTTATAACCCCTGGCATCTGTGAGTGTGACCCGATTCAGAAAGAGTGCTTTTACAGATGTAATCAAGTTAAGATGAGGTCACTAGAGTAGAGCCTAACCCAGTATAGCTGGTGTTCTGATAAGGACAGAAGAGAGACAAAGACACAGCCACACAACGGGACAGTGCTGTGGGGTGACAGAGGCAGTGACTGCAGGCTGCAGCCATGACCCAAAGAATGCCAGGGTTTCTCTTAATCACAAGAAGAGGCCCCGAAGGGCCCTCTTCCACAGGTTTCTGGGGGAGCATGGCTCTCCTGATGCCTTGATTTTGGAGTTCTAAAACTGTGAGATAATAAGTGTCTATTGTTTTAAGCCCCCCAGTTTGTGGTATTGTGTTATAGCAGCCCTGGGGAACCAGTATACCTCCAACAACCAGAAGCTGGATGAGTAGTAGCCCCTGCTGGCTGATGAGGAAACTGAGGCACAGAAAGGTTAAGTCACTTGTTGAGGTGACACACAGCCACTCATGGTAGAGCCCGGTCAGCATCTCTCCCCTCCTATCCAGAGAGGGCTATCCTGGTGGATTTGGTGCAGCAAATGGATCACTGGCCAGAGCAGCGTGCAGACTCTGCTCCTTGGTGAACCAAGATAACCTGCCTGCTCACCCGTCAGGGCTGGAGTGGCTTCCCTCACCAGCTCTGCTGGTTCCCAGTGCCATAGACTTCACCGAGGTGCCTTCTGGGGGCATTCCTAATTTCCTGCCACTGTGAAAATCTTACCCTGACTGTCCCCCACACTGTGGAGCTCACTTAAAACTGGTGAACTTGGCAAAGCATGTGCTTCCCTTTATGAGAGCCTTCTAGAGGGCTGTGGAGGCCACGGTGTTGGAAATGCAGCTGCCACTGGGCTTGTGTATGCCTGATAATAAGAGTTGATGGCAAACCTGCTGTGCGCCAGGCCTGGGAGAGGTGCTGTGGGAGGTGCGGAGAGGAGCAGAACATTGTTCCTTTTCTACTTTGAGTGCTAGGTATGGATTCAAGCCTTTGAACGTCAAAATCTAGCTTCTCATGGATAAAAATACGTCAGTGATTTTTTTATTGTCAATAATGCTATCTTTTCCATTTGCAGTAGGTAAAGGCTTTTAATGTTTACATTTTTATTTCCTTTAGTCTTCTTTTAAATTCCTGTTTAGTGTTTTCAGTAATGGTATTTTCAACCACTATATTTATTGAGCACCTACTTTGTACCAGCCCTGTATCTGTTCTGAAAACAGTGGTGAGAGCATGGGGAACAGTCCTAGCCTTGTAACTCCCCTCTTTTGTGTACTGAGACAGGTGTCAGGGTAGGAAATAGAGGCACCATTGAGTTCCTTAACCTTGAGCCATGAACTCCTAGTGGATGTGAGAGTTCACGGACACTCTGTACCAACCCCCTGAAACTGTTTGTGATGTGTGTGGGTGGATGTGCACTTTTCTTTTTGGAAGAGAACATACAGTTTGATTACACATTGAATGGGATCTAAAATGGATTTAAAGAAACATTAAAGTTAACTGCTTTTGCAAAGGGAAGTAGTCTTATACAATATGCATGCCGCCCTACCATAATTTATGTATTAAACACTATTTAAATATCTAACTTGATTTTTCCCTTTGCCTTTGCATTGATTCTAACAAGTCCCATTTCCATGAAGTGAGGACAACCTGAATTTCTGTCAGTCTGTTTATAGATCCTGCATTTATATCCAGTAGTAAGTTTAGGTGATCCGTAAGATGCCTCTTCAAGAGTCAGTTCAATTTTATAACGGTTGGGAGCACACTGTTTTAGAAACATCACAACCCTCAGCGTTATGGGTCACTGGGAGCACGCTTGCGGATGCCAGTCACCATGCTCGCAGCCCTCGCCATCCTCCCTGTACTTAAATTATTTACCAATGACTATGAAACAGTAATGGTTAGAGAAAGTTTGTGAATCTGGGCTTGCCAAAATGCAGACTTAAAATCAGATTGATTTCTTGTATTCTCTAGATTGCCTCTGCTCACATAGAGGAGATTGTGTAGGCATTGACTCATCTTGCCAACATAAGTCTAGTGAACTGTGTGGTTCTTCTTCCTCCTGTGCCCCAAACAGTCCTTGCTGAAGACGAGAGCATGCTCAGAATGATAATGATGGAATGTTTGAGTGTGCTTGCCTAGAGAGCTCCTAATGGTCTCAACCAGACTTCACACCCATGAAAAAGGAAATGAGGACATATTGCTTTATTATTCACTATCGTCACAGGACAGACCAGGTGGAGGTGGAAGGGAGGCTCATGTGGAGCTACTCCTGTTCTGAAGGGGCTCAGAACTGGTGTTGGCAAAGCACACCGCTGCTTATGGTCCCACCCCCTACAGCTGCTCCAGGTGTACATAGTAGGATTGTCACAGATGCCTCTCAATTCATACGTTTCTTTGAGCAGCACCATCTCTAGTGGATTAGTGACAGCCATGTACAGATTTAGGGATATGGTCTTCGATCAGGATGTAACAGCAGATCCCGAGAGTGTGAGCTGAGAAGAGTCATTTCCCTTTGTTGGGGGCAGGGAAAGGGGAAGGTGAGTTTGTCCAGGCACTCTCTGAATGCACCAGGTGGGAGTTACATGGCAGCAAAAGAGTGCAGAGCAGGCAGGGAGAAGAGAACAGGGAGTCAGTTAAAGGACTGGAATTTCTCAAGGATATGTCTCTCTTCCCTGTTTGGCTGAAGATGAGCCTTTTCCTTTATCAAGACGTCATAGTCTGACCTGGCTGGCATAGCTCAGTGGATTGAGCACAGACTGTGAACCAAAGCATCACAGGTTCGATTCCCAGCCAGGGCACATGCCTAGATTGCAGGCCATGGCCCCCAGCAACCGCACATTGATGTTTCTCTCTCTCTCTCTCCCTCCCTTCCCGCTCTAAAAATAAATAAATAAATAAATAAATAAATCTTAAAAAAAAAAAAGACGCCGTAGTCTTAGACTTGACTCCTAAAGAAGTCTCTTCTCTCTGAGAAACAATCCCATTGGCATAGGTGTTCCAGAAGGAACTAGAAGGAAATTGGTCCTTGAAAGAAGGCAACTGCACCTGGTGAAATTTGTGTTTATATGGCTTTTTTGCTTGAGAGAACTCCCCAGTTACTGGAGCACGGGGTGGTTAGAAGCCAAGCAAAACAAACAAACAAACAAGCATAAAACCCTGTGCTGTTAGTGAGTGGGGGAGTTGGAGGACAGAGGTCAGAGCTGCCGGAACAACTAGAAAGTGAGGGAGAAAATGTCAGAAGGGAGGGAAACCACAGGAGGGCAAGCATGAGAATCATCGTTACCTTCTCCCAGATCATTCCCTGACTTCTGAGCTCACACGAATGTGGGGAGATGCCAAGTTTCCCAACAGAGGAACAGAGGAAGCAGCTGAGAAGCTTTAGTTGGTACTCTTGGCGGTGGTGGGGGCGGGGTGCTAACTGTGGAGTCTAGCCAATTAACTGCCTGCTACAACATAAAAATGAGTATTTCCAATAAAAGATGAAAGAATTTGGATGCTTTCAATGTATCCTACACAATATCCACTACATAAGAGAAATTACTCAAAGAAATGGGAATGTACATGCTATGGCTGAGAGACAAAGCAATTAAACTGACCCAGAGATAATCTAGATGTTGGAATTAGGAGACAAATACTTTAAAGCAACCATTGTAAATATTTTCAAAGATTTAAAGGACAAGGTAGTATTAATGAATAATCAGATTGCGGAATGAAAACAGAAAAGAAACTCTTTAAAAAGTGAAAATTGCAGTGTTGAAATGTATAGTATCTGAAATTAAGTTTATTAGATGGCAGAAGAGTCATTGAACTTGGGGTTAGATCAAGTAAAAATATACCCAATCTGAAAAACTGGAAAAATGGTAGGAAAAAAGTTAATAGAGCATCAGAGACCAGTGGACCAATATAAAGCGGTATAATATATATGCAATTGGAATCTAAGAAGGAGACAAGAAAGAGAGAATCCAGCAGAAAAAAATTAAGAAATAATGGCCTAGTATCCCTAAAACTGGTGGAGAAAAGTCAACTTACAAAGACAGCCAGCTCTGCAAACCCAAAGCAGGGTAAATGCGAGTGAATCTGCTCTCGTGCGCGCCACAGTCAAAGTGTGGAAAACTGGAGAGAGAAACCTTGAAAGCAGCCAGTGGGGTGAAAATGACACACGGTAAGAATAATGATATGAAAAGACTCCTTGTTAGAAATCATGGAGGCCAGATGACAATGGAACAGCATGTAAAATACTAAAAGAAGGTGGGGAAAAAAATCTGTCAACTCTTAGATCTATATCCAACAATAATATCCATGAAAGACGAAAGTGAAACATTTTCAGGGACATAGAAGCAGCAGATGTGTCGCCAGCATAACTGCAGCCCGGGGCGTGCTGAAGGGGAGCGGGCCGGCTGCCAGTGTAGACCTGCAGGAGTGGCTTTGTACACACAAGTTGTGTACACATGTGCACATACACACTCTCTTGGTTTATGGAAAAGCCATATGGCTGTTGTAAACAAAAAGTAAACCCCTGTATTTGGTTTATACTGTGTGTGGAATGCACACACACATTTGTGTATATCACATTTAACAATAGCCTAAAGGGACATAATAGAGGATGGGATAAATGCAATTATTTTGTTTATTACAGTAAGAGGAACACTATGAATTAGACAGTTAAGGATAAGTTAAGGTTACTTATTGTAACCACTATATCAATCACTAAAAACAATGTAAAGCAAAATGTATAGTCAAAATAGCCAGTAGAAGAATTAAAATAGTATTCTAAGGTATTCAGTTAACTCAAAAGAAGGAAAGAGAGGAGAATGAGAGTATTGAAGAGCAGGTGGAACGGAACACAAGTACAAAAATGTTGGATCTGGGTCCAGCCATCTCAATTATTACACTAAATATAAGAAGACATTCACATAAAAGGCAGAGATGGTCAGACTGGATAGGAAGGGAAGGCAACTGAATGTCATGTACAAATGGCCCACTTTCAATATAGATGGGTGGTTAGGTTTAAGGTGAAAACACGGAGAAAGATAATCCATGTAAAAAATTAACATATGAAAACCGGAGTGATAGTACTAATACCAGACAAAGTAGACCTCAAGACAAGGAGTATTACCTGAGATAAAGAGAGACATTTCATTATAAGAAAAAGGTCAGTCCACCCAGAAGACCAAACAATCATGAACGTGTTTGTGCCTAATAACACAGCCTCAGTATAGCTAAATGAAAACAGACCACTAAAGGGAGAAATAGATTCTTTGGCCTAGCTGGAAGTCTCCACACTGCTCTTTGAGTAACTGATGGAGCAGTCAGACAAAAAATCAGAATACAGAAGGCCTGAGAAACACTATTCATCATGAGAATAGACTTGAAGGTGCTGGTAGATCTACCATCTTTATCTAACTGGTTTTTATTTTATAGGACACCCACCCAGCAGAAGAATGTATTATTTTTCAGGTGCACATGGATTGTTTGCCAACAAAGACCATCTTGTGTCATAAAATAAGAGTCCAGCTTCAAAAGACCAAAATCTTAGAGTTTGTTCTCTCACCACAATGGAATTGAATTAGAAATCAATGTTTGAAAAAATCCCAAATAAGTGGAATTTAAATCATGCTGTGTTTGCTGTCCCCACAGCAGCTCTGGGAAGACCCCCTTCTGGTGTCCCAAGCAGGAGGATGCCCTCCCCTCAGTGTTGTGAGTGGCTAGTCTGTCCATCACGGGGCGAGGAGGAGACGTCACAATCCACCAGGTTCTCGCTGCACACACAACACTGTACTAAACAGTGTCTTACATGCACTAACGCAGGCAGCTCTCACACAGCTACCCCTGTGTGAGAGCCGCGCTTGAAGTGAGTTGCCCAGTTTCACAGGTCGTGGGTGGGAGGGCTTAGGCTGGGACCAGGGCCAGGGCTGCCTGGCTCCAAGGCCCTTCTCTGGACCTCGATGAAGTGTGGTGGCTGTTGGCCTCCTGATGAGATTTTGGAACTCGGGCCTTTTTTGAGGAAAAAGTGCCCTTATATCTTACAGCTGAGTTTTCTTTGTCTCATATATGTTTTGTGTTTTTATTAATATTAAGTATGCACAGAAATCTTCCTTTGGCACCGTAATTGAAGGAGCCCACTGAGCTCTCTAGATCTGGTGCGATGAGCTTTGACTCATACATGCATGTGTGTGTGTACACGTGTGTATGTATTTTTGTGTATATATGATGAATGCATACAGGGGTGGACAAAAGTAGGTTTACAGTTGTAATGCAGATAAATAGTACAATAATTAATAAATAATAACACAAGAATATACTCTTTGCTTTCTTCACTTACAAGTGAAAACCTACTTTTGCCCACCCCTGTATATTATACACTGTACACATTATATATCATGCATACATATTCTTGTCTCTTCTTTGGCCTTGACATTTGCTCAAGCTAAAACTCCTCAGGCAGATGTATATAGGTTCAGGGGGGCTGGCTCTTCCGCTCTCTCTGTGGCTGGAGGCTCTAGCCGTGTCATGTCAGGAAGCCCGGGGTACAGGTCCATGTGCTTCGGTCCATGTGCTCCATCAAGTCACGGGTCCCCAGTCCCCACTGTCGTATGAGACTGTCAAGGTTCTGTGGGGTGTTGAGTGTACCTTTTAACCCGTCTCCCTGGGATGAAGAGTCATAGCCATGGAGCGTCAGGCACCTCCAGCAGAGGAGAGCCCTGAACTGGGCTTTACCCGTGCTTGTTGCAGATGAGTGCTGTTTACTGAGGGGGCCTGCATTAGTGATGGGCCAGTGGGAAAGCTTTTCCATCTCCTGGTTCCCTGGGTAGCACCTGTCAAACAGAACCGTTCGTAGGCAGAGCCGGTGCACAGTTTCACAGCCGGGATGCTCCTTCTGTTCCCGTCCAGTCAGGCACCCCACGCCGTGCTCTGGCTGCCTGCTGCAGCCTCGCTGTTGCTGGGACACCCTTCCTGGCTGCTGTTCTCATGACTCACAACTGGAGGTTAAGCCCTTTAACTCAGCACAAGCCCTGAATTTGAATTCTGGCTCTGCCTGTGTCTGCCTATATGGCTTGTGACATTTGAGCAGTCATATCACCTTTCTGTGCTTTAGTTTCTTTAACTTCTTAACAGGAATAATAATAGAACCCACCTTGCTGAGTTGTTCAGAAGATTTGGGAAGGTGGTACATGCAGGAGAGCCCTCTATAAGGGCAAGGGGCACCATTGTGCATTTGTTGCTTTATGTATGATGCAACTCCACCGATATTGGATTGATATGAATTGGTGACTGCACTGAACAATACTTTTTATTTGTTCAGAAAAATGCATTATCTAAGTATGCTTGGGCGATGTAGTTGAGTGAACCCTTAACCTGCTGATGCCAGCATTACAAACCGTTTACTGTTGGCTTCTACTGGGGGAAAAATGTGTAGCTATTTTGGCAAGTACTGGGAGATTTAATTCTTAGCCTCTGTTGCAACCATAAAATTGTAAGAAATGATGGAGTTGTGTTTCTTCAGTGAAAGAAGTTGAGTACGAAACATTGGCTGGTTTGAGGTGAGAGGAAATACGATGGGACTGCCTCTGCTTGATGGGGAATTAGCAATGTGTGGTGCATTGTCCACGGGGCCCGGAGGAGGACGGTGGAGATTGGGGCGTACAGAAGACTTCCTGGAGGTGGTGCCGTTAGGGCAACACAATGACAACCGAGTAGGGTTCCATAAGAACATTTATTGATTTATGACTGCAGGGATGTTTATTATAGAATATTGGGAGATACAGAGAAGTGACAAGAACAAGAAGAATAGTAACAGCTATACTGCAAATATACAGGTAAACTTTCATTGTGTATCTTTGTATTTATTCAGAGTATTTTTACTGTACGTCTCCTATGGGCCAGGTGTGAGGATGATACATCGACAAATGGGCTAGTGTTCCTGTCATCATGCAGCTTACAGTCATCGAGAGCGGAGGAAGACAGACAACAAATATGTGGTGAAAAACGGAGAGAATCAGTGCCAGGAGTATGGCCTGGGGGCAAAAGTGGAACTTAAAAAAGATGACAGTGAAGGCAGCACTTATAAAGGACAGTTGAGCAGAGATCTCAAGAAAGAGAGAGGGAGCCTTGTTGGCCTCTGAAGCAAGAACACTGCAGGTGGGAAGACAGCGAGTGCGCAGGTCTCACGGCAGTGGGGCGTCTGCGGTGTGGCTGCAGCAGAGGCCGCTGTGGCCGGAGCAGAGTGAGCTGGGGGTGGGGGCTGGAGAGTAGGAGGTCCTGCAAGGGCCAAACCCTATGGTGTGTGGCTGTCCCTGGCGCCTTTGTCTTTCTCTGTGACACTGGATTTATTTGGGTATAGAACCCTGCATGTAAAAAAATAATGCAAAATTGAAGGGGTTTAAGGTAAGGGAGGCAATAATTCCATTACCTCTTTGTGTTTTGAGTCAAGCTCATATACGTGGAGGCAGCATGTTTTGGCAGAAACAGCGTGGCGTTGCCATCGCAGCATGTGTGTGGAGATTTGCCTCTGTCACATCCAGCCCTGTGACTTGGGCTTTGGCCACATCGTTTGGCCGCTTTGAGCCTCAGTCCACCATCTATTAAACTTAACTGGTAGCATCTGAGAACAGTAGGCACTCAGACCATCCATATCTGTGTATATATTTGAAGGGGTGGGGACTGGGGAGAGGGAGAGAGGAGAAGTTGCTGAAAAGCCAGAGGTGGAAACGAATACATATGGTTTAATCCAATTAACTGCCATTATTTTTTCTTAAATGCTGCTGCTCCATCTTGAGCTATATGGCTCAATAAATAAACCAATAGACACGTGTGGCCATTTAAGTTGAAATTAATTGAAACAAAATAAGATCAGACAATTAATGCCTCAGTTGTACTAGTTATATTTCAAGTGCTCATTACCCACATGTGGCTACTGCGCTGGGCAGTGCAGACTACTGGGCATTTCCGTCACCACGAAAGTTCTGCCGGACAGCGGCGTGCTCGAGCAGGGGCAGAATCTGCAGCAGTATCTCGAGCTGTCGTCTGTGTGTGCAGACAGTGTGAATACATTTCTTTGTGTTGGCGTTTCACAGTGCTGCTCTGGACCTCCACGATCTGGTCACAGTCACTTTGGGGAGCCCACGGGGTGGGCTCTCTCAGCCCCGGGACGGAGTTTCTGAATCAGAATTTTTGAGGGCAAGGCCAGAGATTTCTCTCAGCCACTTCCTCTGGGATTCCAGCGCAGGCTACAGTTTGCCCTTCAGGGTTCTGAAGGGCACTGTCAGCATTAATTAAGGCAGGCTGGACATCCTCAGATGCTTCGATGATGCAAGCTGCAGAATTGCAGAATGTTATTGCTAATTCTTTATTGCTTTGGTGAATCTGTTCCCTTCCTCCTGGTCCTCTTGAAATTCAGCTAATTGGGCTCTGTTAGCCTCTCTGCCGATAATGTTTCATGTGCTCTCATAGAAGTCGTCTGGTGGGTTTTTTGTACATTGAACATACTGCTGAAATGAATAGTGCTCTGTGTTGGCTTATTAGATTTCTTTACAAAAAATAAGCCTAATACCCAGTGGCCTAAAGTAGACATTGGCAGAGAATCTACAAACCAATCACAGAATTAAATTAAACAACAGTGGCCAGAGTTTTCTTCCAGGAACGCGCCAGATGGGCAGTGGCCACAGGGGAATACTAGACCAAGAGGACAAACCAGATTAAAATGAAATGATTTCTTTCCCCAAATCCGGATTTCCCAGTGTTTGCAGCAGCAACTCTGGGGGAAACACAGCCTGCGAAGAGTTTCCGTCATGGTGCCCGTTGTCTGTCTGTGGGATGATAAATCCGTGGATTTATGGATTTAATTTCCTTTCCTATCTGAAGATATGAATTTAAAAGTTAAGGTGTGTATCTACAGGTAGTAAAATACCATTTTGTTCTTTCTCACTGGCTGAGTCTTGCACAGAATTAAAATCGCAGGAAAATCCTGTTAACGATGGGTGAGCATTCATTATGCTGGACAGATTCGGTTGCAGATGACAAGCCGGGCTGTGCCTTCGGTTTCGCCGGGGAAGGGCTGCATCCCTGTGTGCTCTGGAAGGCGACGGGCAACACTGTTGTTTCTGGTCCCATCTGCACCCAGGGCAGCTGCCCCAGCATTTTGGTCTGGCTCCCCTCCACCTTTTTTTCCCCCCTTTTCTTCTTTAACTGTAGGGCGAATGGGAGAGAGTAGTTTTTCTGTGGAAGCATGCTGCCTGTCCTTCCTGGAAGCTGAGCAAGGGTTTGGGGTTTAGCTTAAGTGGTTCCCATTTGCAACACTCTTTAGAGTTATTCAGACTGCTAGGCTTCACCCCCCCGCCCCGATCTCTACCCCCAGTCTGCTTTACTTGTTTTGGACAATGTCCCTACATGGTACCTTATTCAGAGACCTCCGCTGTGTTAGACTCTTCCAGTTGCAAGGGGATGAAACCCAATTCCGATAAGCTTCAGTAAAGCCCAGATGTGTTCCACGTAATCTGAAAGTCAGGCCGGGTTGTACCCAGAGCATGCTCTCATTTTGTCTTCATCTCATGGCTGCAGCTCCTCCACACATTGGCTTTATTCTCAGACATGGTTTTCCCGTGTGACTGGGAAGGTGCTCTGGGGACCCTCTAAGCCTGCTCTTTTGAACAGAGTCACGCAGAGACCAGACTGGTGTGTTTGTGTGAGCAGAGCCCAACTGATTCATATTTGAGTTGCTTCAAGTGAGGGTTCTCTTGAGTGTTGCTGCCTATGAACATTTTGAAATATCTTTTTGCACACCGGTACTTGTGTCTGCTGGTGTGCCCCTGGGGTGGAGTCTCTGGGTCACCGGGGATTCGTTGGGCTGTTTTCTGCAGTGGCTGCACTTCAGCACTACCCTCTGTCCGGCCCACAGTGAATCGGAGATCCAGTCCCCCCCCCCCCCCAACTTTTCAGAGACTGGACCTGGTCATCACTTCGCACTGGGTGGGGCAAAAGTAGGCTTACAGTTGTTCACACGGAAAATAAGACAATAATTAATAAGTAAGAAGACAGGGATAAACTGTGTTGCACTTACTTAAACTGTAAACCTATTGCACTTTTGCCCTGCCCTGGAGATTAGCCCTCAGGCATGTTTTGGCCTGGGGGCATCCTGTTTTGTGAAGTGCATTCAAATATCTCTCCCCTTTTAATTGGATTGTTGGTCTTTTTCTTATCACTTTGTATCTAGTTTTTCTACCTTCTAGATGTGAGCCATTTCTCGGTTTTAAACAGTGCTGGTGTCTTCTCTTACTGTGGTTTGTTTTTTTCACTCTCCTCCTGGGTGTTTTTGATGAGGAAGGTGGTTTGTGAGTTTTCTTCTTCGCATACCTTTTCCCTTACATTTTTTAAAGCAATATCTAGGAAAATGTGATTACCTGCTTTTGTTGAGCAGAGTATACAGCTCTCTGTGGCTTTGCTCTGGCTCCATCAACAAGCCTCCAGCCAAGACACCTGGGGTCTTTCCTCCTGAACTGCTTTTTCTTTGTGATAGAACGAAACCGCCTTTCCTCACCTTTGCCTCTGGCTTACATGTTAGAGTTTTTGGTTTTTATTTTCTCTTCTTTTTTTTAACGACTCTAAGTCACTGACTCTTTGGACCTGTTTTAAGACAGTGGAGCCAGAGAAGTCTGTGTTCAAGAAAAGCAACCAACAGGCCAATCAAGGATTCCCTTTATTTATTTTCCTAAAATGGTGATATGATGGGCAGGCTCTGAAAAGAAGAGGAATTGAGGGTTAACATGCACATTAGTGAGAATCATTTCTTAAACAATAATTCTACTTACCATGGCTACTCATTATGAACACTAATCAGTACTTTTGCTAAGCACTGTTCATAGATTACCTCACTGAGACTTTGTAAAGTCTATGAAGTGGGACCCATTAACAACTTCATTTTATAGATTGGAAAAGCGAGGTTCTTTACCTCCACAGTTACACAGTCAATAAACATTGGAGCTGAGATTCCAAGGGGCTCCTCTGGACTCCAGAGCTCAGTGCCCTGTCCTGCTCCCCACCAGTGGAGGAGGTGCAGCCTTGCTCTTTGCAATTTGGATCACACCCATCAGACTACATTTCAGGCTCCTCCTACCGACAGTTCAGTACTGATGAGTAATTGGGTAGCTTTTCCTTCTGCAGGTCTCCATCTCGGAAATACATTGCAGGGCTGACTGTCTTCTTTTAAAGTTGCTCAGTTTCTCCTAATTCTGCAAGGCATTGCATCTCATTCCCTGGGGCCATCAGGAGGGTCTAGAAGTTTTGAGTAAAACATGGTGGCTTTAGTGCTTAGCAACAGCTTGGTCGAGAATTGTCTGTAAAAATTACTGTGTCCAAGCTGAGCAGCAAACCTGGGAGAGCACAGTGACTCGAATCTCTGCTCTCAGATCTTCTCTCTGCTCATTGGCCGAAGACCTTACTTTCCAGGTTGCTGACCCAATCCTCACAGCTATGAGGGTGGGAACTGGCCCTGGCCAGGGAGATGGGACACTCGTAAGGGAAGCACTGAGTAGGATTCAGGGCCCTCTGCTGGGCTCTTTATGTTGTGAGCAGCGTGTGGTCAAGACTCGGAAAAGAGTTAGGGTGGGGTATGTTTAAGGGTTCCCACATCTCTTAGATCTTGGTTTGTGGCTGGAAGGGAGTAACAGCTGTCATTACCTATTCTTTCAAAATGCCAACCGTACCTTGCCTTGAGTGGCACCATTTATGACAGTTGATTTAGAAGCCACCTGTATGTTGTGGAGTTGGGCTCATGGAAGGAGGAAGTCACAAGAAGATGGGGACTGGGCCTGTGTCCCTCTCTTTGGGTGAGGAGGCCCTTTCAGTGCCCCGGGGGCCGTAGCAGTGGTGAAGTCGGGCTCCGTGGGACTGCTGTAGCTCAGTGGCTTGTCATCTGGGGGTGATGCTCGAGACTCCCCCTTTCCCCATAACCAGTGGGCCTTGTCTTACTGTGCTTCTACTTGACTATTGATTACCTCTCGCAAAGGGACTTCCCTTCAGATTTAACTTCAAAATAGTATTTTCTCAATTTTATGGCTTGTGACTTCCACCCGCCCATTGCTTCTCTCCCCATGTAGGTACCGCCTAAAGCATAAACAGCTGTTTTCTGGGTAATTTTCCACATTGCCTTTTGAACAATTTAGCAGTCGCGAAGGGCCCTGGGAATGATTGCCCCAGCCTGAACCAGCCGTCCGTAGACATAACTGCAATGGCAGCATAAAGATTGGCTGTTTAGGGAGTTCAGAGCTTAGTAATTGCTGAGAGCAATTTGCTTTCTCTCCTCACTAGTATCTGTCTAGAGACAACTGCAGAATCTTTTAGGGGCATCTGAGAAAAATCTTATCCTTCGAGTTGGAGGTGGAAAAAGAAGAATGCAATTTCATTCGCTGCTTAACTAATTTCTAACAATTTAACTAAGTTTTTGCCCTCTGAAGTCTCAGGAAGACAATTTTGAGTGTGTTTTTTTCCACTTGCATAGGATGGAGGGGAAAGGAAGTCTCATGGGTCCTCTCTCCCAGCACGGTCTCTCGGGGGAGTGTTGCCAGGTGCCGAGGCAGAGACTGGCTGCTGTGGGACCTTTTGTGGCACGTGGCTCAGCTTGGCCTCCTGCAAGTCAGGCTGCAACTCTGTGCCCAGGAGGTGGAGTGCGGGGCCTGTACACCCGGGCAGTTCTCAGGGCCAGACCCAGGCTCTCTTCTGCTGGGGAACTCCAGGCAGAAGCAGTTTACCTCCTGGCAGCTGTGCAGGACCCTTGTCCATCTTGTGATGATTGGGTAGTGGGGGAGGGGCGATGGCCTTGGAGGCAGCGGTCAAGAGAGCTGCGCATCTGAGAGCAGTCGCACCGTGCCTCAGGACGCATTTTGCTCTCAGGTTAAAAGTCTCTTTTTGTTGAGGCTGGAACCTATACCTTATCCACTTTAAGATGTTAGGGAAATTGCTCAGCTGTTCCTGGATTCCTTTAATAAACTCTTAGGTAAGTGATCACCAAGAGAGTCAATAAATGTCAAATGAACTGAATGGGACTCTGTAAATCTTCCTTTAAAATACCTAATTTCCACTGTTACCAACCTTTTAGAATAATGGAGCCCGTTAATTCACACTGCATGTAAAACAGTGGTCTGTCTTTCTCCTTAATGCAAAGTTCCATCCTAACTCGGGGGTGAAGGCGAGTTTGTTCTCCTTAGTGACAGCTCTTCCTTAGTGACAGTTCCTGTCACTGGCTTCCCTGCCACCTTCCTGCTCTGAGTCTGCGCACTTGACTCTCTTCTGTCTCACTTCCCCGTTCCAGGCTGCAGGCTCACCTGGCGTTCGGTGAGACTGCTCCTCCAGCATCCTGCCTGCTCCCTCCAGCAGGTACACAGCAGGCCTGCCCCAGCCGCCTCGGGATCAGTGAGAAACAGGCAGAGGAGGCCCCATGCGGGTGCAGCCCTGCTCCAGGGCGTGGTTGATGTGTGCAGTGTACACGGGTTTCAGCCCCCACTCCTTTCCTGGCCTGGCAGTCTTGTGCTGTGAGCAACCTGTGCAGCCATCCGTGCTGACTCTGTGGACACTCACGTGTGAAGTCCGTGGCCAGGGCTCAACACACGATAGATAGATATCCAATAAATAGCTATTCCTTTTCCATCCCTTCTTACCCACAACAGAAATGTACTCTTGGCTGAAAAGAGAGTTGCCACATTTATAATGCCTTTGAGGCCATGAGATACAGAAGAGAGGCTACGATCTTTGGAAACCAGTGGGCTTAGGGTTGCACCCTACCTGGCTTTGCGCTTTGACACTTAAGCCAACTGTGTGATCCCTAACATCTCAGCACCTCATTTTATCCTTAAAATGGGACCACAGACAGCATCGACCACGTGGAACAGTGGAGAGGGTGCAGAGAAGTGGTCTGCTCAGAGCAGGGAGATGAACTCAGCCCGAGGCTGAATCCAGCTGAAGTCAGTAGTTTAGAATATTCTGTACATTTTTAAAGGTGGGTAGTATGTGGCCCACAAAGCCAAACCTATTTACACTTTGGCCCTTTCTGGAAAAGTTTGTCGACCCCCCAGTGTGGAGGGTTGAGCTGTGGCTGGCACTGGGTAGCAGCTCCTTATGTGGGATGTTCCCTCCTCCTTCTCTCACAAATCTCTCCCCGGGAAAATTCCCCGCCTGAGCATTTGGTGCGGAGGGATTCCATCACCACGACCAGCCTTAGGCTAAAGCAGGCTTCAGAATGGAAATGCGTAGCAGGTCCTCGGTGTCGGTCTTCCCCCGCCCCCTTACGGTGTAAAACTCACCGAGGGCCACGTGTGTGCATGGTTACCACAGGTGTGAGTAGCTCTCCATAATTTCTGATAAATCATTGTGTTTAGGCTGCGTGTTAGTGGAACATTTTTCTGACAGTCTCTAACCCAGTTATTTATTTTCTTGGAGAAAACACAACCCAGAATGGTGTGGAAATGAACTGCCACTGTGAGCACGGGACTGCTCACATGGTGGGAGGAAGATTTATGTTCCCAGGTACACCGTGGTTGCGGAAGGTTTAAGAGTGATGCGGCCCTCTAAGAGCAGAGACAGTGTTAGTAAGCACAGACGGTCTGGGGGCGCTGGTCGAGTGTGGAAGAACGTAAGGACCAGCACGAGGGCAGGCGGGGACCCAATCATATTTGCACCTGGTTTGGTGAGGCGGATTCGGATCCCTTACGGTGGAGTGATCACACAGGCGAGTGCCGTGGGACCGGTCTGGAGCATGCGCTGCCGCTGGGGGAGGAGGCACGTCAGTCGGGGTTGACTCGCAAATCAGGCGACAGATGGGGTCCTTAGCAAGGACCCCACCTGGAACCTGTGTGAGGTCGTGCAGCTCAGCAGGGAGATGCCTGTCTCACCCTTCGCCCTGCAGCCCAGCCCCACCCCAGCAACCGCGCAGTGGACCGGTGTCATTAGCATGTTCCTCCTGGGATTTCACTTCTTCTCTCTTCTCTTTTCATACTCTGGCTTCACCCCTGTCTTAGCCATTGAGGCTCTGCTTCCTTGGGCATGGTCAAGGGTGGGCCTTTTCCTTCAAAAGAATTAAGTTATCAGTTTCCAAGAGAAGTCATAACTTCTTCAGTTTCCAAGAGAAGTCATAACTTCTTCACATACCAGCTCTGATTCAACCAGTCACTGTTCTGAGTCTCTGCTGGCTGCTAAGGTCTGAGCCAGGTCCAGCGGAGTTCATCTTTGGGGAGCTGATGGTCCAGGACTCGGTGAGGTGCTTGGCCTACTTGAGTGCTGGGCAGTTATGGCCTGTGGCAAGAGCCTCGGGGGCTCTGCGGTTGAACAGAGCTGACTTTGGGTCCCTGTCCTGCTGCTTTCTGCTGTGTGACCCGGAACAAGTTACTTAACCTCTCTGAGCCATGGTCACCTCACTGGTAAAATGTAGAGGATACTGCCATCCTTGCAAAGTCATTGTGATGATTATGAGGGCTGTTTGACATAAAGTTGAGAGCACAGTGCTGGGCCAGTGGCAGACATTCAGAAGACATTTGTTGCTTCCCAATGTAGGCTGAACACAGACTTGAATTGCTGTCTCTTGAACTCCCTTTAGAAAATGATGGGGTGCCAGCACCTCCCTACGGCCCGAGTCCTTGCCCTCCTGCCCACTGGGTCCGTTTTGGGTCTGTAGTAGAAAATATTCTCACATTACCCATGTCCATTTTCCTGGTCACTGTATCTTTTCCCTTCAAGGCTATTCACAGACTGTTTTCATTCCCTTTCTCCCTCTCCACTAGTTCAGAATTCTCCTTACCTTTCATCCTTACCTGGACCCAGGTTGACAGGTAGGTCATAGACTTAGGGGTCACCCAAGACCCTCTCCCCAAGTATTTTTCACCTTGCTGTTGGCAGACACCCTGGCGGGGCTCTGTCACCTCGGGCCTGGACCCCAACCTGAAGGTGAGTGGCCCGGGAGCTCCTTCCCCAGTTCTGGGAACGAGTTTGGTGGGCGAGCACAGGGAAGAGTACACCGGAGCACAGAGCCCTGCTGTGCAGTGGGGGCAGGAAGGGCAGAGACCCCGAGGACACCCCATGTAGGGTGCTCTGTCCCCAGGAAAGGCAGTAGGTGCCTCGCTGAACCTAGATCCAGCATTAAGAGCTGGCCCTTGCCTTGGTTGGTATAGCTCAGTGGATTGGGCACAGGCCTCTGAACCAAAGGGTCGCCAGTTCGATTCCCAGTCAGGATACCTGCCTGGGTTGCAGGCCAGGTCCCCAGTTGGGGGCACGTGAAGGGCAACCACACATTGGTGTTTCTGTCCCTCTCTTTCTCCTTCCCTTCCCCTCTCTAAAAAATGAATAAAATCTTAAAAAAAAAAAAAGCTGGCCCTCACATCCTTCCCTGGGGCTATTGTGGCCTGTGCTCCTGCAGATACTCACATCTGTAGGGGCATTTGCAGCTGAATTCAGAAGCAACTTTTCCAGAGGTTCTGCACTCACGCAGCACATGGCCTAAGGACCTGCCATACTTCTTGGCACTTCGCAGGGTGGCTGGAGTCAATGGAGACTCCTGGGATTTCGGAGACCCTCCCCAGAAAGAAGGTGGACTTGGTGCAGCGTTGCTGCTGGTGCTTGCCTAGGCATTCGGCACTGCAGAGTCGAAACCAGGCTGTGACAGTGTCTGAGGAGGCTCCACCCCTCCCTGGCAGGGACCCGGAGGATTGAGCCAGAGATTTCCTCTGGCCCAGGCTATTTTGGGGGCCCCCAAGAGGTGAGGAAAGGACCTTGAATGGCTGACTTAGAACCTGGTAGCTTTCCCCCAAGCGACTGTGTCTGTTTGTATTATCACCTTATTATGAAGGCTTTGGCTCCATCCTGCTAAGTCTGTTCCCACTGATAGCACAGGTGTGGGTCCCATCAGGCGCTTGTGTAGATGTTTCCAGCCAGCGTGCCTGCAGACGGCTGGCTGGACTGCGGTGGCAGCCAGCAGATAATGAGAAATCCATCACACACACGCTCTGCTTGAAGCTCTGGGTCACGTGCATTGAGCTGTGAGTAACGCGATTACTTAAGTGGCATTTTATTTACACTTTCACACAGCAGTGGCTGCGGCTTTTCCAACACAGCCATCACCCAGGTTTGGGTTCTTAAAAGTCTTCTCAGAGTTCGGATGGAGCATCACAAATACACTAATCCCTAGGTCTGCTTTTAAAACTGTGTTATCAGTTTAGAGCAGGGGATATATTGAGGTGAGTTTAAAAATGCAGTTACCACCCTGGCTAGGTGGACTGTTGTCCTGTGCACCAGGAGGTTGTGGGTTCAATCTTCAGTCAGGGCACATATCTAGGTTTCGGGTTCGATCCCCCATTGGGGCACATACCTAGGTTGTGAGTTTGACCCCTGGTTGGGGCACATGTAGGAGGCAACTGATTGATGTTTCTCTCTCACATCAGTGTTTCTCTCTGCCTTCCTTCCTCTCTAAAAATCAATGAAAATCATATCCTCAGGTGATTAAAAAAAGTACAGCTACCATTTTTGGCACATATTACCTGCTGGGCCTTTTGCTTACATGTTTCAAATAATCCTCTCAGCCATCCCAGTAAAGTAGGCACCATCGCCCTCACACTGCAGATGAGGAAACTGAAGCTCATGG
This sequence comes from Phyllostomus discolor, assembly GCF_004126475.2. NCBI lineage: Eukaryota > Metazoa > Chordata > Mammalia > Chiroptera > Phyllostomidae > Phyllostomus > Phyllostomus discolor. The sequence continues at coordinate 10,598,521 of NC_040915.2, read as the reverse complement.
AGACTGAACTCCTGGCCCAGAATTGTTTTGGCAATGGCCGTGCACACGCCAGGAGAAGTTACCAGTTAAAAAACTGCCACAGGCACTTATGAGTTTTAATGTTTCAGACTGGGAAGCAGGGCCATGGACTGCAGCTCCAAGCTGGGTAAAGAGCTGAATTTGGTGAAAAGGGAGATGTGAGAAATGGACCTCTGAGGCTTTGATGGGCAGCACCAGAGTGACCCAGGCAGGGTTGCTCCCAGAGTTCTAGCAGGCAGTGCTGGGAGGGTGTCCCCCGCTGTAGCTGTGATCTGTGTGTCCTGCCGGGAAGTCAGATGAGGTGTCTGAGCCTCGGATGCCTTATTAAGTGGAGCCATGGTTCGGGTTTGCTGCAGGTGCTGTCATCGCCTCACAGGTAAATGCGTGGTTTCTGCTGGGAGCTCCGGGCCCTTTTCCTGCGTGCCCGTGGCCAGGGCCATGGCTGTGCGAGGGCGAGTGTGTGGAGCTGAGGGCCACCTCCTGCTTCTTCCAGATCTTTCATTCGCTAATAGGGTAGCAGAAACGCCAGGACAAGGGGAATAAAGGAATGATGATCTGTGTGCCAGCCCTGAAACAGGCTGCTAATAAAGGTGTGTGGTTCTGTCCAGCTGCCTGGGAATGTTTCCAGCTGTTGTCCTGGGTCGTGGCTCAAGAAGCTCTTCCTTTTTACCTTCCACTCACTGTGGTCTAAGCTGTTGGTGCACATGGACCTGATAGTGCAGGTTTTGGTGCTGTGTAAATTTGTGTAAAAACAATTTTACCTCTCTGGTCTAGTGTTTGCCTGATATAATGTTAGGGTAATGCTGTCATCACTTTCCCTGTTTCATAGGACTTTGACCGAATGAATGAGTAAATGGATGAGTGAATAGACAACATACAAATACATGAAGTAATCCATGTTAGTTTCTTAAAGATTGAAAAATAATTAAAAAAAATAGAAGCACGGGCCCTGGCTGGTGTGGCTCGGTGGATTGAGTGCTGGCCTGTGAATCAAAGGGTCATCGATTCGATTCCCAGACAGGGAACATGTCTGAGTTGTGGGCCAGGTCCCCAGTAGGGGGCATGTGAGAAGCAACCACACACTGATATTTCTCTCCCTCTCTTTCTCCTTCCTTCCCCCCCTCTCTAAAAAGAAATAAACAAAATCTTAAAAAAAAAGGAAGCAGAAAGAAAATTCTCATATCCCCCCAACTGTTGATACCCTTTTAATTTTTCTCTAATCCTTCCCTGTACTGTTTTTCTTTTCTTCTTACCTTGTTGGGTCCAAGGGCAATATTTAAGGATGGCTGAGGTACCTAAAAAATGTGGCCATGCAGCTGGTAAACGAGAAGATAGTTTCAATGGACAGGGCCTGCCCGCTCCTGCGTGTTGTCCTGCACCTGCAGCAGGGGGCGCTGGAGTGCCTGCTTTCTCTGCAGGGCACTGGGCACAGAGGGCCCTGGTTGTGGAGTGGATGGGGCAGTCACCTGTGCATCTCTGGTTCTCTTTATACTTTGGGTTTTTTGTTTCCTTCCCATGTTCTTGTATGTGGCTTTCTTTTAGGAATCTCTTTATGTTTATGAGAAAGTATTTTGGCTGAATTTTTGATCTTAGGAATTTTTTTTCCAAGAAACTCACTTTTAGTAGCTCTGGGTATCATATGAAAAAACTCAACTGGACTCTTTCTTTTTTAAAAATTTTAATCCTCACTTGAGGATATGTTTCTTAGTTTTAGAGAGGAAGAAGAAGAGGGAGAGAGAGAGAGAGAGAGAGAGAGAGAGCGAGAGAGAGAGAGACGTCCGTCAGTTGCCTCCCATGCACATCCTGACTGGGGATTGAACCCACAACATTTTGGTGTACTGAACAATGCTCCAACTAACTGAGGCACCTGGCCAGGGCTGGACTCACTCTATCTTTTTAAATGTTTGTAAGTTATTAAATAGGAAAGGGACTTTAAAGATTTGGGAGGTAATTACCCTTTGTGTTCATATCAGGTCCTTACACTGAAAGCAGAAGCAGCTTATTGCTTCTGTCTACCTTGGATTCTTGCAGTACATTGATAGCCTGTGAAAATCGCTCCTACTTTATTTACACAGAGCTTTCAGGCGTACTTGAGTTATTATTTGACATACTTAGAATCATTGAATTTTAGAGCTGGAAGGGACTTGCGTTATTATTAACATTCCTGTTATTCCCTGAAATAATAAATGAAAAGAAAGTGTAACAATAAAAGCATTACATACCTTCTGCTGGCTGAGTGCTTCTCCACAAGAAATAAATATATCCTTATTGATGTGTATTTTGTTACCATATAAATGATCTCACCTGATAATTTTGCTCTGGGGGGTTTTGATTTTGAATGATGAGTACCAGGGAACCCTGACTGCGCATCTCTCCCTGCACCTGTTCCCTGCAACAAGAATTGGCCTTTCAAAGGCTCTGCAAGAGCAAGAGCTAATTAATTTCTATCACCGTCTGGGTGTTGGGAGGGGACCTCCAGGGTCCTGGGTCCCAGGGCACAGTCCTATGGCTTGGCCTTTGTCCTCAGGGAGCTCACCTCCAAAGCGAGAGATGTTTAACCATTGGATAAAGTAAAAGCGTAGCGAGCTGGCAGTATGTCTCTGCAGGATGGCACAGACGCTCAGACTAGCTGGTTCCACTTGTGGTCCATAACCACTCACATGCGTCCTTCATAGGCGGCATGGCGACTCTTGCTGGTAAGCTTGGGGGGGCAGGGTGCAAGCTGGCTCTCATCCCTGGGGTGTCATGCATGGGCCTGTGTGGGTCCTCAGATGTAGTGTCGTGGCAGAGCAGACAGAGTGTCATGAGGCCAGTGACCAGCTGCAGTAGCTGCAGAGCTTCCTGGTCCTGGAGCAAAGGGCAGCTGAGTACTGTGGTTTTGGGGGTTGGAAGGCTCTGAGTGAGGCTGGCGGCGTGTTTTGTGGTCTGGCCTCTGTGACTGCGTCTGCACCCACGCTGTGCTGCTTCTCGCTTGAGCTCAGGGCCATCGCAGCAAAGACCTGAGCTCGCTGCGCAGGCAGGCCCACGTGTGGGCCCCTCTGCCTGCTGTTTCCAGTCCCCCCACTGCATGTTCTGGTGGGAAAACTCCCTGTCCGTCCAGACCGGGCCTGGGTCCCATTCCCTTAGCAGAGTCTGCCCTGGTGTTCAGGAGTAGTTGGTGGCTTCCTCCTGGGTGTTCCTGTAACTTTAATTTTTTTGTAAGAACCACATTATCAGCTTACATTTCTGGGTCCCTCTCCCCTAGTCAGACTGCGGGCTCCCAGGGAGTGAGGGCTGGGTATTACTCGTGTCTTTTTCTAGCCTGAGGGAAGCTCTACATGCAGCAGATGTCCCATCGGTGATCACTGTGCGTGCACACGTGGAACGGGCTTCTGCCGTAGGTGTCCTTGGCTTTGCATGGGCTCCCTGTAATCTGACCCGCACTCAGAGAGCCCAGAATGCTTCCAAAAATACCAGTGTGATGGTGTCACCCTCCTAGTGTACTTATGGACACAGCCAGCACAGCTCACGAGTCATGGAGGTCCTCGAGAACTCTCTGCCCGCCCCAGGCCCTGAATGGCCATGGCCAGGTTGTAGAGATTCCCTTGGAGGGAAGAGGACCGCTAGATGTTCATGGAGTGGACTCGTCTGTGGGTCCCCTGGCAGTGGGGGTGGAACTGCTGCTTGGGGACTCACACACCTTGTCTTCACCAGAGGACAGTTCTCTTGTTGTCCCTCTGGACGCTCCACCTTGTCACGTGACACATGTACATCATTTCCTGGACCAACGGGCCAGGTGAGCACATTCCCAACGTGGAGCCTGGTGACGTGCTTTGTGGTCATCTCTCCAGTGTCCTGAGTCCGCCATGTGTCTTCTTGGTGGTGCAGGGAGTGAGAGATGGTGTTACTCAATCTCTGAGTTTCAGAGATGCTTGTGGAGCGAGAGGGAAGGTAGGTGTTCATCTCCACGGTCCAGTGTTCGCTGGACCCATCAGCCCCGGGAGACGGGTCTCCATGGAGGGTGTTCATCGGCCTCAGTGGTGTGTTCCTCTCTCACGACGAGTTCTGGTTTTAGCCGTGGCCACACCTCAGAGAGGGAACACCCTCGCTTCTCCCTGGAAGCTTCTGGTGATGGTAGAGGTAAATGGTGGCTGGGGAGTGTTCTGCACTGGTCACCTCTTAAACACAGGGGAAATGTCACTGCAGAAATGGCAAATTTCAAATGAGCACGCTCCATCCCGACTGTGACACCATTGGCTTGTTGTGGACAAAAGGCCTTGACTGGATTTATCTCTGGGGCCTGGGTGAGGAGCATCTGCTGTGTAAACGGTCCCAGGGCCAGAGCCCCAGGATGCAGAGTTGGGCAGGCACGGTGGCTGCTAGGACACCTTGGGGGACATAGTGAAGCTAGTCTTTATTGCTACCCTTCCCAGATGTTCCCTCGAAGAGAAGGGGCTGAATGACAGAGCTGGGAGGAACTGTAGCGAGCCTGGCTATGCAGCTAATGAAAATTTCATGCAAAGCCTATGGCTGTAGGTCCCCAGAGCGATGGCTGGTGCCAAAGCCACCTCTTCCTCCGTGCTGTGCCTTGATGTGGGAGTCGGCTGTTCTGCTTTGAACTGGGCCCTGGGGAGTGCTGCTGGCGGACGGGGTGAGCGCTTAGTCCGAGCACACAGAGGCAGGGGCTCCTGAGGCTGCTGCCAGAGGGCTGAGGGCCATGGTTCTGAAGCCCAGGTAGCCATCTGGGGTCCCAGTGCATCAGAAAGTTGGGCTGTCCTGCCTGCTTTCCCAGAGCGGCAGATGGTCCAGCGCTTCATCTCACAGAGACTGTGAGAGGCAGATGTTACTCTCCCATCACACAGGCAGGAGCACCGAGGCGAGACGCACTACGCCCCAGCTGTGCTGGAGAGGGCCTCTTGGGAGGCCTCTGGCCTGTGCGTCTATCTCCTGTCCCTCAGCCTCTCCTGCCAGCGTCGGCACAGGGTGGCCAGCCCCATGTCCTCTCCCCAGGGGCCCCAGCGTTCACATGCCTCACCGCCCCTGCCTCCATGTGGAGCACTGTCATGCGGTGGTTAGAGCGTAATCTCAGGGTCGGGCACAGCTGAGCCCAAACCTGCCCCTGCCGCACAGCAGTGGTTTCTCCTCTGTCAGCTTCAGTCTCTGCAGCCATTCCCCGGGGGCCTGGGGGCGCCCGTCTCTGAAGGGAATGGTGAGGTTCTCAGAAAGAACACACAGTCAGGGCTTAGCACAGTGGCTGGTGCATTTTGAGCATTCCAAAATGGTAGCTGCTATTATTACCACACGATTAATATTAATGTTGCTATTACTTTGATAATTTGATTTAATTTCGACTTCAACTTGATGCAAGGCCTGGATCTTGCATCAGATTTCAGCTCAGCTCTGGTGCTGGGTCATAAAGTCCACTCATTCCTCAGAGTGCCTTAGAGGGCCGCAGCAGGTGTGGGGCGAGGGCGCGGGGCAGAGGCCCACCTGTCCTCCTCCTGCACAGCCTGGTCCATTTCTCCAAGCCTTCCAGCGTCATCCCTGATGGGACCAGGTTCTGGTGACTCCCGTCTGAGGCCATTTGAAGGGAGTTGCCTATTTCAGTTTCCTCAGAGACCTCCGGGTCCCAGAGAACTACGGTTTTGAGTCAGAGGGGAGAAGGTGGGGAGGCACAGCCCAAGATTCTGGCATAAAAGAGCAGCGGAGGCTGCACTGTTTCCTGCGCCCCTTCAGTGCTAGATGCCTAGAGCACCTGCTGTGGAACGGGCTCTGTGCTGGGCCCTGGAGGTTTGCAGGTGAAGATGCTGCCCCGGCCTCCTGCGTGGTCCAGTTTGAGGAGTGGCCACCTTGGAAGTGCGGGCAGCTTGGTGCTCTGCTGGGGGCCTCACGGGGGGCTGTAGACAGGTGTGCAGGGATTGGGGACAGGCAGGGGTGCCCGTGAGAAGTGTTGTCTAAACTGGGATTTGGCAGAGCAGTAGCTGTTTTACCCAAGAGGGGTGAGGAGGGTGACTCAGGCAAGCAGCAGCAGCAGCACGTGCAGTCGCAGGGGGGCGGGAGAGCCAGGCTCCTGCAGGGCCAAGAATGGTGTGTTTGCAGCTGGCATGAGGCCTGTGGGCTGGCAGGTAGACTCAGGGAGACAGGAAGGCCCAGCAGAGACCCTACCCCGCAGGGTTCTGTGAGCTGCTGCTGGGCTTGGCCTTGGCCTAGGAGCTGTGGGAGACAACTCGAGTATTTTAGGTGGAGGGAGAGGGGATGACATGATGTGACCAGAGTGTCACTGCAGGAGCAGTGTAGACAACAGCCTGGGCAGGGCTGGAGTGGGGCAGAGGCTGGTTGGGGCAGGTGGCGGTGACCCGAGGGGAAGGTGTCCTGAGCTGAGGGATAGCTGTGTGGCACTAAACTCGTGGGAGGCATGAGAGAGCCAGGAGGGGGAGGGAGAGGACTTGGTCAGGGTCTGAGTGGCCGAGGGGAGGGAGAAGGAAGAGTCCTGCCTGAGACCTGGTTCTTCTGGGCAACTGGGTGGACAGCTGGGGACGCCCTGAGGGGTAGATCTGAGAGCAAGATGAAGATAGGTTGGGAAACTCTGGAAGCTCAGGGACAAGTTCTCTGAGGAGCTGCACCTGGTTTGCTGTTCGTGGTGGGTCTGACTGCCCCCTGGTCACCTCTCAGTAACAGTGATGGAGTTACTGTGTGGTTCCCATAGGCAGTGCGGCTGCGCATTAGAACCATCTGGGGAGCTTTAAAATCCCCCGTCTTGGAGGCCACTGCCCAGGCCACTGAATCAGCATCTCCTGGGGGTCCTTACTGTTTGGAAAGCTCCACAGTGACCCTAGTGGTCAGTCAAGGCTGAGGACTGCTGCTCCCTGGTCCCCACCGTCAGCACCTCCTGTGCAGGATGAGCAGGGAGGAAGAGGTGAGGGGATTGCTAATAGCTGGTGTTTTATACTCTAGAAGCCAGCACCTGGGTGTTTGGGAGGCCTGCCAGCCTAGGAGGTGGCAGGGGTGGCATTCTCAGAAAGACGGCAGAGCAATTAATTTGGAATTTATGATTCTGGGATTAGGCTGGGCCTCGGGCCAGAATAATTTGTATTTTCTGTGAAGTAAAGGTTTACAAGATGGCAAGGGTCTTGTTTGGTGCGCTGATGAGAGGGAGCCTTTTAGGTTCCTCCATCTGTTTTCCGTGTGTCAATGAATGATTATGCAGGAATGCTGCCTGTTCGGAGCAGGCCCAGGCCCCTGACGGGGATCCCGCCAGTCATCACGGTGTGTGTGTGATACGACATGTAGTACCTCACAGTGGTTCGAAATGCCTCACTGGGCCTGAATGTGCAAAATAGCTCTGTGGTGTAAATGTCTTTTTTTAATAGACAGGGTCACTAGGTCTTACAGAGTGGGAGCCTGGCCTTCAAACAGGGACCTTCCTGCCACTCAAGTTTTCAAATTTCATTGATTTGTTTTCTAAGCCAGTCTTCCCATGCGAGACTAATAAATTACATGCATTTTAAAACATTTCATAATTATTTTTTCCCAGGTGCAATTAGTCTCCCTTCGCTTGGGGCCTACTTGATAGGGTTCAAATGCAGAAGTTGTCACATTATTGAAGTTGGAAATGCATTATTTCAGTGTTTCTGGGACATCTCAGTGCCATAAACCTCTGGAGATGGACTCCCAAGTGCGAGTCTGGTATTCACTGAGTCATTCCGTGTGTCCGGTCATGGCCAGGCACTTTGCCTCATTGTCACATTGCTGTGGTCTGGTTTCATGGAGAAGGCGGATGTGGCTCAGAGAAGCTTAAGTGGACGGGGTAAGGCCACACAGCTGGTGCGTGCCAGAGGCTACATTTGAACCCCTGTCTGCTCCTGTGCTTTCGATTCCACAGTACTGGCGGCTTAGTTCCTTTCTGGGTATTCAGAAGATTGCCCCTGATTGGCCCAGGCATTTCAGTAACTTTGCTGATGAGGTCAAGGGTGTGGGGAGCTTTTAGTCTGGGGTGACACCTCTTGTCTTGGTCAGTGGACAAGTGGAGCGTCTCACACCCATTCATATTCCCAGGAGAAGGAGCCCCAGGCAGAGCATGCTTTGGGGAAGAAATCTCAGACTCAGTTTTTCTCTGAGAAGAAACAAGTCAGCGGGTCATCCCCCACCCCCTTCATAGATGGACAGACGGGGACGGACAGATGGTCCCCAGGAAGGGGAACTCCTGAGCTCTTCGTGTGACCACAGGCTTTTAACTGGCTGGAGGCACCGTGACAATCTCCTTGTGTATTTCTAAGACTATAAGTCCCCATCTTTCTGAGGTTTTAGACCCTCCAAGCTATTTTGGAGCTGCAAGGCAAAATAATTTCTTTGCAGAAATGTAGGTCTGTTCCACTTGGTCTCCAATGTCATTTCTGAGTTTTCATTGAATGTCACCCTGTGTCACAGGAAATTGTTCATTTGAAACTCCCGTAGATAGTGATCACGACTGAGTGTTGAATTTAATCACAGTTTTGGTGGCTGTTTCACAGTAACAGCCTGGGTCACTGGGGCACGCTCAGACCTCTCCCCACTTCCTGTACCCTACCCTGTGACCTAACCTTCTTCCCTCCACCTTGGTGAATGATGGGACCTTTCCCAGGGAATGACGGTCAGTGACTTTCTAATGTTATGATAATATGAAAATTTGATGCAGTTATCAAAAATGTTTACATTCATTCCTATTGTTTGATGTGATTCTTTTATTTTTTTCTCATTTATAATGCTTTCGTACTCAGGAAGTTGAGGTAGGTTCTTGACTTTTCAACTGTATGTAGACATAGCATCAAAATAGTTGCCAAATAAAATGTAAATTTCATTCTAAATCCCAAATCTCAGTGGTAAATACTTGCTTTAGTTCAGTGAACCAGCACCACACATATTTATTTTTCATTGGTGTATCCAGGGGATGCAATTTATCAAATGCACATAAGCAGTCCATTTGCTGCTTTATCTTTTCTCATTAGTTACAGTACAAGTATGATTGTCACTTATTATCTGTGTTTTACTAGTGGGTTATTTATTGAAAGAGCAGAGCAACTGACATTGTTATTTTCCGAATCAGTTTGTCTGAGGCCTGCAGGACTTTATACCAAATGTCAGACCAATTTATCAAAGAATCACTCTATCGAGGAAGGAAGTGGTTTTGAGTGTATAAACATACACCCACCTGTGTTGTTTATACACACACCGGGGACACAGAGACGTTAGAGCTGGAGCAGCTGGCGTGCATCTTACACAATTCGGCCACGGCTGCCTTCCTCTGTGTGTGTTACTCACTCCTGGTCGAGGCAGACGCGGCTCCCATTTGTTTTCTGGGCTGGTGTTTTCTGTCATGTCAGGTGATCTTCAGGTGAAACTGCAGGGTTCAAAAACTTAGCTAAAATATTTATGAGGGAGAAACAATCTGTTTCATGTTAGCTAAGTGTCTTTGATTTGTAGTATCTGAAGCCATAAGGTAGATGATATATCACATCACCTTCAGAAGCCACAAATGGCGTTCTGCCACCCTGCCTCTTCCTCAGAGTCTGCTGCACCACCTTCGGAGCTGCAAGAAGCACCTCCTGAAAGGCCACCCCCTGGGAATATTGGAACTAAACCACATCAGCCATTTTGGGACTGTGGGGCAGTGGAAGAAAAATTCAGGTTCCCATCCACAATGGGCCTGAACCACGCACTTCCCAGAGGGTCACGGAGTCTGAGATGAAGGCACGTGACCACTCCAAGTGCAGTGGGGGTGTTTTGGCCTCATTTTGTGTTAGGGAGGATTGAAGGTTTTATTGCAAGATGCCTTACAGAGCAGAATGTTCTTTGGCATATGTGAATACATAGGTATATATATTTGTTAAAATATGTATTGATAAATATATTCTTATTATCAATATATTACCTTATATAGTCTTATTAAATATATTATGTGGAATAATACATAATAATATGCAATGTGTTACATGTGTACATATTTTAAACAAATTTCTTTTCCATGAATGCTTATCAAAATGGATATTTCTAAAATACTGGAAAACCCAGAGTTTCTGGGTACCAGTGATTTCACAGGGTCCAGCACTATGTTAGTGAGATGTTTATTTAGCGAGATGAATGGAGACAGACGGTTTTATCTGTGTTGACCATCTGTGGAAGGTTCACAAACACACTGGGGCCGTGACCATCCCCAGTCTGCCCTTCTTCTCTGCCACCAGCACCACCGCCTTCTGCCTCATCCTGGGCGTGTGACGATTTGTCACTCCTCACTGTGACCTTTGTGCTGGCAAAAAGCCTTCTTACCGTGATGTCATGCTACCCTGGGATATTTCGTGATTTGAGACATAAGGCAGTATGTTCAAATTTGAGACTGTTTAAATTTATGGGTTCTTCCAGGTTTTACCAGCTGGGTAATTTCCTAAAAAGCTGGGTCCTTTCCAGTTATGCAGTGGTGCGGGGAGGCGGGGCCAGCCCTCCTTCAGATGGCTCTCTGCCCTGCCCTGGGGAGGCCTGACGTGGCCACACTGTGCGCTGAGGCCCACGGGGTCTGCGTGTGCAGAACGCTGCCACACTTTCCTCCTCAGCCTGTGTTACGCACAATGAGGAGCAATTGGATTTAATAAACAACTATATTTAGATCTGCATCTTTCTGTTTAGGTTTATGTTTTAAAAATTAACTGTTGCCAAGGGCCTAGCAAGTCATTTTTAAAAGCTTCATCACTAGATGATAAAACGACCAGTTAAGAGGCCAGCTCAGACAGATACACATCTCCTGGTGACTTTGATCTGGCACATCTAACGTGCTTTTTAGCACAGTCTGAGTCTTAACAGGCCACAGCTTGGTTGGGCGAGAAGGGAGATCAGAGGCGAGGGCTCCTGAAGTCCTGCCCCTTCCTAGGACCCGGGCAACTCCGGTGCAGCCAGGAGCACACTCTGATGCAGTGCAGCGTGGAGGTGGGGTGCCCGGGGGCTGCTGCTCCCCAGGATGGGGATCGTCCCTGTCAGGAAACTGAGGGAACTGTTAGGATGATGTAATATACACACCATATATTTTTATTTAAATAAATAAAAATCTAAATTTTCTATCTAATTTGATCGAAAATAAGAAAAAGGCTGGGGTGGTGCCCCTTGGTCCTAGGCCTTGGAAGGAGTGACCAGCACTGGAGCTGGCGACAGAGTGTTGGTTCGGGGCCACAGGCAGCTGTCCTTGTGTCCTCTGAGCACCTGGTTGTTAAGTGGGGCACAGGGATGAGCACAGTCTCAGGAGGTGAAGCCCTAGAAGAGGGATTCTTGTATCTTTGTTTTTTTCCCATGTGGGTTTGGGTGCCGCCTGCCTGGAAATGCCTGCACTGTCAAGTGAGTTGATGGGTTTAGCCCTGGCCTGCCTGGATTGGCCACACTGGCTGGCACAGTGTGGGAGGGGACCGGCATGTCCGGGCATCTCGGGCTTGCAGCGTGCCCTCGAAGAAGTCCCCCTTCCCTGTGCTCCCTGACCATCCCCCCAAGTGGGCTCTGGAGCCTGGAGCGCTTCCTGAGCATTCATGGCCATGGCCCCTGATCGGGGGTTTCTCTCTCAGCTGTAGCCAAGACAGTTACACTGAAGGTTTTATCAGCTCCTGGCTCATTGCTCTTTGCTTTGGCAATCCACTGTCCTAAGGCCGAGCAAAAGCAATCAGATGCAAGGAATCATTTTCTTTCCCTGCTTGGCCTTGCTGAGCAAGGGGCTGTTTGAAGGACCCATTTTGCATAATGAGCTTTCACTCAAGGTGTACTTTCACATTTTGGCAGCAATTAGGCAGTGTTATTACATTTCAATAGGTTTCAAATATTCTAATGCAGATATCTGCTTTTAGAGGCTTTACATTTAAAACTAGGATGTCCCCCAAGAAGTCTGTAAAAAGGGCAATTATAGAAAAAGTGACAGGGTCCAGAAGCACACTTCCAATTCCATCCAAGTTAGAAAGTATGTTGAAGTCATTAGGGAATACTCAGTTCTTGGGACTTCTGCAAACCTTTCTTTGACATCAGAGAGAATGTGACATTTCGGACACCATCCTGAGTTCCCAAGGACTTCCTTGTCTTAGAACAGCACATTCAAGTAGAAAACATTTCCCAAGACTCCCTCTTGCCATTGGACACGATGCCATCCTCTGAGTGTGAGGAGGGCGTCCACGAACCGCAGTCGGGAAGATGGACGCTTTGCTACCTTTTTCTTCAGAGGTGAAGATGAGTTCATCCCGGGTTGTCTCCTCTCTTGCCCTTGTGAACAGCGGAATGTGTTGGCACCATGCTTGTGTCTACGGCTCAGAGCACACTGGCCATCAAACTGAGAAATTGGGTGCTAAATTTTCTGCCTACCATCCAGCCCTTAACTTGGAATCATTCAGCGCTGGCTGCTGGGTTTCAAACCACAGAACTCCAGGAACTCAGAGTTGTGCAGAGAGAGGGACGTGGCTACAGGCCCGTGCTGAGCTTTCTCAGTGGTGCTTTAGGGTGCAGCCGGAGAGGCATCCTGACCAGACGGGCGTGACAGGCAGTTACACCATCAAATCAGAGACAGAGCAAAGGGGCTCAGGTCCTTGGAGTTAAAAATAATTTAATGGCGACTCCCCAGGATCCAGAGGAACCTGCTCATGTTTATTCATGCTCTGGAAAATGGAATGGCTGCCCATGAAGCAATATGTTCTGATTTTACTCTAAACCCAGTTTCCTAAAATCTATTTAAGGGCTTAGGTGAACTCAACAAGGGTTTAATAAAGCCAGGTAATTGCACAACACAGAGGCCAATAACATTCACCGGAGATTGTGGCGGAGATAAACTGCATCGGCAGACAGCATGGGCAATAATTTAAACTAATTGTGCACTTTGATGTAAATTAACTTCTCTGGGAGAGAAATTGAGGCCTTATTTTGGCCATTCTGAAGCTGACTGCAGCGTTCAGAATACCTGCCAAAAGCACATATGGCAAATACTTTGGGTACAGCCAGGAGGAAATTAACTGAAAAAGGGGCACATGCCCTAAAAATGGTGTGAGGATGATGTGCAAGGGCGAAGCCTCTGCACCTTACAAACTACGGTTTTGCTGACAGTGGGGGTGGGTGAATGCGGGAGGGTGGGGGGGTTGGACAGAGAGAGCAGACAGAGCGCTGGTGTGGAAGGAAAGGGTTATTGGGAGAGGGGAAGAGATTAAATGTAACTGTGAAAAAGGGAGTGACCCAGGCCCTTGCAATTTTAAAGTAATGAAGTGTCTAGCCTCTGAGCATAAACGATTCCAGCTGTATCAAGGGAGACACGGTTATCAATCAGCCAGATTGGCCAGCCTTTGCTTTTTTATCTTTACACACTGGGAACAAATGGTGGGAAGCTACATGTTTGCCTGTGGTTAATTCTAGCATTTGCACAGCCCTCTGTTTTTAGGTTTTGTGAGTGCTGGAAAACTGGGAACTGGGCACAGGCTACATGTCTCCATGTAAAAGAAATGTTGACAATTGAATTATCAGCTGTTACAAACAAAGAGCTGTGACCATCAGGGAGAGCAGCAAGGCCTCGCTGAAGCAGCGTAACTGATGGCAAACTCACCTTGCGCTTCGGGAAGGTGTCTTGGTGTGTCTGTCACACTGAGGGGAGCATTGCTGCTTCCGTGTGAGGCCGAAATGCTCTCCCTCTTCCCAGAGTTTAATCCACACAGTCTGAAAGGCAAGCATTGGAAAAGTAAATTGATATTGTTGATTGCACGTTAATGTCTGTGTGGGGAAAGATTTCAAAGTCTTATTGTTTTCCTTTGTGTTTTGGGAGGTGGGGAGAAAGGCAGCTTTTTATGTGGTTATGTGAGAAACTTCCTGAAATCTGACCTTTGTTTTCTATTTCTTTTCCTTATATAGGATGATTATTTCAGAAACTGGAATCCCAACAAGCCCTTTGACCAAGGTAAAGGATGCCGTATTTCTTGCTGTATATTTCATGGGAAACGCTGTCTCATTTGTCCTTCCTTTGCTGAGTTAGAGTTTCACAAGGGTCAGCTAGCTGTCTTATTTCCCCGACTTTGGGAACTGAATTGACTGGGGTGGTCGAAACTTTTATCAAATTGGTTATTTTTTTGAGATTGCCTAAAACAGATTAAGAAAGAATTTGTAATTGAATTGACTGCAAAATCATTGGTTGCTTTTGTTTGGAAAAAAAGTAAGATGGGTATCAGCTGATCTGGAGCACTGGCGCTGAGCCCAGCCATTCCGTGCGTGGGAGCGACTGTGCCGGAGGGGCTGCCCAGGCCCGTGAGCTGTAACCCGAAGCTTCCTTTTCAGAAACGGGTCGGTCCCGAGGGGCTTCCACCAGCCCTGGTATTTTTACTTGTTAACTGAGTTCGTCATGGTTTCCAAACACAAGCGTGGTTCAGAGTTGGCTCACTGGTTGCTGGGGTTTGAGCCCGGTGCTCAGAAGGCTCTTCTGCTCCTGATGTGAAGCCCGCTCCACTGGGCCACTGTAAGTCACCACCGGGCCCTCCTGTACCTCATCTGCCATGAATCACATACCTGTCAGTTGTGCAGGGGGTGTCTGTCGCCAGCACAGACCCTGCGTGCTGACAGTGATGGCAGGTTGTATTTTAAGTACATATATGCAATTAACATTGACACTTGAGGACAAATATAACTACCAAGTCTCAAAGGTCCACGCTTCTGAGGATGCATTTTGGTTGTATAGCTTAAGTATTTGATGGGATCGTGATGGTCAACTTGGCACAAAGGAATCAAGGTGTCAACCTGTAACATGGTAGAAGGTGCTCCCTTCTGCCTTATTGTTGCCATTTGGATGGGTCACACTCTCTCTCTGGACTCTGGTTTTCTTATAAGCAAGATCAGTATCGAGGTTCCCACAAACGTGTCCATGCCCTCCAGTAGGGTGATGTTCCATTCATACATACATGCACGTGCTCATTCTCAAACATGAGTTAACTATTGCTGTGCGTGTCAGCACCAGGCCAGGCTCTGGGGACAAAGCACACAAGCTGGGTGCCCACCCTGGAGGAGCTCGGGGTGGGGAGACAACTCCGTTGGTAGCAGCTGCAGGTCTGTTGCTAGTGGCCGGGACGCAGGTCGGCGTGCGGAAGCAGCCAGTCTGTAGCTGGGTACTTGGCGTGTGTGCATTGTGGGTGTGTGTGCAGGGAGCACACACCAAGGAAGACTTTCTTTGGAGGGTTTGTCTGGGCTTCTACATATCTTAGCAACCTCCAATCAGAGCATATGAAGGTATTTGTAATTTAGTTTAGAAATTTTCCATCAAAAATGGCCAACATTTCTAGAAACTTCCTCTGAAAGGATGTACCTGCACTGCGGAAGAACACTCAGGTGCAGAGCAGGGCATTATCTGGGTCCGGACACACACCCCTCCTTGAATGTCCTGCCAGGACCGTGCTCCCAGAGGTGCCTCGGTGGCAGCGGCAACGGTGGCAGTGGCGGCAGCAGACCAGGAACAGGCTCCTGTCCTGTGAGGATGTGCATTGCCTGAACACTGCCAGGCAAACACTCCCCTGGGCTTGCAAACGGACGCAAGAACTTCACCCCAGAGCCCGTGTTTGCCGTTACTGACACTCCTTGGAAAGGTAACACCCGACGGTGGGTGTCGTTGCTCCTCGAGGACCTACATGACAGCTTCCCTTGATGTGAGGGTTAACACAGAACCGAGCACCCAAAAAGAACAGGGCATTCAAATCTGTTTCACCGAAGAGACCAGACAATGCTGGCAACTCTTCCTAGCAGGGCCCTGCCCCCACTCCCTCTTTTTCTGGCTTTGCAGATTTGAGAGCCAGATCTGCTTGTATTGGGCTGGCCAAAAAGCCCATGTGTTTTTTTTCTGTAAAATAAAAGACACATTTTTATTTTTACCAATAACTCTATTGATATGGACATTTTGAGTTTGTCAGCTATTTCCCTCCACTGGCTTCTCGTGGGTAGAGGCTGGGGTGCTGCTGAACATCTTCCAGTGTGTACGACAGCCCCACAGCAAAGGGTTATTTGGTCAAAATGTCAGTAGTACCAAGAAACTTCGCAAACTACTTTTGACATGTTCGATCAATCCCTACACCTTCTCCACACACTGCACAAATCTTTTCTTGCGTTTCAGTTGTGCTTTTACCTTTCTTGAAATAATAAAGCATAATATGCTAAAATGTTGCATATCTTCTTCCATCCTCAATATTAAAATGGCTGCACAAAAATTCACCAATTCTGATAAATTTTCTTAATGCACACTGATATGACAGCTGTCACAACACAATCTAACAAAATTGTTTGGAATGAAGTTAAAGGCAACTAAGAGCCATCGTACGGAATAAAAACTAAACGAATTTTTTTTGCCAGCCCAGTATAAATCCTCCCAGAAAACCTCATGATTTTATGGGGTATAATTGAGGACTTCAGCCGAGAAGCCCCATCTCATACCTCAGGTGTGGCTGCTGTTGGCTATTTATATACAGAGCCACGGGAGAGGAGGCCAGTTTGAGAAGAGCCTTCACTTAAAATATCAGCCTCAGCAGATGTCATCAATTACTCTGTGTGCTGCTCAATAAAAATGGGAGGTTACTATATCAGTGCTGACACCACTTGCTGAAATATAAGCCACAGGCACAGAAGACATAGAGCATCTCATCTTCCAGAAAAGAGGAGAACTGCTGAACTCCAGTGGAAGTCGTCGGCTGCAGAGAGGTCATTTCCCCTCCTAAGCTGAGAAAGAGTCGAACATGGTTCAGGTGTTTTTGTGGTTGGCGAAACTTTCAGGGTGGAAAGCAGGGTGGGAACCAGAGTTCCGTATGACATTTATGGGCGGGGATGGAGGCGGAAGGGGCTGGTGCTGGAGGTGGGTGTGGAGTGGGCTGGGCGTGAAAGGGGAGAAGAGGCGGGAAGACTACGTGGGGAATTCTGGTGGAGTGCAGCCGGAAGGTGGAGTTGAGGCAGGTTGTGAAGAATAGGCCAAGCTGTGAAGTCTGAACTTGGTTTATCAGCACTAGGGAGCCACAGAATGCTTGTGAGCAGAGGAGTGACTGGTGAGGGCAATATTTTAGAGGACTTAGTCTGGTGACTCCACAGCTGTGACTGGGAATCCAAGACATGCCTGCTAAATGATGTTCCTCCTGCAGGGCTCTTAGGTAACTCCTCCACTGCATCATTAATTAGCTTGGAGTTTGGCTTACTTCAAGGTGCTCAGATTTACTGCTCGGTTTTCAGGTTGGCCTCTGAAATGCCCAGGTGGCTCCTGATTGTCTTAGGCATTGGTGTGAGTAGTTAGGACACTCATCGTGTTCAAGAAGATTTGACTTTGGGCTGTATACTGTACACAAGACAGTGTACAGATGATATGTCATAGAATCGTGCACTTGAAACCCCTGTAGTATTAATCAATATCACCCCAATAAACTTAATAAAAAAGAAATAGTTACCTATAATTGCTGTCTCTGCTTAAGGGTATTTGCTGACGTTGGCCAACAGGGCTCCGTGGAGGAGCACTCACCATGTGATTGACTCCAAGGCAGTCAGCGGGAAGGCGCCTCACCTGCCAGGCTCCCTCCCCGAGAGGGAAGATGTCTTTCGGTTGTTATCTTGAAGTGAATCATTAATGCTTCTGTCAGTGGCGTATGGTAGCCGTCAACCTCAGGCTTTTCTAAGAAGAATTCTTCCTGAGATTTGGGTAGAGTAGGATATCCTTTTTGATTATAGTGATTTAATGCCAAATCTCTCAGAAGGGACAGACTGGAGTTGAAAATCTTCCTTTGTGAAATCCTCAAAGACAGGTGCCTGCCGAGAGTTGGGCAGGTGCGTGGTTTGAGAGGGCAGTGGGCCAAGGCCAGTGGTTTTCTGCCCTGTGGGGGCGGGAGCAGTGGAAGCGGGTGTGGAGCAGACACAAGGCGTATGCTTCTGAAAGTGGCATGTGGTCCAGCAAGATGCTTGCCGGAGAAAAAGCCTCTCGTCAAGTAACTTTGGGATGTGCCCCTACTCTGTTCATCCCTCGGAGTTTCACGATTCTCATTAGCAATTCAGAAGCTCTGAGAGGTCTTTTAGTAAGACCCATTCAACTTATCATTTTCCAAATTTGCCTTTGACCACAAAGGTGTTTTTTAAATTATTTTTTTATTTTTCCATTCCTCATGTATTGGGTACCCAGAGAAAGGAATATATTCTATAGGATACACTTTGGTAAGTGCAGTCTGGGGTCTTGGGCTTTGTAGTCAGACTGTCCAAGTTCGGAATTCGACTCTGCCAGTTACTACCTGTGTGACTCCAGGCAAGTTGCTTAACTTCTCTGGTTCTGAGGCTTCCCATCTAGAAAGGCAACAACAAGAGCATTGAGAAGATTAAGCGAGTTAGCATGTCTGGCATATAGGAAGTGCTCCATCAGTGTTGTTTTAGCAAGTAATTGGTCTTTTTTTTATTCCCCACTCTTCCCACTGAGCTGCCCTCCATTGCTTCCTTCCCTTCCCACTCAGGGTTTTTCTTGTTCTCCTTTTAGTCCCGCCTGGGGGCCTTCGGAGTGGTAACACTCTGAAGCTCTCATGGCTGTATTGGAGCTGGCCTGTTCTGTATTAGGCAGGTCAGTGTAGCGGTGCACCCCAGATCCTCATTATTGGGGCTCAAGAGGTTCAGACTCCGAATGTGTTCACTGATTTATAAAGTCCTCAAATGCTCAGTGTTGACGCTTGCTGTGCTAGGCAGTAGGGATTGCACGAAGGAAGGCCTCCCTGCGGGACGTCCCCGGTCACTGATCATAAGTCACCTGTGTAAGGTCATACACAGGTGTCCCGTGCAAGTACAGCAGCCCCCTCTTACCCACGGGGGGCACGTTCCGAGGTGTCTCGTGGGTGCCTGAAACTGCAGATAGTATTGAATCTCACATATACTGTTATTTCCTATACATACATGCCTATAATAAAGTTTAATGTATAAATTAGGCACAATAAAACATGAGCAATAAGTAATAATAAAATAGAACAATTATAACAGTATAAAAGTTATGTGAGTGTTTTCTCTCTCTCTCTTTCTCTCTCTCTCTCTGATAACTGACCGCAGCATAAGCGACATAGCTACTAAATGACTGATGGGTGGTCAGCATACAGTGGAGATGCTGGACAAAGGGTGATTCACGTCCTGGGCGGGTGGAGCGGGACAGTGCAATACTTTATCATGCTACTCAGAATAGCATGCAATGTAAAACTTGAGAATTGTTTATTTCTAGAAGTTTCTATGTAATATTTTCAGACCTGCATTGGCCATGGGTGACGGAAACCATGGGAGGCAGAACCACAGATAAGGGGGTCCACTGTACTGGGGGTGATGGGGTGGGCGCAAGAACCAGTGGGGAAGTGAAGGTGGGTTGGTCTGGGAAACTGGGAAACCCATAAGGTGCCAGGTATTTACTTAAGTGACCTAGGTCAGTGTCAGCTGAGGTGACAGTCTTGGCTACAGCGTGGCTGCGCTCATTCTGTGTCATCGTATGAGGATCGTGTGCCTCCAGCCTTGGCTGCCAGTCACCACCAGTGCGATAATCCAGGTGCCAAAGCAAAGGTTCCCTGTTCCCGTGGAGGGGAGGCTGTTGGGGAAGGTCGTCTGCAGGGTCTGGAGGGGAAGAAAGAGAATTCATGGAACTGCAGTGCTGTGGTGGGGAAAAAAAGAAGGTGTCACTTGGGGATTCTAAGAACAGGGACAAACAAGAAGCAACGTGAATTCTATCAAGCTGTTTCTGAGCTCCTCAGCCAGTCCTTTCTGAAGAAGAAAATTGAAATTATTCATAATGCCTCTGCTGAAGGAAAGGTTTTCCTTGTGCCCCCGGGGCGGGGGGGGGAAGGGGGTGGGGAAAGTAATTTTTGTGCATGACCAAGACCTCACTTTACTGTAAAATGCTGATTACCTGAAGATGCCCTGGAGTGACGAGACGAGGGTTAATTCAGGGTCTGTCTGGAGGCATGGTTCACTCAGGAAGGAACCCACTCATTTATTTGGCTGTGAAGTTGCACTTGATAAGACAAAACATTTTAGGAGGACTGGCTGGAGGGGGGGATTTATCATGGAATTTTTTTTTGAGACAAGTGGGTTCCTTTAATGTGGAATAAATGAATGTTTTAGGTAAAGCAGATAGCTGTTGGTTTTAAGGATGGTGTTTTTCTTGTGGAGTGAATACTAATCACCCTTCCAGAGCAGCCTGGCTCTGGCTGAACTTCAGATGATGTGGTGACCTCCGGAGCAGAACTCGAACTTGTAGAAATTGATCTCCTGATAAAAACAGAGTCCTGGAAGTCAGGGGCCCCCTTCACCCCTGCTGTTCACATGAGATGAAGAAAAGAGGAAAAACCTTGCCCTTTAACTTGCAATCTATTCTACCAGAATCCTGACAAGTTCACATTCTGACCAGTGACCTGAACTGTTCTGAGGGTGAAAATTCTAACCCTCGAAAGTGAGAGTTCTTCCGTGTTACGGCCGTGTTTCTGGAGCCAGTGCCCTGCGGGTCATCCCAACATTCATGTTCTGTTGGTGTTTTAATGGGTTCAATGGGGAGGAAAGTTGGTTTATTTTCAAAATTGTTCTTTAGAAAAAGTTTTTTTTTCCTCTAGATTAATCTGAAATTTTACATCAGAGGCTTAACACGAATCTTAAGTCTACATAATTTTCCTTTTCATGTTGAGTTCACCCTTACCCCCAAAGAGCCTGACTTGCACCCATACAGCATTGACAACTTTTTGGGGTCTAAGAATCTATTCACCTCATCTGAGCCCTTGAACTGCAGATTCTCAGGGGCAGCTGGGCCGGTTCCCTCACATTTGGTCCAGCTGGTGTCTCTCTCTCACCTTTGCTTTTCCACACAATGTAAAGACTGGTCTTCCCTCTACAGCAGCAGATCCTCTCACTCGACCCATTCCTGCCCCAGACAGTCACAGCCCACCCGAGCCTCCTCCTTCTATCCTGATCATGGCAATAAAAGAGTGTTTAAAAAGAAGTCTCGTCAGTTGTGCCAGGAGAGAGAGAGAAGTCTACTCACTCAGACATGAGCATACCCAGGCTTTAACTCAGTCTGCCTTCTTTAAAGTTAGAGCAAGTTGAACGTTTTATCTTTCACCTCTGGCTGCCCTTGCCTGTTTGCTCATTTTAAGGGAAGAAAACATCTGCTATAAGATTGAAATCCCATGGGTGCCCCTCCTTGATCCTCGTTCCCGTTTTCTTTCCCTGAGAGTGACCACATCATTAATGTTTTTCTGCTCGTGCTCTTCATTTTCACGTCACGTGGGCAGGTCTGCAACCAATATGTTACATTGTATGTTGTGCATAGAAATCAGTTTTTCCTCTAACGTGTTTATCATACTGAAAATGACTTTTTGCCAGTTTTTGTTTTGATAATTACAGATGTAGTCAATCACTTTATATTGTAATATTCCTGTATACTACAGTGTATCCCCTTACTCCTGCATTGGTGGGCATTTACGTTGTCTCCATTCACTTTACTGTCGGGGCTGCTTTTTTGTAGAGTTTCTAACATAGTGATGGATCCTTCCGTCCAGCCACTTGGCCTGGAGAGAGTGGTGTCACAGGTGGGGGGCTGAGGGGCCATATGAGTCTGCCACTATTAAAATGTGCAACCACATGCAAATCGTGTGGCCTTTCTTCGCTTGCTTGCCCATCTCTGAGCGAGACGGGAGGGCCAGACAGCTCCTGAGGTCCTTCCCATCTGTGCTAGTTGAGCTGTAGTGGTTGCAGGCAGCACAGAGTCTCTTTATGTTTTCCTGATAAAAGAAGGAAAAATGAAAAGTTTGAAGCTGCTGCTCTTACTTCAAAGGTTACAGTTTAATGAATAAGTTATGAATATAATTTCAGTAAAACCAATGGAATTAAATGGGCCTTTTAATGGGGAGCAGCACTCAGAATCAAAAGCAGAAAAGGCCAAATAGGAGGTCCTTTCTCCTCTCCGAGTCCTGTGGGCACTGCGAGGTGTGGAGGGCAGAGCAGGGTTCCAATCTCAGGAGTCCCACTAACTGGCTGCATACATTTGAGTGATTTGACTTATGCAGGCTTCATTTTCTCACCTGTAAAGTGGGGCCAACGATGTCTGTCTCGTAGGACGTTTCTGAAGACGGAGTGAGATCATGTTTGTCCGGGAGTTGGTGTGTGGCACGGGCTCAGGAAACCCCAGTGTCTTTCCGGTGCAGCCAGCTCTGCCTGGACCATGGCCGTGTCCACATTGTCTTCTGCTTCCTCTGGCCTCTCTAGGAGCCCCCGGAGCCTCTAGAACCAAGGAGCAAAAGCTGTTTGGGGCTGTGGTCCAACCTTCCGATGGGATCATAGGGAGTCCTGAAGGGTAGTAAAATTCTCCTTGCAGTTACGGGGCACTGCGGCCTTCTGTCTCCGCGTTTAAGAGGTTCCTTCGGTATGAACACATCCATTTTAAAGAAATGTTTATTACCTTTCCTCCAACATGTAAAATGAATTGTTGGTTTTATAAAAAAGGGGGAAAAATCCCTCCTGTTATTCCACCTGCTAGAACAACAGTCCCTGAGTTAATTATATTGTATTTGTCGAGTCCTAATGAAACAGCCTTAGTTTGAGGAAATTCTCAGCAGAGAAAACATGTCAGTTGAATTTTAAAGCCAATCAATAACGCTGCCTAAATTTTTCTCACTCGAGACTGTTGAGTGGGTTAGAGCACTTTCACAGCAGCAAGATGGCTGCTTGGAGAAACACGGCCCAGGTTGCTCACCCGCATCTCCATAGCTCCTGGGCCTGAGATGGAGAGTTTTCTGGTACGGTCTTCACTGTGTTATGAGCAGCTCACTCCTGGAGGCCTAGCGAATGTCCATTCTGCCCTAATAACCACGTGTGATGAGATGCAGTGAGATACATGGGAAGGGCTCTGGGCTTTGCAGCTGCAAGGATTGGGTTCAATTCCCAGCTCTTCCCTTTAATAGCTGTGCATACTTAGGTGAGTGCTTAGCTTCTCTGAGCCTGTTTCCTTATCTGTAAAGTAGAAATTATGGCACTTGTTTCACCTGTGGCATGAGGGGTCCATAAAGCTCCTGACGTAGCGCCTGACCCAGTGTTATTACTGTAATGGACGTGATGCAGGCAGCAAGGCTTGGTCAAAGATGGGCGACTGATGTTTCAGGTTTTCAGGTTCGAAAGGATCTTAGAGGAGGTGTTGGATGTGCCCACTGACTTCATTTGCATATGAGCCAGTTGTTCAGTCAGGTGCTTACTGATGGACTAGGAGGTGCTGGAGAGGAATGTGACCAAGGCTTTCCTAAAGGGGCTTACTGCCTAGGTAGCTGCGAGAGAGGAAGTGAAACCCCGAGGGTGTGTTTGAGGTGCCCTGCAGAGCCTTGTGGGCTCGGGTCCCAGTGAGCGGGCAGTCAGCCTTTCCTGGGCAAGGGTCAGGAGAAGGCTCTTGGAGGAGGCGCCTTGGGAGCCTCTCTGAGGATGGGTAGATGTGCAGAAAGTAGAATCAGCTGAGAGCCCCAGTTCCATGCATTTGAAAATAACCTAATTAGCCTGCTTCTCTGAGTGGATGACATTGTCTTTGGCAAGAGTGGCAGGGGGTAAACGGCCCTGGTGCTGTGTTTTGTGTTGCCAGAGCCGCAGACACTGGCATCAGCTTCCAAATGCAGTGTGATTTCTCAGTGTGGGATGTAGTGGAGAGACTGGTGTCCATTGCGGACAAAGAAGTGTTGGTGCTGTCCACGGGGATGCTCGAGTGAGGGGGCATGACCAAGGAAGGGCATGAGATTGCCGTCTTTTTTTTAAATTTTATTTTAATCATTGTTCAAATATAGTTTTCTCCTTTTTACTCCCAATCCAGTCTCCCCTCCCACCCCTCCCCACTTCCCTCCCATTACCACCCTCCCCTTAGTTTATGACTTTGTGTCCTTTAAGTTTGTTCCTGTGAACCCTTCCCACTGTCCCCTAAAATTCCCTCTACTCTCTTCTGTGGGCACTGTCAGCCTGCCCTCTATTTCAGTGTCTTTGGTTATATTTTGCTTGTTTCTTTGTTTTGTTATTTAGGTTCCTGTGAAAGGTGAGATCATATGGTATTTGTCTTTCACTCCCTGGCTTGTTTCACTTAGCATAATGCTTTCCAGCTCCATCCACGCTGTTGCAAAGGGTAGGAGCTCCTTCTTTCTTTCTGTTGCCTAGAATTCCATTGTGTAAATGTACCATAGTTTTTTGATCCATTCATTTACTGATGAGCATCTTGGTTGCTTCCAGCATCTAGCTATTGTAAATTGTGCTGCTATGAACATTGGGATGCATAGGTTCTTTTGAATTGGTGTTTTAGTATTCTTAGGATAGAGTTCCAGCAATGGAATTGCAGGGTCAAAAGGCAGATCCATAGAGATTACTGTCTTCACAGAGAGGCTGCTGTGGCCTGGGGGGCTGGGTTAGGCTGCTCTCTGCTCACAGGGAAAGCTCAGTCCCCATGTGTGAGCTGCTGCCCGGCTTCCAAGGCCAAAGCCTCAACCACAGACCCCCTGCCCCAGCCCCTAAGGCCATGCTTGTTCAACTTCTGTCACCTCTAGCTCGTGGTGCTGGGGACATCTGAGAGCACACAGGGTTCGATGTGGTCCTGCTAGCGTGTTGAATGACGATGTCCTTGGTGATCAGGACGCCGTGCTGTCTCACACTGGAGACGAGGTGCTGCAGCCATAGGGAGAGGGACCGTTGTGTGCAGGGGGCATGTGGCTGGTGTTTGCTCGCTTGGCACTGAGCAGGTCTGCCCAGGAAGGGAGAGAGCAGGGACCATCTCTGCCTCCAAGGTCATTCAGGATGAACAGTCAGGTCACTGGGGCAGGGTCACGGTCTAAAATCGTAATGCCAGCTGTTGGGTTAGTCATGTGGGAGTTTTTTCCTATAGAATATTCTCAGTGGCTGCTGCATTTATGACTCTATCATTAGCGTTTCTTCTTCTTTTCTCTTTTTTTAGAAGCATGCTTTCCTGTATGAGTTTGATTCTTTCAATATACACAATGGAAAGTTGTCTGGGTGGTGTGACTTTTCAGATGGTATGGAGGGAGACAGGAGAATCACAATTGAGAGAGTAAGTTGGAGTCATCTTTTAGTTACTTGACTCTTCCTTTAAGAGTTTGCCACGATGTTACAAGAGTTAGCAAAAGGCTCTCACAGAGGCTTTCCCCGCACTCTGTCTCTTCCACTAGGTTCACTCCAGGCCCTTCCCTTCCCGCTGGTCAAACTCCTCCTCTCGGTCTCAGGTTACAAGTCACTCACTCAAGGAAGCCTCCTGTGGGTCCTAGCCTAGGTTAGGTCCTTCCCTCCCCACAGTCTGTGCTTTGCATTGTTACCCAGTGGTAATTTCATAACTTTTAAAACTTATTTACTGCTTGTTTCACTGGCTAGACTCCACTCTGCTTGGGAGCGTGCTGATGTGCATCTCGTGTGCTTTTGAGTTTCTGGGGCCCGCTGTGGGGTGAGACAGGACGTAAGTGCTGAGTTAATAGGTGTCGACAAATCGTAATTGCCATTTACTGTGCACCTGCTATATGCTAGTCCTGTCCAGTCCTCTTTTAAAAGCTGCGTGTGTGCGCACGCACAACCTTTGTTCACACTGACTGCAACTCTGTGAAGAAAGCTTGGAGGCTTCCACTTCACGGCTGGGAAACCAGGTTCGCGTGTTGGGTGTAGAATGCTCAGCAGAGGAGATCATTTTGGTCTTGGCTGCTCCTATTGTCTCGTCCTGGACTGCCCTGTGCACTGTGCTGCTTCTGTGTAAGAGACCGTGTGAGTGTTCAGGTGGCAGCCCTCACTCACGCTGTCTTCTCAGAAAGCTCTTTTGTAATCATCATCCTCTTCTTAGTCCTTCTAACCCTCTGAAACTGTTTTTCTCCTTTTGAATATTATATTATTTATACTATTACCATTGTCCCAGTTTTCCCCCTTTGCCCCCTCTACCTAGCCCGTCCCACTCCCACAGTCAATCCCCACGCTGTGGTCCATGTCCATGGGTCATGCTTATATGTTCTTTGGCCAGTCCCTTTACCTTCTGGTCATCCTCTGAAATTGCTCATTCATTTATTTACACATACATTGATTGTCTGCCTCTCCCTGCCCTACAAGGTGTTTTATCTGACCAGTTTCCAGTATATTCTCAGCACCTAACCCAGTGTCTGGCACAAATTAGGCACTTAGTAAATAGCTGTCCAGTAATTGCATAGAGGTGGGAAGAAAGAATGAGGTGGAGAGAGAAAACCCTATTTTCTCTTATAATCAAATGTGTTGTTATATTGGCTACAATTTTGTCTCCACCAATGAGTGCATTTTATGTTATGGACCTTACAAATTGCAAAGTATTTCATGTGGGGTTTTGTATTAACAGTCCAAAATCAATAGGTCAGACCATCTCTGTCTTACATGTGAAAATGAGACTCGTAGGGACCAGATGACTTACTTGTGCTCACTCTGCTTCTAAGTGGCAGTCCGACCTGACCCAGCACCCATGTCTCCACCTCCAACTCCGGTGTTCGTTCCGTAAACTGTGGTGGCAGTGCGCTAGGGCTCCACAGGCGCTGATACCGGCTCAAGAGGCAGCATTTAACCAAATGGGTCAGATAAATTGAGAAGTGGTCTCAGATTTTGTGGACTGGAGGCTTTGTTCATTTTTAGAACCTAAATCAGATTTATCAATATCTTCCAGCTCTGGTATGTTTAAATAACTTTCTTTTAAATACATACTTCTCAGACTGACTACTGGCAGTGTAACTGCGAATATAAGAAGTCTCCCAGGGAGCATGCTTCTTTAGAATTTTCCTGTCCTGCCCGGTGTGGCTCTGCTGGTTGGGTGTCATTCTGTGAAGCAAAAGGTCACTGGTTCAGTTCCTGGTCAGGGCACATGCCTGGGTTCCAGGTCCTTGATTGGGGTCCGTACGAGAGGCAACTGATTGATGTATCTCACATTGATGTTTCTCTCCCTCTCTGCCTCTGTCCCTTCCCCTATAAAAAAAATAAATCGTAAAAAAAGGAAGAATGGTTCTTTAAGTTTTTTAACTTAATTTTCCACTCTCTGAGGCTTTATAATCTTTGAGAAGCCTGAATTGAAATTAGTTGCAATATGTTCACAAACCACAATGCTTTCCACACAGCATTCAGAGCAAGGCTTGAGGGACTGTGAATCGTTTCCACCTGGGACCTGGCAGAGCAGTGCAGAGGCGGACCCACTGCACACCGGCTCTTTCTGCACGTCTGCTTCCTGTCAGCCCGCCCATGGGCGAGGATAGTGCAGGTCGAACACAGACACTGCTTCAAGGGGGCGGGGGAGAGCCTGTATGTGTACAGATATACCTATATGTGTATCACACGTCTATTGCACACATCTACAGGACTAATTGTTTAGGACTAACACAGTTTCTGGCACATAGTAATTGATCATTGTGTTAGCCTTTATAATTATTATATCTACATATAAATTTAAAGTGGTTTTAATTCTCCCTCTGTTCATAATAAGTGACTGCATTTTATATCGAGGAAATACCATTGATAAAATTATGAAGTAGAGAAAGTTTGGAATGTATGGGGAAGTGGCCAGGCCAATTTTGTCCCAAGTCTGGGATCTGTATGGAAAAGTCTTGAAACATAAGAGATAAATCTGGCATGGTCAGTTAAAGTGAAGCTTGAAGAGTTTTAAGTGATAAAAAGGAATCTATTGAAGTCAGCAGGTGTGGGCGGGTAGTGAAGGGTGGGATGCTGTTAAAGAGGGGGTTCTGGAGCTGGCACCCCAGTCTCACTGTTTGCTGCTGCGCCACATTGGGCAGACTGCATGATGTCTCTCTGCCTCTGTTTCCTCATGTGGAATAATGAAGCCAACATCATAGGCTTATTGTGAGCATTATGAGATGTTACACATTCATTATTAGCTGAGAGCCTGGAAAAACACTAAATAAATGGTTATTATTATTGTTATTATTATTATTACAAAACTGAGTTGTTGATTTACAAGTAGCAGAAACAAAAGACAGTTTTTCAGTGTTATTTTATAATTTAAATGGGCATGGCAATAAGTTTTGAGTAAGACAGCTATAAAAAGTGACATTTTAAAACTCTTCTCGAGCCCTCAAAGATTTGTCCTGACCATTTATGCAGTTAACTTCTGGATGGAGGTGACTTTAAGACTGTCTGTCCAAAGTGGCCTGTGGGGGTGCAGTCTGTGTATACAGACATGCCGCTGGCAGCTGGCACACATCAGAATAGTGCGTGTTGCGAATCTATTCGCGAAAAGTTGGGTGTGCATTACTTTATGTGCAATGAATGTTGTAAGCAAAACAAGGCAAGTTTTTTCTTTAGGGAAACGCAATCATTAATTTATTTTTTAAATGTAAGAGAGACTATCGCCCCATCCACTGTCTGTCTTCATTTACTTGGGTGGACGAAAGGCTGCATGAATTCCCGCTACCAAATAGCACTTAGGAGAGCGGGCTGCCAACAGGCAAATCAGAGTTTATCTTAACTTTTTTCTTTTCTACTTTTCAGAAAGCCCACAACTATTTCAGCCTGCCACTCTTCATTTTCAGTGTGCTGGTTTTCTGTAGGTGTAAACATTGGACAGGTGGCCTTTATGCTCATCACAGAAACTCAAAGCGGACGAGTAACAAAGGGAATGTCGCTTTCCTAGAAAGACGCAGAGAGCTGAGTGCCCGCCTTTGGTTAGTGCCCACGAGGGTGGCAGTCGGCATCTGCAGTTGTACAGGTGAATTTTTCTCTTAGTGGGTTTCAACCAGGTCACAGAGAATCACTCCACTGAGTTCTTTGGATTTCAGGGAGATAATGAGTCTCATTCATGTGAGAAAACCTCCAGGGAACATTTGCTGGAAAAGCCACATGAGGCACTGCTTCGTTAGGCAAGCCGGGGCGGAGGCTGAGTGTCAGGGAAGTTTCATCCATCTCTGACTCTCTAATTTGGCGATTAAAGCGAGGTCATCATAGCCCAGAGCGGGTGCTTTCTCACCTTGTTTTGTCTTGTTTTTCTCTTCCTCCCCTCCTGTTTTCCTTCCCCATTTCGGGTTGATGTCTCTAGCACTGGGAACTTACTTGGTCAGTGACGAGTAGCAACTTAACAGGCTTTTCCTAAGGCCTCTTATTTAAAGCCAGACTTATTCCTAACTCTCTTACCAAAGAGGGTGTGGAGTTCAGGGTGTTAGAATTCAGCTGTGTCAATGGGGGAAGGGATCATTAGCCGAATTTGGGATGTTTTATGCTTGAAGGGCCATGGTCATCTCACCACGTCAGACTTGGAACCCCCTTTTTATTCTCATGTTTATCCCCAGGCCAGGCTGTGTTCTCCTCCCCCTACCACTTAGAGGTAGGTCCATGGCCCCCGGCATCACATGTTTGTGTGATGTATGGCTACATCCTATGGAGGGATGCCCCGAATATCCTGCCTCTCCTAGTTGTGTGATATTGGAACCTCGGTATCAGACATTTTTAAAATTCTGATAATTCTCAAACATCCATAACAACAGTGAGGGTAATGTAATGAACGCCACATCAGGGACTGTGATGCCTCACGTGTTCTTGTATACCTTCCTGAGCCCCAGAACTGGGACTGGCACAGAGCAAGTACTTCAAACAGGTTTGCTCATCAAGCCAGTTGCCTATTTGTCCATCTATTTCCTCCTTCAAAAGTAAGAAACGACTTTGTATAATTGCGTGATTTAGAACCCCTCTTCCCTTCTTTCTCCCCGCTGCCTCCAGGGATTAAAAAAGGAGTTCTCATGTGCTATGTTTTTATGAAATCTCCTCCACAGTGGCCTCCACGGGGGACTCGGGGAAGGAGTAGGCGTCCAATCACGGGAGTCTCTAGGGTGACAGCCTCTTGTCTCCTGACCCGGGTAGCTAGAGCCTGGGTAGGTCTCTGGAGAAAACCAATCTCTTTGGCAAATGACTATCCTAACCCTCATGACATTATCTGGAAATCACCTCCCTCAAGATTGAGTGTAAACTGGCCACCCAACCAGAAGGCCTTCTTCATCTTCTCGAATGTATTGACTCTTGCCCCAATCAATTTCTGATTGGATAAAGAGGCCAAATCACCTTTAACTTTGGGGAAAAATGTAATACCTAGGGCTCTGAGTTCAATTCTAGAGTCACTTCATTTGCTTCAGATCATTGAGGGGCGTGTAACACTACCAACATTTAGCAAAGGGGAAACTTAAACCAAGCATGAGATTTTGAGCAAACAGAATCCCCAGAGAATGTCAGACCCTCACTGATGACAAAGTGGAGATCTGGAGAAACAAGTGACTTGGCTGAGGTCGTCAGAATCTCACCTGCAGAAGGAAATCTCTCGAAGCAGCTTCCTGGCTCACACACCGTCATCCAGGGAGATGTTCCCACTGGAAATGCCAGGCCGAAACTGCGTCTGTTTTCTCCCACAGATTGTGCTGGGCTGCTTTGAAGCCTTCATCAGGTACAATGGTCATTATGTTGCTGTTATCTGGGTTTCAGTCCAAGTATTTCAGATCTAGATTCCTCCTTCCTTAAGCTCCATCTGTTCTTTACTGATCAGTAATTACCTGTGGACATAGGTCCCACATCATTTGGGGGAGAAGAAAAAGAAAAAGTACAATCTAATGATGGTTCTTTGCAGAGAGACATTCTACATTCTGTTCCTATTATTTGGAGTCTAAAACCTCTTCAATAACTCTAACATTGTGACCTTGGCCCAAACAATTGACCTCCTTGGGCCTCTTCTCTTTTCTTTCCATTTGAAAGAAACACAGATAATCAGTGAGATCACCAAGTGTGGTGCTCAGAGACAATTTGTCACAGTATTTGTTTGAGAGGTGAATCTGTTTAGGGTTCTGCAAACAGAGTCACCCCTAGCTTAGCTTTTAGGGGCAGAAAATAAATTCACATCCACCAGCTCATTATTTCCGGTGCTGCATTTGGAAGGACAATATCCGGAAAGACGAGCAGCCGAGACTGCCGAAGCGTCCTCGAGGAGTCTTTGAATTGTGGCAGTCGGTCTGCCTGACCCCCCGGGGTTGGGGGAGGAGGGGGCTTTCTCAGCAACACTAC
The DNA here is from genome assembly GCF_004126475.2 of Phyllostomus discolor. Classification (NCBI taxonomy): domain Eukaryota; kingdom Metazoa; phylum Chordata; class Mammalia; order Chiroptera; family Phyllostomidae; genus Phyllostomus; species Phyllostomus discolor. The sequence continues at coordinate 10,567,480 of NC_040915.2, read as the reverse complement.
GAAGGCAGCACGAAGCCCTGCAAGGTCTAGTGACCCAAATGGAAGTTTGGGGGTCATTCATCATGTTGCTGGAGGAAAATCTCTGTTTACTAGAATCTTTAGGACTTTAGTACTGTTGCGTGTGACAAATATGAGCCATGAAGGGGGTTATAAATTAGGTAAAATAGAGACTCAGATAAATAGATGTGATCCACATCTTCCACACAGAACTTAAGAAGTTTTGTGGTACTTTAAAATCTCTAAGTGATTAATAATCTTTTTTTCTGAGTAGACAGTAGTGAGAAACCAGAATATGCAAAGTGAATAATGTGGCAATATTGCTTTTTGTGAAATAGTATGTAGATCGTAGTTGTTAAGATACTGAGTTAGTTATACATCTATCTGACTGATTGTGAGTTCTTAGAGGGCAGAGGTGTGAGCGTTATTTACCCTGACACCCCCTGAAGTACCACATTGAACAAATCCGAGGGATGGTTTTTCATCTAAAACACTGCTGCCACCACCACAACAGAGGGATCTTAATTCATAGAACTGTAAGAAAAAAGCTTTTTATACGTGTTCACAAATCATGAGACTAATCACTTTGCTAGGCAGGACCAATTCAACTGAGGATTCCTGTGGCTAGTGAACCACTAAGACGAGCATTCATTCCATGTTTGAAGGTCCTAAAGTAACTTCCAATAGCCATTTCTCTTCTTTTTATCCCATGGAGAAATCAGCAAAGGTTGAGGCCTATGTTCTTGTTAAACTTTGGGAGTCAGCTTATCACGTTGCAGTGCTTGGGAACAAATTCACCTGGGGGGACGCAGCATTATTTATCAGCAAACTCCCTCCCCCACCCCCGCAAGCTGAAAGAGCTCCAGAAGACCTGGATTGCCTGAGCTGTTCAGGTCATCTGTAGCTATATTTTCCCCTTGACTATACATACGTACATCTACTTAATTCATAGAGCTATACTCAGGTGTTTGAATTTCACCAACATTTACTCTCTTTATTCTTTTATGCACCAAACGTACATAGAGTGTTTTTTTTTTGTGCAAGAGGACACAATGCTCCGTATAGGAATGCTGAGACGAGTAAGCCCATGACATGGTGGCCAATGAGACTGGAGGGGCTGCTGTGTAAAGACAGAGTCCTGTGTGCACTGGGCCTTAGGTACTGACCTTGTATGCGGCAGTGTCTGCCTTCAGCAAACTTGCAAATGAGTAGAGAGGTGTCATGGTCTGTCCACAGGCATTTAGCGTGTTTTCAAGTTAGTCATTGGAAAAAGATATATTGAACACTTCAAATACACCCTTAAAATGCATATATAAAAGATTTTAACAAATCTCACATTAAAGGGCCTTTTATTCAGCTGGGGAGACAGTACCTAGTTTGGTTAAATGTGCAACCAATGAGTAGTGAGTGTGACTAAAGCATTTTACAACACAAGAGATGTACATAATTATATACAGTTGCTATGTGCCTGAAATGAACTTCAAGTGCAATATGCACGATTCATAGGAGAAAGAGATCACGCTTGCTAAAAATTCTTGCATCCTTCATCCACTGAAAAATATACTTTAATTCAAAGGGATGAAAATAGGGAAATTAACTCGTATTTCTTGAATGCTTACTCTTTGCAGACTTTCTACAGGTATTTCTTTTACCCTTGATCTCATTTTCCTTGCACAACTGTATGAATTCAATACTATTATTTTCATTTTAGAGATAAGGAAATGGAATCAAGATTCAGCCATTTACCTTCAGAAGAGAGGACTGTGAGTAAGTGGTGAGGCTGGACTCAAATCCAAGGCTGTCTGTCTCATGCCCCGCTCCCACACCAGACCACACTGCTCCCTGGAAACTTTTGGTGAGCTGTAGAAGAAGGTACTAAGCATACCATTATGGGAATAGTCAACGGGTTAGCAGGTTAGACATGAACACAGGTGCAGCCTGGTTGTTGTCAGATTGCGATGCTCTTCTACACAAACAGTGGGTGCATCCTCTTTCCTGTTTACAGTGCCTGCAGGACTTGGATGCCATTTTTAAATGGAGGGGACTCTGGCTCATTTCACTTAGCATTATGTTCTGTAGGTTCGAAGGGTAAAATTTTCTTTTTTACAGCTGAGTAGAATTCCACTGTGTAAATGTCCCATAGTTGTTTTGTCCACTCACCTGCTGATGGACACTTCAGCTGCTTCCATGGCTTGGTGATTGTAAATAATGCAGTGAACCTAGGGGTGCTTATGTTCAGTCAGAGAAAGACAAGTACTATGTGATTTCACTCATATGTGGAAGCTAACGAGCAAACTGATCTAACAAGCAAAACAGAGACAGACTTGTAGGCAGAGAGCAGATGACAGTGTGCAAGGGGTTAGGAGATAGTGGGACTGAACAAAAAGGAAAAAGAACTCATGGACACAGACGACAATGTGGTGATTGCCAAGGCAAGAGGGATATAAGTGGACTAATTAGTAGTGGGAAGAAAACAATAAAGATAAAAAAAAGAAAAAGCAGGGGAATCTGAAACGACTTGTAGAACCAGTGCCTGGACACAAAGATGTGCCCATTCGTAGACCTCCTGATGAGCTGCCTTTGTATACCCCATGCCTGTCAATCACATTTGCACTGTGCTCACAAAAATGGCTGAGACACGAGTACTTCCATTTGTTTGGATTCATCCTTTAATATGTGCCTTCCCTTGAAGAGACAAGTGCATTTTCTTAGCGTGTATGGTGTGACATGCTTTGCCCTCAGTGGCTGCTCAATGAATCTTTGATGTTGGCCAAGTAGGTGGTGGCGATGGTTCCTCAGCTGCTTTCTTTCACGTCTAGACCATTGGGCTCTTTCCAATGAAACAGAACACCGAGGTGTCCTGTGAAAACCTAGAGAAAACCCTGCAGTCATCAAATCAAAAAGCCGCTTATTTTGAAATGCCAATCAATTTCTGGTAGTGCTTTATCTCTGTTTATGTTGCCTTGCCCAGAGTAATTTAGTGGATCAGCTATCTTCTATTACATTATAATGTTCAGTACTATGTTGTCAAGGTAATGAATCAGAGGGCAGGAGTTTATAAATTAGTCCTTAGGGGCTTTGCATTTTATCTTTCCAGCCAGTGTGAAGTGACAGGCATCTCCTAAGATAACAAGTTCAAAAGCTGAGAAAACTTTGGCACAAGGAAGGGAACTGTGAGCGAGGGCACTCAGTGGCCAGTGAGTTGGCTGACCCCGATGCACTCACTCAGCTTGTGTGTGAGGAGACCAGAAGTCCTGAGCCCCAGGCTGGACGTGGGCATGCTTTCCTGGGGCTCCATGTGCAGCATCCATCTAACCAGAACCTTTTGGATGGTCTGGGAGGCCCCTGGAATGAACGGGTGTATCCCCTGGACAACATGCAGGCCTGGACCTGGGAAGGACTCCACTGAGTATGGCCCCTGAGCTGTGCGCAGGCCCTGCTATCCCCTGAGGAAGAAGAGGCTTTGGAGGTGAAGCAGCTTAAGAAAAGCCCAAAGAGACATGGTGAACAGAGAAAGGCATCAGATCTGAAGGAGCAGTTCCCAGGACACGTCTGGATCCACCAAAAGGGTCCGGGCACTCGGTCCTCTCTCAGAAAGGACCAGGCTCAGCAAAGCAAACGAACCCTTCCTCCTCCTGAGAACAAGTAATAAAATTCTTTACTGCCCACCTCCCTCCCAAAGTAAGCAAATTACAAGGTCAAGAAAAACATAAAAAAGCTACAAGCTCATGGGGGCCCCATCACAATCACATAATGGACGTGGCACGTTGAAAAGACAATTGCCGGTTTCTTTTTTAAGCTTGGCTTTTGTCTTGACAGTTTTACATTAAATGTCTTATCTCTGAGTCTGTATTTACCTTGCTGGAAGAGATCATTATCCTCAGGAAATGTTCTGTTCTATTGGTATCATTTCTTAAGTAGCTATTAGTACCATTTTATAAATGGATATAGTTAACTCATAAACTTGCAGCTTTTATTAAAATTCTCTTCTCCTTCCTGAGCTTATTCTGATCTCCGACTGGAACTTGTGGACATCTGTCTAGAACTGATGAAATGACCCTGTTTGGTCCCAATCGGCTCAGCCACACAGACGGTCATGCTTAGGGACCAAGTGTCACAGATGTAAGGTAAAAGTTAAATAACTGAAGTGTTGTAGAGGGAAAACCTCACAGGCAAATCCCTCTAAAGATGCCTTTATGCAAAGTCGAGACTTTAGGAGAGAAATAGTAAAGGAAAATAATGACCAGAATAATAACTTACGCACGTGATTAAAACACTCAGTGTGCTGAAGTAGGGGCTTTCCTCGAGGATGAGTCTGACTGTGACCTGCCAGAGGCTCCCCCCGAGTGTCCTGCCAGCTCCCACTGTGCTGCCATAACAGGGCAGACTTGGACCCAACATGTCGCCTCACCCTCTGTACCTCCACAGAAGTCCGTTCACCCAGAGGTTCCCTCCACGTGTTTTCACACATGGAAATTCACCAGCCGCATCATCACCTCCCTCCCCAGAGATGGTTCATTTCGGTAGCACAGACATTTACCTACACGGCTACTCCAGGTCCCCTGAGGGGTCCTTTGTGGAACCTGCAAGAGGGTGTTCCAAGTGTAAAAGCACCTTGCAGCCTCACTGCAGATCCCAGCTTCTTGCGTCCTGAGCAAGTACTGCTGGCGGGAGGGACGAATCACCTTCAGTGATTTGACAGCGAGGCTCCTTCCCGTTGGCCTTTCCTAAGGCTCACCCAGAGCCCACGTGCCTGGAGACCCAGACTATGAACTTTTAAAGATTCTTTATGAATCAGTCTGATTGAATAAATCATTGGCTATATTTTTTATTTGTTCCCAAACTCTTCTGTTGACAATCCAGTGACCAAATATTAGTTAAACACTTAGTGTGTTGCCACTCACTGTGCTGGACACAGGGACCGCTCTCCCTGCACAGGAAGGACAACAGTGACAGGAATCAGGCGCCCTGCGGTCAGGGCTGTGAAGATGACAAACGTGATGGGCTGGGGGCGGTGGTAGGAGCGGTGGGTCAGGGAAGCCCTCTCCAAGCAGGTGGTATTTGAACTGGGATCTGGAGTGAGAGAGTAAGACAGATTTTTCACTTTTATTTATTTATTGTGCATCCTAAAGATTTTCATTTCTAATAAATATCAATCTTTAATATCTCACATTAAAAAACCTTTTTGGGGATCCTTTTATTTTTTTCTACAGAGGAAAACTGTCATGAGATAAAAAAAAAAGGGAGGAAGCCACTCTAGTTTGTCCCCAGCTGGGATTGGTCCACTTCCTGCTCTGACCTCACAAGGCCCCACTGTGTGGGTCACCGAGCGCTCCCATATAAGCTCCTGGCTGGTGGAGGTCTCTGTCCGTTAGAGCCCAGGAAGCTGTTTGAGGTGACCTGTTGGACTTGGACTCCTTTGCTCATTTCCTCGTTTATTCTGAAATTGAAACAAATTTTCAGTTTGTTTTTTGTTATTTCAGTTTTTTATTTTTTTTCACATTTTTGTTTTTATTTTGTTATTTTTATTTTATTTTATTTTCCTCAAATTTTATTTTATTTTATTTTAATTTAATTTAATTTATTTTATTTTTTTGTTTTTATTTGGAAGTCACCATGTCTAGTGACTCTGCAGCCCTCTCTGCCAGCGAAGAGTGCCTTGTTGCTGGTTATGTCCTGCTGAGCCCCATCGGCAGGGGGGCTTTCTCGAAGGTTGTTGTGGCCCGGCACCTTGTGACAGGCACTGAGGTGGCCGTGAAAATCATCAAGAAAGGTGGCTTCGCTAAAGTTTCCCAAGAAGCTCATGTTCTCATGAGCTTAAATCATCCCAACATCATCACGTTGTTTCAGGTGATTGACACCCAGGACCGTGCTTTTCTTTTCCTGGAGCACGTGAGCAGAGGCCACCTGTTTGGCTATCTCCGGAAAAACGGCCCCTTGGCGGAGGAGGACGCCCGTGCCAAGTTCAGGCAGATGACCTCGGCGGTGCAGTACTGTCACCGCAAAGGAGTCGCCCATCGGGACCTGAAGCCGGGGAACATCCTCCTGGACGGTGAGAACAACATTAAACTGGCAGACTTTGGCTTAAGCACATTTTCAGATGATAAACTCCCAGTCATCGGGGGAACCGTGTCCTACACGGCCCCAGAAGTTTTGCGGTTGGAACCCTGTGACGGCCGGAAGGCTGATGCCTGGAGCCTGGGTGTCATCCTTTATAGGATGGTGACGGGCAAACTGCCCTTTGAGAGCACCAACTTTGAGGAGCGGAAGCAAAAGATACTGACCGGGCATTTCCATATCCCAGACACGGTATCCCTGGAATGTCAGGAACTGTTGAAAAAACTACTGACTCTTGACCCTAGCCACAGGATAGCTGTGGAAGGGGTCATGGATGACCAATGGATAAATATTGGGTATGAGGAGGCCCTGAGGCCATATAGTGAGCCACCCGGGGGTGACATTGACCCCCGGGTGATAGAAAGAATGGAAAAGCTGGGATACAAGAAGGAAGACATAGAGGACTCAGTGTCCCAAAGAAAATACGACGATGTCATGGGCACATACATGATCCTGAAGAATACACAAACTAAAATGGTGGGCCGCACCATCAGGGTAAGGCCCTGCCCCAACCCTGTCTCCAACATCAGTCTTCATGCAACACAGGAGGCTCTGGCATTCGAGCAGAAATCAGAGAAATGCTCCAGTCTCCCGTGCTACATGCAAGCAAGGGTGCCCAGTCCCCAGGGCAGGCTGCACAGAAGCTTAAACACCCCCCCAGCCTGTCTGGACGCAAAGACCACCTCTTCCCTACCCAGCCCAGCTCTCCAGCGTGGCCCTGGGGGCTCCTGCCTACCAGCTTCAGAGACGGATGCTGGGACCCCAGGCTCTCCCTCTGGCCGCAGACATGGCCGGCAGGGAGTGGCAAAGAGGATCCTTAGGTTCTTTTTAAAATGCATTTGCTGTAGGCCATCCACTGAAAAGCAACATCATAAAGAAACAAGAGTGAAACCGATATAATTTCTAAAAGTTATGGATGGCCTACAGCAGATACATTTTAAGAAGAACCTGAGGCCCACACAGGGTCCTGGCCACCCATGTGCTCTGACTGGGAATCCAACCAGGAACCCTGTGGCTTACAAGACGACACCCAACCCACTGAGCCACACCAGCAGGGCTGCACTCCCTGCATTTGAAATGCTGAACCCTCAGGCGCTGAGCTCCAGGGAGGCCGGTCACTGCTGCTGGAGACGAGCCAGAGGCGGCACACAGACAGCTGTGGGTGAGAGTGCTGCCAGATGCACACGCTGTGTGTGCAGGTGAGAGGACTTGGTTCAGTGGACGATGGACATGTGTTAACCGCCTCAGTGTTCCTGCACGGGATTCACGTCAGGAGGGTATTGGCATCTCCGTGGCCTTCAGAAGCATCTTATCCAGAATATTTGCTGAGCTGGGAGGACGGCCTGGAGCCCCCTGGGGGTCAGGAAGGGAGTCTGCCCTCACTGCGGTTCCACCCATCAACCCCCACCTAATGAAGCTTCAGAGACTGGACTGTTTTTCCTGGGGCCCCTTGCCCCTCCCCTGCTCTCCTTTGCTCCCATATTTGTGGGGGTTCTTATTAAAGTACTTGGTTTTTCCAAAGTTTGTAATAAATTTGATGCTTCTGAAAGATGTATCGGACACTCTGTTTTTATCCTCTGTGCACAGAATTGGGGCAGGGCATCCTGTAGTCTGAGAAGCGTGTAGTGGTGCAGTACTTGGGCTTTATTGAGGGAGTTCCCCACAGGAACAGATGTGGTTTTGCAGGGGAAAGGCCAGCACCCAGCACGCTGGTCCTGTTCCAGACTCCAGGGCACAGCAGGGGTGAAGCAGGCAGAGTCCCTGTTGTCACATAACCCATAGCCTGGCTGCTCTGTGACATCAGCAGGAAGCCCCTCTCCTCACCTCCTGGCCTTGCCTGCTTCCCTCTGGGCTGCTGTCAGTCTGAGGGCGGCTTAGTCCCAGCAGCGTTGGGACGAAGATTCCAAGCTGGTGTGTCTGAGGCCAGTGCTTCAGTATTTTTCTCCTGCAGAATGGAAAAATTACATGACTTCCAGAAGGGCTTCATGTATGTACAAGAAAAACTTCAATAGTATAGATTCAAATTCCTTGTTTTAGAAGAAATACCTTTATTTTTTTTATTACAGTTTCCAGTCAGTAATTTGTGTTATTTTCAGGTGTAGAGCACAGTGGTCATGCAATCATACACTTCACCAAGTGCTCTCCCTGACATTCCCTGTACCCACCTCGGCCATACATAATTATCCCAACATTATTGACTATATTCTCTATGCTGCATTTTACATCCCCATGAATATTTCATAACTACCAATTTATACTTCTTAACCCCTTTAACTTTTTCACCCAGCCTCTTAACCCTCCTCCTTTCTGGCAATTATCAGCCTGTTCTCTGTACCTGTTAGTCTAGTTCAATTTTGTTTATTTTAGTTTTTTTAGAATCCACATGTAAGTGAAATCTTATGGTATTTGTCTTTCTCTGACTGACTTCTTTTGCTGAGTGTACTACTCTTTAGGTCCGTTCATGCTGTTAGCAATGGTAAGATTTTCATTCTGTTTATGGCCAAGTAGTATTCCACTGGGTAAATGTACCACAGCTCTTTCATGCACTCATCTATTAATAGACACTCAAGTTGCTTCCATAGCTTGGCTATTGCACATAACACTACAGTGTAGGTAGGGGTGAATATAATTTTTTGAATTAGTGTTTTGGGTTTATTTGTATATATCCCTGAAAGTAAAATTGCTGGGTCATGACAGTTCCATTTTCAATTTTTTGAGGACCCTCCATACTGTTTCCCTTAATGTATCTGCATTCCCACCAACGGTGCACAAGGGTTCCCTTTCTCCACATCCTTGTCAGCACTTGTTGTTTGTTGACCTATTGATGAGAGCCATTATGACAGGTGTGAGGTGAGATCTCACTGTGGTGTTAACTTTTATTTCTCTGATGACTAGTGATGTTGCGCATCCTTTCATATGTCTGTTGGCTATCTGTGTGTCCTCTTTGAAGTAGTGTCTGCCCGTTTTAGTGCTTTGTGCATCTTGGACGTTAACCTCTTATTGTGTGTGAATGTCTTTTTCTTCTGTTGATGCCTCTTTTTTTGTTGTGCAAAACTCTTTAGTTTAATGTAGTCCTATTTGTTCATTTTGTCTTCAGTTTCCCTTGACTGAAGAGCTATATCAGATAAAAATATTGCTACTAGAAATGTCAGATATTTTATTCCTTATTTTTCTTCTAGGAGTTTTATGGTTCTGAGTCTTACATTTAAGTCTTTAATCTGTTTTGAGTATATTCTTGTATATGGTGAAAGAAGGTGGTCAGATTTCACTTTTTTGCGTGTATCTGTCTGTTGTTTTCAGCACCATCACACTGTCACATGTTCTCGCCTCGTTTGTCAAATATTAATTGCCCATATACTGGTGGGTTTACTTCTGGACTCTGTCCTGTTCCATTGAACTTTGTTTTCATTCCAGTATCTTGCTGTTTTGAATTTGGTGTCAGGTAGTGTGAGTCTTCTGACCTTGTTCTTTTTTCAGTATTGCTGTGGCTACTGTGGTCTTTTGTGGTTCCATATAAATTTTTGGATTGTTTTTTCTAGTTGTGTGAAATATGCCATCTGTGTTTTGATGGGAATCATGTTGAGTCTTTAGATTCCTTTTGGAAGTGTGGACATTTTAGTGATGTTAATTCTTCTGATCCATGAGTGTGGTGTATTCTTCCATTTAGTTGTATCTTCTTCAGCTTCTTATACTTTTCTGAGTACAGATCTTTTGCCTCCTTGGTTAAATTTCTTCCTAGGTATTTTTTTGAGGCAGTTGTAGATGGGATTGTTTTCTTAGTTTTCCTTTCTGGTAGTTCATTATTGGTATATTAAGTTGTAACCAATTTGAATATTTATTTTTTATCCTGCTACTTTACTAAATTCATTATCAGTTCTAGTAGATTTTTGGCGGAATCTTTAGGGTTCTCTCTACATAGTATCATGTCATCTGCAAATCACGACAGTTTTACTTCTTTCTTGTCAATTTGGATGCCTTTTATTTCTTTTTTGGGGTGTATGTGTTTTATTTTTTTTATCAACTTTTTATTTCTTCTTATCTGACTGCTACTGCCAGGACTTCCAGTAATATGTTAAGTAAGAGTGATAAAAATGGACATTCTCTCCTGTTCCTGATCTTAAGGGAAATGCTTTTAGTTTTTCCACATTGAATATAACATTAACTGTGGGTTTGTCACGTATGCCTATATCATTTCAAGATATGTTTCTTCTGTCCCTGCTTTGCTGAGAGTTTTTACTGAAACAGACTCGTGGATACAGGGAGCAGACTGGTGGTGGTTGGTAGTGGGGGTGGTTGGGTGTCTGGGTGAAAAAGGTAAAGGGATTAAGAAGAACAGCTTGGTAGTTACACAACAGTCACGGGGATGGAAAGTGTGGCCTAGGGAGTAGAGCCATTAATACTGTGATAACCGCGTGTGGTGCCCAGTGGTTCCTGGATACAGTGGGGCAGGGGGGTGGGGGGGGGGTGGGGGACCCCTTAATAAAGCGTGTGATTGTCTGACCACTATGCTGTATGCCCAAAACTAATGTAAAGTAATACTGAATGTCAACTGTGGTTGAGGAAAATGAAAAGTAAATGAAGAAAAGTAAAAGTAAAAAACATTTAAAGAAGGAAGATATTTTATGTACCATTAAATAAAACCTCAACCTAATCAAACTGACATGCCATTGATTAGTTTTGTGAAAAACCCTGAATTTTTTGTTAAAATAAAAAACAAAACCCAATATAGAAATACAGCAAGTGCGGAGTGCTGTTTATATTCAGTCTTCATAACTGTCCTGTAAAATTGGAATTATTAATGTACCTTTTTTACAGATCAGACAACTGAGGGTTGGTTTAGCTGATTAGAAAAGGCAGGGCCAGGCAATTTGTATTTTAAAGGGTCAGGTAATCAATATTTTAGGCTTTGGATTCCATATGGTCTTTTTCAGTTTTGTCTGGGACTGTGAAAGAAGCCATAGATGATACTCAAAATGAGTAGGTGTAGCTGTGTTCTAATAACGCTTTATTTATGGGCACTGACATTGGAACTTCATAAAATGTTCATGTGTTATGAAGTATTAGTTTTCATTTTCAACCGTTTAAATATGTAAAAATTATTGTTAGCTGGTAGTCCATGCAGAAACGGTAGCGATCCCGACTGCCCCGGGTCTGGCCCCTGGAGTGGAGTCAGGGTGTGGGTCCGGGCGTGTTTCCACGGCCAGGTTCGAGTCTCCACTGCAGGGCTCTGTGTGGACCATGCAGAGGTAAACTGACTGTTAGCTTGTTTCTTTTAAAAACAACCAACCCCCCAAAAAACCCCAAAACCCTATACCGAAAGCACTTATATCCCTTTATTAGGAAGTTTATCAGGGTTTTCAAGGAGGGTCTAATTTTAATTTTCTCTGACCTGGTTTTTTCTTAGTGTTAATTATAACTTGGGGAGGCATTTTGGCCTTTGGACTGATGGCTTGAAAAAGTAGTTTAAAAAAGTGAAACAAATATGCACACGGTATAAAAAAATTTCACTTTAGAAGTGTATAAAATAAAAAGTCAAGTCTTTTCTCTCCCTTGTTCCTTCTTGTCTCATAATTCCCCCTCCAGAGAACCGTTGTTAACAGCCTCCTGGACGTCCGGGACTCTGAGACTGAGGCAGTGTGCACGCGTGTTCACTTCGTCTGCTCACTTGCTTTCTCAGGAAGGTGTCGGAGAGAGCTCCCCTGACCCGCTCGTCAGTGCAGCGTTTGCAGTGGATGGCACTGTTCCGCTGTGGGTGTGCTCCCGGAGTACTGCTTTTATTTGACCGCATTCCCAGTTTTGGATTTGAGTTATTTGGGGTTTTTTTGTTTGTTTAGTTATTACCAAAGGTGATTCATTGAATATTGATGTAAGTGAATCTATTTTGCTTCTTCTGACAGTATTTCTGTAGGATAAGTTCATGGAAGTGAAGTCACTTCATCAAAAGAGATATACATTTTTGAGGCATTAATGCTTTTCTCTCATGAAATTCAAACAAGTTATGTGTTGGAGCCAAGAATATCCGGAGAGCAGATTGCTATTGTGAAAATGGACTCCATCCTGCCTCCTGGAATTTTCCTAGTTATCTGTTGTTTTTTGTTTGGTGAGGAAATAAGTCTAGTTTCATCTTCAAAAGAGCTGGTAGAGAATTTACAAATGGTGATAATGAGTTTGGGGCTCCGGGTCTCATTGTGATCTTTGATTTCCACTTAAAGATCGGTCTCCTTTTCTTTAAAAACATAAGAAATGTGCTTGGGGCCTGGCTAAGATTCTCTGATGAGAAGCAACAGTGGTTTGTGAAAACTAGTTAATCTCCATGAATTTATTTTGGAGCCTAAGGGAGGATTGTGAATAGCTTACATATCAACTGATGCCACTGAATTTTGCGTATTGACTCTGTTCCAGCTTCTTTACTAAGCCTTTTACCTGAATCAACTCCTAGAATGTGCACAGCTACCCTACGAGGAGGCTGGAACTGTTCTCATCCCTACACTCAGATGAAGAACCTGAGGTTCAGGGAGGCCCAGAGTCACATAGCAAGTGCTAGGGCCAGGCTTTGAACCCGGCGCTGACTGCAGCACTCCCATTCTTTTTTCTTTTTCCTTCATCTCACCTGAGGCTATGTGTATTGATTTTAGAGAGAGGGGGGGAGAGAGAAACATCAGTTAGTTGCCTCCCATACTGGCCCCTGCTAGGGGGTTGAACCTGCAACAAAGGTATGTGCCCTAACCGGGGATCGAACCCACAAAGTTTGGTATATGGGGTGACACTCCAAGCATCTGAGCTACCTGGCCAGGCTAAAACTCCCATTCTGGATTACCAGGTGCAGTTTTCTATCACTAGTCATCTAAAAATTTTGTACGTATCTTGTACTTCATGGTAGGGATTGGCCAGTCAGTAGTAATGAGGGAGCCTGCAGAGGTAGGTGTTGCATCTGCCTCCTCCTTCGTGGCTGATGATGGAAACAGGCTTTTCTACCAGACTGAGTGCATAGGACAGGATGCTGTGTCACTACACCTGTGACCCTAGCACAGAAGGGTGCTCAGCAAATGTTGACCGACTGGATGGATTTGACAAATACGTGTAAGAGTAATTAGAGAACCTTCTAAGACTTTATATTGTTGGGGGCTAAGTGGTATGATACACATATTAAGTTGCTCTTGGTTTTTAAGGGTGAAAAGGGCTCAGAAAACTTGTGGTACTTCTCTGTACTTCGTTACCTAGAATGAAACCAGAAGAATAGTGAATTTTATTTTTGGTATGTAAAGCTCTGCTTGGTAGCTAATTCTTAGTCTCCAAGTTATGTGTAGAAAAATTGATGACTTAATATAAAGCAGTATTTTTTTCTAGTAAACTTTTTTTTTAAAATGACTTGGGAACTTCTGTGGAGGTGACCGGTTGTGTAGCTGGGTCTGGAAGAGGTCTATTTGTTATGTTTTCCACACTCTGGGCTGTTATGGATGATCGAGCAGAAGGGAGACTGCAAAGAAAATATGCAACTTGCAGTAATTCCACGGCCATAAGGTGGTGTGGGTCCTAACCAGAGCAGAACCAGAACGGAAATGTCTGCGTGGCTGGTGGCACCTGAACCAAAGGTGAGTGTAGCCCAGGTGCATGGGCCACCAGGCCACATGTGAACTGTTAAGAACTCCAGGGCGCTTCCAGGCCTTAATTTGAGAACAGAGGTTGCTACATGCCAGGCCTTAGGTTAAGCCGCAGCTCCCCCTCACAGGGCCCTGCCCCGCCTTTTCCGTATTCTCTGGCCTGGCCTCCTACTAGTGCCCTGTTCCTAACCTCCGCTACGTTCCACCTCTGCCTACAAGGTCCCCCTTTACTCCGTGGTCTCTTTTTTTGACCCCGTTTGTGCCTTTTCACCCTTCATACTTTCCTTCCTCCTTTCTTTTCTCTTTTAGAGGATTTTTTTTCTTGGTCATGGATTCCGTTCTTGAAGAATATCTCAGTAATTAAAGCTCCTTAGAAGACACTATTTGTTGATGTTTTTACAAATGCACCTATGAGAGAATTCATGCTTCAGGTAACTTATGACTGGGTCATCTGATCGCAGTCCCCTAAGGTGGCTGATGTTGCTGGGATTTCTGCACCATAACCATCTGGGCACCTTTGCCGAGCACGAGCTCACTGCACCCGGCCAGTCTCAGACAGAACGTGCATTCTTCTCGTTTCCACATGTTCTGGATGCTTGTGTCACCCTCAGTTTTGCTTTCATTTTCGAGGAGGGATGTTGAGTGTGTAATTGATTCCCTTCTCCGCTTATGTCCTTAATTGTTGGTTAGAACCAACAGTTGGTATGATAATCGTTTGAAGTATAATTATTTCTTATAAATGCACGAGTCCTGGGAATGGCCTCATAATGCTCCAGAAAGTAATGGAAAGATAGACGTACAACCATGTGCTTTTTCCATTTTTGATATCAACTATTTTTCTAAAACTGCTTTTCAGATTGACCAGTAAGTTGTAAAGATCAATTGACTTTTTCAAATATTTGCATCAAGGAGAATCACCAGGAACCGTGCTGTGTTCACAATTGTTAGCTCTCACCTGGCAGCTTGATGGCAGTTAGTTCTCAAAGGACAGGTGGTCACCAATGTCTCCTCAACTTTCTTTTTTTTCTGGAGGCAGGGAGTAGTTATCTTTTATTTAAATTCTGAAAGGATTATTTCGTATTACTAAAATCATACCTTTAAAAACTGTTATCCCTTTTTAGGAGCCATTTTCTCTTATTAGATGCAGGTAAAGTTCATCCCGGTCATGGGTGAGTTGTAAAATGAGTGTTCAAAAATAATTTGTCAAAGGGCTTCGTTTGAAAGAATGTGACTCCTCCATCTGGCAGAGGGCTTGGTCTTCAGTTCCCATGCGGAGGGCACCAGGCCGAGGTGGCAGGTGCTGGCGTGGCAGAGCATCTGGTGGGGACAGCCAGCCAGGTGCCAGCAGCTGCACTGGAGCCTGGCCTGGTGGCCTCGTTTGCAGTCACAAAGGCAGGTCCAGCATCCCAGATCCCTTTCTTCGGGGTGTGAGCACCTTCCATTGAGGATGGAGTGAAGCCTGGACACCCGGGGTCGGGTGTGGCTCTGTCTTCCGGCAGGACGCTTCTCAGCTGAGACCCGCTGACTTGACCTCTCTTGATTTTAAACTTAATGAACGCTCATCCATTTTTCTATTTTGGTGACATGACTTTGGAAAGGCACCTAGAAATCAGCTCAAATTTATGCTGATACCTTTAAAATACCTTGATTTTTTTTTTCCAATTCTGTTATGTGTTTTTCCTCCTCACATCCTTCATTTTATCTCAGTTACCCAAAGGACAGAGTGTGTCCTGGGGCATGCTCTAAATCCGCATGTTGTCTATGTGAGCGCTGGGGCTCCTTGTCTGTGGACACCTGGGCCGCCAGCAGTCTCTGCAGGCCCCTTACTGCGTGCTTTGTGTTCCTGTCCTGAACGCAGTCAGGTGTGTAATCTCTCTATAGCCAAGGTGTTATTTGTATATACCTTACTTTATTACACACGAAATGAAACCATCTCTGGTATTTTTTTATACTCACTGAATTTTTATTAGTTATGACTTTCATCAACAATAACATAAGCTGTGACGCCCTTCTCTGGAATACTTCCTGAGACTGCTGCCACTGTTTGGAAAGCGAGCTGTCTCCACCTTATTAGAAATAGTTTCATCTCCATTGCTTTCATCTCCTGAGATAATCCTTTAATCCCCCTTCGTGGCCCACAGAGCCAGACTCTCCTTGCCAGTGCCCCCATGACAGCCCGCAGAACAGTGTGGCGGCTGAGGCTGGCCCGGTACTTGATCAGTTTTGAGTCGTTACAGAGTCATTAGTGCTGGTGGCTGCAAGTGAGGCGAACCGGGGCTCTCACACCTGAGGCCAGCTGTGTTCATTCAGAAAAAGGGATTTAGCAGCTATGGGTGCAACCAGAAAATTTAATCAGCAGCACCACTGGTACATTAAATCATGGCATTTTCCTGTAGAATTTCTGTAAAAATGTAAGAGTAGACTTGGCCAGAACTGCTTCTTACACAGGTTGGTTTAGGGGGTTGACAACAAACACCAGGAGATGGATGTTTTCTCCGTGAAGAAGGCTTCCATCATCGCAGAGACTTCCAGTCGCTTTGTCCTGGTTGGTGCCCATGTGTGAAGGCGGCAGTCCATGCGCAGATACTGACCTTTTTTGCTCCAAGTTCGGAAAATCACCTTCTTGATGATGTCTTTGGTCTTAGAAAAATGAGGCTGAAACCACAAGAAAAGAGAGAGAAAGGCTGTAGTGCTGTATTCAGAACCTGAAACACCAGCCTGCCTTGGGCAATCGGGCAAGTTTCACTGTAGTTTTCAGAGGTTTAAAACCTCGTCCGGTGCTGTGGCATCCGAACACCTCCACACGCTTCCCACACGCTCGCGCTTCTGGAAATGAGGAGACGGAACGCAGGCACGGGGCACCAGGGACATCGGGGCTCAGACGGAAGTGGGGTGCAGCGCCTCCCAGGGGATGTCTGGATAGCAGTTGCCAAAAGAGGGCCCCACAAATGATGGTCACATTCCTCTTTATTTTATTTGTTTTTTTAACTTTTAAAAATTTAAGTATAGTTGGGATACAATCTTATATTGGTTATTTTAGTTTCAGGTATACAGTACAGTATAGGGATTAGGAGACATGAAAAACAAAAAGATTACTTTACATCAAAGGGTGGAGGAGGAATAAAAATGTAGTTTTTTAATTTTTTAAATTATTTTGTTGTTGTTCAAGTATAGTTGTCTGCATTTACCCCCCCCCACCCTCCCCCCACCCCAGGCAGCCAATAGGCATTGACGTTCAATTGCATTCTAAGCGTCAGTGCCTACCAGCTCAAAATAGCTGCTGTAGAGACAGGTGGATGGATGTGACCCTCATGATAACCGTAAGCAAAAACCATACAACAATTTGCTTCTTAAACATGGCTTTTAAATAGAGGATACATGCTGATGGTTCAGAAATGAAAGTAAGTTGGAAAGAATACTGGAAAAGGTCTCTTTGTGCCCCATTTTCTCCTTGTTACTAGGTTCTTGTGTGTCCTTCCAGAGATATTTTAAGCATTTATTAGTTTGTATGTGTGCGTTTATTAATTTTCTTTTAAAAAAACATAAAAGATAGAGTATTGTAAGCAATATCTCATACCCAGCTTTTTACAAGTGTCAGTGCACCTTGGAGATCTTTACGTGTCTGTTCCTGGAGATCATCGTTGTCTTTCTCCTCCTCCTCCTCCTCTTCTTCCTCTCCTCCTGCCCCCCACCCCTCTTTGTGGTGTTCCAGAGCACACACTGTAACTTAGTTAACCCATCGCCTACTGATGGGCTTTCAAATCGTTTCCAGTGTTTCTCGCTTGTAAGCAGTGCCCTTGCTGCCTCATCTCACGCACCATGTGCGAGCCCCTCAGTGTGCTGAACTCCCAGGAGAGGACCTGCTGGGTCAGACGACATGTGGAGTGACAATTTGGATGACTATTGCAGATAGCTTCCTCCTCTACAATGGTATTTGAGAATAACTGTTTTCAAACATCCTTGCCAGTTGGTATGGCTGTTCAAGTCCTCTACCCATTTTTCTAGTAGATTCTTGGTCTTTTACTTGTTAATTGCTAGGAGCTTTTTATGTACTAGAGAGATGAGCCCTTTGTCTATCATTTGAATACATAAAGAAACCACCATCCTACTGATGGTGTTTGCCTTTTGACTTTGCTTACTTTGTAATTGCCACATAAAAGTTCCATTTTTACATGCTTGTGTTTGTTGACCTTGCCTTTATGGCTTCTGGATTTTTAGACATGACTCAAAATGCCTTTCCATGTCAGGGTTAGTAAGGAATTTTCCCATGTATTCCTCTGATCTTTTTTTCTTTTTATACATTTGGAATTTATGTTGGTATATATTATAAGGTAGCGAACAAACTTTTTTCTTCAGATGCTATCTAGCGTCCTTATGTTACTAGTTGGATATACTTTTTCCCTTCACTGCTGTAAGATGCCAGCATTGCTGTGTACTGAAATCCTATTTATATTTGGATTGATTTCTGGACTTTGTACTCTGACCTATTTGTTTGTTTGTATGGTCATATTCCAGGACCAGCATGCACTATTGTAATCGTTAAGTAAGCCTTTATAATATGTTATGTTCTCTGATGGGGCTGCCTTCCCTTCTTACTTTTCATGGTAAGGTTTTTTCTTCTTTTGATAGTGTCATATATTTACTTATCAAATATACTTAAGGATACACTTGTGTAGTTCACAAATTAAAAACAATGTTTTCATTAGAATATTACATTTATAAATTACCTTAAGAAAAATGCACGCCTCTCTGAGTGTGTCTCACTGTCCAGGAACGTGGTACGTCTTCCAGTTTGTTTGTTGTCGTTTGCACCCTTCAGAAGGGCTTTATGTTTTCTTTCTAAAGATTTTACGCATTTCTCACTTAGTCAGTTCCTTAGTATTTTATTTCATGAGTACTATATTACATGGAATTTTTTTCTTGAACTAGGTCTTGTAGTTGGTGCAGGTTTGTTCGTAAGGAAGCTATGGCTATCTGCAAGTTAATTTTGTATCTTGCTGAGTAAGTTGTCTTGTAGTTTTTGGTAGTTGTTACTTGTTTTCTTTTGGGGTACGGCTTTCCAATATATAATCAGGTTGTCCTAGTTTTACCTACTCTTTTGCAGTGTTTATACTTGAGGCTTTCCCTGGTTCCCCCTCATTGGAGGTGAATGAGGTTGCCCCTCATGCGGTGATGGCAGGAACTGCTGTCTTGGTCCTGATTCTCACTGCCCGCTGTCCTGGGGTGGCCCGGTTCAGTGTGATCCTAGCTTTGGGTGGAGAGGACTGTATTTGATCATGTCAGAGAAGTATACCTCTATTCTTGTTTGATTGAAGGATTTTTGTTGTTGTTGTAATTAAGAATGGTTGTTGAATTTTGCTCATTACTTTTTCAGTGTCTATGGGGCGGTTACATGACTTTGCTCTTGAGCTCTGTTAATATGATAACCTAGTTTGATGGACTGACTAATATTGAGAAATCTTTGCATTCCTTAAACTCCCTGTGGTCATGATGTGATATTTTCCTACTAGACTTCTTGATTTTATGTGCTACTTGTTTTTGCCTCGATATTTATAAATGAGATTGGTCTTGAGTTTTCCTGTATGCATAATAGTTATGAGCTTTTGCACTTATTTTTAAAAAGTTGCATTGACTTTTGTGTGAAGGAGCGTTTTCTAAATAATTTCATGTTGTGGGCAAGATTTTAGGAAGCATGTTTGGCTTAAAGGGAACACATAGTTTCAGGGATTGCTTAAGAATGTATTTGTGGCTACAGATTTAAACTATTAATGAAGATAAGGCTTGTCTCTCTGAGGAGACAAAGTGTGGAAAATCGTTTATTAACATTTTATTCATATTAATAAAAACTAAGAACAGTCATTGGTTAACTAGTTAAATTAAGTAGTTTAATATGTAGAGTGGGTCTATGTATATTAGCTCATTGTAGTCCTCTATACAGTCCTGTGAAGAATTACCTTTTTTTATACTTTTTATTATTTTTTTTAATTTAATTGTTGTTCAAGTACAGTTTTCTGCCTTTTACCCTCATCTCAGCCCCCCCCCCAGCCCTCCCCACCTCCCTCCCGTTTCCACCCCGCCTTGTTTTTGCCCATGTGTCCTTTATACTTGTTCCTGAAAACCCTTCCCCTTTCCCCCTGAAATTCCCTCCCGCTCCCCTCTGGCCACTGTCAGCCTGTTCTCAATTTCAGTGTCTTTGGTTGTATTTTGTTTGTTTGTTTGTTTTGTTGATTAGGTTCCTGTTAAAGGTGAGATCGTATGGTAAGAACCACTTTTAACTTACAGAAAACTAACTCTGAGGAGGCGAACACGACTTGCCCACGATCAGACAGCTAGCAAGGGCTGGGATCGTGCTTTCAACCTGGAACTGTTGTGCCGCAGAGTCCACACTCTCAATCACCATGCTGTGTTTTTTAAAAATTTGAGTTATTGTATATAATTGGGAGTAAAACAGCATTTCCTAGAGCAGTGGCCTCCGTGTGTTGCCCCCACAGCAGCAGCGTCTGCTTTCCCAGAAAAGTTGTGAGAAATGCAAATCCTCCAGCTGCAGCACCCAGACCCCCTGAGGGAGAAACTCCAGGGAGGAGGCCTGGCGCTCTGTTTTGATAAGGCCTCCAGGACAGCCCTGAAGTGTGAGAGCCACCCCACCGCTGCACTGCTCCTCTCTCCTTCAGTCTGAGTGTTGGGAGTGGTTAACTTGTTGACTCTGCGAATAAGGGCAAATCATCTTTACTTCCTCCATTTACTCTCCAGAAATAAAGGCTAATCATTTGTTTAACACCTCACGGCTTGTTCACCAAAGGGAGTATTTGCTGAGCTTAGCTCCCTGTGAAACTTGTGAAAATTAAACGCTCTTGTGAAATGTCAACAGAGCATCATTTACTCACAGCCTCTGTCCAGGCAGAGGTCTTTAGCAAACTAATTAGACTTCACTTTAGGAGTGGGAACAGTTCACAGATTTGCATATTTTCTACATATGCCCTTTGGGCATGATGAACCTTGCTGGGACTAACCAATGGAGGGAGGCAGGCTCAGAGGGCAGGTGCCCACCCCCCTCCCCCTAGCCTCCGATCTCCGCCTCCCAGACAGGCACAGGAGGCCTTTGTTCTGCTTCCTGGGATGCACGAATGCCAGGAGGAAGGCAAAGTCATGGTGGGCTGCCCACTTGACCTCATCTCTACACAGTGCTACCAAACTGAGGAAATGATAGTTCACTTCACCTGAAAGGCTCAGGCCAATTAATGAGTTCCATGCAATTGCCACCTGTGTGCCCTTCCCTTCTGGGTGCGGAATTCATTTCTCTGGCATGGCTGTTCTATAAAAGGCAGACTGCTCGCAAACTAATTGGGTAAAGTCATTATGAAGGGCAGTGAGGCTGGGAGCTAGAGCAGTGCTAAAGTGGTTTTTGATAATGCGCCTCCCGTCCCCACGCTGGTTGTCACCCCAGAGTGATCAGATCTGAATGGAGTCCACTAGGGGCTGTGAGGATGCTGTGGGTTTACCAGAGACCAAATATGGTTTTCTGAATGTAGCTCTTAAATTATTCCTGGGTATCTTGTCCAGTCCTAAGAGTTTCCAAACTGACCCATTTCTGTGCTTAGTAGATGTTGCCTTGGTGTATTGTGTGTGCGTGGTGGGTTAGGGTCGATGTGCTAAATAAACTGCTTCCTAGAGACTACAGGATGCACACCTCTGTGTGTGGTAAACCTCACACTTCCCACCCCCCATCCAGGTCAGAAATGACCTTACCCGCAGCCCATCTCTCCCTGGCAAGAGGCCTGAGGGCTAGACCCTGGGTTGAGGGGCTCACAGAAGCCCAGGGAAGCCTGTGCATTCAGCATCCATGCACAGGCTGGGTCTAACATCTGTGGGACCTGGGGCAAGAGTGTTAATGGGGGCTCACACACCCTAAATGATTCAGTTAAAATGTAACCAAGCAAACATGCTGTTAAACTACAGTAACATGTTCTGTCCTGTCTTGACAAATGAACCTGCATTATGTCCTGGGATGTGGCCGCGTGGAGAGAGCACCCCTCCTCCCCCACCCTCAGCTTCGTTCTCCTCCACCAAGGGCCTTGCTTGCTTGCAGACACTCGGCCTCCTCGTCCAAACTCTGATCATAAACCCCCTCCTCCCTGCAGACTGCAGCCCTGTAGCCCCTTCTCAGGCCTAAACAGCCCTCACCGGCAGCCGAGGCCACCTTGAAAGGAGATATCTGCAGAAAGGGCCCAGACAGGCCCTGGAAGTTGAATCAGGGCCATTTGGGCAGCAAATTTTGGTTCCAGGGACTCAGGTATAGAAAGGGAAAGCATGAGCCCTGGACGGGCATGTTGTGCAAGCACCCCAGAAGCCCCACCCATTGGGATGGGTACAGCCAGATAAGAGCCAGAGTACGGACCCGCTCTGCCTGGGTCTGAGGGCAGTCCTGCCTTGTAACCTGCTAGTAGAGGTTCATTTGTCCAGGGTCTCAATCAAAGGAGAGGCCTTGAACCTAGGCTGGTATATTCAGTTACACACCCCACACAGACGTTTACTTTGCTGACGGTCACAGTCTGCGTGTGCTTCGTATGGTACTTATTATGTGTTCCGCCTTACACACTCACGTACCGACAGTCCCACACTCCTTGCAGACGTACCCACATTTCTCTTACACATAAACACACATTCAGCAGTTGTCACCCGCCTGCCCCACTGTGACACTCTACACTTGTCATAAATCTTTATACACTTAGGTGCTTTCACACAGGCACGTGTGCCTACCTGTCTTGTACACATTTGCACACCTAGCCACCCCCCAATTTGCTTGTACACATGCCTCCAACCTAGTCACCTTTCTGTCCCCACTGACTTCTCTAACTCATAGCTCGCTTACTTCATCAGGGGTGTGTTTCGTCAGCATTCGTCATCACCGGTGTCACCAGGGGTCAGGTTGAAACTAGCAGTTAAAATAAGTCTTTAGGGTTTCAGAATGCAGTTACTTGATTAAGGGTCTACTTAAAGCCACTCTAGTGGGTACTGATCACATTGCATTTCCCATTGACTGTGAGGTAATCTGTGCGTAAACACCCAGACACGTGCCATCTTTCTGTAGGTGACACATGTCCCCCAGAGTGCTTGGCCATGGCTCCTGTGTCTGGATGTTTTAGGAGGAGCATTCCAGAGTCCTTATAGTGTCCTGTGCCATAGCTCACATGACCCAGAGAAACTCACTCACAGAGGACTGAGTGACTCTGGATCTTCCCATGGGCCTCAGCTCCCACTTAGCCAACAATTCAGCCCTGACTGTCGGGTTGGCAGGTCGCCACCCACTGGAAGGCCGACACTGACAGTTCCCTCTTCACACGGATGTCCATATCAGCACCGTCCCTGTGACAGAGCAGAGTGCACTGGGCGGACCGCTGTCAGGCTGTCGCTGTTTGGGAAAAAGTTGTGCAGCACTAATGCCTTTAGTGTCGACATAAAGGATGCTCAGCTGCACGGCGGGAAACTTTTGTGGGACATATGTTTGGTATTTAGTGGTAAAATTATATTTCACTTGATTTAATGTTTCAAAAGTGAGCTTTTATATTGAAATACTTTTAAATGACAGAGAAGATGCAATGGGACACAGATGGGGAGTTCTCGTGTGCCCCTGACCCAGGCCCACCTGCTCAAGGCCTCTGGTGCCGCCTGTCGGCTAGCCTCCGGGCTCCCACCACTCGGAGAGGGGCGTGTCTTCCAGCCTTCTCTGTGAAGCTGCGCCTTTCCCCTTTCCCAGCTCTCTTCTTTGGAAGCAAGTCACTATACCTAGCCCCCCGCAGGTGGGGGTGGTCAGGGAAGCCAGGGACTCAGCTCCACCTCCTATAGGGAGCAGCGCCTACATGGATTATTTGGAATTCTACTGAAAAAAGGTTTCACTCACTCCAACTTTGGATGAGATACAAAGGCATTACGTGCAACTGCTGGCTGGGACAAATGGCATAGAGTTCCTCCCTGCCCTTCCCTCTAAGTGTGACAGTACATCCTGGAAATGGCACAGGAGGCAACCAAAGAGAACTCTGAGAGGTGGCGAGAGGAAGGTGAGCTGGTTTGGGACCTGAGGACAGAAGAGCACAGCAGCAGCGCGTCTGTGTCCTCTCCCCACGGCACCTGGCAGGAGGCGACTCGTGCGTGTTATTTCCTGACTTACAACTTCGCGTCAGAGAGCAGCGCAGGTTCCCAAGGTGTATCCGTCCCATGATGCAACAGGAGTCCCTTTGACAACCCTGGGCGAACCCAAACCACACCTTGGCTCCATGAACCGTGGGGGCCCAGGGAACTGTTCTCCTTCCCTGTTGGACCTGAGATTCCTGTCCCCCACTGGGAGACACCAGGCTTACTGGGGTCACCGGCAAAAGAGGCCCCTCCACAATAAGTAACCTGTCCTGAGCTTTTTTTTGTTTTAATCCCTGTGAAATGCGCCTCCCCTAGCCAGAGACACCTGGGTGGCCGAGGGATGATTAGTCAGGGACGTGTCTTCATCTCCATGAGCCCATCTCTCCTTCCCGACCAAGGGACACTGGGTGGCCAGGCCTGGGGAAACCCTTTGCCTGAGGAAAGAGGCAGAAAATCAGCTCTCCCCGCTCTTCCTCACCATAGTACTGGAAATTCTAGCCACTGCAGTAAAGCGAGGAAAGAAACAAGAGACATTGGAAAGAATGGCACACTTCCACTGTGCCTATTTGTAGATGACATGGTTATCTGTGTAGGAAAAAAAACCCAAAATAATTTTTAAAAACCTCCTAGAATAAGTGAGTTCAGGTTGCAGGATACAAGGTAAACATAAAAAGTCAATCAGATTTCTGTATACCAGCAATGAATAGGTGACAACTGCAATTAACACAAAGCACCTTGTGATCATTCCAAAGGGGATGAAATATTTAGATATACACTTAAATTATGTATGGGATGTGTATACTGAATATTACAAAATACCGAGTGAAGTGAGTAAAGTGGACCTAAATTACTAGACTGTTCGTGGGTCTGAAACTCGTAGATCTGAAGATCTGAAGCTGAGTTTGTAGATCTCGACATGGTAAACGTGTCCACTCTCCCCAGACTAATACACAGGTTTAGAGAAAATTTGATAAAAATTCCAGCAAGTTTTTTTTTGTAGGCATAGAGAAGGTTATTCTAAAATTTATATGGAAAGACTCAGGCCTTAGGATAGCTAAAGTGATCTTGACAATGAAGAATCAATAGCAGGAATCACTCTGCCTTCTATTAAGGCTCATTCTGTGGCCGCAGGAATCCGGACAGTGTGGTAGCAGCAGAGGCTGCACACAGTATTTGTGGAAGAGAACAGAGAACCTGGAGGTGGAACCCGACACACCTGCTGAACTGATCGTTGACAAAGGTGAAAAAGCATTTCGTTGGAGGAAAGGTAGCCTTTCTACAAATGGTGCTGGAGCAGTGGGACATCCATAGGCAAAATCAAACAAACAAACAAACAAAAAAACCCCCTCAACTTAAACCTTATATGAGTGTTGACTTAAAAAGGACCATGGGCTTACATGTGAAACTAAAACTTCTAGGGGAAAGAAACACAGGAGAAAATCTTCAGGACCTAGGGCTAGCCAAAGAGTGTTAGACTTGACAACAAAAGCATCATCCATAAAAGGAGAATTTGTAAGTTGGACTTCATCAAAATGTTAAAAATACTTGTTGTCTGCAAATGACCCTATGAGAAGATGGAAAGACAAGCTATAGACTAGAAATGTTTACAGACTGCATACCTGACAAAGGATGAGTATCCAGAGAAGGTATAAAGAACTCTCAAAACTCAAGTTAAAAGCCAATTAGAAAATGGGCATGAAGAGTCTTTTCAACACAGAGGATGGACCGAAGGCAGAGAACCACCTGAAGTGACGTTTGTCCATCATCAGGGAGACGCAGGCTGAAAGAATGGAGGGAGATCACAGCGCACTGACCAGGGCGACGAAAACAAAACGCACTGGCAACTCTGAATGCTGGCGAGGGTGGGAAAACCAAATTACTCACCAGCATTGGTGGGGATGTAAAATGGTACAGAATTCAACAATTGCACTCTTGAGCATTCATCCCAGAAAAATAAAAATTTATGTTCATACAGAAACCTGTACATAAATTTTTTTAAACATAAGAGATTGCTTTATGTGAATGAGCAAAACTGAACATATCGGAGGTAGTGAAAGTCAAATGAATTCTGTAACCACTGACTTTGTAAGCACAATAAAAGTGTATAGCTCACATACAGAAAAATATACCAATTTCCAAATGGCTAGGTAAATTCTGCCATTTTTTGTATTCTCTTTTCTTAATCCAGTGTTATTGAGTTATAATTGACATATAACACCATATAAGTTTAAGGTATGCACACCAATGCTTACAGCAGCTCCATTTGTAAGAGCTAAAAGCCCCTCAGGCCGGAGGCTCTGCCGCAGGCGGGTTCGGGTGACTATGGCACAGCCGTAGCTGGAATAGTGCTTGGCAGTCCCATGGGAATGCAGTAGTGATCCATGCAATGGTTTGGACGAATCTCCAGGGAATTTTGCTGAGTGAAAAAATCCAATTCCAAAGGTTGTATAATGTGTGGTTTCATTTATATAAAATTTTCAGAATGCCAAAATTTTAAAAATAAAGGAAAGGTGAGTTGTCAGTGGATAGAGATGGTAGGGGACTAAGCTGGGGTCAGGGAGGAGGAGGGTGTGGTTATAAAGTGGTGACACGAGTGACCCTGGCTGTGGCGGCACCGTTTTGTGTTTTGACTGTGTGTTTGGTAGACACATGAGCCTCTGCATGACGAAAGTCCATAGGACTAAACACACACACACACACACACACACACACACACACAGTGTAAGTAAAATGTGTAAAATCTAGATAAGATCGATGGATTGTGTCAATGTGAAGGTCTGGTTGTGATTTTTTTGTGTCATAGTTTTGTAAAATGTCATCATTAGGCGAGGCTGGATAAAAGTATGTGGGAGCTCTCTGAAATATATTTTGCAACTGCTAGTGGGTCTACAGTGATTTCAATAAAAATTTCAAAGGAAAGGGATGCACGATGTGGTGGAATCAGGTCTAGCGTGTTCTGGAAGCACCACGGACGACCACGGCGGCCCCTGCTGTGACGCTTCCAGGAGACTGCAGAGAAGGGCTGAGCCACGTGCCGTCTACAATTTTCCTCCCAAAGTTGATAGGTTAGTGGAAATTAATGAATATCAATTTTGTTCTGATTTAGTGATCAGTGATACTAATATTCTTAAAATATATTTTGAGAGATGAAGCCACTTGTAGTTTTCTCCTTACAGAGTACCGAAGGCTCATGGTAATGTGTGTTTCATCCTTCGGGCTCATCTGGGCTGCTGCTCTCCAACCCGCGGCTCAGGCTGCAGCCGTTCGGGTTGCTCTCCGTGGCTCCTCCCGTCACTCTGCGGCGGGCGGCGAGGTGACCTTTCTTTCCAAGGAAAATTTAACTCAGCCGGCCCGTCTGTCTTCAGGGATGCTCTCGGTTCAAGACAGGGCTCCTGCCCCACATTCTGAAGGCCTACTGCACGTGAGGCTAACCCGATGTGCTCCCTTCCTGCCCTCAGCAGCTCTGAGCTGGTGTTGGGGCTAACTCTGGGGGCCTGACAGATATTTGTACGTAAAGAAAGACAGCGGAAGCTCAGGGTCCAGAGCAGCCAGTCCCGTCTTCGACCAGCCCCTTTTGTCACACGGGGTTCTTCTCCTGTCTGAGGAGCGGGCCCAGGGACACTTGGATTGCCTTTTCTTCAGAGGCCGGAAGCTCCCCCCGTCCGCCACTCCACAGCAGTGAGAAGCTGCTCTCAGCCTGTCTGTCCTCCGCCTTCTCTGTCCTGGACATCTGCTGTGCCGTCTTCTCGGAGCAGTAGAGTCCACTTTTCTAGTGGCGTCCACTCCACTAGGAGGCGTGCCTCTCCACCTCTGCACCCTTGTGATTCAAACGGGAGTGGAACTTTTCCATAGAATCCACACCCCTCGGTGACTCCGGGAGCTGTCAGAGGTCATGCTTCCATGACTCTGTGGTAGGCCAGCCCCTGGCCCCAGCCACCCTCAAACTAGCCACGTTGAGCTGTTAGTTTATATGAGCTAGTGAGGGGTGTCCCTTGCCCTAGCTCATCTGGGTGGAGTTTCCTCCATGTGCATTCGGGGGTCCTGATTCAGACTCGCCCCAAGATCAGAACCCACTGTTCTCTTCCTTTACTCTCCCCTGTGTCTCACCATTCTTAGCTGAAGGAGAGGGCAAAGTAAGCCCATCATTTCGTTTTGCTCCCTACGTTTCCTGTTGAGTCCTAGACTAGAGCGGTCGGGGGTTCCCTTTGCGTGTCTAGCAGAGACCGGGTGCCTGTGCAGGAGCAGCTTCATCACGTCTACCCCGTCAGAACCTCCGAGGCCCCGGCAGTGCAGCCTGGCTGCTCCCGGGCCTTTACTTGCCATGTAGGAACGTGTCTTGCTGCCGAAGGGATTGACGTCAGCACCCAGACTCAGTCCTCACAGATTCGTGCACCCAGCCGAGGTGATGGCAGAGGCATGTTTAGATTGTTCCTGAATTCTGACAGTGCTCAGAGGTAAATCCATTATCTGGGCAAGAGCTGCTTTATAATAATTAAACTGAAAAGAATGTATTTGCATAAGCTTTCTGCCCCTCAGCAAAAATTGTATTTAAAATGTTCATAGAGGTGATTAAAAAAAAAATCTCTGCACTTACTGCAGTTCCACCTGAGTAACGTGCACGTGCATTCCGAAGACCCTCAGTGTTTCCATCAGGTACTGGGTGGGCCTTAGAAAGGTGCTTCAGAGGTGTGTGCAGGTCGGGGGCTGGCCGGACGGCCTGGGAGCCACCTGTGCAGCTGCACCCCCCTGGGTCAGGGATGCTGGCCAGAGCCCTCTCTGCACGTGTCCCTGCCATGTGCCGGAGCTTCCTTACGTCCTTCATTCTTCTCACATCAACTGGCGCTGGTCAGAAGGTCCCGCATTGCTCTCTGCTGAGTGACGGGGAGGGAATGAAAAGAAGAAAATAGGCTGGTTGGCTCATTGTTTCGTTTTTGTCTCATCAGCTTTGTGAAGGAAACAGAACTTACGCTTTTCCTGGGTTGGGTGCGCGTGGGAAAAAGTCCAGGCTGCAGAGCCTCGTGGTCCCTGCTCATAGGCATAGCTGCCCCCGTCAGCCCCTGTGGCCCATGAGAGTGCCCAGGGACAGGGCAGCAAAGGCCTGGAGCATGAGAGGGTCTGGGAGGCGTGCTGTGTGGCAGAGGTCCATGCTGGTGGTCTTTAGTCTGGAATTAATGCGAGTATTGGCTGTTGCTTTGCTCCTAGGAGCCCTGTGATAACTCGCCCTCATCTCTGTTTGCAAAACCCAGGAATCTCTTCTGCAGCCACGGGCCTTTATTCTACGAGCATTGTGGGCTTTGACATGGTTGCCTGGTCGCCTCACTCTGCAGACATCGCTACACAGGCTGGTTTGTTCCTTAAACCAAAACGGAAAGCCCTTGGGCTGGCACTGTGTTGGGCAATAGATGCCAATTTCCCCACAGTTCTTATTGCATTTTGATGATACCAGAGCCAGAAGACCACCAGGATTTCAAAACTCCATGAAATAATCTGACTTAAAGCATCATACAGTAAATTACTCAACTCCCTATCCTTGGGTAGTTCTTCTCCGTGAGACAAGGCCCCTGATGGGACTACCACTTGGGACTGCAGCCATGATTTTCAGGTTTCTTTTTTGTGATTTTTAGTAAGCAGCGTAATTGATTTTCCTCTCAAATGAAGTCTCACCTAGAACCCGGTACCCACAACCGGCTCAAGCAGCATTTCCGAGGTTGGCCTGCCTCTTGGGTTCTGTGACGGATGCTGAGGCACTTTCTTTGGAATCCCAGTGTTTCAAGGCTCCTGCTTTGAGGGTTGCTGGGTTTAAGAGTCCTTCTGCATCACCTTAGAGGCTGGAGTCTGAGCAGCTCACCTGGCACAGAACTGGCCTGGAGCAGGTGTCCTGGCCCCCTACAGCTGCTCTCGGGTCCCTGATGCGTTCCCTGGTCACACAGCTTGATGGAAATCCTCAGTCAAAATGCCTCATTTAGCAAATGGATAAAGGAGGCTCTTAGCTGTTCACTCGTTCTTTCATTCCTTTGTTCATTAACCTGTAAATATTTTCTGAGCACCTATGTTAGCTTTACGGTATTCTAGAGGTAACCTGGTCAATGAGTGTGTCTTGGCCTCACAAAGCTTACAATCTGGATACAAATAATCATCAGGAACGTGAATGCTTTGATAAGGAGGTAGGGGGCCCTGCATTAGTCAGCTCGGGCTGCTGCAACAGAATATCATAGAACCAGTTGATTAACAACAGATGCTTACTCCTTGCAGCACTGCAAGCTGGAAGTCCCAGGTCAGGGTGCCGGCAGGTTTGTTCCTTGGCGGGAGCTCTCTTCCTGGCTCTCAGGCAGCCTTGTTCTTGCTGGACCCTCACGTGACACAGAAGGAGCTCTGGTGTTTGTTTCTCTTCTTATAAGGGCACTAATTCCATCCTGGGGGCCCCACTCTTGTAACCTCATTCAGCTCTAATTATGTCCCAAAGGCTCCCTCTACATAGGGGGTTAGAACTTCAACATGAATTCAGGAGGGACACAATTCTGTGCCTACTAGGCACTGTTGGGGCAGACAGTAGTGATAGGGGGAGGATGAGTGGGAGTTGGACCTGTGGGAAGGCAGGGGAGGGCCGTCTCCCAGACAGAGGAAGCAGCCTGTGTTCAGGTTTAAGGATGGGGAGTAGTGAGCCCTTGGGTGCAGGTGCCTGGGGTGCATGAGAACGGAGGCTGTGGAAGCTGTGGGGGTGCGTGGAGTCTGGTTACAAAGGGTCGGTGTGCCATGTTGGGGTTTGGACATGACCCTGAGGGAGGCGGGCAGCCCTTGGAAAGGGTAAGCAGCTGTAATTGGAGACGATCCTCCGTGTGGCCTCCGTAGCAGTAAAGACCCAGTCTGTGTATGCGGCACTTTGTGGCCCAGCACCTCTTCCTGGGCACCAGTGTGGACACCCGGCAGCTCAGCACTCCAGCCCTCAGGGTGAGAAGATCAGGCCACAGTGACTGTGGTAAACAGATTAGATTGGTCACTAGTTTGATTCTGGCAGCAGCTGAACGACATCATGAAGAATGCAGAGGCGTTTCTGCTGGAAACGTCTGCTGTCTTTTACTTCTCGGTGTGAGGAAAATGACAACTCCCCGATTCCAGAAAGAATTAGCATGAAAGGATTAGCAGTGTGCTGTGGTATTGTGTCAACGTGGGGGAGGGGACGATGGCTGGGCAGGAGGGTGTGCAGCCCACTGGTAATCTGGTCTCCACAAGTGCCGTGGACAGCCTTGTTGGGCTGTGGCCTTGGGTCCTTCGGGTTGCAGGAGACAGGGAGGCCCCCTGCAGGGGAGGTGCCTGCTTGCCAGCATCCTGGATGCTCATGAGGGGGCTAGGCCTGTATGACAGTGGTTCTCAAAGTGTGGCCCTCGGACCAACACTTGGGACCTGCACATTCTGAGCCCCACTGCTGATACACTGACTCAGTATCTTCAAGGACAGGCCCAGGAACCTCTGTGTTTACAAGCCTTGCAGGTGATTCTGATGCGTGGTCAGTCGGGGAACCCTGCTCCAGCAAATGGGCGTGCCGGGACGCCGTGCTCCATGCCCTCGCTGCAGAGGAGCATGTGGATGGTCCAAGCTTGTGTTTGAGTGTGGGCACACATGTTTGGAGCCTTTGAGGGAAGGTGCTGTGTAGGGAAGTAGCTACCTGGAGCACCTGGGTAGGGGCCGAGTGAAGATTAAACGTTCTTCATACCTACTAGTGCCTGTTGGTGATGCCGACAGCAGTCTATTGAGTGGTACTGCATGCCAATCACTCTGCCAGTGACGGTGCACACTGCCCATCTCATGCTCACAGTGCCTCCTGGAGGCGGCTGCTTTTCCTACCCCCATTCTATATTGAGTAAAAGGGAGGCTGGTAATGAGTAACTCGCTCAAGCCAAAGTAGAAGGTGGCAGAGGTGGCACCTGAGCACAGGGCGGCACTGTCTCCAAGCCTGCACGCTCGCTGGCAGAGGGCTAACCAGCTTCCTGCTGTGTGCACACCCCTGCCATCCTGGGGAGCCGCACTCGGAAATGCTGGGTTTCCTAGCGTGGCTTTTGGGCTGATTTGGCTGATGTTTCAGTGTAAAGCTTTGTGGAGGGATTTGAGGTGTGTTATCGTTTTTCCAAGAGTAACGTTAGAAGCACAAATGAGAACCAAGAAAATGAACTGAACTGTTTTACACTTGAGATGCACCACGTGTGAACAAGTGCCTGCCGAGTTGGGCTAGGCATGCGCACACCATGTTAACACGAGGGGCCAAACCGCCGGGCAGGTTGGCTGATTGTGCCCCTGGCTGTGGCGGCATTCTGTGAGAGGGGCAGGGTCTCGTGTGACCTGCACATGTCTCTGCGGGGCCCCCTCTTGTTATTAAACAGGCAGAGTAATGGTTTTATTTAAGGGGGAAAACCTGGGCAGAGATTTAGAAATCTTTATGAGGGCATGTGTCTCAGTGAGGTCACTGGTCTGTTCGGCAGAGACAGTTTCTGCACCTCCCCTGGCCACCTCCAGGGGGTGAGGCTTTTTCACATTTCTCACTGGCTCTTAAATCTGGGCGTGTGTGGGTGCGTTGGGACTCAGGTATGAACTGGCCTTTTGATTTCACACCCGATCCCTTTCCCAGCTGACATTCTTTAAGGATTTTTATTTGGCTCTTTCCTCCTTATGGGCCTCAGTTTTACAGTCTGCTTCTTGAAAGCATGTCACTTATTCCAAGGAAGAGTATGGCTAAAGGTGCAGGGAGGTACCCACACATGCTGCCTACATGGCACTCAGTTCTCTGTCCCGGTTTGTCTGGGAGACATACAGCAGTGAGCAGCATTTCCCTGTGATTTCGCTTTTCCAATTAGCTTGTAGCCATGTTCCAATAATATATTAAGCCAAGAGCTTTTCTTGTTAATTTCCCCATAGAAAAGTTGTGGCAAAGCTACAGGGAGGCTGAGCCTCGCCTAGGAACAGTGCTGAGCTGTGCGGTTCTTCCTTGCACATCATCAGCTGCTCCCTCGGAGGATAACTCCCGCATCTGCAAAGCCGTGGGAGTGTTACAGGAAGTTGGAAACTTCGTAGCAGTCTTAGTTAAGGGAAGAACGTCTCTGGAGTAAACCCGATGAAGAAACTCTTGAAATTTTATTACCTTCTAGGTGGGTACACTACAGTGGTTTGACTTTTCCAGATTCAACTTGTGCATAAGCCCCACTTTGGTATGGTATGAATTGATGCCTGTGGATGTCCCTACCCTCGCTAGTGCTATGTCACCGTTAAGCTGGTCCCTGAGACACATCCTGCGCCCTGGCAGGGTCTGCTGGCCACGCAGTTCATCCTTTTGGTAACATCATTACCTTTGCGTGCACAGCCCTCCATAGTTGAGCCAGTCTTTGAACTTTCAGTGCATTTTATTTTGCTCAATATTTCATGAACGTGTGATAATAGGAGAATGACGGGTTTGAGGCTTAGGGCTGATAAAGGTGCAGTGAATGCGGGAATCACTAAGTGTGCCCCAGGTGGCAAATCCTTGGTCTCAAATGGATGGACATTGGAATTAAGATGGTCAACTGAGCATTCAACTGTGAGGAAAGAGGAAATTAAAGGGAGCGTATGAATGGCTGAAAATATGCTGTCAAAGCTGGTGTTTCAAAGTAGTGTCGTTAGAAATTTCATGATG
The DNA here is from genome assembly GCF_004126475.2 of Phyllostomus discolor. Lineage (NCBI taxonomy): Eukaryota > Metazoa > Chordata > Mammalia > Chiroptera > Phyllostomidae > Phyllostomus > Phyllostomus discolor. The sequence continues at coordinate 10,533,976 of NC_040915.2, read as the reverse complement.
TTCCTCAGTATTTGGGAGCAGATGACCCCTCCCCCCTTATACTATATAGCTCTGTTATCTGGCCACCACACTCCCTCGCCCCCCGTGTTATAGCTGTCCTGAGTCACAGGGCTGCCCTCCTCATCTGTCATCAGAGCTTCCTTTTTCTCACCTCATTAGTGGCCACAAATGGAAGTAAAACTGAGGAATGAATAGAAGTGGAGGTTTCCTTCTGTTTTACATCCCTCATCCCCTGTCCCTTTCCAGCCAGCCCTCACCTCCTGTCCCAGCGTCGTCTGTCTCCGTGGCACTCACACGCAGTGAGCTGTGCACGTCCCACTGGCTGCTTGTTGTCTGTCTGTCCCAGTGGGATGTCGGCTCCACGGGGGGAAGAGTTTTTGCCTATGCATTGCTCCAGACCAGTGTTCTCAACTTTTTTCATAGTCACTCTTTCAAAGAGATCTTTTGGACATATTTTTTCCTGGACATATTTAGACATAATTTCCCCCTCCATGAAATTTTAATGCTACAAATATACCACACATCTGTTTATGTACTATATGTATAAGGCTTGTCCAGAAGGTACCCAGACATGCAATATGAAAAATAGAGACATTTGTCAAAGAAGAACAAGATCTAAGAAACTACATGGGACAGTGACACCTCAGTCCCCTTCAAAGGGGGCACCTTGGGACCTCACACAGTCTTCCCAATTGCCATAAGCTGCCCCGTCATATTTTCTTGAATCCCATCAACAGTCTGAAATCTCTTCCCTTTCAGAGGTGATCTTAGTTTTGGGAAAAGCCAGAAGTCACAGGGCACCAAATCTGGGCTGTAGGGAGGCTGAGTCACCTGAGTGATTTGATGTTTCACCAAAAAACTGCATGAGATGTGATGTATGTACCGGCTCATTGTCGTGATAAAGCTGCCAGTTACCAGTTGCCCATTGCTGCGGCCTTCTGAATTATCCAGATGTAGTTTCCACAGAGGGGTGTTCAACTTGAACACAAAATTTGATGCAGATTCATACTCACTCAGTCATTTTGAATGGGACGGCCACACAGTACACATGCTCACTCAACAGCATCCACTGCCCCCACTGACTAGTACAGTGAAGTCTTCATTGTTCACCCATGCACATTCCAGACCACTCTCCTTGGCTGCCAGGTTACATCAATGTCATGAAAATCATTCTCATTATATTAACAGTGGCTGGACTTTTTCCAGGCAGACCTCATATATCTGTGCTCTACATGTAAAAAGAAAATTTACCATCCCTCAAACACTAGTTTTCAGCCCCTGAGGAGCAGTGTTGCCCCTTTGAGGACGCGCACTCTAGATCTCGTGCCAACAAAGGTACCCAGAGCATAGCAGGTGCTCAACAATAGTGTCCAAGCATCTTTTCCTAAAATTTAGAGTTTTTTTGTTTGTTTGTTTGTTTGTTGCTGTGGAGGCCAAACAAATGTGTGAAGGGAGTTGCAGCAAGTCCTTGTTTTTTCCTTTGATTTCTTTTTATTGTTGTCGTTCTTTTTTTTTTTTAAGAGAGGAAAGGCTTTAATCGAGGGTTTCATTTAAACCCATGGGCAGTGATCCTTGGTGAACAGCACAAAAACAAACAAGCAAGGCACAAATTTACTAAATGCTCTTAGCTGGCTACTGGCATCAGCCTCCATTTTGGCTGAAGCGCTGCAATGGACCTGCTTGGCGACCGAGCACCCCCCGCTGCACCCCCCCCCCCCCCCCCCCCCGTGTGGTGGCCTTGGCCGAGTGGAGGTTTTCCATGTGCTCCAGAGCAGGCGCCTCAGCAAGTCTGCTCTGTGTGCCCTGGGGTGACCCAGGCACCTTGCCTGGTTCAGATCACTTGACAGTCTGCAGCTTCTCTGTCCTTCCTGTTGGCCTACGTATATGGCATGACAAAAGCCAGCCATTTCCATTGCATTAGATAAAACAAGAAAACTGGAAGCTTCATGCTGTGTGGTGGGAATAGTAATAGAATCAAGAAAATTGGTGTGTGCCCTTTAAGATGCCAGAGACCAGGGTGACCGACCCTCTGAGACTGGAGTCCGACCAAGGCTCTCCCATCACACAGACAAACCCGGTGCCTGAAGCCTTGGACAGGGTGGGTGCTGCCTTCCTTGAGACGCCTTGAGAGGAATAACTGTTGTGTACGTTGCTGGAAAGGGAAGCATTCATTTGCCATTTTAGGTAGCCTTGTTTCTCCATAGAAATGTTTCGGATGCTACTTTCCTTGAGGGAGAAGATTGACATTCAGACTTACTTTTATACCAACAATTACAGAAAAATATGAATATTCATGTCAAAATGAATTTAATTACAGTCTAAGCAGATATCATAATGAATGGTTCTGATAGTCTGACCCTCGCGGCTGTAATGATAGTGTTAAGTTCCTAAATTTGGGATCTATTGTCATCTCAGTCGTTCGCTGACTGAAAGTGAAAAGGCTTTGAATTTTTAATTTGCTTCGTTGGGGCCCATTCCTTGGAAATGAGACCTAATTGTGTCACAAAAGGCTGCCTTGTAATTCTGATTTTGTGGGGCTAGGGATGTTGTTACGTTTCTGGAGCTCTGTCACAGCCAGGTGCACGCAGTAGTTTCTGATGTTGGCCTGGACTTTTGTAACGTGAAGCCACTCACTCCTCCTAGTAACGGCAGGCATTCCTCGGACATGCGGTGGGTTTGCTTCCAGACCACCTCAATCCAGCGAGTCTTTTCCCAGTGCATGTAAGAGTTATATTATGTCTAACAGAACCATGTACACACCTTAGTTAAAAAATACTTGATTGCTAAAGAATTCGAACCACCATTGGAGCCTGTTGCAAAAATGGTGCTGAGAGGTTTCCGCAGTGCAGGGTTGCCACAAACCTTAATTTGAAAAAAAAAAAAAAAGTAACCTCCGTGAAGCACAACAAACGGGAGAGATGCCGGTGCAATTGATTGGCTGTGTTCCTTAGCACAGCCCGAAGTTAAAAAGAGGGGTTTATTGGAAGGTGTTGAAATCAGACATTTAAAAGTGAATTTCCAAGGCAACAAGCTATTTGGAGGAACCTTATGGTGAATCCTTTTTATAACTGAGTGCCTCTCCCTATATACGCTTCCACATAGGTATTGGAATTCATATCCCAGTTGTTCTTCAAGCGAGGCGTACCTGCCTAAGTGGGCGCGTTTCTGTTGGCCATGTCTCCGTGGCTCTTACCTCATGGTGGTGGGGTGTTAAGTGAATCATTTTAAAGGAGAATAATTGCAAAAATGTTCAGAAAACATAGATCTTAAATCAAACACCTTGATAATAGACCTGCTGGGTGAATTCCTCCCTCGAATTTCATTTGGATGTTATGTTTCTCTGTTCTGGAACTGTGTCAGGGGTCAACACCGAGACCGGCTCACTCACCGACTCGCTCACACATTCACTTAGTGGAGCCTACTGTGCGCTGGGCCCTCTGCAAGGTGCTGGGGAGGCAGAGAGACTCATGCTCAGTCCTGGCCGTCTTTGTCCTCACAGCAGCCTGGACACTGTCGTGCAGTCCAACAGTGGAATTCACTGTCATCAGAAGACTAGGTTTAACCCTCAGCCCTGGGTGACTGGAGCCGAATAACTTACACCCTCTGTGACCTGGTCTGTTCCTCTTTAAAGCGGCGTTCAAAACAGTGCCAACCTGGCGGGGTTCCCCAAGGATCACATCATCTGAATCTGTGCCGAGCACAGTGCCCAACACCTGGCAGCGCCCTGTAGGTGGTGATCCGTTTGATAGATGCACAGACAGGTGCTGGAGCAAGTGATTTGCATTGTGTTCAGAGACACACAATGCCACTGTTTGGGGCACCTCAGGTGTAAGAGTCACTTGCACGTCCCGGGAAAAAGATGGAGGGAGCCTGGCACACAGGCCGACCGAAATGGTGCTTCTGGGGCTGAGGGGTTGTCGGCACAGGATGTGTAGGATATAATTTTGATGTCGTTTGATTTTACTCTTCACTGCTCTGGCTTTGCACCCAGAAGCACCAACCTGCAGGATCAGGAGGTGCAAATGACCTCACTAGATGAGGACCTGGTGTTCAGACTCTCCTGGAATCTGCTGCTGAAGCAGACAGAGAGTGGACTGTGTTGCCCCGGGCTGGGACTCCAGAGCAAGGGAATCCTGAAGGCTGTGGCTCTGTAACCTTTGGCTTTTCCCAGTGGCTTCTTCAAGACCTGCTCAGTTTTGGGAGGCAAAGCAACTCTGAAAGATAGGACTAGAGCCCTGGAACATCATTGTATTTCTCAAGGAAAAGGCCACTCTAGGTTATCTTCTAAATGGAGATCTCATCTGGGGCTGAGACCTCAGCTTCCTAAGCAACTTAACGCAGACTAACAGGCACTTGTTGAACGAATGAAGGAAAGAACACGCCGGCAATGACAAGGTGCAGGACGCTAAGTGGAGGCGCTGTGCCAAGTAGTGCTCCCCACATCTGTGAGGCATGTTTCTGGCAGTAAGGGATATTTGCTGCTGGAATTTGACCTGGGATTTTCTTTGGCAGTATTTTGAGCTTCTATTCATTTGGAGAAGAAAAGGCGGGATTCTTAATTGGTGCAATTTTTACCTTCATGAATTTGCAAATGCGATTCCTGGAATAATGAGCTCCTCTCCTAGAAAGAAACTTATTTGCAGAAATACCAACTCCTGGCTTGTCAGGCTTGCCCTAGTTACGTGGATACATGACTCTCCCTGGGGCGGGCCCTGTAAAGTTTGGGGCTACTCTTCCATTTCCCAGTCCCTGCTGCCCCCAGCCAGCTCTGCCTCTCACTGTACAGGTTCATATTCAATGAAAGGGCCTTTGAGAGGCCCACCAGAACCCTGTTTACTTACCACTCTGCAAACAGTTTCCGGTGAGTGATTCTTTATACCATCAGCACCATTATTCCTGCTCCCACACAGAACACCGTGGATCTGTGCAAACAGGTCCCTGGACAAACTGACGGGGCGATGATAGCATCTCCCGGGTGTCAGTGTCTGTCTGTCGTCTACTCTGGAGAGACTGGGTGAGCTCCATGGAAGGAAGCTTTGTATTGTATGGGCTCCTTGTGATGTGCCTCCTCGAGATTCCCTTCGCCCAGGGGCCCAAAGGAGGAGTGCCTTGGGGGGAACCCTGAGTGTCCTGACAGCCCCATCTCTGTCCCCGTGGAGTCCACCTGGGCACTGCGTTCTTCCTCGTCGATGGTCCTTCATAGCCCTGCCCCTGCCTCTGCCCAGGGGCCTGGCAGCTGTTCACTGTTCCCGACTTTTGGTGGTGCTGTCTGGGCTTCCCCACCCCCACATCTGATGCCGTGTCCAATGCAGGGGAAGTCCTGGACAGAGCGGGGACCCCTTGTCCTGCGTGCTCAGGGGAAGGGGAGAGTCTGGCTGGTTCCCGTGGACCTCGATTACGGGAGCCTGTCTCCACTGTGTCCTGGGAACCGGAAGGATGGCTCCTCCCTCTGATGGAGCCCAGCCATGTCCTGTGTCAAAGAGGAAGAAGACGAGCTAGTCCCTCGGAAGGACTTAAATGAGTAGTGTTATTGTTCTTTTGTTGAATTCATGAGTTTTCTGGGATATCCAGTTCAAATATTCATCAGCTTGAAAAAGAAGTCCATTTCTCAGCTTTCCGAATCACTCACGGCCTTCGGAACTGAGCAGAAGCTCAACTCTGCAGCGGGCCTGTAGTTGGACAGCTCATGCTGTCTGAGAGCCAGGGCGCAGGGCTGGGCTAGGGCGTTCTCCTTCTGGGTCTCAGTGATGTGGTCCTGCGAGGTTTATCTCTTCTGCCCTTTGTCTCTGTGTTAGAAAAGGCCCTGTCCTTTGTTCAGGGAGTCTCACCATCAGCCCGCCAGGCAGGGAGTCAAGAGGCCAAGATGCTAGTTCCAGCTCATGCCAACACGCTGTGTTGTTAGGTTAAGCAAATCACGTCCCTTTGATAGGATTCCGTTTTCCCAGCAAAGATGAAGGCGAAGGATCAGATTTCGTCTTGAACTCTGATTAGTTACAGATGGATTTGTGGTCATAAGTCAGCTGGGAAAAATTCTGTGATTGATTAGCCACATCTGCCATGGAAAGGAAAGGCCGAGGGGTGGCATCCCGAGCCAGGTAATGTCAGAGCCCCTCCTCCTGCTGATGTTCTCCCCCCACCACACACAGTAGCACCAGAGTGGCAGGGCTGCACGGGTGGGGTGGTGCGGTACAGAGGGTGGGAGTGCGGCCGGGGCCATCGTACAGTGGGCAGTGCGACTGGAGCCGGATGGACTGATTTCTTTTCCAGCTCTGCCACCGACAGCTGTGGTACCTCGAATAATGTACTTACCAGGTCTGAGCTGCAATTTCCTCATCAACAATAGGAGAAGCTGTAGCCTTCACCTCATTAGGATGTTATGAGGTCCAAGTCAGGCATTTGTCAGTGTTCTGCATAGTAGGTGATCAATAAAAATGTGACTGGGCTGCTATTGCTAACGTAAGAAGTGTGGCTAGCACTTCCTCCAGTGAGAGTGCCGACTGCCAGGCAGTCTTTGCCTCTAAACCTCGGGGGATTTGCCCGCATTGCGGGTGTGGGTGACAACTTCAGAGCAGCACAGAGGTCCCGGGGCCAGCCTTGGAAATCCCATCTCTGCGGGGAGCAGGTGAGCGAGAAGGGGTCAGAGAGATCATGTTTTTCATATGGGAACATCAGCCCAAGCTTTTCCACCTCCCAAGAGGGGAGGGTCTTGTCCTAGGTCAGTGGGTGAGGGGTGAGGTGGAGACCCAGTGAGTCCTATCCTCAAACTCGAGCACGTCCTGCTCTCTGTCTGTCTCTCTCTGCTGAGAGGTGCCCAGCCCCGTGAGCCCTGTGGGGAGAGGAGGAGACGCCCCTGTGTGATGGGTGCTGATCCGGGCTCTCACAGCCGCTGGCTCTGGGGAACAATTGAAAGGGAAGCCATGCACTGCTTTGTAGTCGTTGGAAGCATATTTATTTATTCATTATGTTTGAGAAGAGCCTCCAGTACTGGAAAGAAATGCTCAGTCAACTGAGTTTTATTTTCATTGTCTGTTTATCTTGATTCCCCGTGGCTTCCCACAGGCCTCCCTGTCTTTCATCTGCCCCAGTGTCAAGTCTCAGTTCTTTGGCAGGATGACTCCCTCAGAATCTCCCCTTCTAACCCACCTCCCTGCTCTTACGCCCTCACACTCCTGCCTGAAGCCTATTTTTAAAACACACACCTGACCTCGCCATGCCTCTGTTTAACACTCAGCTGGCTGTGGCCCCCTGCACCCTCCGCCACCACCTGTGTCCCCAGCCCAGCCCTACCAAGCTGCATTCTCTGGGCGCTGGGCCCCTGCCTTGCTCTCCCCTCCGAGTGCCTGTTCCGCTCTCCTTTCCTTGTGATTTCCTGTTCATCCTGAAGGACAGCCCAAAGGTCACCTCTTTTAACCCTTCCCCAGTGATGGCTTCACAAACCAGCCCAATTCCCCCCAGCCCCTCCAGGCAGAATTGGGTGGGGTTTGGGTCTGCTCTACTCTCTCATCTCACACTTGTTTGTTCTTGTTTGTTTGGTTTTTTAAACTAATGCACTGCACGATCCTTATGGAAATAATGTTAAATTATTCAGTTCTTTACTATCATTTCTATAGTGGCTATCCTGGAGCAAATATTTAATCCATGTTTGAATGTTTAACTGGATAGACTATAATCGCTGCTGCTGGGCCATCTACAAATGTCTCATCTGACTGGAGATCCTTGTGTGGTGGTGACAATTAGCATCTCCATTGGAGAGCACTGAGGTCATTATAAGAAGTTGTCCACAGCACACTGCTAGTAAGGGATGGAGCAGGGATTTGAATGCAGGATGTGAGATTTCAGACCCCCTACTCCTTGTTTTTCAGGGAATGAAAGTCACAAATGATGACCAGTCTTTGTCCAATGTGGTCTTCACCCGCCAAACGTACAGCCCATCCTCCATGCCTGTCAGAGCCGTCCTGTCCTGCAGGGTGGACTGAGGTGCCCCACCCCCCTGCCGCACGTTGGATTGCCCTGGGCTGCCTGCCTGCTCCAGCAGTCGTCAGATAGGGAGCATTTCGTGCCGAGTCAGCTTCTCACTGTGCGTTTCAGTGCGCCCCGGCCCTCTGCCTCAGTGAGAGGGGCCACGGTGTGGATTTGCATGTTGGATTAAGGCCCCGCTCTGACCTCTTTATATCTCACTCATTCTATTTCTAGACTAGGGAGTTAGGTGTTCCCCAACACTCGTAGCTGGCCTAGCACCTGGGAATTCACCTCCTGTGTCAGATCGGAAAGGTGCAGCCACCCCGAAGATTCCTTGTTCCCAGATCTGCAAAACGGGACTCGCCCAGAGCCTCACAGAACTCTCACCACAGACACTTCGTGTTCAGAGGAACTCGAATCACAGGACTGGGCGGTTGGGGTGTGGCCGGAAGCAGTCTTCCACAAACCGAAATTTCTTTGAAGTCTTGGGTTTCATCTTTAAAAAATCATACACATTTTGAATTCTATTCCTTCATGCATCTGTGTTTATTTTGGCATGGAAATGTGTACCCGCTGAGATGTGCGTCCCAGGAAGCTGCCCGAGTCTCCGCTGTGCACTGGAGGTGGCTGTGCTCTGGCTTCCTCGCTGGTCCCTAAGAGCTCGCTTGGTGCGAGCCTTCTCCGGGTGAGTGGGGGAGTCTGATCTCAGGGCGCCTGCAGAGGGTGGTTCTCCCGTGGCTGGATCCAAGGCCTGACCTTGGTGGGGGCTGAGGCTGCTGAGAAGATGGGTTACTTACCTCTTTGTCCGGAATGGAACCAGAAATGTGCCGACTGACGGGAGGAATGTAACTGACTGTTCTCTACAGGTCATAGAGGAAAAGCTCATGCAGACCTTGGGTCTTAGTACATAAAAATGTTTGAAGCTGCTGTTTTCCCTCACGGAGATAACAGACCTGGCCCCCCGCACCCCCAGCTCATGTGCATTCAGTCCCTTCAGTGGGCAAGGCTCTGCCTTTCAGGTGCGTGTGTCATGGTGCTTGTTACTGCTCAGTGTGTGGTATTCCTGTGGTCTGCACCTAATTAAGGAATAAATATTTATTTTTCCCTTGGAATGGAAACACTTTTTTTAAACTGGAGAAGGACTTGCTAATAAAATATATATTTGCACTGGAATGGAATATTTCTACAACATAATGATCAGGATTAATGTGCTGTGAATGCTGCCTCACATCATCTCTTATTCAGATCTGACTTCCTTCAGAATTCAGCTCCAGCTCTGACTGGTGTGTCTCAGTGGGTTAAGCATCCTCCTGCGAACTGAAGTGTTGCCGGTTCAGTTCCCGTTCGGGGCACATGGCTGGGTTGCGGACCCGTCCCTGTTTGGGGTGTGTAAGGGGCTGACGATCGATGTTTCTCTTGCACGTTGCTGTTTCTCTCCCTCTTTTTCTTCCTCCCTTCCCCTCTCTGTAAAACAAAAAATAAATATAAAATCTTTAAATAAATTTCAGCTCAGATACTCTTTTTTCATCAGGCCCTAATAATGTCTCCCTCCACTGCCATTTGCCCTTATCATTTGTGACCTGAAACCTGCACTCGGTGTGAGGCATTGTTTTTGTTGATCTTTTTATGCCTTTGCCTCATTGTTTGTCCTGATTGGTTTTCGGGGGCAGACAACTACTTACGCGCTCAGTCCACCAGTCGTCCGACAGTTCGTTGTTGCTGAGCAACCACGACGTGCCTAAAGTGTGCCGGACTCCGCGGAAGGCGAATCAGATAAACGTGACCCCTTCTTTCAGAGCGAGGAAACCGCTGCCCCGCTGAAGGCGCTTCCAGTCCTCTAGAAGCAACATGGCTCTCTGGTGTTGGACGGTTCCGCGGGGGCAGCGTTGGGCCAGGGGTCCAGGTGTGGTTCCGACAGACTCGGGCAGAGGGGAACTCGGGCTCCGCCACTGTGACCTTGGCCAGCTTCTCCTCCCTGGGCTTGAGGTTCCTTTCCTTTGTCAAACAGGAATAAAAATAATTCCTCTTTCACAGGTTGGGGAGATTAATTGAGAAAACACAGCGCCTGGTTCATGGCTGTACACAGTTGCGGTTTAAACTGTTCACCGCGTGATGGATTTCCGGGCGGACACCACGCTCGGGATGGGGTGTGTGTGCGCACGGCGGCAGAGCCCCTCACCCTTGCAGACTTCTGGCAGCAGTGTCCTTTGGTCTGAGAGTCTCAGTGCGGGTGTAAATTGAATGTGGTCATGCGTGAGTGCACATCGTGTGTTGTAATGTGCACTGTTACATGAAATGTGTGGCTATTTTGCAGCATGTTCTTCTGATACTGTTCTTACTTTGGAATAGAATGAGTTAAAATGACAGCACAAGGGTAGCATTTGGACCTGGAACCCTGCTGCATCCAACTGCGACCCCAGTCAGGGGAAGGTCATGGCCACAATGATGCCTGCCCTCCCGGGTATGTGTCCCCGGGAGCCGTCCTGGAGCTCCAGGAAGCAGGCACTGCCACCCCACTCACAGATGGGGCTCCAGGGCCTGCCAGGGTTACTGGCTCAGTGGAGGATGGGTGGTCACTGAGTGGCCAAGTGGAGACTAGATCCTGGTCTCCTACTCCTTACTCCGGTCCTCTCCTGAGCATGGTGCTTCAGACCGTACTCCAGGTCTAGACTCAGACACCAGTCTTGTCACCCAGCGGCAGGGCAGACGCTGAGCTTTAGTTTCCTCGTCTGTGAAATGGGAAATAGCACCTTCCTGGAAGAGGTGTGATGGGGCTGAAACGAGAGAATGTGCGTGCTCTGTGCAGAGCGTGGCTCGCCAACAGTGAGTACGGCCCGTTGGCGGTGCCGTCGTCTGTCAGGATGGCCTCGTGGGGAGTCTGTGGGACCACCTGGGTGGGAAGCCTGTTTCTGCAACCTGTTGTGTGACCTCAGGTTGTTACTATCTTTGCCAAGACTCCGTGTCCTCACGAGCAAAATGGGACAGGCCTAAGCAGCACATGTGGTTCAAGTAGCAAGTGCTCAGGCAGGGCTAGCTGTCACCGAGGTGGTGAGGATGCCGGTGACTTTGCCTGGCCTCTCCACTCTTTCCCCCATATCAAGAATGGAACTGAAGGCTATGTGCCTCAGACTTGCACGCTTAGTGATCTCTAGCTGCTACCTAGCTGCCCCTGCCTTCCTGAAAGGACCTGAAGTGAGGTGCAGAGGCTGCTGCAGTGCATTGAACCAGGGCTCACTGCTTTGACCTCCTCAGGCCCAGCTCAGCGCTCACCTCCCAAAGGCAGCTGCTAGAGTCTGGCAGGTCAGAGGCAGAGCCTGGGCTAAGGAGGCCTCCCTACCATGCCCTTGCCTCCTTGAATTCACAGCTCAGTGTCCTGGCCAACCCGTTGCTGGGAGCTGCTATCCATGTGCGGGAGCTGAACCTCTCACCTGGCAATGCTCAACACACACATTCAGGAGATTTGGGGAAGGCGGCCCAACAGGACTGAGACTCCTTGACCTGGCCCAGGGCCCCTAGCCTGTCAGGGACAAAACTAGTGACCACAGGCTCTCTTCAGCTGAGCAAGAGAAGGTTGTTAACCAGGCACCATGCAAGCACTTCAGGTCCAGGTTGATGAGAGATTCCTGCTGCCCGATCTGCCACTGCTGGACCCACCGTGCCCAGCACAAAGTGTATGTTCGGTGTGTGTTTGTTGAGTGAAGAAGACACTTAATCCCGAAAGGACTGTGATTGGAAGTGGTGCCAAGACATCGCCCCGTCCTAATTGTGCTAGCTACGATGCATGGCATGCTTGCAGGCCAGGCACAGTGCTGCACGCTTTCTGGGAATCTTCACTGATTCTCAGCAACACCCCATTGAGGTAGGTGCCATCAGTCCCCTCATTACATCTGTGGGACCAGAACCTCAGATGCTTAGAGACTTGCACGCAAGGTCACACAGTAAGAGGTTGTTGAGGTGGAAGTCTGAGAGATGTGTTTAACTTTGAAGATCTTGCTCTTAACTGTTTTGCTAAAATGTGACCCGGTGTCATGGGAGTTCAAGTGTGGGGCTATAGTCTCTTACCTCTCTGGGCCTCAGCTTCCTCGTCCTTAAAGTAACTGCACTGGAGTGGGAGTGTGGAAGTTCCCTCCCAGAACCACCAAGCTCAGTCCGCTTTCTCTGTGGGCAGCAGGTGTGCCCAGGGCTGAGCGCTAAGCCAAGCTCATCTCCCTGCTGCTGCTGCTGCTGCTCTGGCTGCTGGGGGTGAGATCTGTGCTTCTGTATTGCTTTGGCTCATTGGTAAGGATCATAGCTTCCTGGGCTATGGGCAGACTTCTAAGGGGGAAGGAACAGCCTTAGAAGTGATCCCACAAACTGCAGTTGTAACGTGCATGCCAAGCTTATTGGCAGTTCTGGGTCTAGAGGTCTGTCTTATTTAACGGGCATAACACAGGCCTGGGGAGAGAGAAGTGAGACAGTTAGAAGATCAACACTGTAATGTGGCCCCCAAGCAAGCCCCTGCACCTTGGCTGCCTTACCTGGTGACGGGCTCACCTAGAACAGGAGCACCTTGGGCCTCACAGTGATGACTTATCGTCAGGCTTGCCTGATCTCTCCAGGTGCCCCCAGTTCCAGACCAGGTGCCCAGCCTGGATTATAAGTGTCTTCTGTTCTGTGTCCTCTCTTATACCTCCTTCAGTTAATAAACAGAGTCACTAGAAGGCTCTTAAAAATATAATGCCGGACTCTTGAACAAAACTGGTTGTTTAAAAGGATCTAGGAAACAAGTATACACGGCCCAGCCTTAATGCTCCAAAGGCTAAGGTAAGAAATCACTTCAAGAGTCCCCTAGTCAGCGTGCCCCGTTCCGGCCTGGGAATGAGCAGGCAGCGCGGAACGCCCTGCTGCTTTAGGCAATCCCATTTCTAGCATTTCTTTGAGATGAGTTTGTATAAAACTTGGGCCAGTTTGTATGTGTGTGTGGATGTATATGTGTGTGTGGATGTATACGTGTGTGTGTATACACGAGTGTGTGTGTGTGAGAGAAGAAGGGAAGCTCACAGAATGTAGGATGAAGTTGAAACTCTCTCAACGAATTGTATGCAGCTGATGTCTCCCATCCCTTTGCATAGTTGTCCTGCGCACGGCAGGGTGAGAGCATCACCCTAAAATTCTATAGAATTGGAAATGCATGGCGAAAATGGGCTACCCTGAATCATACATTTGGTTCCAAGCTCTTTTAGTTCCTGGCTTTGGAACCAAAAATCAATATCAAATCTAGTTGTGTTGGCAAATGCCCAAGTTTGAAAAGGCTACAGTAGAACATCCAAAGCAGTAAAAGTGCTAGAATCTGAATGCCCCGAACATACAATATGGATTTATTACATTTAGGATTTGCAAGAGTTTATAGTTCCCTGCATTTCTTGTGGTTTTGTATTTGTGTACAAAGTGTATTGTTTTCAGACTCAATCCCAGTAACCATATGCTAATCCATTGTTTGAATCAATTTTCTACCTTCTCCTATCACGTAACTTCCCTGGACCTTCTCCGGCTGGAGGGCTGGGTTCCTGTTTTGTATCTGATTTGACTGACACGGGGCTGAACTCTCCCGGGGCCCGTAATGGGAGCAAAGCAATATGCGGTTAGTCTGATTCAATCAAGCCCAGTGCCTTCTCATCTGTCACACAAGCCGCTCTTGCGGTTCTTGGCTCCACGAATTATTATGAAAATGGTTTCACATTTGCTGCCAACGGTAATGTTGCCTGCTTCCAACTTTGGGAAGAATATTTACAGTGTTTCCATCAGTTTGAGTCATTTCAGAGCAAAATCAAAGTACCTCTGTATCTACTTACGTTTAGAAGCGATTCATTTAGAGCGTGTGGGTCGTGTGATGCTGGCTCCGATGTGGCCTGGTTACTCAGGGCCTTGGCAGCCCTCGTAGTTTTGAGTTACCTAATGGAAAATGTGTTTTGGAAATAGGAAATAATAAACACTCCTTGCGAGGAGTTCTTACCAGGGGGTGGGAACCGATGCTGAAGGGGAGAACCCGCTGCTGCCACAGGGAGAGGGCTCCATGTAGAAGCCTTTTTCTTTAAGGCTGCTTCCTCAGGTTAAAGGGAGGAAAGGACATTTATCAGATGTGCTTTTTGAATTCTCACAGTAACCCTTTGAAACAGATGTTATTACCCCAGGTTTGTTAATACAGAAATGGATGTGGAAGGGGTCAGGAAACCAGCTGATGGGCAGCCGCCCGCCCCGTCAGGAGGCGAGGCAGCTGGCTCCCCAACGCCGGCAGAGCCGCCCCCACGCCTGTGCCCTTTCTCGCTCCGCACGGAGAACTCTGTGGTTGTGTCTGCTCTTCAGGGAAGCACAGTGGGGTGTGGAAAGATGAGTCTCCCCCATCTGTGAGTGTGTGGCCTGTGCACTTGTTTTACTTTTTAAAATCAAACTTCTCAGGACAGCGTTGGTCAGGGACATCATGTTAAGTCCCCTGTGCACTTGATAACACAGCCTCTGTGTGCTGTGCGCCCGTTGCCCGGAGTCCCGTCCCCCCAGCACCACGTGTTGGGTCCCTTACCCCCATTGTCCTCCCCACCCCCTCCCTGTACGTCCCCCCTCTCAGACTTCATGTCTGTGTTAGTGATACTAGGCTAGGACCAGTGGTTAGCATGGGTCTGCCCACACAGTAACCCGTTCTGCCAGCCGCCAAAGAGCGTCCTCTACTGCCAACCCCATTTTCCTGTCCTTCTGCCTTAAAATAGCGGGAGAATGTTTCTCTGTTTATGAGAGAGGCTAACCCAGTCAGTGTAATTAGGGGCAAAGAAAAAAAGACATTTAGATTAGGAGTGGTTGAGGGGATTTTTTGGGGGGCGCATGCACGTAGCAAGGCTGGCTCTCGGCAGTGAGGGGAGTGAGTGGGAAAGGAAGGGGTTTGATCGACATTTCTGGGGGCTGTATACGCCGATACTTTTCAAATGCCTTTCAGAGACATTAAAGGATGGAATTCCTTTTTAAAAAGTTAAATGAATAAGCTGTGCTCTGATTTCAAACCCTGTAGGATTTGGAACTCACAGGCTGTGATAATAATTAAAGGCAATACGCACAGCAGTAGATCATAGAAACGGCAGGCACTGTTCAGGGGCCACATGCTGTGCGGGCCAGCGCTGGGCCCTTACCTGTGTTTCCCCTCGAACCCTCAGCCCAGGAAGCGTGGAGTGCAGGGCCCAGCACGTCTCCTGTGCTCAGTGCTGCTCGTCCCCGATGCCTGTCCTCTCCCCTGAAGTCACAGTGCAGCACAGCCACCTCCGCTGTCCTGAACTCGGCACACTGCAGGTGCCCCGCTCACCACCTCAACCTGGCCGAGGAGGGACGCGGTGACTGGCTGTAATCTGGGAGTGAAGCCGGTGCCCGCTGGGGCAGCCTTCAGGGAAGCGCTCTGATGGGAGCCTGTGCCTCTGTCCTGACAGCTGGAAAAGTGGGATTGGAAAGACCATGAAGGAGATGGATGTGCACCCGCAGCTCCTGTGTCCACCGTCCCTAAGGCCGCAGTGAACCAGGAGAGCGCTGGCGCCAGCAGTTCTGGTCCCAGCGCAGACCAGCCCCTTGGGAAGGCTCTCACACAGTCCAGAGCAGGACTGCCCAGGCCTGCGGGTGCTCTTCTTGGGGAGTGTGGGACATCTGTGGCCCACGCAGAATGACAGCTGTGCTGGCCTGTGCCAGGCATGCAGGGACTTGCTGACAGGCCACTCAGAGTCCCAGGCCGAATGGCAGAGAACCCGGATGAGGGGGACTCTGAGACCTGAGGCCAGATCTGAGGAAGTCTGTGTCCCTTAGGACCAAGGACGACGCTTCACCAGATGGGTATGTTCCGGGCAGCGTCCCTGCCCCACGTTCCTGCTGGGCCGCCAAGGTGGTGGTTTCGCAGGTGGCTCCCGCAGCTGGGGCTCCCCGCTTTTCAGTCATTGCACGCCTTTGCCAGCTCCTGGATCTCTGCTTCTCACTTTTCTCGCTTGTGAAATGGGGTTAATTGTCCCATCATTATGGGGCATTTGAGGATTAAATAAAACAACCCAAGCGTATTTCATAAGGTGTGTTTCCTGGCACGTAGTTAGTGCTTAATACACGTCAGCTGCGGTGGTGTTTACGTGACGTTCCTCCTGCTTGCGCTAATTATGCTGGCTGTAACATATTAAAAGCGACTTTAATTTGTAGGATTATATTAGCATTTCCTAAATACACCTGTTAATGTATATCTCACGACAGCCTAAGCAGCGGTTGGTAACACAGCTGAGGAGGCAGAGACCCAGAAGGGCAAGTCCCTCGCTTCCCGTGGCCACCAGTGAGCAGGGGGCAGGAATCCCACTGTGTGGCCACCCGGCTCCTCCCACTCGCTGTCTGCCTCTCTGAGACGACTTCCCTGGCTGCGAGGGACTCTTGTCTGCCCCTGGGTGTGCCTGGCAGGCTCGTGCTGTGGAGGAGCCCTTGGAGACGTGCCGGTGAGTGTGGCGTGGGCCGTCTGCGGGCCGTGCAGGAGTTCTCAGGCCACTGAGCGGCTCTGTGTTTGTGTTTTTGGGAGCCCCTTCCAGCACCCTAGGCTTCAGTGTGCTCTGACTTGAGGGTTCTTCTTGGCTTCTTAGAATCCAGCCCAGTCTGGCAGCCTTCTGAGGATGTTCCATGGGTTCTTGAACACCACGAGTAGTTCTCCCAGAGGAACTGAAAAGGGTGAAACCTACTGAATCTTGCTTTTCCAGTCCCTGCTCCATGGGGTAATGTTAGGGCTCTGTGTGTTGTCAGGTCTGCCTTCCCGGGTCCTCACCCCAGCGTTGCCGTGTGTAGATGGTTTGACCTTGCGCATCGTGTGTTGACCTCTCTTGGCATCTTTACATTCTCATCCACTCTTGGGTGGGGGTGATAATGCCTCTCACAGGGCTCTGGTGAGCCAGAGATGAGGTAGCCCATGTGGGGTGCTTAGAGCAGTGCCAGGCACAAGTCAGTGATCTGCAAAGCTTAGTGGGTTGTTCATTTTTCCCTCTGCCTACCTGTTTGTCCTTCCAGAGGTTTGCCTCGGCCAGCCTGGTGCAGGGCTGGCTCAGTCTGCGTTTGCTGAGCAAGGGAGCCGGGGTCAGCAGGGGCCGTGACTAGGTCGTGCGTCTCCTCCACAGCCGAGGCCAGGAAGGCGGGGCTCGGGGTCTGAGGACCCTGGAACCTGCAGACACAGCTGCAGGGAGCCGCTGGATCCCGGGTTGCAGAGTCAGAGTGGTGAAAGCACCTGCCAGGTCGTGCAGACCAGTGGGTTGTTTCCTGTGAACAGTTGACCTGTCCCTTCTTGAACACTCTCAGGGACAGGAGCCTCGCTCCTCACGGGGCAGGCAGCTCAAGGATGTGCCTGCCTTTCACTGAGATGTGGAGGCTGCCTCATAACTTCTCCTAGCGTGGTTTTCTCTTTACTCGGAATCATTCAGAATAAAGGCCAGTCTCTCTTTGCCCCACAGCAGCACCCAGTCCCTACTGTGTGCCAGGCGCTGTGCTGAGCACAGGCAGTGAATGAGGGAGGGATCGCCCCGTTGCCCCCGTGAAGCCTGCAATCTAGTGGAAGAACACAGGCGAGCCAGCAGAAGTGGCGTGTGAATGGCGAAAACCGTTGTAAAGTAGTGAACGGGGCACCATGCTGGGAATAAAGCATCATTTTTGGAGTTGCTGAGTCTCGCTTCTTAGGAGGAAAGGTTTCAGCTGTATCTTGATGACAAGGAGGAGCCAGACAAGCGAAGGACGAGGGGGTTGCCTCTCTTTCAGAGAAAATAAGCCATGCCTGGGCCCAGGGGTGGGAACAGCTGAGCATATTTGAGGAACAGACGTGGTGGTGCTTCTGGGGTGTGGTGCTCCTGGGGTGTGCTGTGTGGGGGACAGTGCCTGGATGTCCCTTCCCACCAGGGGCTGGCAGAGGCCTCTTTGGGATTTGGACTTGACTCTGAAGGCAATAGGGAGCTATCAAAGGTTTTAAGCAGCGATGTTTGGTTGTCGGATGAAGCCTGGATCTGGCGGGGCTGGAGACACAGGGTTAGGAGGGGAAGACTCTGCACGAGGCAGCTGCAAGCTGGCAGACGGGTGGGTGGGTCACGGTCTGGGGGGAGCACTGGCAGTGCGAGTGCGGGGAGAGGTGGAGCTGTGCTTTAAAAGCAGAAGCCCTGGTGCAGAGATGGACTTTGGGTTGAACAAAAGGAATGAGAGGGAAGAGGTGAAATTAAGCATGCTCCTGGAGTTCTTCCTTGACCACTTTGACCTTGAGGTGGAGAGTGGCACCATTTATCGATGACTTGGAAGCCAGTTGACCTGGATTCCTCCCATCACTCTGCTGCCTTGCGTCTCCGTCGGAGCTGAGCTGCTCCTAGTCAGATGGTGCTTTCTCCCGGCCCAGTGCGGGGTGCACAGACATCTATGTTCTATTCAATCGAGCTTACAAACATCTCTCCTGCTTTGAAAACTGTTATGCAACTGGATAGACATTATGAAGAATAGTAAGAAAACAAATCCAAGTAATATCAGCTTCTAATGTTTGGCAAGCAAGTGCTGAAGACTTGATAGTAATTGATGTCTTATCACAAACCAAGTGCTAGTGGTAATGATTTCTGTTTTGCAGAGGAGCAAACAAAGGTTTGCGTTGATTAATTAACCAACCCAACTCCACCTAACAGGTACACAGCATGAAATTGGAGTCCCGATCTGTCAGAATCAAGAGCCTAGGCTCCTACCCATTAGCCAGAGCTGTTCCGAGTGTTGCCAGCATTCCGTTTCAGAAGAACTGTACTCTCCCTGCCCTGCTCCCCCACACACTTTAGAAGTGGCAGCACATCATTGATCCACATTACCTAAGAGGATTTTCCATAATGTCCCTCCAATCAGCCCAATTAGTTTCTGAAGGAGAGACAGTTATGCAAGAGTGACGTACTCCAGACCTACGTGGTTTCTTGTTTATGCGTGCAATGGTGAGAGCACCTTATAAATCAAAAAAGTTGTAAGCCAGGTACAGTAAATGATTTCTGTTGATGAATTGGCAAGATACTTTACATTCATTTACGCAGCATCAGATGTGAAATTCTTAAGGATTACAGCGACAGGTTGATTTTCTCATTTAGCTGAAACGCGCGTCACCCTCAGGTAACATGGTAGCGTCACCGGAGGAAACGAGGTGAAAAGTGGTGATGCCGGGGAGGCACAGGTCGAGCATCAGTGATGGGAAGCAGCTGGAGGACTCCCCAGGGAGGCAATGACATGATGCTCAGGTCTGGGATCTGTCTGTTGCCCTTTTTACTTCAAGAGTGGGTCTCGTGCCTTTGGTTTTGCCACCTTGACTCTGAGAACTATCCTCATCCCAAATGGATAGTGACACTGAAGCCATCACTGAAGGTGCCAGGATGGGGCAGCCCTGTCCCTCCATCGTGGGGCTGAGCTGCCGTTTTGGGGGGAGGGGCATCCAGTCATCCTTTGACTGCCATTGGACAAGCCTAGAAAAGTGTTCACAGTTTACCAGCCGCATCCACAGTGTCGGTTACCAAACTTAGGGCTCCGAGAGACAGAACATCATCAGTTACCTCTTAAACCAAGGTAATCATGAGCCTAAATGGAGATTCATTAAGGGTAATGTACTCATTAGCCATAAAACGGCTTGAAAAAGCTTAACTATCATCGTGTCTTAGAATAACTCAAACCTTGGCTAAGATGGTTGACTTTCGCCCTTGTGCAACAGGCAATCAGCATTTAATTAGTGGCACACCTTGATTTGCTGATTAGAGTGCACCCAGGACGTGAATATGGATGGCGCTCCCCAAGTAACGTGTTCAGCTCAGCTGACACTTTTCTGAAGCTACTTGTCCAGCGAGTTTCCAAGGCTCACAATGCATATGAATGTTAGCAATTATTTATAGAATAACTCTTCTGTTCCCATTCTTAGCCTTTACAGAGTTATTTTTGAGTTTACTGTGACCTGATTTTTAAACCCAGGAAAAGAATGCTTTGCTGTTATTTTCCTTTCCGACTCTGAGCTCCCCCAGCGAAGGAGCCGCCTCAGCCTGTGAACATCTAGCTCTTTCACCAATGGAATAAAGCCTCTGAGTGCTGTCCCACAGTTTGTGCTCGCTGCTCCTCCTGGCAGCATTTGCGTATGCTGGGGACACCAAGAAATTGATATGTCATGTGCATTGTGTGTGCATTTCCTTGTGTACGACTGTATCAGCAAGCATAAAAGCAGGTCTCAAGTGTAGCCGAAAAGCAGCTTGTTCTGAGCTTTAGCTGTGCTGGTTTGCCATACTGCACAATGCCTTCTGGTTTTCCCTTTTATTTGCATTATAAGAAGGACATTTAAAAGAAATAAGTATATATTAGCAGTATATATATCTGTCACTAAACAGATCCAAGCATTTTGTCTGGATGGTGGACAACCAGACAACCACAGCTTCCTCTGCTATTGCTGCTTCATTTCTCCTTTTCCCCATGCGGTCCCTGGCTTTTCTGGTGTTGGGGTTGGAAGTCCTGAGGATTCACTGCAGCTAGAAGAGTCTGGGCTGGCAGAGGCTCAGTCAGAAGAACGGGATCAGGTTGACCTGGTGACGGTTGCATCCAGTGACTCAGTGCCTCGTTCTGCTCACACGAATGGCAGCGAGTTGTGCCTGGGAGCCTGGAGCGCCCCGGACAGTGCAGTGTTCAGGCACAGACTGAAGCTACTGGGCAGGGAGCCGAGGTCGGGGAACTGCGTCTGGGCCTCAGTTGGGTTGAAGGCTGTGTGCCTGCTGTAATGCAATTCCCATCTATATGTAAGTCACCTGGGTTTCTCTTTATGTGTCCCCTCCCCCCCAACCCCTGGTGGAGTGGGACTGGCTGTATTTGTAATACAGATTCTTTAGAGCTGAAGGAGAGTTGATGTTATGAAAATAACGAAGAAAAAGAGACAGTATGTATCACTCACTATAGCCTTGTCCAAATTAGGATTAGCCTTTCTCATTGGGGTGCAGAATTGCCTTTTGTTTTTTTTTCCATTTTCCAGGGGAAAGCTCAGGTCGCCTCACTTGTTCAAATGAAGTATGCACGAGATATTTTCAAATGTTAACATTGGAATTGGCACCGGGGCCTAGATTACATCCCAAATGTGACATCTCTGAGACTTAGTTAATAAGGTTCTGTTTATAATAGCAGAGAGAATATTAAAATTCTCCCCCAAACAGCTTGAAATGTTACAGTGGCTTATTTCTGAGGCATAACAGGAATGAGGAAAATTATTAATGTAGAAACAGCTAGGTGGATCGGCCTTCCTCCCCCCGTCGAATTAAGTGATGAGAATGGGCATTTGTGAAATTGATGGAATGCTCTTTGGGGGGTGCTTATTAAAATCCTAACATCGTTCCAGAGTTTTGTAGTGAATTCATTATCAGCTGTAATCCTATTAGGCCTGTTTTGTTTTTTAATCAGCATTCCATCTATGGGGCCGCTCCGTGTGCATCCTGTTATTCTGCTGGTCTGGTCCTCCTGCTCCCTTTTGTTCTGATGAATTAATTCCTCTCCTTTTCTGTCAATCAGATCTCTCACTTGCTCTCTCACTCAGCGTCGGCCCTTCCTGGGCCAGCTCAAGAGCACAGTTGCCTTAGCGTCTGCGTTCTTCCTCCTGTCCACCCCGCCCCCGCCAAGAAAACGACAGCGGCTACCGCAGCTGACTTGTCCACCGCGGTGTAAGACAGAGCAGGTCTCACTAAACAGATCCAACTTCTATTCACAAAGTCACTGTCTTCACCCCTGAGTTCATACTGACTTTATAAACAGAGGCCTCCTTGTGGAAATAGTTACGGTTTGAATTCTGACCTGGAGAGGGTGTCTGACTACTCGAAGCCCCTGCCTTCCTGTCCGTAAATGCGGATGTGTTTACCCATCCGTCCGTGCACCTGTTCATCCGGTGAGCACCTGTCTTGTGCCCTGCCCTGTCAGGAGGCACTGCTCCTGTGCTGGAGGTGTGATGGTGGACGGACAGAAGTCCCTGCCTGCAGGGAGCCCTGTTCCTCGTGAGGGAGACAGTCGACAGTCAAGCTAAGTAGAAAAGCTGGAATGTTAGGGTAACTGCCAAAGAGAAAAAAATAAGCCAGGGAAAAGGAGAGATCCAGTGGGGGAGTTGATATTTATTTGGGGGGCTGACATTTCAGACTGGGACAGGGGTGTCCAGTCTGAGAAGGTGGTGTGAGCGAAGGCCGGATAGAAGTGAGGGGTCACATGAAGGACCCTCTGGGAGAGGGAGCAGCCCAGAGTGGGGTGGGGGGGGTGTGCCAGGCTTGTGCAGAGAATCACAGGGATGTGGGGAGGAGAGAACTCAGCGAGCAGATATTAGGAAATGAGAACAGAGAGGTGACGGGCCATCCAAACACAGTAAGGACTTTGGGAGACCCTTAGGAGACTCGATCTAGCACAGGTGAGTGGTGCTTGTGGCTTGGGCCCCGATGGCTAAGAGACAGTTGGACTCTGGCCATATTTTGGTGGATTTGCTGATGGACGCTGAGGGGGGGAAGAATGCAAGAGGAGCTGTTTTGCTGGAGAAAGGACAGGAGTTCACTCTGGAATATGTCAGAAGTTCAGCTGTTGATTGTCGAGGTCTGTCAGGGGAGGGACCCACAGCAGACATGTAAAAGTTCTGACAGTCGTTCGCCTGTGCTTGGTGTTTGCAGCCACCAGATCAGGTGAGATCAGGTTGGGAGAGAGCGCAGGCCGGAAAGCAAAGTGGTCTGGGGACTGAGACCACTGACTCCCGTCTCCAGCAGCATGTCTATTGCTGTGTGGAGAACGTCAGGTGATTAACTCATTTAGTTTCCACAACTAGGCTATACACTGAGACATAATGCACCATCTCCATTTCGTGGATGTGGAGACTGAACTCTGGGAAGTTGAGGAGCTTGCCTGTGGCCAGACAGCTGTTAGCAGGAGGTGACGGGTTCAAATCCATTTACTCCATATCTGGGTGCGCTACTCCAAATTGTGCTCAATGAGAATGTATTACTGTGATAATTAGAAAGGAATCTTTAAAAATTTTAAAGGAAATAGTATGTTTCCAGATTTGATTTTAAGATTGTGCATTTTTGTGGAGAAACAGGATCAGGATTTTTATCTTATAATGGAAACTGGAGTTGGAGTGTCCACTCTGTACCAGGTGTGCCAACATACTCATTTGTCTCCACGGCAGCCTTGGGAGGCAGGTGCTCTGGTTCCGCCTGACTTTCTGCGAGGGGCAGCCAACCACAGTGGTGCAGTGGCTTCTCCTTGGCCCCGTGGCTTCTCCGTGGCCCCGCCGCTGAGGCACAGCAGAGCTGGGGTTTGCAGTCATTCACTTCCTGTCCGGGCAGCTGCCTGCAGACCTCGCCTTGAGAGTGTCCGCTCTCCCTGTGAGTGCTTCCTGAGTGGCGTCTTTTAATGGAGTGAGGCCAGGCGGGCTCGAACAGTGTGCTCAGGACAGTTGCTCATTTCGATGCTCAGGTCCCTGGAGCTCCTGTACACACAGGGTCCAGAGCAGGTTTTGGTTGAGCAGTTGGGTAGATTCATGCCTAAGTGGGTTCCAGAGGCTTCGCAGAGGCAGTGAGCTTCCCACAGTGGCCCAAAGGCCCACGATCTCAACCATGCTGTGAGGGTTAAGGTGCTGGTCCTCTTATGGATGTCCTTCTCAAAACCTTCTCTGTAGTCACAGGGCAGCTTGCATCATCTTCATCGCCCAGGTGCCCCTGGCTGCCCTGGACGGCTATTGTTTTCATTGCTGGATGTAAGTTTTTTTGCTAGGTGTGGCTCATCTCATAAACTAGGGTAGCTGTTGCAAAGTCCTGGAGGCCAAGATTCCTCGACTCTGCACATATACACTAAGCTTGTAGTGTGTGCTGGACACACAATGACAACGGAAACAAGCCCAGCTCTTGCTCTCCCGGAGCTTCCAGTTGAGGGAGGAGACATGTGACTCAAACAATCACATAAGTAAATGTAGCTTTTAAACAGTAACAAGCACAAAGTAGATACACTGTGCTGCAGAAGGTTATGGAAGGAAGATTTGACATGTGTAGAGAAGATCCTAGAAGGCTTCCCTGAGGAAGTTTCACTCAAGCTGAGACTTAGAGGAGCCGAGCAGGTAAAGCAGGAAGGAAGAGCTTCACAGTCAGAGGGAACAGCGTGTTCAAGTGCCCAGGGCACGTAAGAGGGGTTGAGGGAAGGCCACGGTGCAGAGAGCAAGGGAAGCCAGCAGGGGCCGGACCACACGGGGCTGTGCAGGGCACCTTAAGGAGAGTTGTCGTCACCCTAGCAGCAGTGGGAGCCCCCCGGAAGGTGTCCAGGTGGGTGTGGAGGGTCAGATAAAAGACCGGTACTTTGAAAAGCTCCTAGTGGCTGCCGTGTGGAGGATGGGCTGGGCAGGGAGGGCTGGGGTTTCAGCCCGCGGTGGGAGACTGTCACAGACTGTGAGCAGTCTTGGGCTGGACCAGAAAGGAGTGCTGCTGGAGATGCGGACAGGTGGGCAGGCTCCGTGTGGGGCAGGGGCAGGGGTGGCCGGGGCGGTGATTGCTGAGACAGTGGCTTGAAAAGCAGCATTTCAGAGGCGCCTATTTCTCAGGATCCTCCGTGCAATTACCCTTGTCCCGGGCACCGGTTTCTTATGCAAGGACACTCAGATGGAGAAGACACACAGGGAAAGACGTGGCGGGAGGGGCACGGAGCTTCCACACCCTCTCCAGGCGAGCCATTGGCCTCTCGTCTTCCAGAGTTTAGCAACCTGAAGGCTTTCTGAGCCTGTCCTCTTGGGTTTTTTTCTGGAGGCTTCATTGATAGGCAGGATCAATTCAAGCACTGGCCACTAGTGATTCAGCCTCCAGCCCCTCTCCCCTGCCCAGGGGTTGGGGGGAACCCAAGGGTTCCAACCCTCTAGTCACATGGTTGGCTTCCCCTGTGGCCAGGCTTTATCCCTAGGTGTCTTCCAGAAGTTACTTCAGTAATACAGCAAAAGACACCTTTATCATTCTCACTGATGAGGGAATTCCAAGGGTTTCAGGGGTTCTGTCCCAGGCACAGGGTTGAAGACCAAATCTGTATTTTTTTGTTTTAAATCACAGTACCACAGAGGGTACCGAAGCTTCTGCATATTTATGCCCCACCCAGCCCACCCAGAGTGCCGACAGCTGCATCCCTGGCTTGAGGGAGCCCACATCAGCCGCTGCTGGAGGAACTCTACCCGGGGGCTTCCAACCAGCATGTACTCATAACTCTTCTTTCCAACGATAGGGGGCAGTGGGCTCAGCTGGGCTGGGCCCCTCCTGAGGGCCGACTGTCTGGGTGATGACTGGCAAAGATCACTGCTGGAACTGAAGGTCACCCCCTTGTCATGCATGGCTACTGACAGGTGTCCAAGCTCAAGGCTGACCTGCTATAGGTTGTGGCCAAATAGCATAGCCGCCTTGCTTGGGCCCCATCCTTCGTCCACGGCCCCACATTTTCTTCCCGCCTGGGAGGGGTGACAGCAGTGTGAGAGCTGCATCCCAGCTGACGTCATGGCCACCTGTGTGTTCTGTTACGCTATCTTTACAAAGAAATTGACACAAGGCAAAACCAGAGCCATGCGAAGCGTTGGGTAAAATTAGTAAAAGAAATTGCCAGTCGCCTCAATCAAGGCAAGTTAGCAGGGCGGTTGGTGCCTGTGCCAGAGCCTTCCCTGCACTTGGGAACCCTGCAGTGGGTGGAGCGTCGCTCAGGTGGAAGGGCATACAGTTACAGCTCAGAGGGGGAGAGTGGCAACCTGTGGCCACATTGGCATGCCTGCTGTGAAGGGAAACCAAAAGGAGAGGCCAGATCGACTTATTTACCTCAGTCTTTTAAGAGGGTCATTTTACATCGTTAGGGAGAGAAGGAAACAGAAGGAGTGATGGATGGCCCTGGAGCTGCAGGGGGGGGTTTAATCACGGCCTGCAGCCAGCCGCTCTGCCCTCCTCGGGCTCCCGCTGGTCGTGGAGAGAGTGGGGATCAGGGAGAGAGTGGGCCGCTCTTAGCATTTTGTTTTCATTGTGGTTAAACCTGTGGATGCTGACCAGACAGGACCGGGCTCCCTCCTGCTGCTGGATGGTGTCCGTCTCCGTAATCAGAAAGCTCTGACCAGAGATGGGGCGTGATCTGCTGTGGATGGACCAGATGGGATCCATCCTTCCGCTGAGTACCAGTTCTCCTGGACCCAGGAGGACAGTGGGTCAGCAGTGGCCCCACGTTAGAGGATGAGAGATGTCCTTGGAGAGGGAAAAGAAGTGGGGCCTGGATTGGAGAACGGGGCTCTGGGGGGAGTGGGGGAAGCCTGGGGCCGGGAGGGAGGAGAGGAGGGGAGGGGACTGGGTTCTGCTCTGTGGATTCCCAGGGGGCAGAATGTCCGCCTCTCTTCCTTCATCCGCCCAGTTCAGGGCGACAGGGGCCTCAGCCTGGAGAGAGCAGAAGGGCGCCCTCACCCACCCCCCACCCTCATCTCTGCCTGTGCCTCCTGCACTCTCTGCCCCCACAGAACTAAACCACTGCAGCTCGCCTGGCAGGCCGCGTGTTCTCGTAGACCTGGGCCCTTGCACGGGCTGTTCCCGGCCGGAAACTCGCTGCCACTCTCTCTATCTGCAAAGGCCCTCCGGGCCTCGTGTCTCGGCTCTCCTTGGGAAGCCTTCACAGCTGGGAAGTAGAGTCCCCTAGAGCCCCTGTGTCTCCCCTCCGCTGCAGCCCCTCTCTCTCGGCGCTCTGCAGCCTGTCTGTCCCCTGCACCTCGAGAGCCTGCACTGCACCAGGCACAGCCAGTACTCAATACCTCGGGAACACATGGGAGTGAGCAAGGCCTCGACGTGCTTCTCTCCCTTTGGTGATGGAAAATGCGTTATTGATTCCAAAGCACAAAGGAAAAGAAGGAGCCGTAGCACCCCGTCTCTTGTTCCATCCATCGGCCTCACTGTGAGGAGTGGCAGGCCCAGACTCCATCCCTGCCTTCCGGGAATGTTCAGTCTGAAACAGGCGCATTAGTATATCAGATACACTGAAAACCAAGCCCCCCCGAGCAGCCTGTGAATGCAATGAGCCATTACACACTTTCCCATTCTGCCCAGCAGAGTGGGGTGTGCATGGGGTGCGGTGGGGTGAGGGGGGCTGTGCAGGGAGCCCTGGAGCTGCCTATGGGAGAGGGGAGCAGATGCAGGGCTGTTCGGGGGAGCCTGGGGGAGCCCGAGGTCACCCACACCAGTGCAGTGCCATCTCTCACCCATTCTCGTGTCCACAGTTAAATCTGCCTTTCCGAACATATCCTTAAAGGGAAATAAATCACCAGCACCCTGTACCGGTAGCCGCTGTGTTATCGCTAATTTGCCTTCTCGAGGGCAGCCAGGCGCTGTTCATATTTCAGAGTTGTTCTCACCCCTGAAGCCGAATTGAGCTGTCGAGGATCCGATTATAGCATCTAGACCTTCCACTTGTTCCTGCTGGTTGCACCCAGAGGTTTGGGGGCAGAATTAAGCATGGGCTGCATTACTACTTGGGACTTCAGCCTTTCTTTTGTCCTTTCTTAACTGGGTTCTTTCTTCCACAGCAGGCACCAGGCACGGCTTATGAGGAATCCTCACGATATTCTACAGTGACGACCCATTTTGGGTCTGGGGAGACGCCTGTGTCTCACTTCATTCACCGGACAGTGGTGCTGGCATGGCTGGTGCTGGGTGTCCCTGGGCTGGCCAGATGTTTCTCCTCCACTGCCCTCTGCCTCCTCTGTTACTCCCCCAGGACAGTGGGCCTCCAACCCTGAGCATCCCAGTGACACCCAGGGTTGGCAGGTCACCTCCAGGACCTACCCAGAGTCTGCCCCCTTTTCACTCCCTCCGCAGCCACCCCTCTCCCCGTCTCTCGTCTGGACCATGGCAGCATCCTCCTGGTTGGCTCGTCTGCTTCCTGCCCTGCCCCCTCCAGTCCACGTGCCACCACCATCAGAGCAACACTTTCTTTTTAATAAGTGATGTGTTTTAAAACACACCTCTCTCTGCCTCCCAGCTTTAACACAGCCTCGTTGGCTTCAGGTTATTTGCTTCAAAACCAAACCAAGCCACATGGACACATGAGTGAGGACCCAGAGGCTCTTCCCAGACCTTGGTCTCGTCCCTCCTCTGTGGAGGCAGCTGCACTCCTGAAATGTTCATGCCCGTGTGTATGATTGTGTATGTACCTGTCAATAAACACATGCACTGGTGTTTTACATGTCCCACACCGCATTAAACGGTACCACACTGGGCTTCTTGTCATCGCAACGAATTTCTGAGGTGTATCCATGCTGATCCATGTGGTTCTAGCTCATTCACTGTAGCTGCTGAGTGGTGGCCTATTGTGTACACAATTTATTTGTCCATCCTCCTGTTGATGGATAGTGATTCATCTTCTCAAAGAGTAAATCAGACAGTGTTTCTGCCATGTTGACAACCCTCCCGTGCCCCAGGGGAGGCTGACCCAGGTCGCGTGGGCATGTTTGCACAGTGACAGCACAGCCCAGCACAGCCAGACACCGGGCAGGGAGGCGACCTCAGGAAGCAGAGAAATCCTTTTAACTTAGGCCAACTCTAAGCCTGTCTCCATTCCTACCGGGCAGCGGCTGCTGGTGACTAACAGATAACGTTGGACTTTGTTGCCCTGGGCTTCGGAGGTCTGGAGAGCTGGATGTGTCCTCCCCAGCCGGCTGCCTCTCCTGCAGGACTCTTCCCCTCAGGCCCTCCACCCTGGGTGCGGCCCTGGGAAGGAGTCTCTCTGAGCTTGTTTTCCACACCACTCACTTTATGACACCTTTCCCTGCATCTCTTCCATAAGGGTGGACGTTTGCAAATGCGCACACTGGGGACTTTTCCGGAGCCAAGCACCTCAGCTTTAAGACTCACGGACTGCAGGGACTAATCACCCTAAATTACTCACCCCCATGGTCTCCAGTGGCATTGGCTGGAGGCAGGCAGTGGTCCGGTAGCTCACAGATGGGAGGGCCTGCAGCTCAGTGGAGAGGCTGGGCCTGGAGACACGCTTGGGAGCCACCAGCTTGTAGGGGGCATTTGAAGGGTGGAGTGTTGCTGTGCCCTTTCAGGGAGAGGATTGAGGAGAGAACCCCAAGAACAACAACGTGGAAGGCAGGAAAAGCAGGAGAACTCCCAGGGAACCGACACATCAGAGGGGGAAGGTGCCTGGGATGGGCCGAATCACCAGATTGTGGAAACCGCAGGGAGACACTCCTTCAGGGTTGAAGGCGGACACGGCTGGGGGCCGTGAGAGCTGAGGGCCAAGCCAGGTGAGGACTCCCATGTGGCCTTTGGAGTCAATGGCCTGGAGGCCATTGGCTCCTGGTGAGAGCAGCTCTTGTGGAGTGACGTGATGGGCTAGGCAGCCTGAATGGGGAGCTGAGGCGCTGTGGGCAGGAGGACCCGCCCGGTGGAGACGAGGGCCTGGTTCCACCATGCCTGGGGGTTCGGAGTGCCTCTGAAGGAAACACAGAGAGCACGTGGCTCACGGGCAGGGTCTCTGCTTGACCCCGCCTGTGTCAGGTAGGCCCTTGACTTAGCAAATGAGCCTCCACAAAGGCTATAATAACCATTGCACCCTACCAACCCCACCTTGTCCAGGCCTTGTCCCTTCCCATTGTCCTGTGGGGCTAGAGGAAAGTTACCAATGTTATCTTGTGTACTTTGGTCCAGGGCTTCAAGAAGACGTTTTCTTGAAGTGGAATTGAGTCCTTCCAGAACAGTGCTGCCGACAAACAGGTACAATCCAAGACAGGTCACTGGAGCAGGAGCAGAGCTAGCCCTTAGGTGGCTGCTCCCTGCAGGAGGAGTCCGGGGAAGGGCGACCTGTGAAAGCGCCCAACTCACCAGGCCTCTCCGTGGTCGTCAGTGTGATCCCCACCCCCCACCACAGACTCCTTCAGGAGGGTTGGTTGTGTGAGGGAAGGAGCTGAAGGGGACGTGGGTCCGAGAGCTGGTTCCTTAAGGATGGGCGTGGCCCGCGCCTGCTCAGCTGCCCTACACGCAGACCTGAGCTCAGGGAGCATCATGCCTGTGAGGTCAGGGGCTCTTTGGGTCCCCAGTAATCGCCTCTGCTCTGTGGTGCCGGTCGAGTCAGTCCCAGAGGGAGTTCGTGGGCACACACAGCCGCCCCCACTCCTGCCCCTTCGGAAGACCCCGTTTCTTGTGCCTTATCAGGTCAGAGCACTGCGTTCGGTTAGTGCCCGTCCGCTAGCAATACCACATTCATTTTCTTTTCAATTACGGGCAGGAACCTTGAAAGGCCTTATCTAGCAGAGACACAGCCGGCATCTTCCCCATGCGGTGTTTCTCGGCTGTCCTGCCGGGCCGCCTCCAGGGGCCAGCCGGGCTCATGTCTGTTCCCTGTCCCCTCAGTGACACGGCCTCCCCGGGCCGCCTGGCACCACGGGGCCCATCGCCTCATCTCCCGACAGTTCCCACTGAGCTCACCTCGTTCTTCCTGAGAATTTTATTTATGTCTTTATTTCATTAAGGCGTAGGAGGCTCCAAAGGCCCTGGGCGGAAAAGTGATTGTTACAAAACTGTCAGGTATTGAAGTCATACAAGAGTAGCTAATTTGTCTGCTTCTATTTCCTGAATTAAAAATAGAAGCTCAACAAACTAAAATAATTGCTAAGACTCCTTCGGTGCTGGAGCCGGTGCCATCTGCTTGAGAACTTTCAGGGTTCGGTCACTGCTCAGGGACCCACAGGACTGTTTCCAGGGGCAGCCGGTGACTGGGACTTCAGAGACGGTGGCCTTGGTGCTGGAGCAAATACATTTTGCAATGGAACTTATGTAATGCCTCCACAGGCCTCCAAGACAAGGAAAACAAGAAATAAAAATATCCCTGACCACCCAGGACCCAAGAAACTATGTTTCTCTTCTGTTCTGTGTCAGCCTCTCTATTACTTCTCTCTCTCCCCCCCCCCTCCCTCAGCTGACCCTTTTATTTCCTCCTCCTTCTGCCTGCCTCCTCCCTAGGGTCCTTCCATTCACCCACTCTGTGCCGTCCACCCTGCTGGGCAGTGGGGATGCAGAGGTCAACCAAATAGACAAAAAGTGGAATAATCACATAGTCAAGTTCTGTGGAGGGGGCACAGTGGCCCCGCCCCCTTGTCCGGGGCTTTGCTTTCCCGTGTCCGTCACCCACAGACAACCGCAGTCTACAAGTATTAAATGGAAAATTCTAGAAGTGAGCAGTTCGTGCATGTCAAATTGCACGCTGTTCTGTGTGGCAGGCAGCACGGTGAAGTCTTGCCTGGTGCCACTCCGTCCGGCCGGGATGTGACCGCACCTCTGCCCAGCACACCCGCGCTGCCTGCACCGTACAGCAAGCCATTCTGAGAGGGGAACAGAGAGACCACAGTCCCATGACTTCTGTTTCAGTGTGTTGTCATAATTGTTCCATTTTATTATTGTTCATTTCTCACTGTGCCTAACTCATAAATTAAATTAAACTTTATCAGAGGGCTGTAGGTGCAGGGAAAACATAGTACGAGTATGTAGAGGGTTCGGCACGATCCATGGTTTCGGGCACCTACTAGGGGACTTGGAAGGTGTCCCCTGCAGTAACGGGGGACTGCTTCCTGCCATGTTTGCTGTGATGGAGAATGAAAGAGACAGCGTGGCCAAGGGCGGCCTCTCTGGGCCTGAGAGGGAGTCAGGCACAAGAACACCTCTGGGGATGGGGCTGTAGGAGGGAGCAGCAGTCTCAGGGCCTCCGGGCAGGACAGACCTTGGAACCCTCCAGGAACCCAGAAGCACTGAGGCTGAGGGGGAGCAGAGTGGGGGGGGCAGCATGCTTGCTTCTTGATGCTCAAGAAGAAGTCCGTTGTCTTCCATCTTCATCCCGAGCTGCTCTCAGAGTCTCTGAGCTGGGCTGTGAAGGGCCAGAGGCTGCTTACTTGGCTTCATTGGTTATAGGTGTGGGTGTTGGTTTTATCTGAAACCCTGTGGCGCTCCAGCCTGCAGCTTCCAGAAGGAGTCCTTCCCCTCACCCCAGGCATGCCATGTGGGGTGGCAGGTGCCACGGGCTGATGGGATGTTCCAGAGCAACAAAAAGGAGGGTAACACGTCTGGTCAGGAGTCACTTCCAAGGGGCCAGGAAAGAGGAGGGTTTCTGAGACTGCACGCTAGGGTCTGTCAAGGACGGCGGCTTGGATCTTCCCGTCCCGGGCCCGTGCCCACCGCAGGGGCTTGTTTTGGCTCCGGCTCTCCGAATCATGTCTTCCCGTGACTGTATCCTGCCAACTTCCTAACCACAGCTGCGTACCTATTGGAGAGACTGAAACCCCAAACCCTGGGGAAGGCACACTTCACACGGTAATTAAAGACAGCGAAGTTGTGTTTTAAAACTCTGGTAAAGTTTGTTCCAGTCCTGGAGAGCCCTTCTGTTGGTCACTGGCTAAATCTGAAGGCCACGCTGCCATCCCATGACGACCAGAACAGCAGGCGGGCATGCAGGACGTGCCAGGTGCCAGCCACTGTGCCCAGGGCAGTGTGTGGCCTTAGCTCCCCCGAGGCAGGCGGTGTGCGCAGCTCGTGTTGTAAACAGAGGGCCAGAGCAGGGAGAGCAGAGGAGGGGCTAGCCCAGTCCCACAGCTGCGCAGTGGGAGGGCTGGGTGGTTAGTCCACGCAGCCCGACTCTCAGCTTTGTGCCTCCCGGCCTGCTGCTAAGGGCAGGGCTCTCTCAGGGGCTCCGGGACTTGCCTCCATCTACGTGGCCAGCAGGATCTGGAGACTGGACTTAAGTGCAAGTCTTTCGTGTTCGAGGCTTTCAGCCTTCCCTAAGCTACCTGTTCTCCATGGGCCCCCGGTTCTCCATGGGTCCCCGGTGCTCCTTGGCCCCTCAGGGTCCTCCGGGTCCTTGGTGTCCCGGATCCCACCCCTGGGCCCCTGCTACACAGAATGCAGAAGAACCACCTGGAGAAGTGAAAAGTGCAGGCTCTTAGGTGTTGCTGCCAGGATTTGAATTTTAGGAAGTGAAACCTGGGACCCACGTTTTGTCACGCACTCAGAGCTTGGGCAGGCCCAGGTGCTGATGCTGTGAAGCAACGGTTTGTGGGCCGGGGACCCGTGATGGTCCTCGGGTCCCTTTGCCTGGCTTGCATCTTTGTGGAATTGGCAGTTCCTCCGTGTGTGACTGACTCATGCAGGTCACTGTCACACCATGCGGAGGCTTTCACACCTGCCCCCTCCCCTTGCCAGGTGCTCACTGAAGGCACCGCCTGGGTCTTATGCATCTTTTATACATACTCCCTGCCATACGCTGAATTCTGCATAACGATTTGTGGGATTCTGGGCGTTTCAAAGGATGCATTTATACACGACAAAATGCCATGTGTTTACACAGAGAGCTGCCTGTCTTTAACTTGTCAAGGCTACGGGGGACCTAATGGGGTTCTCTGTCACTCACAACAAGAACACAAGTGCCGCGGCCTGTACCTAATAACCAGACTAGCAGTTGTTTCTGGAGTCGTGGCAGTGGCCGTCTACTAAACCGTTTGCACCCCTTCACCCGGTCTCCCTGAAAATCAAGGACATGGCCCTGGAAGGTGAGTAGCCAGACGCCAGGCTGTGTGGCTGCAGACAGGAGGAATCTGGAGTTAGGAGCTTAGCCTGATGCTGTCACGACCAGCTGTACTGGCCACCTGGATACTGGCCGTCTGGAGGCCCTTAGCTCAGGGGCTCTGGGGTGAGCCCCTGCAGCAGGCTTGCATCCCTGAGCTGGATGGGGGATGGTCAAGCCATCTCTGCCCGCAGGGACTTCACAGTCTGTTGAGAAACACAGAGCTAGAAAAGAAGTGCTGATGCAGAGGCTAAGTGTGAACGGGGAGGTCATCGAGGGGCCCCGACATCCGGACTGGAGTGTGGGGTGAACCCAGACTGTGTCCGGGACTTCCAGCAAGTCAGTGCAAAGCAGGGATGGTCACGGAACTTCTCATCTGCAGACAGCAAACATTGACAGATACACCGACAAATAGGTGTTGGGAGACTGAGAGCTGAGAACACTGTTCAGGAAAACCTTCCCAGAGGACATTCTGAGTTGTTTTGAAGAACAAATAAGACTTAGCCAGGAGGAGAGGGACGCTGCAGGTGGAGGGAGCTGGACGGGGATGGGGGCGGGGATGCTGCAGGTGGAGCGAACTGCACGGGACAAGGCGTGAGGGAGACGCAGGCTGGTCATCGGTCGCTGAGGCGTGGCGTTTAGGTGGCAGGAGCCACAGCTGTTGATGGCTGGAGAGAGGTGCCCTATTGAGTATCTTAAACTTTATTCCAGAATTGATGGCATCCATCGGAAGAGGTTAAGTGAAGTGGCATACTTGAGCTTGTGTCAGTGTATGGTCTGTACACAGAGAGAGGCACTGAACTCTTTAGTTCTGTTAATGAAGCTGTGGGTCCCTTTCCGTTGACCACACTCTTGCAAGATTATTTACAGATTATTGTCTCCCTGCCCCTTTTAGCCCACAGTGGAGGTTTAGGGGCTGGGTGCTTGGGGATTCGAACACTGGGGGCGTGTCAATGTCATGATCAGGTCTGGTTCGCCTTGTCCCACGGTCTCCTGGAGGATGAAAGGGAATCATCAAGCGAATCCTGACCAGATTTCCCAGGCCGGCATCTGGCCAGCCTGATTTAGATTACCATACATTATCCTCAGCTGGAGAGCTTGTGATGGTGGCAAGATTAGCTCACACTTTGCATTTGCTCTGGGAGTTCACACGGCGGCAAGCCTGTTTGTCAGCTAATGCTCTGAAGTTCCCAGCCTCCGTGGGGACTGCGCTCCAGCTCTGTGGCATGTTTTATTCAAATGCAGCAAAAGAAAGGTGCAAAGCTGGTGGCGAGCTGGAAGCTTCCAGATTTGAGAAGCTAGTGTTGAGGCTCTTTGCGGTCCCGCCCTGTGACTGTCATTTTCTGAAACCAGCCCAGAACTTTCATTTCTGAGGCTGGAATTTGAGAAGGCCCCATTTTGTGAGCTGAACCACAGCCCCTGTGGGTGGGGGCATGAGATCTGCTCTAGTCCCAGGGGCTGACGAAATGAAGGCCTCTAAGGCAAGTCCCTTTGGGCCACGCCCCTGTCCAGAACCTGGCAGTCGCTCTCACCAGCAGGGAAGAGTCCAAACTCACCTGCACAGCGTTTCAGTTCTTCTGTTCTCATTCCAGACAAGGCCGCCCTCATCCGGAGTAGAGCATCCCACACCATACTCTCAGTGTCCTCCTTCCCACGTTTAATCACGCTTCTTCTGAGAAGCAGGCCTCATTTCTGCCTGCCAGGAGCCTCCCGTGTTCTTTGGTGCCCGAGACCGGACTGTTTCCTGCACTGTGCCTTCCGTTTCTCCTGGGGGGCGCGGGGGGGGAACGGTGTGTGTGTGGAGGGGTGGCGTGCTTCCCAGCAGTGTGTTTG
This sequence comes from Phyllostomus discolor, assembly GCF_004126475.2. Lineage (NCBI taxonomy): Eukaryota > Metazoa > Chordata > Mammalia > Chiroptera > Phyllostomidae > Phyllostomus > Phyllostomus discolor. The sequence goes on along the minus strand of NC_040915.2, from coordinate 10,498,588 downwards.
GGCTTCTGCTCAGGTCATTTGTGAAGCTGGCACTCAGAGGTACAAGACCCTTGAACCCATGATCTTGAGGCCCCTTGGCTCCCATCTCTCCTCCCTGCCCGAGCCCCCCAGACCCAGCCCAAGACCTGCATGTATATAGGGTTGGAGTCTCTTCCGAGCCCAACCTGACCACACCGTGCACACGGCCACACGTTATTTCGGTTTTTCGGTGAGAACCAGGACGGTGAGCAGCTCGTTCCTGGCCTTTTCGTATTTTTCCATTGTCCCAGTGCCTGATCCCTGGGGCTTTCTATTTTGAGACCGTGTTCATCAGTGTGTGGGAAGGAGCGCAGCGAGGAGGGGGGAAGGCCCCTCACAGGGCTGACCTGAATATCCGAGTGCACCTGGTTCTCTTTCAGCCGAACAGTGGAGTGTTGGCCGTAGCCAGAGGCACCGGTGGGTGGCCAAGGGAACGGCACCAGGGAGCCAGACCGTCCACTTTGAGCAGGGGTTTTGGGAAATAATCCACCCCCACCCCCGATCCTGGCTTCAGGCTTAGGTAGCTAGAGATTTCTTTGAGCTTGATCTTCTCCAAAATAAGAGTCATAATGTATGACCCAGAGTCAATGAGGAATAAGATGCTAATTCAGGTATCTCCTCTTCTTCCCCTTCCTCACCCCAGTCATCACCCCCTTATTTAAACTGGCCCAGAACAGACTTAGAAACACTACAAAAGGTAATATTGATTATAGCGACATCTTACACTTGCATCTCCCTTACTTGGTTTAGAGTGTGTGATGCTCAGCTCTGCGAGTGCTCACGTGTGCCGGTGCTCCGGGTTCTGGGCCCCAGTGCGGGAGGGCGGGGCAGAGAACTCCTGCCTCTTCAGGACCCTGCAGGTTGCAGCTCTGTGACCTCAGGCAAATGGTTTAACCCTTCTCAGCCCGTTTCTTCACTGTCATCGAGAGGCCGGCAGTCACTTTGTGGTGCTACTCTGAGGATGAAAGGAGCTGGTTCCTGGAAGCTCTGGCACCTGGCATCCAGTGAGAGCACCGTCCATGTTAGTACGGGGCTGTGGGGGAGGCAGGCGGGGCCTCAGGCCTCCTGGAGTACACCGCCCAGGGTGGGAGAGGCCCTGTGAGGTGGACAGAGCCAGTCCTACCCCTCCTTCTAGCACGGTCAGGGGCCTGCCTTGGCTCCCACAGGCGGCAAGTGGCTGAGCTGGGGCTCGGAGCAGGTCTGCCGCCTCATACTCCAGCCACACAGCCAGGGGAATGGACCTCGGTCTGTCTCTGCGGAGGAAGAGCAGGCAGGTAATCTGTGGTAGTGCTGTGCAGGACTTGCTGCTTGGGGGGCCTTGGGGGCTGTGCAAGTGGTGGGAAAATAGGGGTCACGAGAGGATATCCCTCCCTTAAAGAAAGGAGTGGTCAGGGGCTTGCAGGAGGCCCCAGCCAAGCACAGACCCCTCTGCAGGCCGGACCCTGCAGGCCCGCCAGCCCGGGAGCCTGTAATTCACCCTGTGTGACACCTTAAATGTGCACATTAACTAATTGGTGGCGTTGTGCCCTATTAAAGGGAGCAAACGCTATGCCTTTTCTGAGACAGAATCAGAGCTGAGATCGGGTGCTCTCACAGGAAGTCTGAGTCAGGCCTTTATTTTTAGATCAAATGGGGAAAAGGGAGCAGACATCTTGTTTTTTTCTTTCCACTGGGTATGGATAGAAAACTGGTGCCTTTAAATTTGTTAACCCGTAATGGGTATGGTTCTTAGCAGACTGGGATGGATTCTGCCTTTTCTACACAGTCCCATTTTTACAATCAAAACGTATTTTTAATATTGGAGGAAAAATAATACCAGAGATGAAATAGCACAGACGCCCTTAGAAATGTCCCACAGACAGTCACTTATTAACCAGCCTGGAAACCGAAGCCGACATTCAGGCCCCACCATGCCGTCATTTCCCCGCACACCTGCTCTCCTGGGCCCGCTCTGTGCCAGTCCCCGCGGCCCTCAGCCCTTGGCTAAGGTTGCACGGCACTCCTGCCACATTGCAGACACCTTTCCAGGCCCCGGGACGCGGTCGTTCACACAACAGAGAAAGATGCCTCCTGGGCGCGCGTTCTGCTAGGAGAGAATCCAGAAAATATCAAATCGCGCTAAGTGCTACAAAGGAAAGCCAGGATGATATGACACAAGTGGCTTCTTTCGAAAGCATGACCCAAGAGGGTCCTTGGGAGGTGGGGCCAGTGTGAGGGACAGGAAGGAGCCAGCTCTGCAGGGCTCTGGGGAGAGGCTCTAAGGCTGGCACCAGCCTCCTGGGGCAGGGGCAGAAGGAGGGCAGGTCAGTTGTTGTGGCTGGCCCGAAGGGGGCTGTGAGCCCAGAGGGGAGGGCTGAGAAGAGGGACATTGCAGGTCATGGTAGAGGCTTTCCAGGTCACGGGAGAGATTTCAAGCAGGAGAGGGCAGTAGTGAGATTCACATTTCTAGACGATGACTTTGGCTGACCTGTGGTGGGAAGATCACAATGCCCAAGGGGAGACAGGTGTCCAGAAGACGAGGAGGATGGACAGAAGAGGCCATGTTAGGGCATGGTTAGGAGGAGGGCCACCAAGAGCGATGGATGATGCTGAAGTAGGAGGCGAGGGGATGAGAGGAGTCGAGGAGGCCTCCTCGGTGTCTGTGGGTGGTGCTGTCATCTACAGAAATGGGAAAGACTGGATGAACAACGGGTTTTGCAAATTGAGAATGTTTGAAGGTTAAGTATGAGCCTCCCTACTAGACAAGCAGAGGCATCAGATCAGGCACCAGTCACACACGTGGGCACGTGGGAGAGGCCAGGATTGGAGACAGATGGGGTGCAGCCCTGCCCCCATGAAACCCAGTCTACTCCCCAAAGCCGGGGCTCCTTCTCTCCCTTCTCCAGCCAATGCAGTACTAAGGTGCCGCCCATTTCCCTCTCACAGACCCAGGTGTGCTGTGACGGTTGCCGTGGTTCCAGAATGGACCCGTGCAATGGGCGGGCAGTCTTGAGGGCACAGGCCCTGTCTGAAGGTGGCTCCTGCTCCGCTCTCTCAGAAGAAAGTGAGCTGGTCAGGCTGGTCCGAGGCTGTGTCGTTCCCCATCTCTGTAGACAGAGGACCTTGGGCTTCTGAATTTGATTCTTGCTCTGCTATTGAGTTAGGCTAAAAAGCCAAGGCCCTTGACCTCCCTGAGTTCATTCTCCTGAAATGTGCCAAATACATAAAGATGCTTTCTCAGTGGGAAGTTGTGGAGATCGCCTGGTGCATCACAGGCATCACCAGCATCACCCCAGAGAAGATGGCGCCAGCAGCGGTGCTCATGTACTGAGGATTGGACCAGTTGAGAAATTCTTTTGCTTGTCCCACAGAGTGCGTGCTTTCCGTGTGCTGGGCGCAGGGGACTGAGAGGTAAACAGGCCAAGTCCTGTCGTTGTGGAACTCATGTTCCAGCAAGAGAATCAAGGGGAGAGAGTCAAACAGACAGGTGAGCCCACTTCTGGGCGGTTTCATTGAAGCAGCTGGAGGGCTGGAGGCCTGTTGGAGGCGGTGTCCCTGGCTGCGCGTCGGGCAGTGCGATGGGCTGACCCTCTGAGGGCTGGGGCTGAAATGGCCCCGGAGATTCCAAAGCTGCAGCCTTTGCTTCCTGCTCACCTGCCAGGGGTGTGGAGCTGATTTCCAGAGGGGGTCGTGGCAGCCTGATGGCCACACCTCTTCTTACCTGTACGGCCCCACGCAGGACAGGAGGCCGTGGGCGAACCTGGTTTTCTCCCACGACCCCCTGTTTGGAAGGTGTTCGCCTTGCTTTGCCCCTTCCCCGGTTCGCCCCTTGCACTCTCCAGCGGAGATCTCATTTGTTCTCACCCGTCCTCATTTCCCTCTGCTGGCCGACACCACAGACGTTTTTTTAAAAGGCTCTTCAAAGTGAATGCTTGGGGCTCCCCGTCTCCTTATCTTGGAGTCCGGCAGCAGTTTTGTGGAAACTTTTTGTCAAGCAACGTTCGTGTGACAGGGAGTTTCAGACTTTTATCTCACAGCTCTCCACGTTCATTCCCCTCCTGCCCGAACCCCTCCGTTCCTTGCCTCCCCTCCCAGCCTCCTTAAGGCCCCTTTCCCTAAGTACGTCTGTTTGGTCTTTCCTCACCTGGTCCTTCTCTTCTCTTTGTCACCCCCTCTGCCCCCTTGGGTTCCTCCCAGGGTTTCTCTTATCCTCTCTCTCCCCGCAAGCTGGACACCCTGAGCTCCTTCACCCAGCAGCCACCGAAGGCTCTTTCCCGACAAAGGGGCCTCTGGACTCCCGCCACCCTGGATGCCTTTGAAGATGCCTTTGAAGGTGTGGGATGGCCCCTGGCACACCTGCACCGCAGGATGCCTGCTTTGCCTGCTGGCGGGAGTTGCCCTGATTTCAAAGGAAGCAAATGTTGTCTTTAACTCCTCCTGGTGGACTTTCTCTGGGAGGAATTTCTTCAGCTACTAAGGAAAATGCGCACCCAACATCCAATCATGGAGGGGCAGGCACTGGTCTATGAGGCCATGTGCTACCCTCTCCCCCTTGCCTGGGCGCACTGCCCAGCCTTCTGCTAATTAACTCCCCCACTGTGTGGGGAGTGACTCCTTTCTGTGAGGGCCAGAGCAAGGCTTTGGGTGCCGCTGAAAAATTCCTGGCAGGGGAGGACATGGTGTGAACCCACAGGAGAAACAGCAAAAGGAATGGTAGCTACACGCTCATGTGTCAGACCTGGGCACTGCCCCTGACCAATCTCCAGATCTGGGCACTGCCCCTCACCACCCCTAGACCTGGGTACTGCCCCTGACCACCCCCCAGACCTGGGCACTGCCCCTGACCACCCCCCAGACCTGGGCACTGCCCCTGACCACCCCCCAGACCTGGACACTCCCCCTGACTACGCCCCCCAGGAGTACACCAGAGGGGGGGCTCTTGGAGGGGAGGCCTCAGGATTTTGTTGGCGCGCATCACCTCCTGTTGCATTTGATTAATCATATATTATTAATTAGCTCCATATGCAGTGTATTAGTGTCATTTTTCTTTTCTGTCCACACCAGCCTGCCCTTCTGCTATGGCTGATTTGTATTGATGAGAACGTCCCTTTGGTGAGTGTCTATTCTGATGAAGGAGCTATCTCTCTGAGGATTGAGGTGATGGGTGCCTATAGTTGATTTTAACTATTGATGGGAAGAGTGTTTATGTATGCAGATGGGTGCATATGTACAGGATGAGGCAAAAGTAGGTTTTCAGTTGTTTCTGTGGAAAATAGCATGATAATTAACAAATACCAACACAAGAATGAACTCTGTTTCTCATGCTCACAACTGTAAACCTACGTTTGTGCACCCCGTGAGTGAGCTCAGACACGCGGCAGACTGTAGCAAAGGGGGGCTTAATAGCAGTTACGACATGTTGGGCTCATTTTACCAGAGTCTAAGTGTCTGTGGAGACGTGTAGGGAGCTTCCCAGCCTCTAGGTCACGTCACACCACACGTGTCATTGTGTCTACTGCCAAGGAGGGGCAGGGCGCCTTCCTCCAAAGGAGAGCCTCACCCCAAGCCTGCTCAAGATGGTCTGGATGGCAGATGCCTAAGACAGTTGGTGACAGGCTGGCCACTTCTGTGACAAAGGCACAGGACCTTGCTCCCTTGAAGATACGTCAAATATCATTGTGGAATTTGCCGGGCACTTTTTGTCCTGCGAGCTTTTTGTCCCTGATAGCATGATCAGTGGGCAATGTTAATGGTGGTCGCCTTAGCTTTAATTCAGGCATTAGGAAGACGGGTTAATAGCTTAATGTTCTTGGCATTCCCTGGGGTCGATGCCCAGGTCCAGAAGTCTCTTTCCCTGGCATTAGGTGGGCCCCAGTGTGGGCAGAATTGGACGTGGGCGGTGCAGGCCTCTGCCTGTGCTACTGTCGCAGACACGTTTACGTTTTATTGGGAGTTTTGTACAGGTTACGTGTTTTCCCCAAAGGAGTCACTGCGTATTGCATCTCATAAGCAAGTGTGTGTGTCTGTGAGTGAGTGTTGAGGTACATCCACAGGTACAGATCTAAATTGTGGTCATGGGATGGGGGGATGGGGGCCTGGGGAGGGTTTGTGAGCTGTTTTTGAACCCATTCTATATGCCAGGAACTCTGAAAGCACTTTATATGAATTGCCTGCTTTATTATTTGACAACTTTATGAGGTAGTTATAATTATTTTTCCACTTCAGAGATACACTGAGGTCAAGAAAAGTTAAGTGGCTTGTCCAAGGTCACACAGCTAATAAATGGTGAGGCCGGGATTAGAACCTGGAGCTTGCGCTCTCTTACCCACCCTGCTGCACTGGCTGACATTAACACTTGGTAGAAAACCCAGCAGCTCCCAGTAGTGTGTAGACCGAACCATGACACACAGCTTCAACCTCCCAGTGCCCGTGTCCCTGTCGCAGCTATTCTCTACCCCAAGCAGCTCACAAGGGCACCGCAGAGGTCAAACATCTGTACCAGCAAGGTTGTCTGTAGTTTACTGGTGAACGTGCCGTGCTCCGTTCATATCACACTCTTGCTCAGTTTCTCAGTTTCCCTCTGCGTGGCCAACCTACCAGTGCTTTTCCTGTCTCCTCTGGTCCCCTGGTCCCATTTTTCCCACCCACAGTGTGTGCATGTCTTTTCCTTCCCACGTTTCAGAGCCCACCTCCAACGCCCCCACTTCCGATGGCTTCTTCATGCCTGGTGTTGGCAGCTCTCTTTCTTACCCTCCTCCCCACAGTAAGTCGTCCTTGTTCTCTCTCATGATGTCTGGCCTTTCCTTTTGTAATCTTAGTAGTCCTTGAGGTCAGGGACTGAGTAACTGCACACAGCTGCAGAATGAGCAGGAGTCAGATCTGCATAGGGCTGCATGTGCGTGAATGAGTGTGTGCCTGTGTGTGCATGTGCGTGCATGTGTGCATGCTGGGGGGTGGAGGGAAGCCTGGATGTTTCCAACACAGCACAGCATGTGTGAGCAGGTGGTAGTGGTCTTGTCCCTGGCAAGGTACCATTCCTTGGGTGATGCCCTCTTGACAGGGGACATGGCACCCCTCCGCCCTCCATTCCTCTCTCTGGACCCCTCTTTTCTTTCTGGCCATCTCCATCATCTGTTGGAGGGTACAGGCCCAGTAAAGGGCCAGGACTTCCCTGATGCCAAGCCAGGACAGTATTTGTTCCCTGTCTACTGTGAACTCCTGGGTATTCAAATCTACCAATGAACCAGCTTTGGAACAATCTCTGATCGAGGCAAATGTTCCCTTTTGGAGCGGGAGCTGTCACCCACCTTCTGGAATGAACCTTTGCGCCTCTGTCCCTCTGATACAGATACCCGAGTCAGGCTTAAGAGGTTGGACAAGCCTGGGTACTAGGGTACAAGGCACAGGTGTCAGGACCACGAACTGAAGAGGACAGCTAGGACATGGTTCCGAAAAGTGCAACAGATTTCACTGTGCAGTAGGAAATGAGGACTTGTATGAAAATAATTAGGAATTGTAGCCCCAGGAAAAGAAGCCTGCAGGGAGACCTAGTAATTGTCTTGAAGCTTATGAAAGCCAATTACACCGACAAGCTAGGTCAGCCGGTCTCTTCCCCGTGGACAGGAGAGAAATCCATTTAAACTTGAAGTAGGGTGTCAGCTAAATGTGGGTTGTTGCCGCTGGCACGAACTGTCATGGAAATGCTTGCATCAGAGTTGGAGGAGGTGTCCCCCTTTCCAGAGGGAGCACTTGGGCAGAACTGGGAGCTGGCGGAGGTCCGGTTCTGTCCCCAGGCCTTAGACATCAGCTTTGAAAGGCACTGTAAGACGTGAGTGAGAGCTTAGGAGGCGGCGCAATGTGGTGGCTGGGTCGTTCACCGAGGCTCGATCTCTTCCTTCTGTCTTTTACTAGCTGCGTGAATTTGGGCCAGTTGCTTATCTCCTCTGGGGCTCTGTCCCCTTTACTACAAAATGTGATACTCATACCGCGTGGCGTTGCTGTGAGGGTTAGATGGTAGCAGGCATACATAGAACTTAGTAGTTGCCTGGCACATGGGCAGTGCTAGGTATGTGGTAGCTAGATATTTATCACCAGGAATGTTGCATAGTCTTTACCTGAAAGGAGTCAGTACCCTGGTTAAGGAGATTTGATAAATCCACAGATATTTGGTCAATAAGCAGAGCCAAGCTAGAATTTTTAGGATCTATATAAGTTCTGATCCATATGTAATTCAAAATAAAAACACTGCTAACCTACAAATAAATGCAAAAAAGGCCAATATAGTTCTGATCCTGGCCCACAGCTTGGTGGTGTTGGCTTTTTGTTTTTAAATGTTGCAGTCTTATGAAAACATTGGTGCCCTACACACATGCTCAGTCTGCTGGTTGGCGAGCCCCGCCCCGGGAACAAGATGGAACAGCAACGGTGTTGCATCTTCGTCTTCAGTCTCTCTATCAACAGACAGTTCCTGGTGCTTGATCAGGCTGCATCGTGGCTGTGGGAAATAGACACTGATTCTGTTGACTTAAGAAAGTTTAAGAAAGAGCTGTTATTAGAAAGATGGCAGGAGCCCAGTCAGAGCCCTGCTGGGGGTGAGAGGGGACACTGGTCAGAAACTGAGGGCCCTTCAGAGCGTCCTTTGCTGGGAACGGTCTGGTCCCAGTGCTGTCGCCTTGGCTGTGGTGAATTTGATCTTCAGTTTTTTCGGAGTCGCCCCCTGAGGACTCTGCTCTCAGGAGAAAGAGGTGCCTGGCCCTCCCTCCACAGGGAGAGAGGCAAGCCTGAGTGGGACCTTCATTCCCACCAACACTGCATGCACACGGGAAGCCTGGTGCCAGGAGGAGGGGAGGTGGATTCTGGCCAGAAAGGCACATCCGTCCTGCCGCGCACCTGCCGGGTCCTGTGCCCACCAGCACGGCAGTGACCCTCAGCCGTGGACTCAGCGGCTTGCAGTCCCCATTGTTTCCCTGACCATGGGTCCATGTGTTTCCATTTCATCTCTATAAGGGACAGTGGGGCCTTCAGGGCCCATGGGGGCAGTGACCCCAGTCTGTAAGCTTTGTGTCCCCCCCTCCCCCGTGGGGCACTCAGCAAATGTCCGGTGATCGGGCGATCGATTGCATTGCTGTTTATTGGATTCTGAAGTGAGTTCACTGCTGTCAGCACAGACAGATGGTGATTGGGCATCCCTGGGGTAAGGACAGTATATTAGACATCGGGACTACGTAATTAAGACTAGAAACAGCCCCTTGGCCTAAAAAAAATCGGCACATACCTCTCTGTGGTTGCCAGCGGAGTTCCAGCGTCGCGTGCTGCAGGCCTGGGTCTCTGGTGGAAGGTTGAAAACTAAAATAAAGCCATCCCCTCGACTGCTTCATTAAATAATGCACAGATGACAGTGCCTGAGGTATGGATGCTCAGAGAACTCCCTCTCCTGCAGGAGGGAGGGGCCTCGGGGTAATTGGTTTTTCTGTATGGCAACTGAGATGGCTTGGAAATATCGTTACTATTTCACGCACTGTGTCTAGCCCTGTCTGTCGCTGGAGGGGTGTACCCAACGAGGTCTTGTTTTCCGAATCCTAATTATCCTGCCATCTCGGAGGCGGCACAATGAATGGAAGGGCATGGCGAAGTACTGGCATTTCCATGTAAGGCAGCCTGCAGGACGGGGTACTGCCTGTGGGTCAAGTGTGAGGGCGATTCTCATCATCTTTCTGGCAGTTGGTAGAGTATTATTTTGTTTTCTTATCCATCTGGGAAATTTAGCATGGCAAAGGTTGGTGTCAAAGGCCAGGGATGCATTCGGTGGTGGTGAGGGGTTAGGTGAAATCATCATTAAGCTTCTCGAGAAGGAAGGCTTTTTTTTTTTTTTTAATAGAAGCAAAGTATAAAATCCTACGCTTCAAAGACCAGGTGCTCAGGCCAGTTGCTGGCCAGAGCGGCAGATTGTCCAGGCGAGTTAATATGGGAGACGTGAATAGTGCACCAGCAGCTGCTCCGGTGCCCTTAATGGGATTTCAAGTCTCACAGTAACCTTTGTAATTGGAGGCTTGCAGACAACCTGTGTTTATTAGGGAGGTTCGGCAGCTGATGCATTGCCCTCTCAGGTCGGACAGCTGTTCAAACTCTGGCTGGGAGGTGTCAGCCGCTGGAGTTCAGCAAATCCAGGACCTCTGTTCTGTGCCTACTCTGTGCTGGCCTGGGCTTTTCTTCCCTTCCTCCATTTCTTTTTTTAAAATGTTTTTTATTGATTATGCTATTATAGTTTTCCCAGTTTTCCCCCCTCTAGCCCCCCTCTGCCCTGCACCCCCCAACCCTCCAGCATTCCCCACCCCTTAGTTCATGTCCAGGGGTTGTACATATAAGTTCTTAGAGTTCTCTGTTTCCTATACCGTTTCTAACCTTTCTTCATTTATTTTATGCCTACTAATTATGCTTTTTCTTCCCTGTACCTTTCCCCCCATTCCTCCCTCCTCCCTCCCTACTGAACTCCCTCCATGTGATCTTCATTTCTCTGATTCTGTTCCTGTTCTAGTTTCCTTAGTTTTTGTTTTCGTTGTTTATCTTTTTTTTTTAGGTTCATTTGTTGATAGTTGTGAGTTGGTTGTCATTTTATTGCTCATGTTTTTTATCTTCTTTTTCTTAGATAAGTCCCTTTAATGTTTCATGTAATAATGGCTTGGTAATGATGAACTCCTTTAATTTGACCTTATCGTGGAAGCACTTTATCTGCCCTTCCATTCTAAATGATAGCTTTGCTGGATGGAGCAATCTTGGATGTAGTTCCTTGTCGTTCATGACTTGGGATACTTCTTTCCAGCCCCTTCTTGCCTGCAAGGTTTCTTTTGAGAAATCAGCTGGTAGTCTTATGGGAATTCCTTTGTACGTTACTGTCTCCTTTTCTCTTGCTGCTTTTAAGATCCTCTCCTTATCTTTAATCTTGGGTAATGTAATTATGATGTGCCTTGGTGTGTTCCTTCTGGGGTTTGATTTTTTGGGGACTCTCTGAGCTTCTTGGACTTCCTGGAAATCTATTTCCTTCACCAGATTGGGGAAGTTCTCCTTCATTATTTGTTCAAATAAGTTTTCAATTTCTTGCTGTTGTTCTTCTCCTTCTGGCACCCCTATGATTAGGATATTGGAATGTTTCAGGTTTTCCCAGAGGTTCGTAAGTCTCTCTTCACTTTTTTGAATTCTTGTTTTTTCATTCTGTTCCAGTTGGATGTTTATTTTTCCCTTTTGTTCTAAATCATTGATTTGAGTCCTGGTTTCTTTTCTGTCACTGTTGGTTTCCTGAATGTTTTGCTTTATTTCATTTTGGGTATCTTTCATTTGTTCTTTCATTTTTTGACCAAGGTCAATCAGTTTTGTGAGCATGTTGATTATCAGGGCTTTAACTTCTCCATCAGATAGGCTGGCAATCTCCTCATCGCTTAGTCCTCTTTCTGAAATTTTGCTCTGTTCTTTCATTTGGGCCATATTCCTTTGTCTTGGTGCACTGGTCTGGTTGTTCTGGTTGACTTTTTCTTTAATTTCTTGGTTGTTGGAGTTCCATGTAGTTTGGTTTTCTGGCACTTCTGCTTGTTTATTGATTTTAGGTTGGCTGTTACCCTCCTTTTGGTTGTGAGAGGAAGCGAAGGGTTTCTATGTACGCCTCCATCTTGGCTGGAACTCCTTCCTTCATTTTTTTTCACATTTTCTCATTTGTGATTTTTGCCCCAATGGCTACTTTTGTCTAAGGATAAGGTAAAGCTTGATGTAAACACAGACAGCTCTTGGTTGCCTAAAACTGAGGAGTAGGTTTTCCTTTCCTCAGCAAACACTGACAGAGGGCCCGTTAAGCGCTAGATTCCGACCCCTCACGTCGCAGAGTGTTGTGGGGTTGCCTGCCCTTCGAGTGGTGGTTTCCAGAAAGTTGCTTCATAGTCAAGTTCAGCAACCATTCATTGAGTGCCAGCTCTGCAGTGGGCACAGTGGACGTTGGTGGGAGCACAGCATTGTTCTCTGAGGAGCTTGGAGGCTGGGAGAAAGCTCAGCAACTGTGTGACTCCCGCACCATGGTGACTTGATGTGGCCGTAGGAGGCTGTGCAGAGATGAGAGTTAGTTCAGAGGTGGGCCTGTCTGGGGGAAGAGCACAGCAGGGTGATGCCCTGGTGGCGGTGCCCACAGGTCCTAGGGTGCCCACTCATAGTTGAGTGCCATTGGAGGCTCTCTTTGTTCACTCCACAGGACAGGGCACCCCCTGGCCCCCTGAAACATGTGCATTCACAGCCCTGCTGTGGTGACGACCCCATGGCTGGCCCCTGTGTTTGTGGTGGTGGCAGAGCAGAGCTGGCGGCAGGGGCTTTGCAGCCACCCTCTGGCTAGTCTGCACTGCAGCTCATTGCTCTGTGCACTTAGGGGCCCCTCACAGACTCGCAGGACGTCAGCTTTCTCATCTTTAAAGTGGTAACAGTAATAGCGCCCATATCTCTCAGCTCGGGCCACCCTAATCAGATACTGTGGACTCCATGGCTCGAGCAACAGCAATTATTTTCTCACAGTTCTGGGGGCCGGAAGTCAGCAATGAAGGTGCAGGAGGGCCAGGTTCTAGCGAGAGCCCTCTGCCTGGCTTGTAGACAACTCACTCTGTCCTCGCGGGGCTCTTCTCTGTGTGCCTGGGAGTGGAGCGAGCGGAGCGTTGTCTGCCTCTCTCCTTCAGAGGTGCTCCTCCCATCGAGGCCCCACCCTCACGGCCTCATCCAGCTCCGATCTCCTCCCAAAGGCCGCACCTCCAGAGACTGTCATTTGGGTATTAGGGCTCCAGTGTAGCGTAGGGGTTTGGAGAGGGACGTGGTTCGGTCCACAGCAGCCCCTGCTTCCCTCGGTTGCTGTTAGGTAGCGTCTGCGGGCAGCCCAGCCCAGTGCCTGGTGTGGTGCGAGTGTTCTGTACATGTTGACTTCCAGGGCTGCCTGGGTGCGTGTCTTTGCTACGAAACCTTAACTTCCTCAAGGCCAGGGCTGCCTTTTATTAATGGCTGCCTCTCTTAAATGGCTGGTAAAATGGGAAAGGCAGTGAAAGGAGGGAAAAAAATGGAGAACTGGGGTTTAGAATAAAAAACAGATTTGAATTCTGGCCTGGTCATGTTCCAGCTGCGTGGCCCAGGCCAGTGGTCAGTCCTCCCTGAGCCTCTGTCTTTCTCTCTGGTTGGTGACATGAGAGAGGTAACTCTTCCTCCCCAGACCTCTGGTGAGGCTCGAATGAGATGCCCCACGCGGAAGCACCTGTGTTTGCTGGCACACGGCAGGTGTTCTCCAGCTGTCGGCCGACCGAGAGCCTCACGCGTCTGTTCATGAGGCGTCTGGGGAGCCAGCAGTGTTGGGCAGCTCGCTGTTCCGATTGCTCTGCTCGTCACACGGGCCCTCGTGACCCAGTGGGCCTGTGCCTGAGCCATTGAGGAGATTCCTGGCGGGGGTTTAAAAAATATAAAGGTGAACTTGATCTGGTAGAGAAGCAATGACTTAGAGCCAATATTCACGTAGTAAAATGGGTTACTGCGAATGTTCTTGGTCCCATTAACAAAAATTGATCTAGCGGCGGAAGTTTACGGGGCAGTGCGCTGTCTTGTCCTGCCTGGTGGAGTTCTCGAGTGCACACGAAGACCTTGTAGAACCCCCCCTGCTTTTCAGAGTCTAATAGTGAGTGGGCATTCGCACTGCAGACAAGGCGGTCCTCACACCAGCGTGTCTTTTTACATACGGTCTGTGTGGAATGCGTGAGTGAGAACTATATGGGCTGTTGCCATCTCAAATTTTCTGAGAAGCCACATTGAACAGGAACACATACAATCTATAGTAATGAAGATAATTGTTTACAGTAGATCTTCCAGATGAACTGCAGGTGTGCCATTTGGGCCACAGGAGAGGAGACTGAGTCATGGCAGGAGAAGGGAGTCCCACGTGGGCACAGGCCAGCCACCATGCTGACCAGCATGTCTCAGCTCCGGCGGCTCAGACAGTCGTGGTGCCATCCGGCCCAGTCATTGAGGGCACAGGGCTTTGAGGCGGACAGACATGGGAGTGAGTTCCTCCAGCTGGGAGACCTTGCACCAGTTACTGTACCTGAGTCTTTGTATCTGTCAGTGAGGCACTGACCCCTCCTCTCAGGGTCACTCTGACGAGTTGATGGGATGGTGTGCGGAGAGTGCCCACACAGTGTCCCGCACGTACGTCCATGTCCAGGCAGTGGGGGCCATTATTATAGCTGCCACTGCATTACCTAGTAATGTGTTACCAGGTAATCACTAGGCAGTGAACTAGTTAGTGACCTGTGAAAGGTTTAGAGTCTGATGCAAAAAGGTACAATATCCTAAAACATCCCTTTTAAAGAAACTCAAGGAGTTTGCCTTTCTATAGGTCCTTGAGCCCTGGAGGGGATACTGGGGTACCAGACTTACTTTCTGCTTCTTTTTATCTTTGGCCTTAGCTCTTCTGCCTTTCCCTGGGGCCCATGCCTGCCCCTCTTGCTCATGTCACTAGAAAGTAAGTCATGTGGCAGGAGGCACTCTGACCCTCCCATTTACTACTATACCTCCAGCACTCAAACCAGTGCCTGGTATGTGGTAGGTGCTAAGTCCATACTTGTTGTTGAATAAACCTGTTGCCTCCCCACCTTCAGATTGCGCATCTGGACCCCTCCAGGGACAGAAAGGCCTCTTCTGACTTCCCATCCCTGTTGATGAGTTTAAAGGGCAGTGGAATTTGGGAGATGCGTTTCCTTCCCTTTTTTCATTTGCATCAGCTTGGCTGAATGGATGGAGCAGGGAGCTGGGCGCCTGAGTCCGGGTTTCTGGTTTCAGCTCTGCAGCCAGTTGCTTAGGAACATTAGACAAGTCAGTCTTCCTGCTTTAGACCCCAGTTTCTCAAGAGCTCCATGAGAAAGGGAATTTGCATAATCTCTGAAGGACCAGTCCCATGTGGACGTGGGATACATATGCTCCCTGGAGGTTCTTTAGGGACAAAGCCCACTCTCCCCTACCTCTTCCTTATGCCGCCAGGTCCAGCCAGCAGGGCTCACTTACCCCCTACCCCTCAGACAAAACGAATGTGGCAGCAGAGAAGGTTGTGTTCTCTGTGGCTCCTGCCAACGCACCTTGTGTGGCTACACTGGGGTATGCAACCTTGGAATTACTGACGTTTGGGGCCAGAAAATTCTTTGTTGTGTGGGGCTGTCCTGTCGACTGTAGAACGTTTACCACTGTCCCTGACCTCCACCCACTAAATGCCAGCAGCACCCCCCCCACCCCCATATCGGTGGTGACAGCAGACCGTCTCCCGACGCCACCCGACGTGATGTCCCCTGGAAAGGCAGGGGGCAGGCATGTAGTCCCTGGTTCTTCTCAGCCCGTGTTCTTCTGCAGACTCGCTTCAGATGGCCCTATGAGGAGAGAGAAGGTTTCCTCAGGAGACTAGAGAAACGGGAATAGTATATTGGTCAGAGTCTTCTTCCCCTAGGGATGAAGGAAAAGAAAAGAAGAAGAAAACAACTTTCTCACCAGCCTGAGAGTAAAAATATGAAGCGAGCTTGAACGTTGTGCTGGGGCCCTGGTTCACACTGTGATGATTCCATGTATAGCATGTCACTGAGGTTGAGAGCAGGGGTGGGGGGGGGCAGCCCTCAGATCTCCCCCAGACTGCGACAGCCCCGGGGCCCTGTTCTTCCATCCCGGAAATCGGGTGGCTGTGGTTCTGGTCACCTGACGAAAGAGACAGGGTTTTAAAATGTGCTATCTTGCTTACATCTTCATTGTTGGCACATCTTAGAGATTTTTGAATACCAAAACAGTTGGGAGAAAACAGCAGTTTTAGTGGTGCCAGGATATTGTAAACAATGTGTTTATTATAAACTTTTTGGTAATACTTTGTTGACAAAAGTGTGATACTCACTGCTCTGAGAGAAGTCAAAAATATTTACAAGGTAGGAACTCGAAATTTGGTAGGTGACACAAGACAAAAACTGGTAGAAACATAAATCACGCCCTGGCTGCTGTGGCTCATTTGGCCGGAGTGTCGTCCTGTGGAACCGAAAGGCCGTGGGTTTGACTCCTGGTCTGGGCACGTGCCCAGGTTGCAGGCTCAGTCGGGGCGCTCATGTGAGGCAGCCCATCAATGCTTCTCTCTCACCAATGTTTTCTTTCCCTCTCTTCTTCGCTCCCTTCCCTCTAAAAATCAGTAAGCATGTCCTCTGTTGAGGACAGGCAACTATATGTACACATATGTAAGTCGTAACAGAATTTATAAATGACAGTAATGATAATGTTACAGCGTGCACAGCAGTTGCCCCTGGAGCCCACAGAAATGCGAGCAGGGGCTGAGGCTGCCGGGGCAGGAGGAGGGAGTGGAGAGGCCCCGGACAGACGAACACAGCACCTGGTGCAGTTTATCTGAAGCGTTGGTGGGTGGAGCATGACCCTTACCCGCTGGGTATGGAGGCTGCTGTGACACCCTCACCTGCACAGGGTGTTGGCTCCAAGGTGTTTCTCCCCGCGGCTTTGACCCTTCAGAGCAGCAGTGGCCTCTCATTTTAAGAGGCCCTCGTTTTGTGTCTCACATGCCACCTGAGGTTGATACCTTCTGAGGTATCCTTCCCAGTCACAACTATCCGCTCGCTGGGAATAGTGTCTCCCCATCAGACAGAGAGGAAGGGAGTCCTATGGGCGGGCTCCTGGGAGCCACGGTAGGTCTCTGAGAGCCGCCCCTACCCCAGACCACAGGCGAAGTGGGTCAGGTAGAAGGTGGAAAGCAGACTCCTGAGTCCATTGGGACCAGATTCAGGGCTGAGGATCTGGCTGCAGGACTAAGAGACTCATCAGTCTATTTGTGTTTCTAGAGCTGTGTCTGTTAATGCAACAGCTTCTGCAGTCCCTTTCCCCATTTGAAGCCTGGAGAACCTGCTCATTCTCTGAAATAGATCCTGGGTGTCCTGGTCACCACTCCCCTTAGAACCAAGTCATCACAGGGCTGCCCGGGGAAGGGTGAGGTTTGCCCAGGGGCAGGCCTTGTTGAGTGCAGCCTGGCCTCTCCGTGGAGGGCCCCTGCCCTTCTGTGGTACAGGTAGCAACCACCCCCACCCACTAACGGCAGGAAGTGTTCGTGTAAATCTCACTGCCCACGTGGCAGTCACATGCACGGCATGTCTCACCTCCAGGGGTCAGTTTTCTGTGGGCTGTGGTGTTGGGTAGGGTCTGCTCAGCAGCCACCCTGAGCCCTTATAGCAGTGATACACTAACTCTCCAGGTGTGGCCTCATTTCAACCAGCAAGGATTGTTCGATTCCCTAAAAGTGTAGCTTCTAACCACAGAGACTGTGTCATATGCTCTAGACACATGAATCTGTCTTACTTAAGAGTTCTCTGGACGGTAGCCACAGAGTCTGACTCCGCTGTCACGGGGAGGCTGTCCAAGGCTCACCAAGGCTGTGAGAGGCTGGAGCGGGAAACCCAGGCTCGGGGTGGGGAAAGGACTAAGGGAAGGCCAGAAGGCTGGCTGGGCAGCGGGAACCACAGGCTCATGGTGCCTGCTTTCCCCTCTGCCCTGGGCATCTCTTTTACTTTGCAGAGCCACAGGAAGGTTGCTGGGATCAGGTGAAGCAGGGCAGGGAGAGGAAGGATCAGCTGGCACCTGCCATCTCTGCCTTTTTTAGGGGCAAGTGGGCAGTTTGAACCACCGTCCTGCCTAGCCTGTGCCCAATGGGGAGAGAAGATTCTGTGTAAGGAACTGGAGGCTGTTAGGAAGGAGAATTGGAGGACTGAAGGAGAACGTCCACTCAGGGTCCCTTGCATCATGAAAGTGCACATGAAATTTAGGTGCCAGTTTTAGACCCTCTGAAGCCTGCCCTCTCACCCCTGGTTAGCAACCTTCCATCCGAAGGAGTTTCTGCTCATTCAGATGATTTCAGACATTAGTGCCCAGGAGGTGGGCTTCTGTGGGCTGTGATGTTGAGAGGATGTTAATTGCAGACTCACCAATTATCAGAAATCTCTGCAGAGAGGGAAGCCACGTGGAAGAGGTGCTCCTCTGCCACTGTAGGAGACGTGGTGGTGACGGCCCCACGCGGGGGACTTGGGAAGAGGTCCCTTTGCTGGCCCTGCCACAGAATCCCCTCTGGGGCCTGACAGCACCAAGGCTGACGCTCAGCACAGTCAAGACTCCAAGGAAAAAGCAGGGTAGAGCCTATCGGGAGGGGTTTCGCCAGGGCAGAGGGGTACCAGTCTAATCACATGGATGCGAAACTTCAAAGGAAGGATAATTAGCCTGTGAAAGCTAAAAAAATTAGTTAGCATGTTATTTTTGCCAAACGTGGAAGTGTGTGGAGTAAAAACTGCATTTATACGAAAGAAAACCAACCCGGCTGGAACATTTCACCCCAAGTGTCCTGGGAATCTCTGCTAGGTGAGGGAGTGCAGCATTGGAAGGGTGCCGTTGTTTGTTGGGGAAGCAGAATTGTGTTCCTGTGGAGCTGGGGGCGGCGCGGACACCAGTGCCTTGGGGGGCCCAGGCCGGCAGGTAACAGGGAGGAGGAGAAAGGAAGGGACGGAGGTGAAGCAGGTGTGCAGCGTCAGAGGAGGCGATGGCCAGGCAGAGCAGCCCTATGCAGGGGTGCGAGCCCACGTGTGGCCAGCTCTCCCATGGAGACCCACTCCAGAAATGCGTACTGGATTCTCCTGCGATGTTTTCTCACTCATTGCTAGCCACTTGCTCACGACGGGAGAAGCACCATCGGGGCTGCTCAGAGCGCACCTGCGGGTGGTTGGCCTGCAGGGTGGTCGGCCTCTGCTGTGGGGTGGCTCTGGTTCTCCTGTCTGAGCTCTTGTTCCGAGTCTTCCAGCTTGAGATGCTGGGCAAGGGCCTTGACCTGTCTTTACAAGGTCCTCTGTTATGTCGTCTGCAACACAACCCTGACAGTAATACCTGCTCATGGGGCTGTGAGGACCCCAGGAGATCAGGTGTGGCGGGCACCTGGCTGCTCTCATGGGCCTGCAACAGTCACATACACGGGGGCAGGCCCTCTCGTGTTCAGCATCCGAAATGATGCCTGGCACGTAATGGGGCTCAGTGCAGGTCCTGTGCTCGGCAGATAGATGAATGATTGGGTGTCAGACTACTTTAGAGTAAACTCTGTTCTCCTATTGATTTCCTTTTTGAAGTTCAGGCAGGGAGTTGCTAAGGAGACAGGTTCCCGTAAGGAATCGTCCCCTAAGGGATGACTGTGCAAACTGTGGTGAGGGAAGCGTCGGGCTGGGATGGCGTTTACGACCCTGGAAGCCGACAGCAGCAGATGCCAGCTGAGCACACGAGACCATGTCCAAGTGTCACTTCATTTTTGCCACAACGCTTGGTAGCCATTCTGCCACGGGCCCTCCCTCCCTCTCAGGATGTAAAGGCACCTCGCCGGCCTCCCCACGAATGTAGTCCTGGAGTCCCCTCATGCTGTGGTTCTGGGAGTTTCTCCCCAACCTGCCAAAGCTCTGCCATACTCCATCTGTTAATGCCATTGCCTGAAACAGTCGAGAGCTTCGTCTAAAATGTGGTCAACTTGCAGTTTAGAAACGAGTTCAGAATCAGTGAGCTGCTTTGTCAGTCCAAGTTCAAAATCCTGGTTTTGGGCTTGGCTTCCAATGAGGGCAGCCTGTCAGGAGGGAATGGGGCGGCCCTGGGCTGCCTCTGTGATAGGCGCTTGGAGTTGGCATCCAGGGCCTCCTGCCCCCTGTGATTGGCCAGGGCCCACAAAGAGCCCAGACGGAGTCTCTGTTTGTCAGAGGAAAGAACACACCAGGGACATTTGTTGCCCATTTGAAAGACGACTGGGCATGAAATGGATACTGTTTGGATTACACAGAGACACATCCTCTCATTAGCTTTTCAGGATCACAAAGGCCTGATGGCGGCTGTCATCGCAGGCGGGGGACCCGATGCCAAAGTCTCAGTTACACATTTGCACAGGGAAGAGTGTTAGAAAAAACGGGGTCTCCTCCGTGTCAGTGTTTTTCTTCTCCTTTCACTTTGCTCTCCACATTTCGGGGTGCCAGTGTCAGTTTCTAGCTTGACCCCACTGAATGCAGGGGTGAACTGTCCAGTCACCTTTCCCGTGCTGGTGGCCTGGGCAGCGATGGGGACAGCTTAGAGGGGCTCAGGTTTCGATACAGGGCACAGTGGGGGAGGAATCCAGGCTGACGGGGCGGGGGCATTGCTGCAGAGAACAGGATGGGTTTGGCAGCAGAGGCCGATTGCTGGGGGTCTTCTGGGAAGTAGAGAGCAGGGGCAAGATGATTTCAGGGCTGTACCCTGGCTGAAAGATGGCCTGGTAGAGAAACCTGGGAAGGAAAGGGGTCCAGTTTGGACTGGAGCAACTGTAAGGAATGCTTAAGGAGAATCATATGGGAAAGAGTGAAAATAACATTTACTGAGTGCTTGCTGAGACCACTGTCCAACATGTGACATTATGTCTCATCCTAACCACCAAGTAAGGGAAATGCTGGCGCTCCCCTTTGTAGCTCAGAGAGGCTGTATAATTTGCCCAAGATCACACAGCACCCAAGGAGCTGAGCTCAGATGTGCAACTGAATTTGTCTGGAGCACAAAGCTCATGCTCCTTTGACCTTCCCATATAATGCACATCACACATACTGGTGGTGTGCTTACGTGAGCAAGGACAGTACCCAGGAAGCCGGAGGTCTTCGTTCTCTCTAGCTGTTCGCCTCTACCTTCTGCAACCTGAGCAATAGCTAGCCAAGACCACTGTGTTGAAGCAGAGCCCCTGGCAGGGTGTTAGTCAGGAAGGTGAGTCCGGGCCCGGGGCAAGGCCAGCACGTAGTGGTAGACCTTGACATCTTGCTCAGATACCTGGGGACTCACTGCCCTAAGGATACGCATCTGAGAACTGGTCCTTAGAGGTCAGTTCTGGTCCTGCGCTGGCTGTGTGCCCTTGGAAAAGTCATGCGACCTGTTGAGATCTGTTCCTTTGTCTACTACTCCAGGGCCAGTTCTCACCTGGGGCCTTTGCAGTCCCTCCCCTGGAATGTTTCTCAATTTATCTTCAAAAGATCCTCCTTCTCATTAGACTGTGGCTTGACTGTCACCTCCTCAGAGAGGTCTTCCCTGACTGCTCAATCCAATGTGACTACTCGGGCACTCTCTGCTGCCTCACCCTTTTAAAATTAGCTGCCTGGCTCTCAGTCCTGTCTCATGCTTTCCCCCTAACTCCCTCCCTTCTTTATTTCCTCTTTCCTCTCCTTTCTGCCTTCCTTCCTCCCCTCCTCCTCTTCCCCCTCCCTTCCCTTCTTCCTCTCTTTGTTAGTCCCTCTACTAGAGTGTCAGTTCCTTAAAAACAGGCACTTCTGTCTTATCCATTTCTCAAATGCCCAATGTTTATAATAGTACTTGGCATGTAAAATTAGTTTCATAAATGTTTGCTGAGCTGATAATTTAAAGTCTTTCCTATGTTTAAATGTGAACGTGTAGGTCCAGAGGCGGATGCTCCAGGGACCCTTCTAGCCCTGAATCATCGTGACCTAGAAATCCCAATTTAGAACATTCATCCAAAGAGAGGCTTTGCACAGACCATTTATTCCGCGTTAACTGAACACATCCCTCAGAGAAGACGGGTGTCAGGGGACTTGGGGTCCAGAAACAATGAGCCGCCCTTGGTCCCTGGCCTCACAGAGATGGATGGAGCGGTGGTTAGGCCCACGGACCAGGGGCTGTTCACACGCTCACCTAGCAACTGTCACTCCACACGCCGTCCAGGGGCGCCCATGCCGTGGGGCGGGGCGCAGGTCCTGTCTGGGGCCCTGGGGCTTCTGCTTCATTTTGACAGACTTGGAGTCGCACCCCACCTTGGCCAATTACTCATTTCGTGATCTTTGGCAAGTTCTGATTTTTTCCTCATCTTTCACAGGGAGGTAATACTGGCCGTGGAAGGTGGTTGTAAGAATGGAACGATTCTTCATATTGGGCACTGCAGTCTGGACCCCACAGAGTGTGCGGGTTTGTGAGCTAGCTGTCTGCCGCCACCGAAGGTGGGGTGAATGTTGGAGTGCGGGGAGAGGGAACTAAGTTCTGGAAGGGAGCTTGAGGCCAGGTTGTGAAGGCGTGATTAGGACACTTTTTATAAAAAATTAGGATCCATGCCTTTAACAAAAACAAGAACATCAGTTCACCTTCTTTGGAGGAAGAAAACACTTTGCAGCCGTTGTGGTGTTTACAGATGATCATCTCCCTGCTCCGTCTTACCTGCTGGGTTCTCAGTATTTACTGCTGAAGAGTGAAAATGAAAGATTTTACTCCTTGTGTTTATTTCACGTTTGTTTTAGGAAACCTCATAGGTACTTGCCCATTATTTATTGTTGCCTCTGTCTTTTATGCACAGTTAAGACCTGGTTTATATTTTATATTAGCACTGTAGGCCTTATCTTAGAGTAATGCAAAGGAGGTAATTGGCCATTGAGTGGCACACTGGTGAAGAGACAGGCAGGAAAGAGAGCCGGGTGCGGGCAAGGTTAAAACGGAATTGCTCGGCTTATTTGGATGCACGTGGAGAAGCGTTTCCGCAGTGAGCGAACAGTGTGGGGCACAAACAAACAGAGGAACAGCAAGAATGCAAAAGACTTGAGTGATACGGCACTTACTGAACCCTACAGAGGGAGATACGATCATTCTTTTCTCAGCTTGCGGTGGTTTCTAATAGCTTAGAAGGTGCCCCCAGAAACCCCAGGTCCAATCAGCACTAACTTTGTCATGATTGCTTTAATGTGATCAGTTAAGGAATGGAATTTAATAACCTTGGGAACCATCCCAAGGAAGCAGAAGTGAACTTGCCCTAATTGGAGAAAGAAAGGACTTGGAAATGAATAGTCTCCAATTACCCATTTATAAATCCAGAGCCAAATGTTTACAAAAAAAATTAACAGTGTAAGGGATGAAAGAAATAGCAGCTCTAATTTTGATATTCATACCTGGGGAGCCACAAATGCTCCGTAACTCATTTGTGAGCCTCACCCAATACTTGGCACATTGAGGGCTCTCAGAAAGCGCTGGTTATGCAAGGTCGGTTTTCTGAAAAAAACCCTGGGGTGTCTCACCAGTGGGACTGAAGTCCCTGGGAACAGACGGCCTGGGGATTCTGTTCCAGGGGCACAGGATACATTTTTCATTAACCAGCTCTCACTGGATCTGTGTTGTGGTCCCGCAAGAATGAACAATTTGCTTCTGACGGTTCTTTGTATGTAGTTTTACTGCAATTGATTTTCCATTTTAGGCATCAGTACCCTGGAGAGCTCCCCACTGCCTTCTAGGGCCCTTTCAACTTGGTAAACACTTCCAACACTTCTCAAACTTTTCTGCCAAAGAACCTCTAAGGGCAAGGAAGAGTAGACACCTCCTCTGAGGTCCATGGGGCAGAACCCACTGTGAGCACATATGTTGTCAAAGTCTCTTTTAGTCAAGTCGAGATGAATTTTGCAATCTCTTATATAGGAGAGCAGTGATTACCTTAATATAAAAAATGTGTTAAGTTACCTACCGTCTAGTAAAATAGATGCTGCAGGGAGCTCCCTGGTAGATTTGTATTCTCCTTGGCTCACCACCGTCTGAGAAACAAGGATGGGGTGAGACTGAGTAAAATAGAAAAGAGGCCCAGCTCTGGAAAATGCATATGGGGTGGGGCTGCCTGTATCTCTCACTCACTGATTTTTGGACTTGGAGGTAGCCAGTGAATGAGCACCAAGATGCCTCACTAGAGTTCTTCACTGAGGTTTTACCCTTAAAGATGCCACACTATGGAAGTGGCGGCCTCATTCAAGACTCTGAGAGGTCATTGGAACATCCCCGTCTCCAGTCTGGGGCAGGGTTTCCCTGCGGACTTCATTGTTCTCATTGCACTGAAACCTCCCCCGTTCAAGCTCCACAGGACGAAGTCGGATGCAGTCGGAAAGCAGTCGGATGGACAGGCTCTGGCTGCAGGTGGGGAAGCACCCCATGCACCAAACCTGCCTTGCAGGGCTCTGCCCGCCATTCGTCCCCAGCACACCCCACGTTACCCACTTGCGTGGGCTCCAGCCCTCTTTGTTTCAACACTGTTTGCCAGATTCTTTTTTCATATTCTCCTTTTCCCCTGGGTTTTTACCAATGGTGCCTGAATGCAGGCCCTTAGGATACCTTAACAATCACACCCACAACCCTCCAGAGAGGCTTCGGCTTCGTTGTATGCATTTGGTGCACAGAATTTGGGGGGTAGTTTTTAATTCTTCATCCAAGACCTCGGAATCTGAGATGGAATGAGGCAGAGCACAGCTCTACTGGAGATGTACGAGCTTCTTAGGTGTCACGTGATTATTTTGGCAGGGGTTTAGATCTAGTTAATCGGCAGAAGTTGTCTGGGTAAGGTGAACCCTGAGCTTGACATTCAAAATGAAACCTTCAGATTTCTTCTTGTGCAGATGAGTCCACCACGTGAGACTGGAAAGACTGAACAGTGTTGTGGCTCCGGGACGTGGAGTCTTTGAAATGTGCAGGGTCCCTGGCCCTTTGTGTCGTGCCTGCAGGCACACCGTGCGTTATCCAACCAGGTCCTCACTCGGTCCAGTGGAGTAGATCGGTTCGTCTCCCACCGAGCCGGAGGAGTTGGGTGGTCACTCTCTCGAGGCCACACCGGTGGGAAGTGGCACGGCTCTGCCTCCCACACCACGTCTCTGTGACCCGCACCCGTGTGCTTGTTTCTTCTGGGGGTGCCTAACCTTCTTCCATTCGTGGAGTGTCTGAGTTTCCTCATTCTTTCCTGGTCCAACAACTGTGGCTGCTGCATAATGACAGGTTCATGCTCATCAGCACCAAAGGAGTTAGTTCTCCCGATGCCTTTGGTCTGGGAAAAGCTCTGTATTTTAGAGCAATTTTAACTGCATTGAAGTGAAGCACAAGTACAAAAGATGGACTTTATGAGCTACAACACTTTTAAGTATACCTTTTTCCCAGAAGTATTTTATTTTTATTGTGCTATTAATGTCCTCTTACCCTCCCAGGTTATAGAACTGGTTCTTACATATTTTAAGTAATTCTCTCTCCTTTATTCATAAATGTCTCATGAATAATTTCTGTCTATTACGATGAAATAGGACCTAAGTACCTTTACTGTTACAACATTTTAATAAATCCTGGCTCTTTGATGAGTGAGAAGGTTCAGACTTGCCTGTGGGGGGTGTCTCGTCCCTCCCCTGGGAACCGAGGCTGTGGTTAGGTCCTGTCGTTCACACTGCTCTGCCCCGTCCGGGCCAGGCCTCGTGTGCGTGCGTGTCCCTGACAGTGATGTGGCCACATCCACACTTCCTGAAACCTTTACAGAAGGAACCACAAGGGTTACCTGGCCCATGTTAGGTGTTGTTCATAAGTCACAGAGAGGCTTAAGTTCACTGCACATCAGGATTGCCTTGAAAATATTTTTTTCCTTTTGCATTCACTAGAAAGAGTCATATAAGTTTATTAAAATATTCAGCTTCAGGCTTTGAGTTTGGATAGTGCAATGTTTCCTCGACAATAAGAAGTTATTTCTGGGATACTGTGGGTGACAGAATTCTTCGGGGAGGTGACAGAGGGGTCCCGTGTTGACCCCGCCCCCCCCCAAGCTGTTTCCATGACAGGCCAAGTGACTCCGAGCATCAGCTTTTGCCCAGACTGAAATCCAGACTTCCCAGGTGTGTGACCACAGACAAGCCACTTGGCATCACTGTGTGAGTGCCCACAGTGGAGGATTAATGATGAACGAACCTGTTCCCTCATTGGTAAATTAGAATAATAGTGCATTATTGTACAGGTCGATGGCTGTCACTGTCTTCCTTGTCAGCCTCCTAATCAAATGATGCACTGTGTAAGAAAATGTTCCTCCTTCCGTCTTTCTACTCAGTGCTCCTCCCCCCACCCCCGTCCTTTTTCCTCTTCTGCCCCATCCCACTTCAAAAGGAAATCCATTTCTTGTTGAAAGCACGGAGTGAGGCCCCTGGCCTTCACCACCCCGGCAGCTGGGGAACAGGGGGCGGTGCGAGATGACACCTTCGAGAAGCAGGGCTTGGGCGGCCAAGCTGATAACATGCTGTGGCCTGTGATTTTATGGAGCGTATCCCCACAGCTGCTCAGAGACCTGCCTTAACACATTCTTCCTTAATGGCCAGGATGCGCAAATTAGCCAGGTTGGACTTTTCAGTGGCTGCTCACAATGTCCTGGCCTGCACGTGAGCACGGGGACTCAGCTCCTCCTAGCCGCCTTCAGTTCCACCGGGCCTGGGGCTCCTGCACTCGTGTCTCAGAGACACATGCCAAGATCTCACAGGGCTGGACACTTGCTCTTCCCCCCGTGATGGACGTGACTTGCCACGGTCTCCCTGCTGCAGACAGGATTCTCCGGGAAGCCAAAGGAGACTGTGATGTTTCTGGACTAGCCGGGGACAGGCAGCATGGGTGTTGCAGGGAGCAGGGAGTCTGAATGCAGTCCTGGGGTGTGGCAGGGTAGCCCCAGGAGCCAGAGGACAATCAGGAGAAGCTGAGGGTGCTGGTGTGTGAGGCAGGGAAGCTGGAGCTGGTGCTTCTTTGCAAGAGCAGCGGCACAGGAAAGGGAGAGGACATCTTTGGAAGCAAACAGGCCTGGTTTAGATGATGGCTTTGCCATTTTACCAGCTGCGTGGCGTCAGAAAGTTACTTTGCCATTTCAAACCAGTTTTCTCACCTAACTTGCTTTTTCATGTATCATAAACATCTACCTATGTGAGAATGTACCGACCTACTTCCCCCTTTATAATAGCTGGACATTTAATTATAAGACATCCAATATTTCGTAAATGGATGCCTTGTAATTAAAGTATCCATTTTCCGATAGACAGTGTATGGATTGGATGTTTGCGCTGAAGCTTTAACCCTCACTGTGGCTGCATGTGGAGATGGGGTCTCTGAGGAAGCCATGAAGGTTAAATGAGGCCATAGGACGGGGCCCTGATCTGAGAGGAGGGTGTCCTTTATAAGAAGAGACATCGGAGTTCGCCCACTCTCTGAGTGCACCTAGAGACGCCCGTGTGGGGGCACAGCAAGGAGCTGGCTGTCTGCAAGCTCGAACAAGAGCTCTCGTCAAAAACTGACCGTGTTGACCCCCTAAGCTCAGCCTTCTGGCCTCCAAAACCCTGAGAAAATGATTTCTGCCATTTCAGCCACCCCGTCCGCTGTGTTTTTTCATGGTAGCCTGAGTGGACTAGCAGTATGGACACTCAAGTTGTTCCTGATTTTCCCTATTGTAGATCAGTAAGATGCACATTTTTGCCTAATGCATTCACTTCTTGGGTCACAGGATATTTCTTTGTCCCTTCCTTCATTTAGTTATTAAAAATTTTGTCTATACCAAAAAGTAGAAGGAATAACATCATGAACTCCCACATGCCCATCCAACTATGTTTAACAGTTATCATTTAAACGCCAGGTTGAAAAATTGCCCTCCAAAAAAGCCTGTTAATAGTTGATATCCCCCCACCAAACATACACACAATTATTATAAGAGACAGGATACTCTTATTTTTAACACAGAAGGAAATGAATCCTCAGGCCCTTGGTTTGAAAGGAAAGAAAAGGTCTCTTCCCAGGACGGGTATCTTTGGCCAGGTGCTCACTTTCATCCTTTGCCCCATGTCCTCATCTGTCCCATGTCCCTTACCAACTCCCACCCCCACTCCTGGGGCACACATGTTCAGCCATCTGTATCACTTAACTGTCCTGTTTAGACACGGGGCAATAGGCCGCTTTGTTCCGCCTCAGAGATCTTGGCCCACCCCTTGATTTGGTAGCTGACAACAGTGACAGAGGCTTTCCCCACTGCCATTCTTCTCTGGTTTCAGCAAAATCCTATGAGCAGAACCTTCTGTTTTGTATTCTGTGTGGTTCTGTCAAGTCAGCCGGTAAACAAGGCCCTCTGGCGTGTGTGTGGGGGGGGATTGGAAGCGAGGTGCATGCACAGGTTACCATGGGGACAGACAAGCTGTAATAAATGTTTGGGATCTCAGCCTGACGAGGTTTTAGCAGTTTCGAGTAATTTTGCTGTCAATCATCCATTAAGTCACTCCTAATGAATCACTGGGAGTGTCTTTGCTCTTCAGATGAACTTCAGATGAGCAGGATTCGGGCAGAGAGCAGTCTTAAAAGCAGCAAGGAGACAACAGTCATTAATTTGTCAACTTTTTGCAAATCAAGTGGCCTTTTGTCTGAGGAAGTTGCCAGGAGTCTCCAGAGTGGACCACAAGTTGACACGGTGGTTGTAGACTCAGTCTTTCTGGTCTTGTGAGGCTGGCTTGCTGCCTCCCAGGATTCCGTGCAGCTTCACCTCCCCAGGGAGAGGGGGCATGAAGTTTTCTCAAGGGGGAGAGTGGCTGTAGGAGCTGAGCACGGGGACCTCCACCCTGACCCGCCTCTCATTTGGAAGGGGAGGGGGTAGAGCATGTCTATTCTTAATTGAAGTGCCGCCTTCCACATGAAATATGTATGAAGGGCTCTCTCTTCCTCCTCTATCTACCACGGAGCAGAGGCCCCCAGAGATCAGCATAAGAGGGTATGCCGAAGACCCCCTTTCCAGCTCTACGCAGTTTGTTGTCACCAGTGAACGTGGAAGCCACGCCCCCCCTCGCTTGGTTTGTAAGGCCCTCCATGATGCCACCTCCCCCTCTCCAGTCCTCTCACTCCTCTCCCAGCCTGTTCTAGCCCCAGGAAATGCTGTGGTCCCCAAATTTACTGTGATTTCTCTCACGTTTGCAAGGGGTGCTTCTTTTTATCTGGAAGGTTCTTCCTCAATCTGGTGAGTGGCTTCAACCCATTTTTTTGTAGATGTCAGTCTCTCCAGGAAGTCTCCCCCGTCCCCCCTGGGAGGACTGGGTGAGGTAGCTCCCTTGCCCCCGTAATGTGCAGGACTCGCCTTCCCACTGCCCGTCCCCTCTGTGGAGCTGCGTGCTCCCAGAGGGCAGGAATGCCATCTCGTTCAGTCCGGAGCTGCTGGCCTCCGGCCTGCAAGCACAGGCCTGCCCAGGACGATGCTCTGCAAATGCTAATGGAATAAACACAAGCCTGTGTCGCTTCCCCAGGGGACTCCCAGGGGACTGAGGGGACCCCCAGGGGACTGCCCTTTGGGCAGCCCACCAAATGGAGCGTCCTCTCATCCCAGCTCTCGGAGGTGGCAGCCCGCCCGGCTGTTGCTGCGGTTGTGACCCTTTGCCTCTGAGCACCTCGCTGCGCCCACGGGCAGAGAGAGGCTTGGTCTGGATTTTGAAAGCAATGTAGC
Organism: Phyllostomus discolor; assembly: GCF_004126475.2. Lineage (NCBI taxonomy): Eukaryota > Metazoa > Chordata > Mammalia > Chiroptera > Phyllostomidae > Phyllostomus > Phyllostomus discolor. The sequence continues at coordinate 10,469,262 of NC_040915.2, read as the reverse complement.
CAATTAAAAAATGAATCGAACTGAAGACAAGTTTGGAAACAATTAAGATAATTGAAATATCACTACCTTAATTGAGATCAAGCAGTGAGCTTAGAAAATAAAATTAATTTAAAAAATTACATGTAGCCTGTAATTAACAGGATTTTGAATTTAGTGTTTTCCAGCTCAACACATCACTCTTTAAATTAATTCATTCTTGTTTTTTTTTCCTTTGAAAAAAGTTTTTGTAAAAATAAGTGAAAAATTAATTGGACATATATTATGTGTTGGTTAACACTTGATTTTTTTTCTGCTTGGGCAGGAAAGGTGAAGTTAACCCCCTGTGGGTACCTGCTCTGTGCCAGGCACATTACCCTGCAGGTGTGGAGACAGAGGAGGTGTAGGGGACACGGGCTTGGCCACCTCGTGGGGACTGCTGCATCCTCACCCCAAGCTCGTGCTCAGGGAGAACAACTTGGGGTGCAGTCTCCAGGAATCGTTAGCACCTGGCGGAGAAGCACCTAACCCTGGGTGGGGTTACCACTCACACTCAGCTCACCTGCTCCCCTCCCCTCCTTACCTGCACAGTTTCACTGCACCTGAGTAAAGAGCCTCTTAAATGCCACTATTGTGGTGTCCTATCATTCATTCCCTTTAGAAAGTGGAGCCACGTGACCCTGTCCAAAACAGGTGCTGGATGCCTCTCATGAGGGTCACCTTTCGGGAGTGTCACCTGAGCCTTGGGGCCGCCAGAAAAGCTCCTTTAGAGGCTGCATTTGAATGGAAACAACATACTTCTTTCGCCATCCACATCCCCTTTTAATTCCAACTGTTTTTCAAAAACAAGAGGAATCCTGGTGATTAAATAAACGCTGACAGCTTGATTTGTTACTGTTCTGTTGTTCTGTGAAGTTCATTTAAATAACTTGCATACATGTTTGAAGTATTCAGTTCCTGGTAATTAATTTTTAGTCCACTTGATTTTTATATGCAAATTGTTAAGGAAGTATGCATAGGGAGTTAAATAACAGATGACTTTTATTTGTTAGCGTTTTTGGTTGGAGTTTTTTGTTTGTTTAGTAATGTCAGCTTCAAGCCTTGGAAGAGGGATAACCTATGGCGTTAGCCTAACAATAGGGTGGCAGACGGCAAGGTTGCAGGCTGAAAATTGACCAGACCACTGGTCAGTTCACTCAGCTGGGGGGTGGCTGCAGTCAGAGGGAGTAGGCGGAGGGCGCACTTGCCCACAGCTGGGCACCCCATCTTCTGGGGAGCACTGGGGCAGTCCTGCGTGGCCCAGCCTGGGCAGTACCGGGCGCCCTGGCTGCCCTTGACCGTTACTAGCAAGACTCATTCTGCCTGGAAGGCCTCCTGGCAGCACTGTGCAGCTGGGTGGTGCTGTGAGGTGGGTCCACAACCCACCTTTCAAAGGAGGTCCTAGGTGCGTCTCAGCTGCTGGCTGTGGTGGGAGGGAGATAGGGTTCTGGAGTCACCCAGCAGGTGTCCACTGTCTTCTGCACCTCTCACCAGGGACTTTGCTTTAAGACCTTTACTTGTAAAGTGGGCACATTAAGGCCAGCAGTCTCCTCGGGTGTTGGAGCGTTGAGTATGATAATCCCAGTAGTGGGCTTAGTTCACTGACTGCGCGTCCGAAGCGCAGGGTAAGTGTTAGCGATTGTTCTTGTCATTATGAAGGATTATTATTCACTCTGGGAACAAAATACAGACACACAAAAAAATTAACAAACACCTAAAAGATCTGTTCTAAGCACTTAGAAATATTAACTCATTTAATCCTCCTGACAACCAAAAGCAGTGGTAGGTACTCTTATTACCTGCTTTAGCAGAAGAGGCAGACAAGGTACGGAGAGGTCGGTGAGTGCAGAGCCAGTATTCAGACTCGGAACCACTGGGCAGAGAGTCTGTTCCTCCCTCCTGTGGTCAGCCGACTTCTTTGCCTGGAGACCGCACTGCCCTTTGAGGCCGCCCAGCTCATGGTGTGGACATTGCATGTTTGTGGAGTTGGCTACAGAGGACAAATGAAGCTCGAGTTTGGCCATGAAGCCTGTTGTGCAGTACTGCCAATTTCAGCACCCAGCACACTGGGCCAGCCTGTCAGTCTCTATCTCTGAGCTCCTCTCCAGGGAAAATCCCAAGGGCTCTGTGGCACCTACCAGGGAAACTCCCTAGCTCGTGCCTGGGGCAGGGGCTGCCCATGACCTGGGCCCAAGTTTTTTGAGATCTGTAAGTGTCCTACTTCATCCTGTGGCAGTAGAAAGTGTAAGAAGGGGCAGCAGAGGACTCGCATGGCCATTATTAATTGTCATCTGGTAATCAGTCTTCATTGTTGGCTCAACTTCACAGGAGTCTTGGACAATAAAGTTGGTTGGATGGCCATCTGGGTTGGGGTGGAGGACAGTGTACAAGGACAGGTAGACCACTGTCCTGAGACACACCAGCGTCTTGGCTTCTTGTGTGGAAGTCCCCGGGATTGAGAGCGTCCCACCTGGGGCCAGGAAGTTCCTAGTGCAGGTTTCCGGAAGGCCCAGCTGCGGAGCACTCCAAGGGCAGACCCAGAGTACAAGAGGCTGCCTTCCGCTCAAGAGTGCAGAGTGGACCCTGTGTCCCTGGGGCTTGAATCAGCCTCTCTTTATCTTGCAACCCATTTCCTCCTGCTGAGCTCCAGCAGGTTCCTCCAGAAGCAGGCTTCCCTGGGACTGACCAGGACCTGGTCTCACTGCTGGCCTGACTGGCCTGAGATGCACCCGGTTTCTGTTTACAGCGCTGAAGCTGCTGCAGCAGAGGGGGCCACCCTGAGTTGGGCAAGCTCAGGAATGCATTGGGGTGTTCATGTTCAGGTCCCCTGGGACATTCCCAGCAGCTGTCTGGAGAAAACGGTGTTGAGAGTCTGGGCCTGGGCGGGCTCGTTCTGGAATAACGACTCGTCTAAGTGCAGGGGGTCACGGTGGTGAGGGCCCCACTGGGAAGTGGAAGGTGGCTTTCTCCCCACTGTTATGCCATCTCTGCTCTGGATGCTGACTGGTTTAACCACAGGTTTGTATGGAGAGGACATGGGGGAACATCTCCCTGGCCTGTGGCGGAGAGCAGTTACGGAAGACCTGTGTAGCATCCAGCACACGCGAGAACCAATATCGGAGACTTTCAGGGTATCAAAGATGTTACTTTATTGGCCAAGTTTAATCTGCGCAGGGGCGAACTCTCAAAGTGTCCAGCGACACAGTGCCCACAAGGAGCTGTAAACAAGAGCTGTGCCGAGTGCATACATCTATGTTCTTATATAGGGGCGGGCAAGCAAGCGTTATACAGAAGCAGACATGGCAGTTAGCAATTCGCTTACAAAGACCGCGCGCGGGAATTTCAAACCAAGCGTTCTTGCATAAGGCGGGAAGGCAGGCTGTTTGTTCATTAACCTAGTAATCTCCTGGCTCTAGCTAGCTAGTTTTCTATTTTCTCATTAAAAACTACAGAGCATTGCTTATCTAGCCTATCCTGGGGAGAGCATCTGCTTGTTAGACACGGGATGTTTGCTTAACTGCCCTGTGTCTCCCTTATCATTTCCTTTTAGCTACAATGTGGTTCTTGTCTATTAGAGGAAATTTTGTTCTTAATTTCCTTATTCCCAACAACCTGCAGTCCCCCAGGCTTTGGGCCCTGGGCTGGCGGGTGGCACAGTTGCTCTTGTTTTGCAGAGACTGCCTGCCTCGCTGCTCAGCCTTGAGGAGCATGGCCAGCCTGCTATGCAGAGTGGGGAGGAGCCGAGGGCCTCTGCTCTGCCTATTCTAGGCAATGCTGCAGTGTAGGAACTGCTGTCCTCCCAGAGCCCTCCTGCGGTGACTCGGTGGGAGAAGCTCTCCCCCCGCCTCAGTATTCCTGTGCACGGACCACACAGACTGGTCGGATGCAACACCTTATAGTTGCCCACACACCCCTCCCGTCGTTGGCCTGTGCTGGCCGCCGGTCCGGGCACCTTTTCTCTCCCGGCTTTTCAAAATCCTGCCCATCCTTCAAAATCCAATTCACATATTAATGCCTCATTAATCCTTGCCCCAGAAATTGATCTCTGTGTTTCTTCCCAGCTCTGCCATCACTTCACACGCCCCTCATGGCGTTTATCTAATCCTCCTGCACCCCATGCATATTTATGGATGAGCTTCCCCCTCCCCATTGTGTTGTAACTTTGTGGGGCATGGAACAGTTTCATGCATCTGGATGTTCTTCACAGAACTTAAACTAGGCTTATTTATGCACTTTGTCCATGTGGACAGAATTGAAGCAAAAAAAACAAACAAACAAAACCCTGCCCTCAAGGACTTTTTATGTTATAGAAAATAGGTAAAATTAGGCATGGATGAAGTGGTAAAAAGCAATAGCAGACAAAGGACCAAAGAGGAGAAAGAAGCTCCCGGCCTTTGGAGCATGCAAGATTCTAAAGAATTTTAAAAGTAATTCCTGCTGGAGACGGAGATGCCGCAACTCCCCACGGCACAAAGGAATCACTACCCTGATGTGAAGGAAAACGAGCAGGAGACACTGAACTCCCCCTGGTTCGGGTTCTTTCCAATGTCCTTCCACTTAAGAAAACAGCACAGAGTGCAAACACATGGTCTGTTTACTCCCCCCTTACCTAGTTGAGTAGAAATAGACGTTAAATTTTCCCTGAGGCCCTAACCACCCTGTTTTTGTTCTTTTTTGTTTCAGCCCTGGACCCATCCAAAGACCCCTGCCTGAAGGTGAAGTGCAGCCCTCACAAGGTGTGTGTGACCCAGGACTACCAGACGGCCCTGTGTGTCAGCCGCAAGCACCTGCTCCCCAGGTAAGGCGGAGGCTGGGGGCGGAGCCCTCCCCTGGGGCTGGCTGGTGCCTCCGGGGAAGAGGCAGAGCAGGTGTGGGGCCGTGGTTGATGTGGTGTTTGGTTTCTGCGCTCCTGCTGTGGTTCTCAGACACAGATTTGCAAAGAATGTCAGTATCTTTATTTCCTTCCAATCAACCTGATTTGGCTCGGAGCCCTCCTCTGAGCGGAGGACCAGAGATTCCTCTCTTGGTCATTGCTGGCACGGTGCCTCCGCCCAGAACGGCCCCAGGAGCCAGGAAGCACAGACAGAGCTAAGAAGACAGGGACTGAGCGGTGGGTCTCCTGCTTGTCACTCACCCGCTGGCCGCAGGGATCCTTTGGGGTCGGCTGAGGTCCAGGGGTGCCCATTCGGGATGTGGGCCTCTTTGCCTGGCTGGGTACCTGGGCTGGGGTCCTGCTGCCTCCGGACCAGCACACCGCCATTCTTGCTGAGAAGGAGCCTTGCTCTGATAGTCTCTCTTCCCCAGCTTAAAGCCTTTGCCTCGTCCTCCCACCCACGCCCACCATCATCCAGCCAGTGGCCTCAGGCTTCTACAAATGACAGAAAGAGCCTTTGATTTGAGGCTACTTCTGCCTTCAGTCCTGCAGAAACACTCAAACAAGAAGGAACAAGGCACAGAAACGAAAGGCAGGCTTTCCTTGAGCGTGGGGCTGGCTGGGGGGTGGTGGGAGGCGACTGCAGTGCCTGTGGCCTCTTCTGGTCCCTCCTGGACCACGGACAGGTGCAGCGGCGGGGCGTTGGGGTTAGGACATGGTTCTGGATTCAACAACTTCCTCTGCCATGATGGCACTGAGCCATGACCTTAGGCAAAGAAGGCAACCCTTCCTGATTCCCACTGAAGTCTGCCTCCCTGTAACTTTGGCTCCTGGGTTCCAGTTTGGCACAGAATGCATCCTGTCTCATGCCTTAGTTCCTGAAGTCTCAGCAGTGCCGGTCCCTTTGACGGCCCTTCTTGGAATAGGTTTTACGGTCCATCCGTCCCCGACCTGGTTGCGTCTGATGGTGCCTGAGGCGCTGGTGCTCTGAGAGTCTGGTCCAGCAGCTGCGGCAGCGGGGCCCCTCTGCCTCCACAGGCACGGTGCCTGCAGCGACAGACCTGGCCTTCGAGCTCCCCTGAGCCAGGGAGCCGCTGATCTGCTGCGCTGGCCGTCCAGGCAGCAGCATTCTCCCTGGAAGCGAGGGTCGCTCTCGCGCCCGCAGCCCTAGCACGGCCCGGCATTGTGCTCAGCACCCACATCCGTGACGTCTCCCGGCTGTCTTGTCAAGTTGGTGTTTATTTTTCTTCCCTACTCTAAAAATGAGAGAACTGAGGCGGAGAGCAGCGTTAGTGATTTGTGGCAGCCGTGAGTCACACCCACTGCTGCCCAGTTCGGACGTGCGTGGCTTTTATCACCGCCGGGTGCTGGCCTCCTCGTCCGCCCGGGCCTGGTCTGCGCGCTCCGAGACGTCGTTCCCCAGCAGACTGGCGTTGAGTACCTCCTGTCTGAGGGGCTGAGCCAGAGGCAAACAAGAGACCCTGCTCCCACCCTCAAGGAAAGTCAAGTTCACTGTGGAATGGGATGCTAAAAATGGTTTTTTGGTGTTAAAACTCCTTTTAAGGCATACCTGCTCTGAGGAAACTGCCACCAGGTCCCCCGCCGCCCCTGATCCCCTCCTTCTCTGAAGGAGGAACGGCTGCCTCCTTTGCAGCTGGGGAGCTGCCCTAGGGGAAGGGGCTCTGGGCTGTTCATCCGTGTGGTTGTCTTCATTTGTGTGTGTGTGTGTGTGTGTGTGTGTCCGAGTGTGTGATGTGGACAGTCCACGGCCTGTTTACTCCTGAAACGCAGCCCTTTCTGGAAATGCCAGATAAGAGATTTTCAGCGTGACGCTCAAATCTGTCCGTGGCAGAGGCAGCAGCGTCGTCAGCACTCGGGCGTACCCAGGTGTCAGTAGTGATTCCCCGGGCACGCTGAGTTTCTGTGCTGGAGGCACCAGCACATTTTTCTCATGTTGAGAGTGTAACCCTCATCTCCTATCTGCTGGTGACGGCGGCTTCGCAGTGGCTGCAGCGTGGATTTGGGAGGGAGACCAGTCTGGGCTCCATTGTGGGGCTGGGTGCTTCCAGGCCACGAGACCTTGGCTTGTTGCTTTACCGTTCTGAGTCTGCACTTCCTTGTTTGTAAAATGGGTTTCTTGAAAACATTTACCCCGTTCCTCTTTTCTGTTTGCTGGAATATGTCTGACAGTAATTCTTGCAGAGAGCATTTATGGTTAGTAAAATTTAACAATCCGTGCATAAGGCATTTTGTGTATGTGTTTGTGTAAGAGTCCAATCAAAAAGGTATATAAAGTGCATAAATTAGGGTTACATAATGACAGCTGTCTTCCAGTGACTAAAACAGCTGTGATAATTGTTGTCATTATTGTCTGATTCATTCCAGAAGGTCAGCCAGAAAGCCCCAAAGATGCATGCTCCTGAGAACAAAGAGCTTACGGCAGGTGCCTCGTCCCCTTCCCAGTCTGACCACTCCCGTGTTGCAGCCACCCAGGGCAGCCTGGGAGGCTGAGGTGGGGGCTCCGGTGCCGCCTCTGCCGCTCTTTTCTGATTCACACCTGAGGACGAAGAAGACGACTGCATTTCTGACAACGGTGTATGTTTGTTCACTGGAAAAACAGCCGAAAGGAGAGGCCCCTTGAGGAGGCATGCCACTCCCTCCTCAGGGTGGGGGGCCCCTGCCACGGCACTGGCTGCGGCCGTGGGTCCAGCCTCCCACCTTTCCCTCTCAGAGCCTGAGGTTCCTGGTCCGCCATGTCAGCCAAATGCATACCTCTTGGTAGGGTCTTGGACACCTTCCCAGATGAAACATCTGTCTTTCCACATTATACTTCAGGGGTCCCCTCTGACCAGGGAGACCATGTTGACAACTCTCCATATTCATCAATCAGGGAAGTAATCTTTCTCTCTGTGAAACATCTGTAGGCAATTCCATCAGCCAGTCTGGCCTCTGCAGCAGCTCAAGAGGCAAATCCCGCCCGCCAGACGGGCAGGAGGGCACACACATGCAGAGGCGGCTGGGCCAGCCTCGGGCTGATTGAGGCTGCAGACTCGGGCTGTCTTTGCAAGCAGATTGAGATAGAAGGACAGTGAGCACATTGGCAGGAGAATTTCACTAGCTTTCCTCGCTGGCGGTTCCTCGCTGGTGGAGAGTGGGGGAGTGAGCAGAGTGTGTGACTGCAGAGTTCGGGGCGAGCAATTTCGGGGGTGGGGCGTGCAGGACAACCGGCCTTTCCTGTGCTGGCATTCTTTCCTTCCTTGGGTGGTGTTTGGGTTTGTAACTGTTTTTTTTTTTTTTCCTAGAGGCTTCGGCTAACCTCATGTTCTCTTTGGAGAATTTTCTGTGGAAGTTCTTTATTTCATCTCTCCCTGCCGTTAAGCTTGGCCTGGCAGTGTGTTCACCTGTCTGGTTCTCCTAAGGGGCCACTTATGCATTAAGAGCATCATGAAGGCAGCTTGGAATCAAGAAGCTATCTCGTAGATGACTTTTTTACAATATTGCAATTTACTTTTTTATAGCAATACATGATGCTTGTTACATAAAACACAGAAAAGTAAAAAGAAACCAGAAATAGGCAGTGGTCATATCATCTTAAAATAGGAATCAAAACATTGCAGTGTATTTCCTTTCGTTCTTCTAGTCAAAGGTTTTGTTCATGGGTTTGTTTCTGTCAAAATTTGGTTATGAAGTGGTACCCGTATTGTGTATAAAAATTTGCATTGGGCTGTCTTTGGTTAATATTTATAAATGAGTATTTTTATGAGTCTACAAACTCTTCATTATATATGTGTGTGCATCTCGTCACAAATTTTAATGATTGTGTGGTATACTATACAAAAAATAACTTGAAATGGATCATAGACCTAAATATAAGAGCCAAAACTATAAAACTTTTAGAAGAAAATAACAGTAGTAACCTTGGATTTGACAAAGATTTCTTAAATAAGACAAAAAAAGACCATGAACTATAAATGTGCCAAGATAAAGAGAAAATCAACAAAATGGGGTATCATGCAAATTAAAAACTGATTTTCAAAAGATACCGCTGTGAAAATAAAAAGACAAGCCACACTGGGAGACAGTATTTGCAAACTGTGCGTCCAACGAAAGGTGTGCGCCTGGGACAACGTGCAGTGAAACCACAGGGCCGTGCAGAGACTCACCCGCGGGCGCTCGCAGCAGCTGTATTTGCCGTGGAGAGAGCCGGAAAGCACCCACCTGTCCGTCAGCTGGTGCGTGGAGACACCAGCTGCGGCCTGTCCGTGGTAATGGGCGCCACTCAGCAATGAGGAGAAACTGGCCATCGGCGCAGGCGGCAGCGAGAATGAGTTTCACGGTGGACAGGCTGAGCACAAGTACAAGAAGTCCCAGGGAGTGCAGGCCAGTCTACGTGGCAGGACGCCTGTCACGGGGGAGCAGGTCCATGAGGACCTGAGCATTCATTCTCCAAGAGCGTTCTCCAGGGCTTGATAGCGGAAAGCGGGTCCTTTGGGAGGCAGTTAAGGCCAACTCTGGCCTTCGAGGCCAAAGGTCCCACTGGCAGACGGGTTCGTTTGGGGAAGAAGAGCTTTTAACACAGCCATGTGTTATTCTTACTGACTTAGGTTTGCTTTTTTTTTCTTTTTTAAGAGCTTCTCTTAGATCTTCTTAAAGAAAATACCTTCATAAGGGACAGAGGGGTGGACAGAAAGTCATGCAACCTGAAGAGGGTTCTGCTCTCGGGGATTCGCTGCCACGTCTGATTTATTGTCTGGGTGGGCCAGAGATGGGAGGAGGGGGGTTTTTCTTACAGAGTGCAAGACATTGATTTTACCTCTCCATTGCCATTGATTTTTATTTGGAGAAGGGAAAATTGAAGCAGTGGTTGTAAGCCTTCCAGATCAGCCGCATTCTCAGATTCTGCCCGTGTGTTGTTGTGAATGGGCGGGAAGGATGTCAGGGTGGGACTTCGGTATTGGAGCGCATCCCCGAAAGCCTTCTGGGAGCAGTGGGAGCTAACCTCGTTTTAAGTAAGGAGCCCGTCGCTCAATGGGCTGGGCCTCTCTAATGGAGCGGCTCTTTCCCTCCACTTCCTAATTACCTGGAGTAACAGTGAATTCTCTGTACCAGCAAAGATTTCAGATTCAGGGGAGGCTGGTGGTATAGTAGACCAGTCTGGGCCCTTTCTGTCTTTTATGTGAACTTGAAACAAAGAATCAAAGTGTTTGAGGTCAGAGAAAAGTACATCAAATACCAGACTCTCAGAGGATATTTGAAAGGATGATGGTTGTTTCATCTCAGTTTTGTTTTACAACAGAGCTCTGTCTCCCGCTATGGGGGCTTTGAAGGGGTTGATTACACACACACCTGTCTGTCCTGCTTTGCAAGACATGAGGCCACGTGGAAGGCAGGGGACTCCTAGGCGCCTGGGTGGCTTTCTGGTGCTTTACAACTCAAGGCGTTGGTAGTTACCTGAGCGTGATTGTGCCCACATGCCCTAGAAAGCTTTTATGTGTATGTAGCTCACACTCTCTCTCCGAGGGGCTCACGTGTTGCCTTACATTCTTTTTTAACCTCGGAGGAATCTTTATTTGCCGTACTCTGAGACTGGGTAAGGAGGACTTGGTGCTGTTTCTCATCTGTGTGTGGAAGTTGAGTTTTGGGTTTGAGCCCACTTTTGAATCAGACTCCTTTATACACAGGAAACTCATCTCCGTGGTCTGTTTTGCAAACACCTGCCACTGGGCACTGCGGAAAACAAAGGCAGAGTAGTTGATTCAAGAGATGCTGCTTACTGACCACCTACATATTAGGCACACGTGGCAGAAGGGATCTTGCCAACCTTTCACAACAGTCACTTAGGTCTGTACTGTGATCCCATTTTCTAGATGAGACTATTGAGGTTTTTAAAGTACTCCCTTGACAGCACAGGGCCGGTAAGGGGCAGATATGGAAGGAGAATGGCGGAATGCCACACAGCCTTCCCTGCGTCGGGGGTCCTGGGCGTGAACTCTCACTGGCTACTTCAGTTTTCCTTGAGCTGCTGAAGCCTGCCAGCACCCAGCCAAACTGCTCCTGGCCCCAGAGGTGCCACGAGACTCGGGCCTGGGCCTGCTCTGCTGGCCCTGCTCCTTTCAGAACAACCGGTGGGGGCCCGGGCGTGAAACCTTCTTTCTCCTTTCTGTGCCAAAAGCAATACTTCTGGGCTCATTATTCCTCTTTGAGGTCTTTCGTTTGAAGCAATCATTTAAACGTGTCCCTTAAACATAGAGATATTTAATTCCTTTAAACTGCAGCTTTATTTTTTTAAACAGCAGAAGTGCTAGATGCCTCTGCCTGTAAGGACCCCGCCGCTCCCGGGGCCTCCGTGCAGCAGGGTTTCTTCACTGGAGCAAGCCAGTCACTTTCTCTTTTTTTTTTTTTTCCTTCTGAACCTGAATGTATTGATTAGAGAAGCTTAATGACAAGAGCAGCAGAGAGTAAAAAGCAATTCATAATGGAGATGGGAATAATTGTGTGGAATTTTTAGTCCCTTGGAGCAGGGGACAAAGTGACAGGCAGATCTTACATTATAAAGCAAATTCACTAGGCGCGCTTTACAAAAGCATTGAAAAATATATATATCAAAATCATGACTGCCCATAAAATCTACCAGCCCCATATCTTGCCCTGCCTTGTTTCTCTCTAAAAACAACACAAAACAACAACAGACAAAACCAGACAAGGTCTCCCTGTCAGTCTGATGGCCTCGCACCTGTCTGGGCAGTCTGCAGTTGTGGCTCACGAGGACCAGAGCCTCTGCCCTACCAGAGTCTTCTCCAGAACTTTCCTCAAGGCTGTCCTCTCCCCCTGGCAGTCTGCGCTGCTGAAGAAGCATCCCCCCCACACATTAGCGGGGGCCGTTCCCATTTCCAGTGCACCCCAAGGCATGGGACAGCTGTCCTTTTTGAGCCACGTTCTATCTGTAAGAGATTGAGCCGTGTGGTGGAATTTCAGAGTGCGCCCAGGTGGAGAGCTAGAGAACCAAGTGTCTGTGGAGCTGGGAGTGGCTGCTCCAGGGCCAGGGACTGGCTGAACATTACCCTCTCCTTCCCCGCCCTGGTCTCTGTTGGAAAGCATTAAGTGCAGCCCCGCTCTGGGGTTCTGCCCACAGAGACAGGGCCGCTGCTGTTCTGTTTATTGGTTCTTGCATATTAAGGAATGTAAGAGTTGCACATGTCAGGCATTAGATTTCAGCAGATTAGAAAGAGGAGGTGGGGTGGGTATGCCAGTTTCAAAGAGATCATCGCTAGGCGTGATTTCCACCAGGGCTCCGGGCTGGCGGTGCAGCACACACAGGTGTGAATCATTACATTAGCACATCCGTCCTTGAGCACTAAGAAACAGATAAGCTCAGGCCTCCCCACAACTCACTGAAGGCATTAAGGTGCCCACATGTTCTGAGAACACTCTGCAGTACCCAGGCATCCGTGTGGCTGCCCATGAAACACATCATCATCTATTTTTTTAGAGAGGTGAAGGGAGGGAGAAAGAGAGGGAGAGAAACATCAGTGTGTAGTTGCCTCTCGTGTACCCTCTACTGGGGACCTGACCCGAAACCCAGGCATGTGCCCTGACTGGGGATTGAACCTGCAGCCCTTTGGTTCACAGGGCAGTGCTCAATCCACTGAGCCACACTGGCCAGAGCCACATCATCCTCTTCTATAGAAGTGATCAGATTGAATTTTCCCTTTTTCCCTAACTTCTGTTTTAATTTTTCGAAATCTCTTTCCTTGGCCTGTATAATTAGTAAATCTGCCGTGGCCTGCTTGCAGCTCTGCCTACACTCATTAAGATCCCAACTCGCAGGCTTTCAGTTTAGGCGTTTTATATCAGGTTAATTCAGCCAATGAACCGTGAAAGACATTCTTTATGGGTCTCAGGCACCACAGTAGGGCCCATTTCGGGCACCGACCTGGCGGGCTCTGGAGTCAGAAAATGGACACGGGATGATTTAGATGGGCATCCAGGGCTGTCTTTGGAGTACTCTTGTTTTCAATGGGATGTTCTCAAGCTAATGTCCTGCCTTTAATGTGCCTCATGGAGACAGTGGGCAGAGGGCAAGGCCTTCCAAGCACAGAGAGGCAGCAGAGATGAAAGTTAAGTAGTTTGGGGACCTCGGCACCTTCCCCAGGCATTCTCTTCCCTGGTGGTGTTCCTGGGCACACGCAGACAGGGGTGTGGCTGTGTCGCTGAGGCACCAGGGCCCTCTTTCGGCCACCTCGCCCCTGAACCTGCCCCAGCTGGGGTGCTGGGGTGTCCTGCTTCCTTCCCATTTGCCTGACCGGCCCACACTGCCCGTGGCCGTGAGGAATTCCCAAGTGAAAGGGAAAGGGGCAGGCCTTCCCCTGCCCCCCGACCCGCCCCCCACCCACCCCGGCCAGGAGCCAGAGTCCGTCCTTGGCAGAGCCGCGATGGTGATGAAGGGCTTTCGGGCGCGAGTCCTTCCTGTCGTCACATTGGCAGGACCAGGTCTCAGAAAACAGCTCCCATGCATCCGCGATGAGGGGTTAAAGGTCACTAACTCAGATTCCACTCAGCCGGAGTCTGAGAATTTCTCTATTTCACAAGTATTTCTGGTGTCTTCCATTGGCTGTGTGTTTGGAATTCTGTGATGAGTGGACATGGTCTACCCTCATGGAGATTTAAAGTCCATTGGGAAAGACAATAAAAAGAAGTTAAGCATCTGACATCATGGTAAACATCAGGTAGGATAAGAGCAGGGTCCCAGGAGAGACTCAGTTTAGGTTAGTCAAATGGGGGAGGCCTCTGGGGAGGCCTTTGGGGAGGCGAAAGGCAGCAGGCCCCCACTAGACAAATTATCAGGAAAGGTGTTCCCAGAGGAGGGAACAGCCTTTGCGAGGGCCCTGAGTCAGCGAAGAGGGAGGGGACACGGTGTCCTGAAGGAAGCGAGAGGTGAGGGCCGTGCTTCCGGGCACAGAGACTGAGAGGGTGTGGCTGCGTGAGGCTGGAGAGGGAGGCGGGGCCGAACCTGCAGAGCCTAGAAGATTATGGGACAGGTTTGCCTGCCAGGCCAGTCAGGAAGGGACATCTCGTGTGGCTTTAAGCAGGAGGGAGACAGAATCTTGTGGCTTAAGGTGAACTGAGTTTTCGTGAACAACTGTTCTTTAAGCCAGACTGCGTGCCGCGTGAGAGGGGGTCCTGGGGACGTCCTCGCTGAAGCTCGTAGCCTAGCAGAGGGGCCTGGGGCACAGGTGTATGTGCTCTAAGCTAAAAAATTATTTTAAAATCTCATGGAATCAAGTTCCAAGAAGACAGCAACCGTTTCCAGCACAGTTGGGGGTGGGGCATGGGAGGGCGGCAGAGAAGGGGCATCACTAACTGGTGGGGTGTACTAGCCGTCATCACTGGGGTTTAAGAGCACGTGAGGACACTGGCCTGGGCACACTGTGACTTGCTCCACACCACACGGCCTCATGGGCAGAGAGGGGGGCCCAGAGCAAGGCTTCCCCAAGCCCATCTTTGTGTAAGAGCCACTCTGCCCTTGAGACATTCTCTTGCACTAAGTCTCCGTTTTCCTATCAAATGCTGACTTTAGAAACCATGTTGTGGGATCGTGATGAGGAAAGTAGTAAGTGTGGCACTGGCACATAGTAGGTGCTTAATGAAGCTAGCCTCCCACCTGTGCCTGTAGCTCCCAGAGGACTTAGTTGGGGGCACAGTCCTCGCCAGCCTCACAGAGTTGTGCAGGCCCACCTGGGCTCACGCGTGCAGAAGCCCTGTGTTTGGTGTTCTGGGCGGTGCCTGTCATCCGGCGAGTAACTTCTTCCCTGGCAGAGTGCAGACTCCCCTCCCCGTAGGCGTATCCACTTACTTGCAATGCCCAGGTGCCCTCTGCAGTGCAAGCCTGGGTCTTGGCACACTGTGGGGACTCACAGAGCATTAGTGGGTGCACGTGTAAAGTCAGGGAAGGAGCTGGAGATGCAGGGCCAGGCCGATGGGCCAAATCAGGAGCTCTGGCAGGTCAGCTGAGTCACAGAGCAGTGCTGCACGTGAGGGGTGGGGTGTTCCTCTGAGGGCCGGGCACCCCATTTCCCTCTGTTGTTTGCGCAGAGCCCACCACATCTCCGGACGCCCAGGAAATACTCAGCAAGTGCCTGTGGAACTTCACGGGGCAAGTGGAGGCGACTTGTGGGTCTGGTGTGAAAGCGGCCCTGTTTTCAGGAGAGAGCAGCATACTCCAGGCTCTGCCCGGCCTGGTGGCCTCCTTCACTGGGGCCTCAGCTCTGCCCATCCTCTCTCCATGCTGAGTGACTGGACACATCTAAAGGTCAGCTGTCCGGGGCCACAGGCTTAGCCTCAGTGGTGACACGTGGTCATCTGTTTCATTGACCCCTTGCAGCTCTCAGAGCTGATGGTCTGTTGTTCAGAATGTCCCAGAGTGGAGCTAACTCTGCCTTCAGGGAGGAGAAAGGAAAGGGACTGCCCTGGGCAGCTGCTCTGCCAGCCGTCAGGAGCAGCTTTCCACTGCTGCCCCGGGTGCCTCCAAGATGGGCTGAATCCACCCTCCGGCTTCATCCAGGGGCCTGCAGCCTCCAGATCCCTTCTCTGAGGGCTGGGCCCTCTGCCCCATGGCCCACGGCACTGCCCCTCCCTCCCTGCCCTTCAGAATAAGACACAGCAGGACTGCCTGCAGCTCAGCCAGAGGGATGTCTAGGGAGGCAGCAGGCAGCATTCTTAGAGGCCTGTTTTCTCTGTCCTGGGGAGAACCCCGGTGCAGAGGGGCTAAGGGTGGGCTGCCCAACCCCCGGGAGGGGGTTTGGGCTCACAGACACTGCTGGCTCCCGTGTGTGAGCCCTCAGTGTACCCACAAGCTGATCAGAATGTGCTGGGAGTGACATTTGATTTCCTACTCATCTACCTGCTCTCCAACTTAAGTGGTTTCTCCACGTGCCTTTTTTTTCCCACCGTCTGTTCTGGGGCAGAGTTGGTTTGTTGCTGTTAATGGCTCCATTGATCATGTATGGACCTTCGATGGAATACCCAAGCACTCTGCTCCAGAGCAGCTCTCAGAGTGGCCCCAGCAGTGTCTGCAGAGCGGGGGCCGGGGTGGGGGGTGGCGGGCCAGCGCTCCATGCAGGGTGCCATTGGCGGGAGCCTACGTTGTTGGTACCACAGTCCTGTCAGGCATTTGGCCCCATTGGCCCCAGACTTCGTTTTGGAGAATCCGTGTCGTGGGAGAAAACACAGATGCACATAAAGACTTCTCCAGTGCACTTGGTTACACTATTGAAGTGCGAACAGCCTCCTGGGTGTCTATCCACGGAATGCGTGCACAGATCACAGCGTGCCTTCCTCCAGGGGACCTGGGCCTGAGCTCCTGCTGCACCGTGTGAGCCGTCTTCTGTGCATTGAGACAAAAGGTTTCCTGGGGGTCACTCTGCACCTTCGTCCAGGTTGTGCCCTAGAGAAGCGCTGCAACACACTGGTTCACTCTTCCCTGTGGTGACACATTCTTGGTCCTCTCACTGTGGGTGGAACTTGGGCTCTTCCACAGAGGCACGAAGAAAGCGTTCCAGGGACTCACACATGAGACGTACTGAGTAAGAACAAAGGACTGTCTCTGGGTGCCCCGTGTCTCATCCACAGCCAGGCGGCTGAGCTCCATCCCAGTGCGAAGGATGTTCAAGCTGGTCTTCACCAAGCCCAGAAGAAAAGCCAGGGTCCAGCGATGTTGTGCCAGTACCCGGCATTGGCAGGGCATCCGAGGCTGCTGTGGTTCAGTTTAGTCCGTGCCAGAGCTTGGTCCAGCCTGGTCTCTTTTCCACCCAGCTAGCTCAGTCTCTGCTCCCGCTGTGCTCCAGCTGGCACTGTGCTGCTGCACCCAGGCCCACCCCAGAGCTCACGCTCGGACCTGCATGGCTGCTACAGAGAGAGAGCATGTGCGAGCCCATGGGCGAATGTGTGGATAAATGCATGCTACCAAGATGGACCTTTGTTAGGCTTTGATTGTATCTCCTTGGGTTTGGGAAGGGGTAAGCTTTCTTTCAAACTAACCAATGTCTTTCCTAGATCTTCCAGGGTTCCATGCCCTCGTCCAATCCTATCCGTCTCTCAGGCTAGACACCTCCCCTTTATGGTCACTGTCGTGGCTTCTATTGCACATGCCTCAAAGTAGAAGGACCGTCCCCTGCCTCCCATCTCTCTCTCAGTCTTCTGGTTAATGGTCACTTGTCCCCTGGGGAGATTGGGAACCCAGGCTACTGGGGATCAGGTCCCCTTTGGCAGAGGATGTGGCTTCCCCCTGGGGTGCTTGACACTGTGACTTCCAGGCTTAATCAGGCTCAGCCAGTCTGGCTCCCTTCTCTTTTGTTAACTCCTCAATGTCAGTGGCATCTGTACTTGAGGGGTATGGCATTGGAGCTGACCTTTGGGAGAGGGTGGGGGAGGATGCTGGTTGGTGAAAACACAGGTCAGTGGAGTTAGCCTTAGTTATTGGCCTTGACCCCACCCCCGAGAATCCCACACCCACAAAGGCCCCAGCAGGAGCAGGAGCTCCTCTCCTCCCACACTGAGCGTGAAGAAAGCTTTCTGAGCAGGGGAGGGGTGATGGTGCTGATGTGGCTGCACCTGCCTTCTGCACCGCTTTGGGGGAGTAGCTTGTAGACGCTGGCTCTCGGTTGGGTCTCCGTGAGTCTGTGTCTCCATCTGCTTTCCGCCTGTCCTCGGCCTGTCCTGAAAACAGCTTTGTCCCCTGTGCCACCTACATGCTTCTGCTTCACGTTCCTGCCTTGCTCTCCTAAAGCAGATTGTGCACAGCCCTCCCAGGGTGGGGGCTTTGCTGCGGTTACTAGAAAACAAATGTGGGCATTTTTTTCTCTCTCACACACATCCCGTAACAATTAATTGGCCCCCAGGAATGGAAGCACATGTTTTCTAAGATGACAGCAGCAGAGCCCCTGGTGGACAGGGTGTGCTAGCCCCACCCCCTGTGCGCACACCTGAGCTTACACACAAGTAGCCGGAAGCTGTGTTGGCAAAACCCTCGGTCCTCTGGTCCCTGCTGCGAAGAGGCAGGATTACGAATGCCCAGGGAGGGAGGCCAAGTGTAGCTCCTGGTCTTGGGCTTGCTTCGTTATCATTTCCTCTCTCTGTTCCTTTCCAATTAGCACGTCCATCGCTAACGATTTCCTCTAAGGTCTCAGGGCCACACAGGCCTTCTCTTTCTTGCACCAGCAAACAAACAAACAAAAAAAGATGAAACAAGAAATCAAACAGGGGTGCCAAAGGTCAGTGGGTAGTAGTGACAATGTTTTCTGGCCCCTTTTAGGAAGAATGGATTTTTAAAACAGAGTACTCCGTTTTGCATTATCCTAAGAGAGTACAGAAAACTCAGCTGTTTGCTTGCATTTCCCTAATGGCTTTCTAACACACTGCCAGCTTGGCCCTCATCCGTAACCAAGCCAAGTCCGGTTGGGGGTGGTGTGTGTGTGCTCGTGAGCTCGCGCACCTGCACATGCTGTTTCGGCCCTTTTGGCTCTAGGCCTGGTGGCCGTGCTCATTCAACCAGCTGAACTGCGAGAGGCCCTGGTGCCACTGGCCCTGCTCTGTCACTCTCCTAATGGAAGGTGACTGCAGATGCAGAGTCCCCAGCCAGGCAGTGGAGTTTACAGAATCACCTCAGCCTGCTAATCTTCATGATGTGGTTGAGGACACTGGGGACACTGTGGATTTAGGCTCGAGCAGGTTTGACGAGGGCCCCTGGACACGTGCGTTCCATTCCAAGTGTGAGGAGAGCAGGATTCCGGTGAAGTTCGGAGGTGTGCGTGGCACTGGCACTCTGGGGCTGCGCTCCGGCAAGTTTGTCTTCTTGTCCTTCGCCCACTGGCCACGCAGATTCTTCGGGCACTCTTCAGCGTGCCGTGGTTTGGGGCAGGGGGCATTCCTGAAATTAACAGCAGCCTTCTTGCCATGTAGAGGTTTTCTTGGAAAAGTTAGCAGTCTGTGGGAATCTCTGGTGTCTCAAGACGAGTAGGAATAAAAATAGTTTAGGTAACATCTACCCTGAATAAATTCAGCCACTCAGAGCATAGTGTAATATGATCATTATCCTTTGGAATAATTGTCACAAGTTATGTATGTAATAGGAAATACATTTAATACATACATTAATACATTAATACATACAGTGCTAGCATTCTCTTAGAATTCTTTGCCCGATTTCTGGCACAAAATAGGTATTTAATAAGTGTTTGTTGAAAAAGGAAAGATTATCTCTAGAATCCTGACCACATTTAGATTTTTTGTACCTTCTGTTTTGATGCTTTGCTTAAACAGATCCTTAAAACACAGTTATGTGAACATTCAGTCCTGGCTGGTTGGTCCGACCCCTTGTTCTGCACTGACACCTCTGGGGACAACTGGCTGGGGAGCTCTTCTCCAGCACCCTCCCCTCTTTGCAGCCTCCGCCCAGCACCTGGGAGGCCTTTCTGCTGCCCCAACCGCTTTAGCTCCTTAAACACCACAAGAGAAATGGAGGGCAGGCAGACAGCTGTGGGTTTGACAACATGTATTTCTTCAAAAGTTCTGAAAATGTGTTTTGTTTTTTAGACTTTGAATAAAGTAGACCAGCAATATGTGGCTGGGAGAGAATCCAATGACAGACATGGTGTCACAAGACAGAAGTTCCCGTTCCTCGGCCTCGGTCCGACCCCACTGAGGGAGGCCCCTGCATTTGGCGTGGCCTCCTTAGTCATTTTCAGTTCATTTACACGTGCACATGCAGCATGCCTGGGAACTCCCATCTGGCCACTGAATCCTCTGATCTGTGAAGAGTAGACGCTTCCCCGGCCGACTTGGCCGTCACGAAGCTTCGGCGGAAGGCAGTCACGGAGGCTCGAGGTGAAACGAACTGCAGTCGAGAGGTTGACATTCACACACACACACAGAGGGGTTCATGCCTTTGGAATGGCATCCAAGCCAGGCCCTGATTCTCGCTTTAAAACTTTAAAAATATGCCCCTGTCCTATGGGTTGGAAGGGGCTTTAGAAACCTGGCGTGGTGATGGTTTAGAAGCATCCTGACAGCTCTCTGCCGCTTGGTCCCTTCTGCTGTGTTTGGGCCTTAGCCCGGAGTACATTGTGAGCCTTATCCTCCTTACCCGCATCAAGTCTGGTGGAGGGATGCCGCATACTGTGGCCGGCATTCTGGTGGCTGACATGCTACCTCGGATCGGTGGATCACAGGACTCTTCGTCCTGACTACCGGGGCTACCCTGTGAGGGTGTGTGCTCCCGCCTCACGGGTCTGCCTTGCTCGAGAAGTCTCCCCAGCGCACTCCCCAACACAGCTTGCCACGTTCCACCATAACTTCTCTTCCTCCTGGGGCTCTTGGGAGGAAAGAACGAGACAATTAGTGTAGTGTTTGTCATTATTGGTGGTAGCATTAGTGGCATCAGCAGACTAGTTAAGTCCTTAATAAAAGTGCAGCTGCTGCTATCACTTACTTGGGTACCACATGGCGAAGGCCTGCTCTTTCTCCAGGTGCGGCTTGCTGACACATGTCTGTTTATTAGGACGACTGGGCTCTGAGTGGACAGGATCTCGTGGTGGGGCCCTTCCTTTGGGAAAGGAAGGTGACTCATGAGCCCATAGGTACCAGGATGGAGAATGTCTCACGGGCACCCAGAGTCCGTCTTTCCCATCCAAGCAGCTTTGGTAAATGACAAAGGCCATTATGCTCTTCCTGTGTCACTTTATGACTTAGCATAATGACTCACATAACCCTGACAACAGAGGAATTAGAGCATCGTTGTACTATTCCAATGGTTAACCTGTTTTTCATTTCAATTAACGTTCATTATTTTGTCCTCCGTTCAAAAGAGCCACCATGTCAACTAAGTATCTTCCATCCGTGTTTTAGAGCAATTACTTTTGATTTGGCAAACAAATTTAATCTTGTTTTGGAGTGGGATTTTTGATGCTAACAGGAAAATAAGCAGATAATGCTGGCAGCTGGCAGCAACACCAAGCGCAGGAAGGAGCTCCTCGTGGGTGGGTTCTGCATGGAGCCACCAGGCCTGCCTGCCTGAGAGATCTGGTGGGAGAACAAAGAAGGCCCCAGGGCTGGTTGTGGGAGCCACGGCTCTTCCTCCTGCACCCAGGACGCAGCTGGCAGTATGTGTTCGGGGTCTCGGAGGTGAGGCTCAGGCACTCAGAGGGGTGTGCAGTGGCCACGCAGAACAACTGCAGTGCTGCGGCTCTCACTCACTGTCTGGAATCCCTTTACTCTTTCCCCAGCCGTCCCTGTGCAGAGAAAACCCGGCCCGTCTACAGTGACACAAACAGGTTAGAATGCGAGGTGTATTGAATAAAATGGAAGACCCTTCTTCAATAAATGCAAGGAAAAAAGTCAACAATTCCACTACCAGTTCTCTTGCAACCCCACCCCCACCACATCATTAAAATATTGTTGGCAGAGGTGTTAAACTACATCCCGTGGGATCGATGTCAGGAAGTGTATACCTGCATATGTATTTATTACTGAAAAAGTTACTCCGGTATCTCGGTCTTGCCACCGTTTTGCTGTGGGCCCTGACTGTGGCCCTACTCTGCCCATGGCCAAGTGAGTACTGGGTCACAGCTGAGTCCTCAGAGACTCTCTTGATGGGCAGGGGTGGGATATGGGGCCCGCAGTGGCTGGTGCGGGTGGGGATCTCGGAGTGAGGAGCAGCAGGGTACCATGGAAAGCAAGAGCAGGAAGCACGCTGTGTGGGCTTGAAGGGTAATGTTGACAAGTCCAGGAACTAGGACAGGAACACCTGGGGAAGAGCAGGCGTGACCTGCTCCGTCTCGGTTGTAGCTGTTGCCGTCTCATTAGACTGTGTGTAGTCCCGTCTGCTGCCAGTGGTGAGTTGCTCTTGTAAATAAAATGAATATTAATGCACTGATTTGCATAGTATACTTAATAGGACTCCTCTGTGTGGTGTTCCAGAGAACAGTGTTAGAACAAAGTAAGTCTTTAAATTGACAATAACAACATGTGATTCTGTGCATTGCTGTCAGCTTGCTGGAAAATCCAAAGGTCACATTATTTGAGTGCTACCCGATAATGCTTGCTGACAATTTCCAGGGTTTGACCTTTTCTTCTAGGCTACATTTCTTTATAAATACTGCTAAACTTAATATTTGCTATTTGTTTAAAAAACACAAAATGTTGTGAAGAATACAGAAAAACTTATTTCAGTACTTGTTGAGAATTCCTGGGAATTGGGATTTCTCATTCTCAAATCCAAAAACTTTGTGTCTGTTGGCAGCCTGGAGCCTCCCACTTTGGAGGCGCCTGACTACTGGAGTCTGGGGCTCCTTCAGCCCTCAGACACCCTGGGAAGCCCCCGCCCATTTCTCAGTTGTCTTTAGCAACTTTTGCTAATTATTGTTGTTTTTTGAAGTCTGAATTAGGGTTTCTGGAAAAAAGAGCCTGTTGAATTCTTGTTACTTAAAACAACATGCTATTTTTGCCTTCTAGTCAGTGCTAATGATTTCCAGAAATAAAAGGAGAAAATTCTAAAGACCCAAATGAATAAATTCACTTATTTTTCTGAGCAAAACCCATGTGTCTCGAGGGTCAATCTTGTTTTCAAGCATCAGGAGCACAAACATGAATAAGACCCAGTCGCCACCCTTGCGAAGTGCACAGTATACTGATGAAGCCGGACATGAAAGGAACTGCTTCATGCTGCAGTGAATGCTGCAGTTGGGTCTCAGCAACGTGAACTGTTGAACAAATAATGTCATGGTTAATTCTACTTGTGATAGGGCTCATGGGATCAGGAGAGGCCTCACGGAAGGCAATTGATTTGAAACTTAAGCAAGGGATAGGTGTCTGCTATGCAGACAGAAAGCATGTGCCAAGTTATACAGACTTGAATTTGCATGGCACATGGAAGAGACATGTGAGTAGCTGATATGGCTGGCTGGAGATAGAATCAGCCCGACTGAGTGATGGAGGGAAGTGCTGAGGACAGGAAAAGAATGCGTTCAGGACAGACTTCAGGGCTTTAACCCGGGGTGTACCCCATGTCCTATCAGAATAGCTCCTTAATATTTGGCCACTTTGAATCAAGTTGCTTGCTTGGAGACTAGTCCGGGAGCCTGCCCAGAGGCCACCAGAGGACCGTGGTGTTATGGGAATGCAGCCTGACTGCCTGTGGAGTGGCCCCAGCAGACTTTCTGGAGGAGGGGGTTTTGAGCAGGGCCTTGAATAAAGTAAAGACTTATCAGGCAGAGAGAAGTGGAGGACAGAGGGGAGAAATGTGGGTGGGAATGAAAATATGCCAGAGGTGGGAAAACCCACATGATGGTTCAGAGGAGCAGTGACCTTTGGTGGCTTTGGGAAATAGCAAAGGCAGCTCGAGCAAGTACGCAATGGTGGTGATCAGTGTGCATGTGTGCATGCATGGGAGTGTGAGGGGGTGTGTGTGTGTGTGTGTGTGTGTGTGTTAGAAAAGAAGGCAGAGCAGATGGTGGCCCTGTAGAGGTAGACCCAAAATGAGGAATTCAGACCATTCCCTAGAAGGTGGGCAGAAGAGGGAGGTTTTGAGTGTGGGAGTCACATCATCAGATTTGTACTTACGAACCATCGCTCTGCTTCAAAACCTTACATCCTGGCTATTTTGGTAGACTTAAAAAAAAATGATTGAGAATAAGCAGCTGAGCCAAAGAGAGTTAGAAATGTTGGGGGTGTGCTGATTGTCCTCTCTGCATCTTGGGGTGCTCGTGGGCTGGGACTTTCTGTGCGGTGCTGCCGTGGGGTGGGCGGTGTGCCCAGCCTGGCAGGGGTGGAGGGAGGGCTTCGTGGCCGATGGAGAGGACGGCAGAACCTGCCTCCCAGACTAAATTGCTTGTGTCACCCCAACTGATGAATGTCTGTGACACTGGGAATTGCAATCCCATCAAGATACCTTTATCAGATTTCACTCTTCATTGACTCAAGAAGTGAAATATCTTCGAGTCAGAAAGCTTAGTCCCTCACCTCAACTGGGTTGGTTATTTTTTATGGTTTGCACTGAGTTGTGGAGATTGGAATGTACACGTAATAACCAGGGAAGCTGTGCTCCGTGGGCTCACATGTACTTGTACATAACTGCACAGAACTTGGCCTCTGGACAGAGGCAGCAAGTTTGCTTGCCATCTCTGCTAGCATTCTAGCAAGGTAAGGAACACCCCTGGTGTAACAGGCATGTGTGTTTTATTAAAATCAGGCAAATTCAGAGTGACCTGGCATCTGTACTCTTAGTCCCCAAGACATTGCAGGAGGGCCAGAAGCGATTCCTCTGGGGTGTGACCTGCAACCACTCGACATTGGGTGTGGGAGCCACCGCTCTGCTGGGGAAGTGCCCGGATGGTGGTTCAGGGGGACTTCATGTGTGAAGCGGGGCCCTGGTGATGGAAACGCAGACACCAGCCCCAGAGGAGCACAGTCATTCCCAGAGGCACCTCAGTATGACCAATATCGAGGAAGGAGCTTTGCCCGATCTCTGCGACACTGGGTCAGTCACCCCCAGCTGTGTCTCTGATTCCTCGTTTATAAATATGGTCATTGCGCTGGATTAGTTTGAAGGTATTTTCTTGTTCTGATAAGCTGTGATGTGGTGATTAACTGCTGAGTAACCAGACAGGGTCAGCCCACAGGGACCCACCCCCTCAGCCAGCAGGGGTATATTGAGTACCCATGATGCACCAGGCCCCTGAGGAAGCACTGGCCTGCCCCACCCCTGGGCCTCCCCTTGGGTCCAGAGACAGGGGTGACCTGACATTAGCTGGTGATTAATGGCTGGTTCCATCTTTTCCTCCAAGCTGTGGGCTCCACGTTCACTTCTCCCTCCTCTGCCTTTGGCTAAGCTCCTTCCGGCTTCTTTCCTCTGGGGCATCGTTGCACATGGCTGTGTCTGCTCCGGCAAAGCTGCCCACTCTTCAGACTTTATAGCCCCATCCTGGGAACTCGTAACAGGAATTGCTTCATCCATGGGCACGCAGCTAGCGACTGACCCAGGAGAGGGGCTGCTAGACGGCAGAGCGTCTGCCTGCGTTTGCTGATTCATTACCCATGTCAGACAGTCTGCTGCGCGAACGGGGACAAATGTGTGCCGTTGTGCTGAGGGAATCGTGCGCTCCAGGATTAACCCTGTGTGGGCAGCCTGCCTGGCTGCTGCCTGGGGTCCCCTCAGCCACCGTCCCTTTTTTGGTAGTCCTCAGAGGTCCAAATTGTGTTTGGCAACTGGTAATAGGAAACCTCATGCCTGTGTGATTTTGAAATGCAAATGACAGTTGTTTTTACTCCAGGCAAAGGGGCCAGGACAAGGGAGGAGGCAGCTACTGTGGAAGCAGGGGCCTTCAGAGAGCAGACGCCCAGTGACACACATGTGGGTGACCCCAGAGAGTTTTCCACCTAGCGATGTAGGCAGGGCTGAGGAGGAGAAGCTCACCCCTGGACACTCAGAAGCTGTGTGACCGTCATCATGGGCCTAGCCACCAGCTGTTCCGGGCAAGGCTCTTCTCAGTTCGAGCCTCAGTTTCCCCCGCTAGCGAAGTGAGTAGGCTGGACCAGGCGATCTCCGAGGGCCCTCGTAGGACTTCCTTTTCCTGTTTGTTGGTCAGACAGGCTTGGCCCTGTGGCCTGCCCAGCCTGGGATCCCCAGTGGTCCCAAGGATTGTGCTGTGGGTGTGTGGTCATTCGCCTGGAAGTCAAGTTCAAAGGTAGTTCTCCTAACAGACCTTCCTCCTCATAGTCCTCCCCTCAGATCATGGGGGTGGCTTTGAGGTAGTATAAGAACAAGTTGGTGTGCACCCTTTCTCAGTTGCTTTTCTTGGTTGGAGGAGGGTAGGTTAGACACCAATTCCTGAGGAGCTGGGTCTTCATCCCATACCTAGTAGAAAAGATTTCCTCCTTGTGACCTTGTGAATCCTTTGGGGGAATTAAATGCCATCCCAAACCTAGGGCCTTAGAATCAAGTCCCATTTCTATGGCAATGGTAATATCATCTTCTGTATCCCTTCTATTGAAACAAATAATAGTTATAACAATGGCTACCATTTTTATTGCTTCCCATTTGCACGGCATATGGGGCAAATACCAGGGACTTTACACATCTCAGCTTATTTAATCTTCATACCATCCTGTTGAAGTAGATTCTGTTGTCCCGTTCTACAGATAAGGAAACTGAGGTTTATAGGGTTAAAAATCCTGCCAAGAGCACACTGGCAGAGCTGAGATTTGAACTTGTGCTTTCTGACCCCAGAGCCCAAGTGTTACAACCATGTAGGACTGCCAGTGAGAAACCCTCAAGGGCATGGTCGTCGCCTGACTGCTGGGCCATCCACAGATACTCCTCCTCCTCCCGGAATGCAGCCCCACAGCCGTGGAAGCCACTCCCAGCAGGTTCCTGGGAGAGCAGCTTCCACCAAGAGCGAAAGGGTGGCAGTGACTGCAGGCCTGCCTTTCAACCATTTGTGATAAGGGGTGGGGTTCCTTCCATGGACATAAGCCATCCTAACAGCACCATTTATCATGATGACAAAGGTGGGGAGCAGGGGAAGCTGGAGCTGGGATGAAAGCACAGAATTCTGATTATTTTAGCAGTTGGAAGTGGCATCACCTCAGAGCCTCCATCAAATGGCCAATTGGAAGCTGGACTGAAGTTGCTTAAAACACAGGTGGCCAACACAAGGCCGAATCCGGCCCTCCACCTTGTTTTATCTGGCCTGCACCTTGTTTCTACCTGGTGGCAGTGCCAAACTCTCATTTAACAGTTAAGCAGTAGTTGCATTTGTACAGTCCTGAAGTTACATTCAGCCCTTTGAAGGCAACCGTGAGGCTGATGTGGCCCCTGGTGAAAATGAATCTGACACCGCTGACTTAAAAGGTATCCAGAGATCGTTGGCCACAGCTGTGATGAAGTCATTGGGTTGTGTTTGGAGATGGGTGTCAGTTGGAGATGGTCGCTGAGTCATCTGTGTGCCATCCAGCTCCGAGGTGGCTGGTGGCCCTGGAGGAGTCTGAGGCTTTGCAGGTCATTTCTGGGCACCTGTGGTGTGCCCCACCCTGCCCTGGGGGCTGGGTGAGTGGGTGGAGCCACACTCTCCCTTCATGAATCTTTCCAATGTTTTGTGACCGTCTTTTCCGACCGTAAGTGGTGTTTACAACATTTGTAACAGCTGTGCTGCTTCCCTGGTCCATCCGGTGGGCTGCACCTAGGCTTTGGAGCAGAGTCTCCTGCCCCCACTGGGAGGTGGAACCAATGGGAGTGCTGGCTGTTGGACCAGCCCTTTCGTTTATTTGGCCTTTGTCCAGGTGCCCGGAGGAGAGGCCGTGGGGACCGGAGCATTAGTTAACTCTTCTCTTTTCTCACCCGCAGGCCAAAGAAGGAGAACGTGGCCCACAAACACTGGGTCGGACCTTCGAATCTGGTCAAGTGCAAGCCCTGCCCCGTGGCACAGTCGGCCATGGTCTGTGGCTCCGATGGCCACACCTACACATCCAAGGTCAGTCACCTTTGTCTTCTTCGTCATCAACAACGCTCCGTGGCTGCTGGTTCCGACGAGTCCCGTGCCCAAACTAGCACGGCCGTGTGACTCTCCGTGTGATTCCGGGCCTTGTCCTCGAGGAGCTGCCCCTTGAGCAGACTCTCTGGCCGAAGAGACAAGGGAGATAAAGATGCTACCTCCCGAGTGCTGGTCAGCCAGTCGGGGCCTAAGGGGAGAGGTGATTCTGAGAGTGGCGTGTGAGCCCGGGTTGATCCAGGGGAGCTTCCCAGCGCAGGTAGCAGAGCCAGCTGTTCCAGAGATGCGAGCCCTATGGCTTTGTTACAGAACAAACAAGGGGGGCCTGGGACGATACACTATTATTGAAAGAAGCCCCCAGGTCCGTTATGTCCGCCACCAGAGGAAAGACGTCTCTCAATGCCATAGATTCGTGAAAAGGAAAGGAAATGTTTACTTAATGTTATACAAACTTAGTGACCTAATGTCTTCATCAAAAATCCTAAAGTCCCTTAAAACACCCACAAACAGACACAGTCCTTCCCTACCCCTTTGCCCAGTCTGGGGTACTGTATCTCAGGAAAGGAAATAGAAGTCCATGGCTCAGGCAGTCCTCTGGTTGTTCCCAGTTAGTACTGTCTTGACTGGGAGACCTCCCTGGGTTCCTGGCACCCTCAGCTGTGTCACCAGGATCTCTACTAAAACCAGGTGGTAGTTCCCCCTTCTAAAGCTGAGGGGGATCCCCACTCTGGCAAAGGCACGTGGTCCTCTCTCCCAGGGCCACGGGAGTCCGCACTCAGCCAAAACCGCGTGCTTCTCCCTTCAATGGCTGCCGTGTCTGGGTTTAAATCCCCGTGCCAAGCCTCCTCTGCAGCCCCATTTCCAACTCCTCCTACACTTGGCCACACTTACCCTCAATCTCCCGTCCTTTCCAGCTTTTCTGGCCGCCATTCTGGGTCTGGGCAGGTGTGACCCCATGTCATGGAGCCAATCTTCTCCGAGCTCCCACGCAGGCACTGTAACTCGGGGGACCTGCCCCGCAGTCACATCTTAGGGGTAGGTCCCTTTCCATCCCCCTGGCCTAGAGCATGGCCATAGCTATTTAGCATATCTAAGTGACCAGCCAAAGGCTATAGGTATGTTAAATGACCATGCCCTGGATTAGCTGCAAAGCTGCCCTGCATGTCCTTGCTCTGTGTGCCCCTTCCCCCAACTCACACCTGTGGGGGAAGGGGTGGAGACATCTTAAAATCTCCTGGACACCTTGAGTTCTGGACTCCATTTCAAATGCCCATTTGGGGTCCCCCTCTTGGCTGCACCCTGTAACAGCTTGGCCGACGGGAGCAAAGATGTGAGGGAGGCCCGGGAGGCTGCGTGAACGATGACGTGGTGCCGGCAGGAATGGGAGGCCAGCGCGTTTCAGCTGTGCCTCTTGCACACCCGGAACGCTCCCAGCCCTGCACCAGCCCCCCAGGGCTACAGGGAGGTCGTTCCTTTCTCAGGGCCTCCTGGGGGCGTACAGTCTAGTGGGGAGGGCAAGACTGGTGACAGATCATCTTACCTGAAACCTGTTGAAGGAAAATGGTTTCATAGAAAAGGGCACTAGGGACCCAGTGGGTCTAATTCTTCTTACTGGAAGGACGGGGAAAGTTCCAGAGGGGAGGGACGTTTCATTTGGGCTCTAGCAGGAGGCGTTACAGGCAGGGAGGCAGGGCTTACTGGGGTGGGAGAAGGAGGAAGGAAGTGATCATTTATTCTTGGAACTGCAAACACTCTTCTGGGGACAAGGTTGTCATCGGTGTGTGGGAATGCGGAGTCCCCCTGGGAGAATGAGTTAAAGAGAAGAAAATGCAGAATGGACCGGAGTGTGCTGCTTCCTTCTCGTATCCCACAGATAGTCAGTCATCTGTGTCCCCTTGGTGCCCCGCAGGGTGCTAGGCAGGAAGGTGGTGGTGTGGGGGTGTCTCAGGAGTTTTCTGAGAGAAAAGGCAGGGGTGAGGGGTAGGGCTCCGACCCTCCCGTCTCCTCCAGCCTCAGGCCCGCACTTCTGCCCCTCCTTTGGTTCTCCTGTGTGAGGTTCACTTGCAGAACAGAGCCCAGGGCTACGAGAGTTGCTGTAGGAGATGCTCCGGTCACTGTGGGTCACAGCGCCCCCCTGTGGGTCTTGGGCTCAGAGACTCGGGCCATTCTGCCGGATCCCCTCCCGTCCCTGACCGGCCGCACATGCAGCTGCAGTCTCTGCCCTCTGGGGTCCCCTCACCACCTGGGTTCTTGCATTTGCACAGCCTGGGGGCACCCCCTGCCCACTGTCTGCAGGGGCTGGATCAGGCTCTTCTGAGGCTGTGCTGTGCTCTCCTGCTGATTTGGGTTGAACAGGTCCTACATTTTCGTTTCCTGAGAGTGAAGTTTTATCCTCTCAGATTGCTACTTTTTTCTAACCGAAAGGGAATGCAGTTCACAAAGCAGGCAGCCACTGGAGGTACATCTACTTGTCCCCAGGCCCCTGGACCCATATCATTTGCTTTAGAACCTCAGTCGCACAGTCCCTGCTGGACTAGTTTCCTTGTACTTTCAACACATATCATTTGAGCCCTTCTATGCCAGGTGCTGGGGAAACTCAGAGTGCAGATGAACAAACTGGCTTTTCTTCCTGGCCAGAGTCAGTAATCCTTACCTCCCAGCCCGCCCTGGGAATTCAGCTTCTCTGCCCAAGGTCGTAGCTGGTCCACCCTGGCTAAACAGCCCTGGCCAGCTTTGCTCAGCGCTCCACCCTTCCTCCTTCCCCTGCTCTCCCTGGCCCCTGATGGAGTCACAGTTTGATTAAGTTTGCACTAGCAGAGCTTGCTTCTGACTCCCTGAGCACTTCTGGAATAGTGGCTCTGCAGGGGGCAGTGACTGGGTTTATGGGGGCACCGGCAAATCAGCTCTGTCCCCCCCATTCCCACAGAGCCACGGCACCGTTGTCTTCCCACCCTAAGCCCAGCTTCTAGGTGTGTGCCTACAGTCTGCTGGTGAGGCTGTTAACACGCAGATTACGATGCAGCAGGTCTGACGTGGGGCCTGAGCTCCTGCGTCTCTAACAGACGCTAGGTGATGCCCGTGCTGCTGATCCCTGGACTGCGCCGAGTCGTGAGGACTTCAGTTTCATCAGTACCTCCTGAACAGGCCTCCTTGTCTCTAGTCTGCCCTTTCCCCTGCCCCCTAAGTCCGTTTCCACATGATGGAAGAGGAGGTGTCATTCTGTCATATAAGCCTATTCATGCGTCTCCTGCACTTAAAATGTGCAGAACTGTGCCCAGGCCCTTTGCTGTTACTGACAAGGCCCTCCCGAGCCTGTCGCCTTTCTATTCTGTTATCACTCAGCAGAGAAAAGCCCCTCGTTCGTTTGGGCAGCCACCGTGTAGTGAACACTTCCGGTTGCTCTGTGGGGGGTGCAGTGGGGAGCAAGACAGACGCCATTGGAGGTTATACAGTCTGGTAGGAGAGACACAAATAAATAAGTCACTGAGCAAGAAACTATGTGATTTCAGTTTTTGAAACATGTTGAAAAGGAAGTGAGCTTTAATGCTGAGAGCGAGAGCAAGAGGGGCCTTCTGGGCCTGCTTTGCAGGGGCTGGTGAGGGCAGGCCTCTCTGAGGGGTGTCCTTGAGACTGGGGGGAGGGGCAGAATGCTCCAGATGGAGAAAACAGCATGGGCCCAGGCTCCAGGCAGCATGGCGTGTTTGAAGAGCTTCGAGGACGCCCGTGTGACTCTAACGGTGAGGGGAGAGGCATGTGGCTAATGCAGGGAGAGGGGACTCAGAGGATTTGAGGGCAGTCTGAGAGGAGACATTTAGCCAAAGCTGGAAGGTGAGCAGATGGTTGGAGAATGCCTGGCTTGGTAACACTTGTTATTCTAAGTGCTTCTCGTCCATGTCTGCCTTGAGAACATGCGATCCTAGAGGGAGATGCAATGTCAGCTACCACCTTCACCAGCACAGGACACGGCACACAGTAAGTGCTTCACCAGCACAGGACACAGCACACAGTGGGTGCTTCGCCAGCACAGGACCAGTGCACAGTGGGTGCCCAATAAGATCATAGACAGCACTGGGCTACTGGGGACACTAGCTGGGCAGGAATGGAGAGATTCTTGTCTGTGCACCCCATTGAGGATTTGAGTGAACGGGTAGGAGAGAACTTGGTGATTGAGAAAAATAAGCCATCCCCACCATGGGCCACGTTGCTTAGCTAAACACCCAGCCTGGGGCTCTGGCAGAGAGTCAGAGGCTCCTTGCAATGATTCTCTCTCTGTGAAGATACAGTCCGTGCTGCTCAAATTATTTCCTCCAGCTCCACAGTAAACCGTCTGATCCTCAAGCCTGTGATTGGAGATGAGCCATGAAATGTCAGTGAGCGATGCGGGCTGTTGGGGTGAGGGGCATGTTGCACATCAAACCCCAGCAGCGACCTGCCCGCTCGCCTCTGTCTCTCCTTTGCAGGAGGAGCTTAAAATGCCAGCTCCCCATGACCCCTGAGCTGCAAGGAGCAGTGTTAACCCGTCAGGCATGGCCTGACATGCCCTTGGCTGCCCAGGGAATGTCTTCAGGAAAGGCTTTCTGGTCAGGGCCCCCCTGCAGGCTGGGCTGGAACACTGGCGCTTGTGTCAGAGAAGCAGGCCTGTGTACACTCTTAAATCGCTTGTTTCAGAGGCAGGGTCGAGGTTTGGAGAGTCCTTTGCAAGGACTCCTGACTCCTTACCAGAGAAATGACTCCCAGTACCGTGGGGCAGGGCCCTGAAAGGCCTTTCCTGTGCCTGGGTCCCATCCTTGGATTCCTACACCGGCCCAACAGAGCCCTCCGTTTCCCAGACCTGCTCGCCTGTCTTTTCCTGGAGCAGAAGAAGAGATCTAAAGCCTTCTTCTCATCAGCAGCTGGAGGGTCCTCCTCCCTGTCCTCCATATGGGCAGTACTGAGGCCCAAAGAGCCAAGAACAGTGGCAGGGTTTGACCCCCATGGTCTCCGGCCTGGATGTCTGTGATCACCCACTTCTGTTTGAAGTTTAAAAAGGGGGAGGGTGGTGGACGGAAGGCACTGTCGTGGAAAATGCTGTTGGTGTTGGTTTTGGGCATTAGGCTCCTAGTTTTCTGTCTTTTATGAACTCCTGGAAACTTGGCTTTCTCTTTTACCTAAAGAAATGAAGCAAAGATGACTCAGTTGAAAGGCATCCACTGACTGTGCAAGGCCTGAAGCCCAGGACAATTCGAACCCTCCCCATGGCACTCAGTATGGCTGCCTTCCAAGGGGGAAGGGCTCAGTCAGGTTGGGCGTACAATTGGGTGTTTTAGTTATTACTGCTAAATAGGGGCCTGCCTGGTTATTGAGCTTTAGGAGGACGTTTTAATCTCACAGGCAAAGCTCCTGGTAGGCCACCACTCAATGGTCAGTTAAAAGAATGAGTTAACTATCAATGAACAAGTAACTTTCATTCTCTGTAGCTATGGCCTTGTGCATGTGTGTGTGGGTGGAGAGGGGGTCAGTGGGCTGAGGCAATAAAGAATAGAAGGAAGAGACCATGATGCATGGCAATGTGATGTTATAAGTCAAAGTCACAAAAATTAGTGTTGGCAAAAGTATACTGTGGCCCCAGTCCCACATCACCAAGGAAACCGACACCTCATAATAAGAGTCACAGTTCTCCAGATGAAGTGCTCACCCTTTCACAGATGGTCCAGAGGCAGTGGGGGCACTGTCAGGAGCGGGAGGTGGGGAGAGCTCCAGCATCAGCTCTGTCCCGGATGCTGGTTTTTGTCCTTGGTCCATGTCAAACAAGCTTCCTTCTGCTCCTGGAACTGGGGTTTGCATTTAGAGCCCCCTATCTGTAGCAGGGTTCTTCCAGGGACCCAGCACCAGGGACACCACTCAGAACTCTGTGGCTCCCCCAGGATCAGATATAAAGTGAACAAGAACGCACAGTCTTGAGATGAAGGGATATAAGATGTTACATGGCAATAAATGTTTATGGAGACTCTAAAAAGTATAACCCATAAAAGATAAGGAACAGAAAACCTCCACTGGGGACAGGCAAGTGGAAGGCCAGTGCTGCCGCTGGTTTGAGAACGTGGCAGAGGTCTTGCCCCTTGACGTTGCTTCTAGTCTTGTACCTGCCCTTGGTGTACGTTCTCCTGGCTGGGGAAAATGGAGTGGTCCAGATAGCCAGTGACACG
Organism: Phyllostomus discolor; assembly: GCF_004126475.2. Classification (NCBI taxonomy): domain Eukaryota; kingdom Metazoa; phylum Chordata; class Mammalia; order Chiroptera; family Phyllostomidae; genus Phyllostomus; species Phyllostomus discolor. The sequence goes on along the minus strand of NC_040915.2, from coordinate 10,435,651 downwards.
GAGGTCTGTCTCACTGCATGCCATGTATTGTGCTGAGTCTTGGGGGTATGACAAAGGGCAAATAGATAAAGCCTCCCATCTGAAAGGCAGTCTTACCCTGGCCAGGTAGCTCAGGTGGTTAGAGTGTCATCCTGATATGCCAAGGTTGCAGGTTCGATCCCCAGTCAGGGCACACACAGCAGTCAACCAATGAGTGTGTAAACATGTGGAACAACAAATTGATGCCTCTCTCTTTCTCTCCCCACTGCTTAAAAGTCAGTAAATAAAAAGAAAAGTTAAAAAAATAAAGGCAATCTCTTTTCACTAGAATAGGTGTCCAGATAAGGGGCATTTGGGGCACAAGACGCGGCAGGGCCACTCATCTCGTGGGCAGGAGGGAATGCTCTTCCCAGAGGACGTGGTGATCCAGTTGAGGTCTTTTGGCTGGGAGGGGTCACCAGAGGAAGAGTGGGGGCAGAGGCGTGGGCTGCCCCTTCATCAGAGGGAGGAGGGGGGTGAAGAGATGAAAGCAAGCATGGCCCCTTGAAGGAACCAGTGAGCGTCGTTATGGCCGAGCCCCATGTGCATCGGGAGCAGGGGGTTGACTAGCTACTGAAAGGAGGCTAGAAAAGCAGTCGAGGGCACTTCTTGCAGGGCCTTGAAAGCCATATGCGGAGCTTGGACTTTGGCCTCAGAGCTTCAGGGGTCCCGTGAAGGACTTATGGTTTTGAATTCGCCCATGTTGGCTGCATGGAGGCAGTGGTAGGGGCGGAACTGAGGCGGGGTGGCTGAGGAGCCAGCTGGCCGGAGCCAGGCCTGTGTCGTGATTGAAGAGACGGGTTGAAAACAGGCCAAAGACGCATTCAGGAAATCACAGCTGATCTTGGCGACCACGTTTCAAATATAGAAGGTTATTTCCGCTCAGCAGAAGGGCTCTTCACCATCCCGGTCCTGGGGGCACTTGGGAACCCTCCTCGTGCTGACAGCTTGGTGGCCCTCGGTGTGAACCAGCTGGGGCCCAGGCATCTGTGCACGCCTGTGCTTTCTCTCCTGTGATCCACATGGAAAGATGAAAGCTTTGGAAGTCCTGGCTGCCAACTTCTAATTTTGCCCATAAGAAGGGAAATTGCTGCTGCTGACTAGAATCTGGCCAGCCCAGACTTTGGGTGGGCAATCTTAGCGTTCTCTCTGGAGGGGAGAGCTGTTGTGGGAAGTAGGAACGGATCAGGGGTGGCACTGGGGGCCCGGAAGCTGGGAAGGGAGTGGGGGTGGGGGCCCCACTGCCCCAAGCTGGGTCTGGCATTGCCAGGCCTCTGTCACTAGGACTTCCTTGCCTTGTCTCCACCTTGCCTCCCCCCAACCCCCAACCCCCAACCAAAGCTTCAGTGTCAAGGCTAGCACGGTGCATTTTCCACCCAGAAGCCCTGGTGCCCAGCCTGATCTCAAGGACGGGGCTCTCCGAGGACACCGGGTCGCCCCGAGAACCAGCAGTATTCTCCGGCATCTGCCTGGCTGTTGGTAATTGGAAAACAAGCAGGCAAATACCCGTCTTCTCTCCCCCTTCCCACAACGTTTGCTTCCTTAATCGCTGTTAAACAATTAGCAAATGGCTCATTTATGTCTAGACGCAGACGAGAGATGCCGAGTTAAGAACTGCTGTGGAGGAAAATGCCTCTGCTCTTCTGCGTCTGCGCAAAGGCGGGGGTGGGGGGAGGGACAGCTCGCTCTGCAGGGCTGGCATTTCATTCAACATCTTGTCGCTGCAGATTATATTATTTTCAGAGTCATCTTAATAGTTTCCAACAATCGCTATCAAGTAAAGGTCATGTTTGAAGTTCTTGGCAAATGGAGTCTCTTGGCTGGCCTTGCCCGCGAACAGGCTGCTCCGATGGGCAGAGCAGATCCAGGGTGTGGATTTGCAGGGCTCCTCTCGAGAGCTCCGAGCTCAGCGCGTCTTCTCCACGCCCCTCCGCCCCAGACTTTTGGGGTCCTGTGACCGTGTCAGGCGTGGGAGGGCCTGATGTGTGGCTAGTTTCGCTTTTTGTTTTTTGGCAGAGTTGAGGCTGTCTGTATTTTCAGGGATATTTGTGGATAGCTCTGCCTCCCTAGAACCTGCTGGGTGTGGGTTGTCTTCACTTGCAAAAGGCTCGTGGGTGAAGGCCTTGCTTCTGATAGAAGCAGAAAATAAAATGATCGGAAGCTGAGGGGGGAGGCTTGCCTGCACATGTTTTGTACCCAGGAGAGTGGAGCCCGGTGGGAGTGGGAAGGGCACCAGGATTAACTGCAATAGCACCGATGAGGGAAGTCACTGGATGTCCCATCTGGGCAGCCCCACGGAGAACAGAGGCAGCAAAGTCCCAGCTGCAGCCCCGTGCTCCCAGGTCATGGAGGAGATGGGAGTCCCTTGTCCGTAGTGCCTGGGGTGGAGCAGGCAGGTAGGAGAGTTCATTCTTTTGATTTTCTGTTGCTCAGAAAAAAAGCCAACAGAAGAGGTAGTATGGCTTTAGGGAAATACTCAGTGACATCTAACCAACTCTAAGCAGTTTTGTTTCACCCTTTAAACACTTGGAGACTGGGGACAAATCCCCCTCGGCAGATGCCCTAACCCTGCCTTTCACCCTGAGGCCTTGTTCATCTTCAGCCTCTTTTCCTCAGGCTGGCGTAGCCAAACACCATTCCATCGTGTGAGCCAGTAGTCATACTGTGAAAACCCTCAGCTGTTAGTTTACACCAAGTTATTACCCTGGTTTTATTATCATCCTTTTTTTTCTCTTTGTGGGGTTTTTTAAAAGAACTAGTATGAATATTATTTAAAATATTAATTGTGTATTAGTTAGGATGTAGGTCTTGTTTGCTATGACAAAAACCCAAGTGAAACAGGCTTAAATAGGATAAAGTGTTATTTCTCTCTCGTGTAAATATTCCAAAGCCCTGAGCCGATGTGCTGCCCCCAGAGAGTCAAGGACCAGGACCCTTGCAGCTCCGGTCGTTCTCGGCAGCCGGGACTGTGGAGCTTCTGCACCTGGGTCTCCAGCTAGTAGGAAGGAGGAAAAGAAGGGGGCACAATCCAGAAGTCACCATGTCACATCTGCTCACATCTTACAGACAACTTTATCACAAGGCCTACATCAGGCTGCAAGGGATGCTGGGAAATGTAGTTTTATTCTGGGAACCTGTGTGCCCAGCTAAATTTGAGAGTCATACTATTAAAGGAAGGGACGAGTGGATATTGGGGATATCTAGTGGTCCCTACCATAATAATGCTTTTAATGATAATAATAATAGCAACAACAAAATGACAGTACTTAATTGCTGAATACGTATTAAATACTATGACATTGTGCTAATGCCAGAGTATTTTATTTCCTCTATTACATCTAATTCTCACCACAAAGCTATGAGGTAGGAACTGCCCTTAGTTCTTATTCAAGATGAGAAAACTGAATATATGAAGCTTTTCTGAGGTCAGCACAGCGCCTGAGTAGCAGAGCGTCTGACTCTAGAATCACGGACTTCACTTCCTTGAGGGAAAGCCATTTGGAGACTAATGTAAAATGCCCTGTATCATCAGGATGCTTCTGATTTTAAGCGATAGAAACACAACTTATATTTAGCTTAATCCAAAAGTGAAGATTTGCTGGCACATAGGCTAGAAAGCACACCAGGGGAGGCAGGCCTCCGAGAAAGAAGGGGAAATTCAGCGTTGACAGCACCGCATTCTCTTCCATCTCTCGTTGCTGGCTGTCTCTGCCTGGTGCCTGGCTTCATTCTGAAAAGAGGCTTTCTCCCCATGGTGGGGAATGGGGGTTTTGACAGCCCCAGGTTCATTTGCTCCTAACCTAGAAACTCTAAAGAAATTAGCAGTGTCTGTGTTTTGATGCCAGGAATGGATTCCTGAGCTCTTTTTGAATCATGTGTTTGTCCTTTAATCAATGACCATGGTCACATGGCCCTCTTGACCCCTACCCTTCACTATGATCAGGGGTGGTAGTTTTTACCAGAATAAGAGGGAGAGAAAGCGTATTGACTGGACTGAGCTGAATGTTAAATGTAGTGCCGTACTTGGTCATCTGAAGTAGCAAATACTGTATATTAGCCTCATGAGAGGCTGCAGGTCAGTGGCACTAGCTCGAGCCTGTAAGCACACAGTAAGGCAAGCAGTTCCGTGGGGTGACCGGCTAGACGGGCACGGAAGACACGTCCGTAGCACCTGTTAGTTACCTAGCTAAAGAGGAAGTTCATCTACAGTAAAGTAGACTCAGCATCATTTTAATTTAGAGTTTCTAAAAACCGTTTGGACTGACGTTGAAATACTTCCTGCTGATCATGGGCACATCTGTCCTCAGTTCTGTTAAGCGTTTGTTTCTTTTTGGAACATAGTCTTCTTGGCTCCCGAGGATAAACTTGCAGGCAAAATGGTTATTGTGACATTTTCAGAAAGCACAGATGTTCCAGCGCCGTCCGTGGTGAAAATGCAGCCACAGAATTTACACAGACTACTTCAACATGCAGATCAGTTGTGAAGTTAGAGCAGAAGAAGGCAATTCAACTAATTATTTCACCACTTATTTCTATGTTCTATATGCAAACATGCATTTAACTGAGATTTGAAGAATAGGTATTCATTTCTTTTTCTCAAATGCCCTGAGTAGAATGCCATGTAATTAGTTAGCGCTTTTGTTAAAAACACATTAGGAAGAAGAACCTTCTTGCTGTCGGTTCTGTTGAATGCACAATTAAACCATTTGATAAAGCAATTACCTGAACACAATTATGCTCATCCTCACCTCATCAGGAGGTGAAGTTAAGGATTAGGTAAAATCGCACAGCACATGAGCTATCTGCCAGCCAATCCTCTAGAAGACAGAGAGGTCCCTGGTCAGAATGAATATGCACAGTGCTAAAAATCTAATTAAGTCGTTACAAACAACTTTAATTAAGTTCATGATCATGTTGCTTTTGTTTTCCTTTACAAGAAACGAGAAAAATATTCCCTCCTGGCACACTGCTCAGACGGGCACAGCCAGGCAGCTTCACGGCGTCTCCCAGGGAGCCTGCCACCACCGGCAGGGAACACGCTCAGAGGGGCTGGTCTCCTTGAATAAGCTTTAGACCAGCACCGTGTGTCATGGGAGGGGATGTGAGTTGAGTTAGGGCTTACCAGGAATTGACACCGTAACCGCCTTTTGAGGGAAATAGCTTTAATGATCCTTTTGCTTTTACCAGAGCATGTTGCTGGGGTTTTTTCCTCTTTACAAACCAAGTGAAACATTTTGGAATCTTTACATGGAACAGAAATACCTCATCCTTTATCCAAGCGTGACCTTCCTGAGATGGTGCTGGCTTCTGTCCAGCGAGTTGCTCAGAAGAGCGGGCCTTCAGCAGCAGGGCGGGCCCTGGGTCCAAAGAGCAGCTTTGCCCCAGTTCCTCTTACCCAGAGGCACCGAGGACTGCTTTGGAACCCAGACATTCCCAGGGGCAGGCAGACAGGAGACCAGGAGCTGTGGGAACCCGGGGAGCCTGACCAGACTGTTGGGTGGGGCTCATGATAAGGGTTTATCTGCTTTCCCCTCTCTTAGTGGCAAGATTAAAAGATGATGTTAGGTAAGTGGGGGTGGGCTGTCCCAAAGGTGGTGCTGAGCACCATCTGCTGCATCTCTCATGTTGTCTCCCACCCTGTTCCCCTGGGGGCTCTCCAGACCAGCCGTGTGCCCCCCCCCGCCCACACCACACCAACACACAGCCCCTTCCTGGCACCGAAGTGCAGAGGGAGGCAGAGTGGAGAGGGACACATTGCTTTTTTCCCGTTTGAATGCCTGTGACCAGACAGAATGGACTGAGCCTCTTACCCCCGCACCCCCCCCCCCGCCAGTAAAGGGAGTGACTATGTTCCTGGGATCTCAGCTCTAAGGCTCAGCCTCAGCATCAGTCTCAGTGGAGCCCCCATGGGCTCTTTGTGCCAAGTGAGGCCATTTCTTTTTTCGAGCTGCACTGGCACCAGGGTACGTGGCTCTGCTGAGGCATTTATTGTACCACATTGGAATTGTCTGTGGATGAGTGTGCATGTCCAGCCACATGGTGAGCTGGGGATCCTGAAAACTCTGTGATACAAAACTCTTCATTATAATAAACATCCTTTTAAACAGTGAGATTGCAAGATGTAAGGGAAATCCCTGGTTTGGCGGATGGGGGGAAGGAAAACTGAAGTGGACACTGACCATAGCCCCGGGCGTTGGAGATGTGGAGGGTTGGCTGATCTAACCAGCGGGCTTTGGGCCAACAGCTGCCCACATGCCGGAGACAGGGCCTTAGGCCCTGCAAGGCGGGCACTTGGAGCTGAGACCCCGCTCACAAAGCCAAAGCCTTCCTCATGTTCACCCTGGATTAAAAGATGGGCTTGACTTAAAAAAAAAAAAAGAAATTCTGCCAGTTATTCTGCCAGTTTGTCTTTCTTAGTAAAGAAAGACAACAAGGACACTTGTCAGTTTCAGCTTGGACTCTGGTTAGAGAGAAAAGCTCACCTATAAAATGTTATAATAGAGAACCTGCATCCTTCCATACAGAGGCAAGGGTGGTGCACCAAACATTTGAACAATCTATGTAGGACACAGACGTAAATCAGTCAGACCAGGTGGCGGCTGTCAAGCGGTGCTACGCCATACCGTGTGAAAGGCAGCCTGAGGGTGTGGTTCCAATTTATGTTCTTTGTACGGTCCAGCTGGTTAATTGCCTCAGAGCATCCTAGGTTGGGGGATGCAGCAGGGTCCCTGGAAAAAGCAAGTGTAAATCCTTTTTTGAAAACACTTTAACACAAGCCTCACAGGTGTCCCTCGCAACCCTGATAAAAGCACAGAAGGAAGTGAGCCGTCGTGAGCAAGAGGTGGCATGGACCCAAAACTGCAGAATTAGGACCACCCCCAGCCCTCCACCCCACTGAAGAGCTTGAGAGATGAATTTTTTAGTTCAGATGTTCAGAATGTTTATTAAAAAGACAGTTTAAAACTTAAGCAATGAATGAGTGATATACTGTCAGAAAAACACCAGATCAATTTGAAACTTCCAAAAGTGAGAAATATCATCATTAACAGTGCATCTGCATGGAGAAAAGCACCCACGTGTACTCCACACTGCCCGAAAGGAACCAGGGCTCCAGCTCCTTATTCTAAATTTTGCAATTAAAACCGAGTAATTAACCATATATTATATCTATTTAAACCATATGGCTGAGTAACCCTAAGGCCCTATTCCTTGGGGCCTTTCTCTAATAAGGAAAGTTCCTTACAGGAGTAGAAATGCAGAAGTAATGATAGAATTAGGAGATCATCGTTTTCAGCCCCTAATGATGTAACTGAAGAAGGCGGCAGTCACACGTGGATGAAGTCGTGATTAGACTCAAGGTCGATGGACTTCAGGCTGTTGCCACCTGAGCCCTCTGATGAACCCTAGAATCACCGAATAAGTGGGCAACAGGCATTGCCTGTCCTCTGGTTTCACGTGGTAGGAGGAGCACAGCCATTTGCGAGTTTAATAGTTAAGTGAGGGGAGTGGTTTTGCCAGGAGTTAAACCTGAATCTCTCCAAGCCTACAGCTCTGATTTCCGTCTATAGGCTGGGCAGGGGTAGAGAAGTGTGTTGCAGGGGGCCGCACAGAGGCAAACAGACGAATGCAGAAGGGGACGTATTTGGGGGTGCGGGGCGGGAAATGCACCCAGTCTCTGCATGAAAAAAGGTGGAGTGGGAGACGCGGCTACCGAGGGTTTTGGGAACTGCAGTTGTGCCCAGAGGGAAACAAACCAACCAAAATTGTAAAGGAAAAAGATGTTTGGGGACTTTCAGGAAAACTGATTATGAACTAGATATTAGCTATGATAGTAGCATTAGTATTGAGTAAGAAAAACACAGTCTTAAAAGGATACACTGTGAAGGACATGGAGGATTTGCTTTAAAATAATTTAGCAAAGAGAAAGGGGGTAAAAGGATACAATTAAGCAAATCTGGCAAAATCTTGAAATTGTTGATCTGAGGTTATGCAGATTCATTGTACTAATTTGTCCCCTTTGACATGTTTTCAAAATTCTTCCTGAATTAAAGAAGTGCACTTATTGAGGGGAGAAACTTTCCTGCCAATCCTGTACTCTCCAGCACCGCACATGAACAAGAGTATTAGTGGAAAGCAGAAAGGAGGCTCTATTTTCAGGAAAAACAAAAGTGATAAATATGTTGAACCATAAAAATATGTACCCCATAGGCTAAAATATAAAAGCTAAAACTATAAAACTTCCAGGGAAAAAAAAACCCAGAAAATCTTTGTGACCTTGAGTTAGGCAAGTATTTCTTAGATACAACAAAAACATAATACGCTAAAAAAAAAGACACATGGGTGGTTTTTTTTTTCCATTCTGCCCTCAAAAGACAGTGTTAAGAGGATGAAAAGTGAAGCCTAGGAGAAAATACTTCAAAATCATGTATCTGACACAGGACTCTGGTCCAGAATATGTAAAGAACTCTCTGTGAGCCCAGCAATCAGTACACAAGCAACCCAGTCAAAGTGGGGAAAAGGTCCGGGCAGGCATTTTACCAGGGAAGATACGTGGATGGTAAATAAAGACATAAAAAGTGCTGAACATTATTTGTCATCGAGGAAGTGCAGATTAGAACCGCAGGGAGATACACCACTGCACCAGAACGTCTAAGTTTCAAAAAGACCGATCCCGTTGAGAGATGTCAATGACGTGGAAGAGCCGGAAGGGTCGTGCACTGCCAGCATGGCTGTGGGATGGTCCGAGAGCACTTTGGAAAACAGTGCAGAAGTTCCTTTCAAATGACCGTATGATCAGGTCATCCCAATTCTAGACCCTCACCCGAGAGAAGTCGAAGTCCACAGGAGCAGTTGTCCACAAATGCTCACAGCAACGTTTTTTCTGGTCTCTCAAAACTGCGAACAACCCAGATGCCCATCAGGTGAATGAAGGAACTAATGTGGTGCATTCATACACCTGCACACCCCTCCAAACGAAAAGGAATGGACTGCTAGTGCGTGTAACAGCATGAATGAATATTACACAATTATGCAGAGTGGAAGCCAGGCAAGAAATAGTACATACCACCCTGGCCGGTGTGGCTCAGTTGGTTGGAGCATTGTCCCCTAGACCAAAAGGTGGCAGGTTCAATTCCCAGTCAGGGCATGTACCCAGGTTGCAGGCTTGATCCCTAGTTGGGCGCACACGGGAAGGCAACCAACCAATGTTTCTCTGTCACATCAGTGTTTTTCTCTCTCTGTCCCTACCTCTCTCCCTGTGCCTGCCCTCGGGTGAGGGTAAAAATAAAATAGCACATACTGTCTGATGACCTTGGTACGTGGTGGGTGAGTGTGACGGGGGCAGGATCACACAGGGGTGTGAAGAAGCTTGCAGGGATGGGGGTGTGTTAGTTGTCTTGATTATAGTGATGGTTTTAGGGATGTTTCGGTGTTTGTATTGATCAAAGCTTCCTCAAACTGTGCCCTTTTAGATATGTCAAATGGACCTCGACACAGCTGTTTAACAAGGACCAGGCCTGCAGCGCGTGTCTTGGGGGTGGCACACACCTCCAGTCACCCACATGTGTCTTCTCCAGGTTCCTTCTTCGATGCTGGCATCCTCCATTGTTTAGGGGGGCTGCATTCTGTAGCCTCAGCTAGGCTGAGGACTGTCAGAAAACAGAGTTGATGCTTTTCAAAGCTTTTTCCTGTGAACTGTTGAAAAACAAAGAGATACAAGTTACCTTGAACACTCAATCCCTTTGGAGTCTCCTTTCCTGGAGAATTCTCTGTGCTCGAGCTGTGTCCTGGATTTTAATATCCCGTTAGGTACAGAACCCGGTGTCCACTTGCTGGCACTGCTCTCCTGCCCCTCTTTGAGGAGCAGGGGTCTCAGCAATGGAGCAGCAGCCGGAAGAGCTGCCCAGGGAGTGGCTGGGACGGCGCAGGGCTTCTGGGGGACCTGTGGCCCTAGTGGCCTTTCAGAGGCTGCTTTGCAGGAGGGATGGATGAGGTTCCCTGGGCAAAGTGTGTAAGTGCCTGGGGGACAAGAACCAGTGGTCCACGCAGGTGAGGGACAAGTGACATGTGTGACACGGCCCCTGGGACTGATGTGACAAAGCCCTTCATCCCATAGCTGACGGGAAGACAATGGAGATGACGCCTCTGCAGGCCACGTGCTTGGGAGCGGCTGCTTCGCCTTTTGACTCTGCACATGGCAGCCCCGCTCGCTGACTCCCGTCTCAGACCAGCAAGCCTGCAGGGCTGGCGGCGGGCCCTGCAGTGTCATCTGACACGCCCACCGCATACCAGGGCCATGTCGGGCACTGGTCCTGTCGCCAAGGTATTCCCTGCTTCTGGGGCAGACAGACATGTACACATGGGTGGTTTCATAGGTCAGCCAGGTAGGGATTGTGGTAGAGGCACGGACCAGGTGGGGTGCTGTGTGGGACACAGAGGGAGGACTGACCATCGGCGTCACGGCTCAGCGTTTGTGCAGTGGAGCTGGATGGCGCAGCCTCGGGTCCCAGAGCGGCCTGTCAGTTGAGTGACCTTGAACAAGTTGTGAAGCTTCTCGGTGCCCGGGTTTCCTTGTCTACAAAATGGGGGTGGTGCTTCCTGACTCAAAGAGTTTTTGCAGAAAGTTAAAGTTAGTGATTGCATATTAAGTTCTTATACTAGCATCTGGCACATAGAGAAGCCGGATCTGTAAATATCCATTGCCTTCTCCCCAAGGAAGGCCGAGGGATCTCCTGCAGAACACCAGCTCTCCCTCTGGGGCCAGGGGCCCAGCGTCTACATTACCCTTTCCACTTCCTTCCCGAGGCCTTTTCTGCCTCCTCTCAAGCCGGTGGGCTGCTCCCTGTCCTGAAGGGTGGAGGTGCTGATGGTGATAATGACAGTAGGCACCTGCAGCCGAGGGCAGATGGTGTAGCCAGCACAGGCTGGCGCAAGGATGTGCTTGCTCATTGCTGGCCCCCGGGCAGCACCCAGTGTGGTGGATGCTGAACTGGTGGGTGTGAGATGCTACTCAGGGCCGTTTTCACTCGTTCCAGCAGCATGTAGCGGGCGCCAGGCTGCAGGTGTTCCCATGTGGCTGAGAGAGGCCCCCTTAGGGAAACCAGGGTGGGCCTGAGCCAGGAGGTCTCACAGAGGTCGGGAGGGGAGGGAGGCATGGGAGGATGTGGACACAGGTGTGTGCGGCATTGCAGATGGAAATGACTTTTGAGTCCTCATTCCTCCACCTGACTCACCTGACATCACCTCATCCTCACTCCACTGTTGGTTCTTTCGTCAAATGCTCGTGCGCCCCTTTGGCCTTCTTGGTGCGTGAACAGGTTGCTGAGGCAGGTGGACTTTCTAGGGTGTGGGGCAGCTTTGCTGGGATTTCTAAGCCAGGGTCACGTGTCACTGAGACCAGCAGCTTTGGCTGCTGGCCTGACCGTTCCTGGGCTGGAGGGAGCAGACAGAAACGTGACCCTGAACAAGTCCACCAGAGGTGCAAGGGGCACGGGGACCGGGTCCAGGTCTTCTCCTTCCTGGAAAGACGGCCCCTCCAGTCAGAGGGTCAGAGACTGGGGGGTCTGCCCCAGAGCCCCTCTGCAGGGGCCGTCTGTGTGCTGGCCACTGTTGCATGTGCTCCACACCAACGCCACATCGAGTGTTTGCCATGTGCCCCCGCCGTGACGTACACGAGAAACCAGGCCTCACTTAATCCTCGCCCTGACCTGTAAAATGGGCACCAGTGTTGACCCCTCCTGGAGGTCATGAGGAAAGAGGGGCTCAGCTCCGGCCCCTGCTGCGGTCCCTCAGCTCCCAAGTGGGGGAGCCAGACTTGACCACGAGGTCAGCCAGGGACTCCCAGGTCCCCCCAGTCCGGGCCCCAGCCCTGCCTGACGCAGACGGGTCTGGGAGGGGTGGCGCTCAGTTAGAATCGGCAGGGAAATTGGAATGTAGTGATAAAGAACTGACATTTTTTGTGTCAGCGCTCAGGAAGTACTGTGGCCGCAGTCCAAGGGTTCCCCGACCCTGCCTTGGTGCACAGGCCCAACCGACGGCCGGGCCAGCTCTTGCATTTCTCGGCTGCGCTCTGCCGCTCTGCCGGTTTGTTCTCAGGCTTGGCGAGCAGCCCCTTTCCCCGAGGGGCCCAAGTCCTCCTGGAGTTGCATCTGGGTTCATCCCACCCCTTCAGTGGCCCCTTTCTTCCCCAGACTGGTGACCCGATGACCCCAGGCCCAGGTCTGAATGGCGTCTCACATGGCCCTCATCAGGGTTCTGGGCACTGGTGGTGTGAAATGGGGGGCTTGGCCTCTGCAGGTGGCATGTGACCCCCCTGGCACTGCCTCAGTGTGGGGCCACCTGCCAAGTACCTTGCTCCCAGTGGTTGCCGTGGAAACCGGATTTTGTTTTCCCATTTTGGGCAGCACTTGGTGTTTTATCACAGCCACGTGGAATGACTGGAGTGCCCAGTGTGGAAAACGAGCAAAGCGTGCGGCTGAGCAGTTTGGGGTCTGCACTGCAGACTGGTGGGGTGAGGGTGGGGCGGGCAGGGGCGCCCTCAGCAGGCCCCCGTCTGCACCACCCCATTTTTGTGTTATATAAACAGAGCTCCCCTGTTGCATGCCCCGGGTGCCCACAGCACTGACAGCCTCCCAAAGTCTGGTCTCCGGGGTGGCCCCGCCTCCTCAGTGAGGGTGGCTCCCGCCCCCTCCTGCCCACCCTCTGCCCCACCTGTGTTCTTCTGGACCGTTGGGGGCTGGAGCTGTGGAGGGAGTCAGGGCTCCTGAGGTCACTTGGCTTTCACAGCTCACAGGGTTTCTTGATTGCGGCGAGTTTCACACATCCGCAGTCTTATCCCTGCAGCTGCCATTCCCTCGACCCGCCGTTGCAGTCGCTCACATCAGTTTTCCTGTGTTGCTTAGGAGTTTCTCAGGCTTTTTCCTCTATGAACTTTCCACCGACTGAGGGAGGATAAGAGCCAATGGTGAGAATGGAGAGCGGAGGCCGGCTTTGCCCTGCCCCTGGAGGTGGTGGGCTCTCGGGAACGGCGCCGGTCAACCTGAGCTCCATGCTGGCCCTGTGCCTGGCGCCATCCTGGGCCGGCGCTGCTCCCCCACCCCGTGCTGACCACCCCGTGCTGACCACCCCGGGGTGAAACGGTCTGCCCTCTGCTCACAGAGGAAGGAGGTGGCCCTCCCAGAAAGGGGTTGCTCCTTGCCTGGGAGCCCACCTTTGTAAGTGACACAGGTGGATCGGCACCCAGATTTAGCTGAGCACAGAGTTTGGTCTTTGATGAAAAGTGTTAACCTCCCCTGTTTTAGGGGCAGTGATAGTGTGGTGTACAGGGTGGCTTCCGAACGGCCTGCTGGGCCTATTCACTCGGGTACCTGACTGGCACCTCCCATTCATCGCGGCCAAACAGAGCTCCGGACCCCCGCAGCCCCCAGGGCCTCCCCGGCCACCCTGGCTCTGCTCTCCACCCAGCGGCTCAGGCCGGCACCTCTGAGTCAGAGGTCTTTCACCTCCCGTTTTGCCTCCTGCCCTCCAGCCAGCGCATTAGCGAGACTCCTGCCTTTGCCTCAGCGCCGTGCCCTGGTCTGACCTCACATCGCCACCACTGCTCCCGTGCCAGCGCATTAGCGAGACTCCTGCCTTTCCCTCAGCGCCGTGCCCTGGTCTGACCTCACATCGCCACCACTGCTCCCGTGACACTGGTGCCACTGTTGCCACTGTCGTCTTGCTCCGGGGCCACTCCTCGGCCCCTCAGTCGTCTCCCTGTTTCCGTTAGTGCGCCCTCAACGGGGCTCCTCTCGGAGCAGCTCGCACAGTGCCCGGCACAGAGAGTGAATCAGTAGACACGTGCGTGGGGGAGGGAGGTGGGTGGGGGTGGGGGAGTGCTGAGGCTGGGGGCGAGCAGGGATGGACGGGGAGGTCTCTCTGTGGCCTGTGGAGGGACTGGATAAGAAAACAGTGGGGATGTGAGTGTGCGGCGTCTCTAGGGACTGGCGCCGTTGAGTACTTCGGGGATTCTTTCTTGTCTCGGTGGATGGAATGGCTCTGTGAGTAAATACTAAAGAATCACTAAGGTCAAACAACTCCCATATGCAGAGTTTCCAGTCTTGGCGAAAGGGGTTAATAATCTTCAGTTCTCCCAAAGAGGGGACACTTGGCCTGCTGGGGCGGAGGGAGGTGCAGTGGAATCAGATGTGGCTGGCAAAGAACGTTGCTCTCACGGGTGCTGACCCGGAGCCCGAGACCCGGAGCGGGAGGCTGCCGGCGGGCACGTCTCTCGGCAGAGGTGGGCACAGACACTTTCCCAGTACAGTGCGGGGCGTTTAGCAGCATGGACTTGATGCTGTTTCAGGAAGGAGTAATTTCTCAGCTTCAGTTTTTGTCATCTCAGTTTAGCGTAACCCTTGCATGCGCTGTTCTGGTACAGCCACTACTTTGTGTCCGTAGCACCTACTGCAGAGCCTCGTTTCTAGCTAACGGGTGCTCAGTGATGTCTGTGGGAGGAGGGGATGGAGCAGGGAGGAGGCGGTCCTTGGGAAGAGGGAGGAAATGACTTACTGGGCGCCGAGTTTGAAGGCACAGTGCCCACAGCCATAGGGACACTGATGCACGAAGTTCTCGTCGTGGCACCCACCTGGCCAGCTGCGCCGTGCCTTTCCCGTCCCGTCCCCCTGCTCCTCTTCGCCAGCGAACTCAGAGGGGTGGAAAGGGAACCTGTGGCCTGGTTTTCATTGCTCCCGTGTTGCCTTTCCCCCTGGGTCTTAGCTCAGTTCCATGACTGGGTAAGCATATAAAGAGATGGGGCGGGGTGGGGAGGAGGCTAGAATCTGAACCCGAGCCCCAGGGTACGGTCAGAAGAGAAACCGCTTCATGATTCCAGGTGCCTGAGAGTCTCAGGAGAATCAAGTTGCACACTGTTAAAGCCCCTGGCTTGAAAGCCCAGGGGAACAAAGACATTTTCCTTTTACAAAATCTGCCTGTTCTGTTTGTGCCATGACCCTTTCTCTCTCCCAGCTCAGAGGCACCGGAGCTCTCAAGAGCTGTTTCATGCTTTCAAGGTGAAACTCTGCATAGCATTCGAACTTCACTGCTTCTGCTCTTCCCTTAACTTCAGTCAGCAGAGGTGCTTGCTGTGTTCTGGTCCCTGAGCCCGGCCATGCCGTGGGAAGTGTGGAGCCAGGCTGGACCTGGCACTGACCCTTGAGGTCTTAGCTGCCACTTGTTTCTGCTGGCTGCACGGGGAGCTGCGCTGAGGTGGACCCAAGTGCCCTGAAGCAGCCTGCATCTGTGCTGCACGCCCGCCCAGCCCGGGGGTGGGGTTCTGCCTCGCAGACTGGGGGCACTGGGGGCGCTGGGGGCGCTGGGGGTGGAGAGCCGCTCAGGGCTTCTTCCCCTCCTCCCATTGTGTCGTGAGTGTGGATGTCTTTTTTTGGCTAATTGCTGCTCTGTGAGAAGCTTGGAAATGATACAGCAATTTCGTTGACAAGAGGATGAACTGCAAATTGCTGTTTTGCAAAAAGTTGTTTGTTCCTGAGGCAAGCTCAACCCTTTTCCACTGAAATAAAATCTTAAAACCAGCAGTTGCCTCACGTGGGAGTTGCGTGCTTTGTTAGAAAAAGCATGGCTTCCATTCCTGTTGAAAAGGTTGGGCCATCTCTGAGTTGACTCCATGTCTCCACGGACTCCCTATCCAGACAGAGAGCAAGAACAACGTCAGTGTGCAGGGGTCAGACCCTGTGCTTGCCCCCCCACCCCCGCCCGATGACTTGGGGAGTGGTGTTCTCCAGCCTGCGGGTGGCCTCACCTCCCGGGTGTAGGTCAGAAGGTGCCCCTCCTTTCTGTGCTTCAGCTCGAACCACGCTCCAGCCTGCGGGTGGCCTCACCTCCCGGGTGTAGGTCAGAAGGTGCCCCTCCTTTCTGTGCTTCAGCTCGAACCACGCTGCCATCTTCCAACCTTCCACAGCCCCCAGCTCAGGGCGTCACGGAGTGTACGTGGCAACTTGAGTTTCCAAAAGCTTGCTCTCAAGTTTCATACTTTTTTAAAACTAAAAGTTAGTATAGATTTGTTTTTTCTGTCTCAGAATTAGACAATAGGTCTGAGGGGCCTTGAAGCTGAGTGGATGTGCAGGTTTAGGGGGGATATGTCCAGATTTCCTGACCTACTTCACCTGCTTCCAGAAGTTGGCTGGTTTTGTGGATGACTCAAGTCCCCAGCAGTCTGGCTGGGCGAGGGCACCGGGCGGCACCGGAGGCGGCGGCACGGCTCTGCAGGTCCAGGTGCGGAGGGGACCTTGCTGGTGTCCCGCTGCCCTCAGGCCGCAGGTGGAGGGCCCTCCGCCATCACAGGGGCAGGTGTGCCAGAAGCAGGAGGGTCGGGGTGAACGCGCCAGCCACCAGGGCCAGTGCGCTCAGTATGGGACGTGAGCTGCCCACACGGCTTCGAGCCCGGCGCCCACGGGCATCTTCACCTGCTGACTTGCCTTCCCCAGCAGCGCTAACCAGAAAACTAGGAGATGCTGTTGACACACGGCGGCTTGGAAGGCTTTGGGTTTCATGTTGATTTTTTTCAGTTTGATTCAGAGGGAGTGTCGAAGATGTTGATCTCAAGAGCAGGACAAGGAGGAAGGTGGGAAGCCAGGAGGGTAGTGGGCCGGCATTTCGGGGACACTCCCCTCGGTTCTGCCCCTCCCCACTTCTGCAGTGCACCCTCTGGGCCTCCCCCCCCCCCCCCCCCCCCGGCACGCAGACTGTGCTCCTCCTCTGCGGCAGCGCCTGCAGCCCCTGCTTCTTGCTCCGCACGGCCGGACAAGGCTCCTGCTTGGGTTCCGGGCCTCTTTCCTAGTCTCCGTCTTTGCTCCTGGACTCCCCCAGGCCTGCTTCCTTCCAAACCCTCAGAACCTCGCACTGAGTTGCAGGGCTGCCTGGAAGACTTCTCCCCTCAGGGTTTTCCATTCTCAACCGCAGCAATGCTGATGGTCCCTCACCGTGGTCCACCACATCACCGCCGCCGATCCCGTATACTGTGCCAGTAGATCCACTGGTTAATGTACTTGAAAAAATCTTTGAAGGCAGGGACCATGACCTTGCCACTTCTTTGCACATCTCAGCCTGTACTCTCCACCAAAACAAAGGTGATTGGCCTGAAAAGCTAATAACATCCGGAGGGGGAGAGGTGGTAATGGGAGAGCTGGGAGATCAGCAAACTTTCTCTAAGAGGTTGATAGATTTTACATCCTGATGTCACTCTTTTAATCTATTTTTTGTCCAAATATCCTGGAGCAAGCTGATCAGGTGATTTGAATCCAAAGTAGAAACAAGCCCACTTGGGAGACAGACACTGCTCATCTTTCAAGTCTGGGAGAGACTGCTGAGCAAATAAAAACCCGAGCACACTGACAAAATCGACGGGGTTGGAAGTTAACTCCACCTAATGCATGTGCAGGAGGCAGGACGAGATGGCAGGGCCGTGGGGCTGCCCTGAGCCCTCAGTCACATCCCCTGGGCAGGACTAGAAGGTGCAGCCCTCCCCGGAGAGGAGCCCAGCTCAGGCTTGAGGCAGGGCGTTCTGCCGGCTGATGAGGGTGCAGAGCATTTGAGTTGGAGGGGAGCCGAGAACCTAACCAGTCCAGCCTCTCCTGGGCCCTTCCCCAGCCCCCAGCAGTGTGGAAACTGAGGCCTGAGGAGTCAGGTCGTTGTCTACACAGAGACTAGAACCTCAGTCTCCTGACTTCTACCCAAGAGCTTTCCCTGGGAGGGTGGGAGGCGCCTCTGGGCACCAGGAAGCTGGGAGAGAACACAGTTTCAGTGCTGGCGTGTTACAGAAATCCGTGTTACAGAGGTGGGAAGCTCCGGTTAAGTAGAGCTACCCGTGCTTTTCCCCTGGACCATACACTTCTCCTCCCTGCCTTTCTTCTGCCTGCTTCCTGACCTCCTTTCTGAGGCTCCTCAGTATTCTCCCTCCCGCGGGCCCGGGGAACCCTCTCTGGGTGCCTGAAGCTGATGCTGGGTCCCTGACTCTACCCTCTGCACGCTGCGTCTGCTGCTGCCCGGTGCCCGGTGCCCGGCCCGGCCTGGCGCACTCACTGGCAGAGATTCGGCTGCTCCTGCTTCACAGAGAAGCACCGCCCCCACCACCACCACTGCCGTAGGGAGGCTGGAGGCTGGAGGATTCTTGAGGGTGAGAGATCTTGAGGATCTAACTCTATAGGATGAACCCGATGACGTGAATAACCATGTTTTTTAAATACTTGTATTGTTGGTTTAACTACATTACCATTGTGAAAATTTTAAGTATCTAAAAAATAGATATCTGTATTGCTAACTATATCACTAACTTATAACTTTACTTTTTTTAGCTTTATACCTTTTGTTTCCTTTTTCAATTTAATCTTTATTGGATTTTTCACATCACCTTTCAGTCCCCTCTCACTGATGACGATGACAGTAACACGAAATCTTGGCTGCTGGAGCGCCACGTGGGGGCATCCCCTTGCCCCCTCACTTCGAGCGTGGCCCAGAGTGCTCAATGGTAGGGCTGCTGCTTTCCAAGGAGTGAGGGGACTCGTCTGTGTTCGTGCACCCAGGACTCACCCCAGGCCTGCTGGGGCCCCCTGGGAAGAGCGGAGGGCTGCGGGGTGCAGAGGCCTGGCCTTCAGCCCCGTCAGGTGTGTCCTGCACACGTGGCCTTCACCTTCAGCGAAGAAGGGAGGTCGCTCAGCAGCCTCTCCCCTCTGGTTTTGCTGCAGGTAATCAGCTGAGAGGGAGAGAAGGACAGGCTGTGCTCTGCTCCTGCATCGTTCCCTGTGGGAGGCTCTTTCTGGCACCTCCTTGCCGAACTGATTCACCTCATTTCAACCACTAAGCACAAGCACTTCCCCAGCAGCTGAGGAAGTGAGGGCTTGTTACATAACAGGAGCCTTTGGTTGGGACCCAGAGAACATTAGTCAGGCCTTGGCTTCACTTTGTGTCGTCCTGGTGGCTTGGGCAAATCCTGTGATTCCCCTGAGTCTCAGTTTCCTCATCTGCCACGTGAAGCTCTTGGAAGCAAGGCATTGCGAGGGTTCCGACTGGGAGTCTGCACTGGGGTGGGGGCTGGGAGGGAAAATGTGCCCTGGGCATCTTGTAACCTCTGGGGTAGCTGATTTTGTTCTTAACAAAGAAAACTGGGGTCAGGTGGAGTGTGGGCTGAGGAGAGAGGTGGTGGGGGAGCAGAGGGGGGGGCCAGGGAGTGCAGCGGAAGTTCTCTGGGTCCTGGTGGTGCCAGCAGCTGTCAAGCAGCAGGTCAGCAATGCAGGGAGTGGGACAGCAAGATGCAGGGGAGTGAGGAAAGGGGAGGAGGGCCAGAGGCAAGTCCCTGTGCTCAACACTTGATGAGCATTTGTAAATTCATTCACCTTAAATTTAACAGCCCTAGCCCTGATTGGTGTGGCTCAGTTGGTTGGAGAGTTGTCTGGTAACTAAAAGGTCTTGGGTTCGATTCACAGTCAGGGTGCGTATGATCCCTGGTCCAGGGTGTACAGGAGGCAACCAGTTGGTGTTTCTCTCTCTCCGTCTCCCTCTTTCTCTTACTTTCTCTCTAAAAGCAATGAAAAAATGTCCTTGGGTAAGGACGAAAACAACTGAGCAGCCCTGGAGGTAGGTGCTGCACTCAGCCTGAGCCAGTGTGTGGCAGGCCCGGGCCCAGTGGAGGGCCGGCACCGGACCCCCAGCCCTCACAGGCGCTGCCCAGTGGGAGCAGGGGTCGGGGGGGGGGGCACGTTGGGTCAGACGACGGTGAAGTGCAGTTCTGCACTGTCTGAATGTCAGGTACTTTTGTTTATTGTGAGGATCAAATGAGCTAATGGATGCAAAACTCTGCTTTTAGTAGTTTACACATCGGTTGTCATTGTCGCCGGGCACTCACTGTGGTACTGGTTGGACAGGCGTGGACTTGGCCGTTTTCACTGGTAAGGTGTGCACCTGGCTTTACCTCTCCTCACCTCCCTGGGAATGGTGAGGTTCTTCCCGCCCGGTTGGTGTGGAGAGCAGCACTGTTCCGAGGGTCCACGGGGCACCTGTCTCTTTCTCCAAAGCCACCCCTCCCCACCCTCTCCCAGCAGCCTCCTCCCCCCTCCTGGTGCAGGAAAGTCAGGAGGGGAGGCCCATCTCCTGCTGCCGGTGAGTGGGCTCACGTCACTGAGGCTGAGCCGCTGCTTCGGGAGGCGTCGCCCACCTGTTCCTCTTGAGTGCTTGCAAAGCTGTGGTTCCGAGTGGCCCTACGTTTCAGTCTTGGTGTTTCCTCCCCGTATGGCCCCGGCGCACAGGCACGGTCCCAGAAATGGAAGGAAGGCTCCACAGCAGCTGTGGCTGCCTGAGTCAGCAAGGGCGAGGGTGGGGCTGGCAGGGGGAATGGACACTTACCCTGCGCTGGGCCCTGGGCTGACCCCTGGGCTGACCCCGACCATCATCCTAGCTGGTCGTCAGCGCAACGAGGCAGGGGCCGCTATCATACCCATTTTATGGGTGCAGAAACCGAGCCTCAGAGGGCGAAGGGACTTCCTTTAGGTCATAGGGCAAGCAAGGAAGAGCTGGGATTTGAGTCCGGGTTTATCTGCCTCCATACCCTTGCCTCTCCCCAGTGTAGCCTCCCTCCTGACCCCAGGGGGGATCTTACTGCATCATCGCTTCCTCCTGTCACACTGGAGGGAGAAAAGCCCAGCAGGCGTCCCCAAGATGAAGGCTGAAGAAATGTCATTCTTCCTCCCCACTCTCATGCCCTCCGAGGGTGGGCATGGCCAGGGAGATGTGTGTCCCAAAGGCGCCCCGTGTGTCCCAGCTCTCCCACAGCCCCTGCCCATGTCTGGCCTTGTTCCAAGTGCTTTACATGCACCGTCTCATGTCCT
This sequence comes from Phyllostomus discolor, assembly GCF_004126475.2. NCBI lineage: Eukaryota > Metazoa > Chordata > Mammalia > Chiroptera > Phyllostomidae > Phyllostomus > Phyllostomus discolor. Next base: position 10,414,763 of record NC_040915.2, on the reverse strand, counting down.
GCTGATTTTCTTCTTGTGCAGCACACCTCAGAGATGCTGTGGGTTCCGTTCCAGACCACCAAAGTAAGGCGAGCATCACAGTGAAGCAGGTCGTGATCTTTTTGCTGGCGGAAGATCTTGCCTTTAATTTGTTACCGAAAAAATTGGGGAAGCACAGCAACACGAAGTGCGATAAGTGAGGTCGGCCTGCATCTGGCCTCCTCAGAGTGTGAGCCTTGCTCTGAGGCTCTAAGGTTGTTTGCCACGACACCCCCAGTACCTAGAGCACTGCCTGGCACATAGTAGGTGCTCAACAAATGCAAGCTGAATAAATGGAGTACAACAGCCCACTGAGGCAGGTGTTATTACTTCACCCCATTTTACAGATTGGGAAACAAAGGCACAGGAGGGTTAGTTAATTTTCTCAGTGCTGGGAAGTTGAGAGCCGGGGCAGATTTACACCCAGGTCAGACGATTCTGGAGCTTCTGCTCTAACTCATCTGCTCTTCTGGGAAGTCAGCAGTACCGTTCCTGAGGATCGCAGCGGCTGATATATTGGCTCCCTTGTGGGCTTCGCAAGTGGCATCCTCCTAACACGGAAAAGAGAGGGAGATAATGGATGAACCTAATTATCTGTGGCAATGATATGATGAGGAGCGCCGCAACTCGGGGCTCGTTACTGCCGTGCAGCACGGAAGTCCCCGACACAGGAGGGAGCGTGCACGCCGCGCCAGGCACCGCGAGACACGGGTGTGCCAGCCCTGCGTGGGGGTCCCCCCAGAGTGCGCCGTTACAGTGTTTGAAGCACCACTCAGCTGTGGGAAACCCAAATTATATTAGATGGGGGGCAGCTAGCTTCCTGGAGATCACAGCCGGCCACTGTTAATGAATTTTGGCCTGATTAACACAGATTCTGGATTGACATCAAAATATGCAAGTAGAAACTTGGTGGGGGCAGGAGGAGACTAATTTGAACTTTCTAACTTTGAAATCAGGGGAAGCAGAGGCTTGTGGGAAGCTTGGCTCTGAGGCCCGAATGGGTAATGAGCTCTTGATCTTTGAAGCTGCACCACTTTGCTCAGACCTCTGCGGACTGAGGCCCAGCCCAGACTATAGGGCCTCCCCGGCCCCGTTGCACCCCCAAAGGACTCCTGGCCCGGCTGAAGACGGAAGGCTAATTGACTCAGAAAACCTGTACCAGCCAATGGCTTGCCTTTGGTCCCATTTCCTCAGGACCTAGACAGCTGTCATGCATCCTCATCTGCCCTCATCATACTCTTCAGCCTTCACAAGGCCTTGTAGTGGCCTCCTGTCCCCAGATACCTGCCTTCTTATAGCTGGGTCCTTATTCTTGTCCCTTTCTTCTGGACCCATGCCAGTGCTTGCCCCTTCAGTCTGTCTGCATGCCCGTCCCTGCTCGCCTGGTGGGGGACTCGGCATCTCACTGAAAGGCTGAGCTTTTTGCAGGTGTTCCCTTTGTCCCCTGGGCTGACCCGGTTTCAGGTCATGCCGAGAAGTTACAGTACCTGCATTGCAACATCAGAGGCCCGAACCTCACAAGCCTTGTAAGTTTGCCTGTGCCCAGGCATGGATGTTTCAGGGCCTTTGGGGTTCTAGTTTGGGCCTCAGCAGAAGGTGGCCCAAAGGGGCTTGGAGTTCCCTCGAATGATGAGACTTGACCAGTGGGAACCCTGAGCTCCTATTTGCTTCGTGGGCCAGAAAGGTCAAGGTCAGCCCCACAGGGCATCTGGTCTAGCTGTCTCACGGTTCATGAGGTCCTCGGAGAAATGAGATGAGGCCTCTTTGGGGTGTGATCAAAAGGAAGGAAAAATGGCAGACTCTGCCCAGCCCTCCCACTTTCACAGCTCAGCCCCATCAGAGCAGGGACTCTCGGAAGGGGATTTTACTGCTTAAATGTATCTTTCATGGAGGTGAGGCCAAGCCAGGGAGATCCCCTCTGAGTTATGTGGCTTTTTCACTGCACACTCCAGGCTCTCTCATCTCTCAGCAGTAAAACCAGGCAGGAATTCAAAGTCAAAGTTACTGTTTCACTTTTAAAATATGACCTTAATCTTGTTGCATTTGGTCAAAAGTCTGCTTTGGCATTTTTGGTCACCTTTATCTCTCGGTTCGTTTTTGTTGGCGCTAGTGAACATCTGTGGGCTGTGTTCGGAAAGGTTGGTTCTCTGCAGAGAGGGATGGAGAGGGAGGAGCTGGGCTGCAGAGCAGACGCCAGGTGGGGCGCAGCAGCTGGCGATGGTTGCCTCGTGTCTGGCCGCAGCGAGATGGTGACGGCTTTTTTTTTTTTTAACCTTGTGAGGTGTTAGCTTTGGAGAAGAGTTGGTGGAGATGCTTAGCTGGCATCTGTTTTTTGATTTTCGGAATGTCAGGGGCTGCTGGGGCCCAGCATGGATTCTGTCCCCCTGGAAACCGGCTGCTCGTCTCCCATCTGCGCTTCTCCCGCCCTGTGTGGGGAGTCTCTGTATTTTCGGGAGGAGAGGGGCCCTGGGCCAAGGCCCTCAGGCAGGTCACTGCTTCAGCAAACGAGAACCGGGGGCCTCTCTCTGCAGCCTGGCAGGGATGGCAAAGGGGTGCCGACAACACGAGGCAGGTCCCCCAGAAGCGCTGGGATGGAGGCGGAAGGCCCCGGCTGTGGGGATCGGAACAGAGGTGTCGCTTCGCCATCCTCTGAGCACCTCTTCCCAGTGACGAGGTGCCTGGGAAGTCTGCGTTCTTAGGAGTTCAGAGCCGGGAGAAAATTAGTTTGAAGCCACAGAAGAGGCCTGTGCTAAGCTGCTTTGTGGAGGTGACGGACCCGACACAGACTCCGTGGGCTCTGGCCTCTGTTCCTCAGCAGCAGGTCCTCCCACCCCCGCCTTCGGTGGCTGCGACGTGCTCTCTCTGCTGCAGCCCCTTTGTCTGGGGTTTTCTTCCATTTCTCTGAGAAACTCACTCTTTCTTTGGTGATAGGTCTGGCAGTACTTCTGGGGGCTTGTTTTCTATCTCGTTCACATACTCTTTCACTGAACAGATATGAGGACCTACTGTGTGCTAGGCACTGTTCTAGGTGCCTGAGATGCATCAGGGAGTGAAAAGACCAAGACCCCCTGCCCTCATGGAGCCCTGCTGGACACTGGGAGAGACACCACCTCTCCACCTGACCAGATCCGTGTCGCCTTGGGACACTTCCCAGGGAATCTGCCCCTCCCCCCCACCCCAGGAAGTGCAACTTGGCTGTCTCTGTGTGAGAGCAGTTCCTGCAGGTGCCGTGGGCTGACTGGGAGGACCACTCCCTGACCTTGGTAGACACCGTGACATGGGACCATATATGTAATTGACCTCTTAGGAACACAGGCTTCAGGGTTGGAGAGCCTGGGTTTGAACCTTGGCTCTGCATCTCAGAGCTGTTCCTGGGCAAACGAGGTGTCTCGGTCTGAGCTTCTTCCTGTGTAAGGTGGCTGTCACAGCAGGTCTTGGGGTGCAGAGGCTGCGATGAAAGTTCAAGGAGAAAGTATAGCTAAGGCTTTCCACTCAGCGCCTGGTGCCATGATGGCTAATTGTAGCAAACAATTATGCATATTTAATTAACTATATATATTGGTAAGTCTTGCCGCAGATGTAGCACAGAAAAGCCCTGAAGTGTGGCGGCTCCGCTGTGAATGAAGGAGCACACGGGAACAAGAGGAAGCCGGATGCCAGGGCATGGGGTGGGGGAGGTCCAGCAGCACAGGCAGGGGGTGTGTCTGGGGCCATGGTGGTCGCCAGGAGCAGCAGGTGTTGCCGAGTGCCCTCCCGGAGCACATGGCCTGTGTGGGAGGGTTAGGGGAGGAGAACAGAAAGGCTCCCAGGCGAGAGGGCATCCGATCCAAGCAGGGGCAGGTGGGGTGGGGGGAGAACAGTGGTGGAAGGACTGGGGCCATGCTGCTGGGGAGGCGCAGTCAGGGCCTGAGGCGACGGGCGCAGAGCCGAGGACTTGAGCTTTAGTCTGGGCAGTGAGGAAAGGGGCTGCATCTGGGGGTCTTTGGTCTGACTTCCCCAAAGCAGGGAGAGCCCCACTGGGTGGCCTGCAGGAGAGAGCGCACTTAGGTGCCATCCTCTGGGCCCAAGGGTGTGGAGGCCTGCGGCCGCATGGTATGAGATGGCTGCACGGTGGAGGGGGGCGGGCGGGGGAGGCGGCCCTGTGTCCTTCAGCTCGCTGCCCCAGCTTCTGGTTGTCCGGCCATGTCTACCTAGTCTCTGCTCCTTTAGATGCTTCGCCCGGCACCGGGACTAAACGAGGGAATTAAAGCATTGTGTCTGTGGAGCTCATGAGAGAGACTGGCAAGAAAGCAGTCACTGCAGTAGAAGCAAGTGCTGGGGTCCAGGTGGGCATGGGCTGGGGGCCCTTGGGACACCCGCCACAGTCTCCCTGGGGGGCTGCAGACAAAACAAGGTGCCAAGAAGGACAAGGCCAGGGTGGAGGTTGTGTCACTGCTGGGGGTCTGTACTCTGGAGGAGAGTGGGCGTGTGTTTGGGAGAGAAGCAAAGGAGTGAGGGTGGAAGGGCAAGTGGGGCCTAGATCACCAGGGACCTTTCCTGCTGGGCTCCAGGGTGTTATGTGGAGGTGAAGCGAACAAGGAATGGGAGCACCACACACATTTGCATTTCACAGAGCTCACTCAGGTGTGCAGAGCCTGGGAGGAAGGGGAGGAGGGGAGAATGAGGCAGGGTTGGGAGGGCTGAGGGAGGAACTGAGCTGCACCATCTGCCTTGTGCCAGGCGCTGCCGCAGGGCACCAGGGGTCTCTTCTTTTCCCATTGAGACGGCTGCTGCAGGATGGGATTACCTTTATTTAGCGATAAGGAAAGGAGGTGCAGGCAGGCTGTGCAGATTGCTCAGACTCTCACCTCTAGTGAGCAGTGGAGCCCGAGTGGCAGATGCCTCCCAGGTTTGCAGAGAGAGAGAGGCAGACAGAGTCTGGGCAGAAAGCCCCTCTCCTTCCAGCACCACAGCTGGAGCGGCGAGAGTCAGGAGAGAAATTAGGTGCCACCTCTGCTCGCCTGCCACCTCCCCAGCATCCTGTCTGCCCGAGAACCTGGGGAGAACCTGCCCCAGCCCTTGGGGAGGACGAGCAGTGGGGGAGGTGGCTTCTCATGGGCGGGGCCCTCCGAGGGAGCAGGGACAGCTGTAGAGACAGGCCTCTAGACATTTTTATTTTCAGCAGGCGCCAGCACCTCGGAACATTCCCTTCCTTTCTCCTTGAGCTGCCCGAGCCCACGCAGCCAGGCTGGGGCGAGGGCCTCCTGAGGAGGCCCCTGCTCTCCGCACCCCTCCCCCGCCTGCTGCTCGCACCTCCTGGAGGGTTTCCGCCGCTTCCTACACGTGCAGCACGTGCTTGCTCTCTCCTCTGTAGTTCTTCCGCTTTCCTCCCCTTCTCTCCTCTGCCCTGCCTGCTCTGCTGCTTTCGGCACCCCCCCTCCGCCCCCACTTCTGTCATTCTCTTGCTCCTGCCTTCCTTCCCCTCGTTCTCCTCATCTGTACAATGGGGGTGGCATTGCTGGGATGACGATTAATTATTTCACATGCAGCTTCTACCTGCTTTGGGAGTGTGGGGCTTGTGTCTGGAGGGGGGGGGGGCGGCGGTGTGAGCCTGGACAGTGTCCAGTTCATGCTCTCAGGAAGCTCACCCTTAGGTGGGAGTCAAGCTCGGACGCCTGCTGCTCTTCCTGGAGACCCTGGCGGGGCCAGTCTGGACTGGCAGCTCCTAAAAATGCTTTGCTCAGGGGAGCTCATCGTGGTTCTTGGTGGTTAGTCTCTTCTCCAGCAGTGGCTGGAGGCCCCTACATCTCCGGAGCACAAAGCCTGGGTGCCACCCGGAGCACGGAGGGAAGCTGCCCAGTCACCTCAGCCAGGTCTGTTGGCTAATCCACTTGACTCGCGTGAGCGATCTTAGCTAACTGCAACAGTGTAGGTGCTTTTGAATGACGTCATCATCACTAGTGCAGTGGACGTGTGAGGGCTCGTTCCGTTTGCCCCCATTTGAGAAGTGGCCGGCCAGCCTTGTTCCCGGCTGCAGCTCAGGGGCCTCCCTTCCTTTCTTTGTCTCCCAGCTCTGGACTCATTGCCCTTCCTCCCCTCGGCCTCAGTCAGCAGTCCTGAGACGCTGGGAGAGGTTCGGCCAGGCCCTCACTGTTTGGGGGTCTGCGAGTCACCACGCACAGCGGTGGATGGGGGAGAAGTTGAATGACGTGCATTCAGAATGAAACCTGTGGTTCTCTGGCCTCACGGCCTTGAGGCTGCTGCTTGCTTTTCAGGGAGGTCTCGGCTCCTTCATCCGCGTAAGGAGCCTGCCGACCCCAGTTCTCCCATCGTGCTGTGTGACTCGGACAACATGTGTCCTGTAAGCAAACAGGCCTGTTTAACTGCCTGCTGCAGGCTAGTGTGGGGGCTAAAAACATGTTTACACTTTTCCTCCCACTGTCTGCATCCTGACTAGGCTAATGACCAACTTCACGGAGACAGATTAACAGGAGAAAGTTAGACTGTAATACACATGCAAAGGGGAATTCACATACACCTGATAAATTCATGAAAAATCCAAAACAGTGAAGCAACACTGGGTATCTTAGCCATTTTTGGACAAAGGAGCAAGGGGGGCCTTGGCTGAGACTAGAGTCCAGAAGCATCAGATTTCAGCAGTGAGTGTGGGCGGCTCCCAGGGAGCTGAGGAAGAGCAGCACACACCTGGCGGGGAGGAGCGTGCTGGGCCACGCAGAAATGGGGGAATACAGGGGTGTCTGGGTCTCGTCGGCCATGCCTAGTTCACATCAGTCTAAGGCTGCATCCCAAGGTCTCCGGAAGCAGGGTTCTCTGTCTGAGTCTTTTGGGCGGGAAAGAGGGAAGGATCAAAGATTCGTCCCTTGTTTCTTAATAAACAACCTAAAATCAGTATCCCAAAACGCAGCTCTCAGGAGGCAGCATTGTGGGCCCTTCACTAGGGCCTAGACAAAGATGTCTATTTTCTTCAGCAGGCAGGTATGTAAACGTGCAGCGGGTGCAGCAGGGTGAGTGTGGTGAGAGAGAGTGATGCTGGGCACAGAGGTGGGAAACCTGGGAGGCCTGCCTGGAGGAGAAGCCAGCCAGGCAAGGAGAGGAAAGGTCCGAATATCCCCTTCCCACTCTCAGGCACCCTCAGAGAGGCAGACCTCCTCATTGTTATGTACACCAGTTTTCCTTCTGTTGGGAGCCCCTTTCCTCCAGTGCTGGGGGGAAGCTTGACCTCCCTCATCACCTTGTGGGTTTTGCCTTTTTGGGGGTCCTGTCCAGGGTCTTAGCTCTTATTCGTACTTAGACGCTGGGGTGGGGGTGGCTCACTCTGCAGGCAGGCCAGTGCTTTTGTGACTCATCCCTTCACTCGACGTTTTTACTGAGCACCACTGAGGGCCTGGTGCTCCGGACTTGGCCGTGAACAAAACAAAGACCCCTGCTCTCCTGGAACTCCCGTGCTAGACAATTAGAAAACTGCAGATAGGCAAGAAATGTATGCGGTGCCTTAGATGGTGGGTTTTGTATTTAAAAAGGCCCAGTAAAACTGTGTAAGGGATCAGGTATGCGGTTGTGATTTTAAAAGGGGTAAGAAGAGAGAAGTCTTCAGTGAGCAGGCGACATTGGAGCAAAGGCCTGAAGAAGATGGGGGGGGAGCGGGGAGGCCCCAGAGCACAGGCCACTGCGGGGAGGGGCGGGGGGCTGAGCACTAGAGGGGCGGTCCCGGGGAGCCGAGAGTCCTGGCTTCTGGGAAGGGCTCTCCTAGCACCACCAGGCAAAGCAAGTCACATTTACTTTTCCCTAGGTATTGGTGTAATGGTGATGGGAATTTAAAGAATACGGTGATACATACTTGTTTACCCACCACCGAGATTTGGCAGTTCTTAACCTTTTGCAGTGTTTGCCCTCGCTCGCTCTCGCCCACCCTCTGAGTGCACATGCACACTTCTCCCCCTGAATCATTTAGAAGTAATGTGCAGACGCTGGGACACCTGCCTTCCAAGAAAGGAAACAAGCATCCTCCTGTAACACTGTCTTGGTGGTGGTTATTTCACCTGCCAGAACAACAACTCAGTATCACTTACTACCCAGGCCATGTTAAAAATTGCAACAGATTTCCCCCAGAATGTCTTTTATAGCTTTGTGTAAGTATTATTTTTCAAGCTTTAGTCAAGTCTCACTTACTACATATGTTTCATTTATGTATTTTCTTCTAGAACAATGACGTGTACTGTTTTTATTTTTTGGGTGTTCAGGCAGTTTCCTTATAAAAAGTCCTTAATGTTGAATATTTTTCCCAGTGAGTAACAGGTTCGGGTGAAGCACGTCTGGTACCAGCGTCTCCTAGTGCTGGCGCGTGCCTCCTGTGTAGGGAGTGCATCGGAAGGTGTGCGCCCGCGGTGCCACTACAGAGGCGCTAAGTCGTCCCCTTAGTCCTTTTGTTAAGGGCTCACTGCCAAGTGTGTGTTTTTTGCACATGTACATTTTCCTGTTTTAGTAACTAGGTGTTCCGTGGGGTGACACTGTCAGAATGTGTTCGTGTCCTGTTCCCCAGTGACTTCCACTCCCTATTTTCAGTAAACATCAGCAGTCAGGGCTCAGTTATTGCACAGGGCACTGCTAAAGGATGATTTTCTGATTCTTGAATTCCTTCTACATGAATGCAGCTGACATTCTTCCATAAAGAAGAGCTCTTCCTTTTTTTACACTTTTAGCAACTTGGTTTCAAAGTTTAGGGTCCTGCCTCCTTTAGAACTCTTAACTCTGTGTGTGTGTGTGTGTGTGTGTGTATGTGTGTGAGAGAGAGAGAGAGAGAGAAAGAGAGAGAGAGAGGAGTAAAGCTCAAGCCCTGGGCTGCGGGCTGCGCCCACTCCCTGGGCTCGCCGGCTGTCAGTAGTTCGGGGGAGACAGGTACCTCTTCCGCTCTGCTCCCTCCTGTCCAGCCACACTGCTTCCTCGCTGTTTCTCAGGTGCAGTCAGGTGCGCCTTCCCCAGATGGCTGCCTGGCTCACTTATTCTGTTCTCTCACATCTCTGTCAGCTGTCATCTTCCTAGAAGATGTCCTGATTGCCCATATGATACACCGTTGCCACCCCACCCTCTGTGTCTTACTCTCCTTCGTGTCTGTCTGCAGCAGCGCATCAGCAGCTGCCACATAACCTTCCCGAGGACAGGGCTTTGGTCCTGCTGTTGGTTCATAGCCATAGAACACGGCCTGGCCCACAGTGGGCGCCCACTAACTGGAGAAGGAACACACGTGCATATGCATACACACCTGTCCAGGGAAAGCTCTGGATGAGAGCAGGGCCTCTCTCTGCATGGCTCCTCGCAGGTGAGCACCAGGACACTCAGCCCAGCAGGGACGGACAGCCGTTCCTCCATCCACCGGGGACGCGTGCCGTCGGCAGCCGCTCACTTCACGCCCGGTTATTAAAGGCAGCAGAGCTGTGAGATTGTCCACCCCGCCTTCTCTGACATGATTTTAGGGGAATAAAAACAAATCAGAATTCATCAACTGCGAACACAATTGTCAACTGTGAACTGTCAACAGTCTGGTTTAAAAATAGGTGATAGGTTGATGAGAAACAGTGGAGAAAGCAATTTAAATAAAGTGTTAAAAATAATGCCCACAGCACGCAAGGCGAAGTGAAGAGCGTGGAGTGGTGGAGAGCTGCTCTCCGTGGAGGCCTGCGTGAGCAGGGGACCAGACAGAGGTTATTAGTTTTGCTTTACAAATCACAGGAGGGGAAGATTTACTGGCCATTTGCAGGCGAACGTTCACTCATTCCGACACGTTGGTGTTATGCAAAGCGGAAGGAAAGATTGGCTGAGAAATCTGCTGGCACATTTATTTTGAAGCAGGTCAACATTTTGAATATTTCTTCCCGTCGTGAAATGCCTGGCTCCGTCCGGCTGCTTGGCCTCTGCAGTGACTGGGAGAGGCATTTCTCGTGCAGCAGGTCTCGGGCTCTAGGAGCTTCTGGGTTCGTGTTTACGTTTGTGTTTGTGCGAAACGGGTCCAAGTGCCACACTTTAAAGTCCTTAACTAATTTCCACCTCTCTCCGCTCTCCTCTTTTAAATAGTTATGGCTAATTATTTATGTAGCTTTTTATCATAAAATCAACATGAAGGCTTGAATTTCTCCTGTTTCCTCCTTTCTGGGTGTGAGTCACAGCTGATCAAAGCTGGCCAAGCTCATTACATCCATCTGCTCGGAGGCTGCTGGTCGTATTTACTGTCCTTGCAGGAGAGCCAGCCACCTCGGCACAAGGACCTGCACTCCATAAACCGGAGCGAGGCAAGGCATTTCCATTCCTTAGAGCCGCTCCTTCTAACAGTCTGGGTGGGAGTTGTACTAGCAGTGCCTTCGCACCACGCCAGCAACGCGCCGCAGGCTGGGGGCTGCAAACAGCAGAACTGCAGTCCCCTCGTCCCCAGGCTGAAGTCTGAAGTCAGGGTGTGAGCGGGGCTGGCTCCTCCCCAGGCCGTGAGGGAGAACCTGTCGCATGCCCCTGGTAGCTTCTGGTAGCCTCAGGCGTGGTCAGAAAATTCTGCCCGTGTCTCTTCACCATGTCATGCGTCTGTCTCCTTGTCCAGGTTTTCCCCTCTCAAAGCACACCTCATGGGATTGGGGCCTGCCCTAATGAGCTCATGGAAACTTCATTACAAAGGCCCTGTTTCTAGATCCCCACCCTGAAGTCCTGGGGGTCTGGACTTCAGAGCATCTCTCGTGAAACACGTAATTCAACTCTTAATCCAAAGTGCACAGCTTTTGCTTCTGGAGGGAGAGTGGAGGCCAGACCCACTTGTGTCTGTGGCCAAAGGGCGCCCCCAACAGGCAGCAGGGACCTCCCAGTGGGACTCTGGGGCATCTCCCTGTGCCTCCTCCCCTTCGGACGCGGGCGCCCCTGGGTGTGCCTCCAGCTCCCGCTACTTCACAAAGTTGGCTGGCTCTCCACTCCAAATCCACAAGAAATATGTTTGTACTGTTTCCTCCTCTTTCTTCACATCCTCCAAGGCTTGTTTTCCCCTACTGTGAGGACTTAGGGGTGCCCCTCATTAGTTCCCAAGAATGTCATTTCGTCGCCTCTTTTTTGCTTTTCCACCTCCAGGCTGCGGACTGGGAGTGCCAGGGGCAGCCTGTGGTCTTTGCCTAGAGCTCTGCAGACCCTGCCCTGACGTGGGTCTGCGAAGGGTGCCCCTGGCTGCTCCATCCTCGGTCCTTGGGCCTGTGGGGCCTGCGGGGCCTGTGGGGCAGGCGGGGTGGTGGACGAGTGCTGTGGAGCACCCCTGTGGAGGAAGCACCATCTGTCGTTTGCCATTTTTCACTCCTGCCCACTGCGGGGGGACTCCGAACCCTGTCGTTGGGTGCCCAAGCGGGGAAGGGTTCAGTGACGGCCCCGTAGTGTTGGAGCGATCACTTACTTCTTCATCCCCACGTCCCTCTAGGGCAGGGGTCCCCACCTCCAGGCCTTAGACCTGTCGGTGGCCGGTGGGAATGGGGCTGCACAGCAGGAGGTGAGTTTCAATGTAACACACCTGAGTCATTCTGAAACCATCCTCCCCACCCACCCCTGTCCCTGGAAAAATTGCCTTCCACGAAACCGGTCCCAGTGCCAAAAATGTCGGAGACCGCTGGCTGGGGGAATCCTTTCACTTTCTTGCTGTCTGCTCCCTGCCACCTCTTCCTGAGGGAGGCTGCACACGTCCTCCTGTGGGGGACAGCCCCCCCCCCCCCCCCGCCGGGTCAGGTGCCCGTTCACAGCAGGAACAGAACCACAGCCTTGGAAGGGTCATGTGGGCACCTCGTCTCCTCTTGGCTCCTGTTTCCTGGGCAGCCCTGGACTTGAGGGGCGGCCTGCCTGCCCCGAGTGGTCAGGATCTGCGTGGGCACAGCCAGGGCACATGAGGCCAAGCCCAGCCTCGTGTAAGCGGGTAAGATTCTTGAGTAGGTGGCCAGGGCTGTCCTAGGCCTCTGTCCCCTGTGGGTGGGGACAGGGTGCTGCGTGGTGCAAGGCGCCCACATGGTGTGAAGGTGAAGGTCCCGCCATGCTGCGCAGCCTTGTCCAGCAAGACGCCCTGTGCTTTGAGAGTCCTCTGGCCCCTCGGGGCAAAGCTGGGGCAGTGAGCACCTCTTGGCTTCTTACCTGTCCTTTCCCAGCAAGACCCTGGGGGAGAGAGGATGGGGCAAGACGGTGGGTGGGTGAGTCACAGGCGGGGCTGAGGGGCGTGCTGTGGGGAGAGAACATACAAACGATGTCTGAGTGCCCGGAGCTCACAGCGCCCCTGCCTAGCGATGGTCGGGGTGGAGCTGTGCGCCCTCGGCCCTGCCCCCAGGGGCCCACACGGTCGCCCGCTCATTCCTCCTAACCAGTGTCCCCGAGGTGTGGGTGCAGCTTGGACCTCACTTTGAGAGAAGCCTATAAACCATTTTTATGTTCTATCATAAAGTATTTCGTACATACACATATATGCATTATTCTTTTTATCCTCACCCGAGGATCTGTTTATTGATTTGGGGGAGGGAGGGAGGGAGGAAGGAAGAGAGAGAAACATTGATCGGTTGCCTCCCACATGCACCCTGACCGGGGAATTGAACCCACAACCTTTTGGTGTATGGGATGATGCTCCAAACAACTGAGCCACCTGTCCAGGGCCACATGTATGTATTATTTATATCAGTTGCCGAGCCTCGTAACAAAACAAAGCCTTGGACTCCAACACCCCACTCGTGACACACCCCATTCCCCATGTCACGGTGGTCCTGTGGGCCAAGGCTACCCTCCCACCTCCTTTCTGTGGGGAATCCCTGTCTTAAAGGTACGTGTCACCACTCCCCCCTTTAAAGTAGCTTTTACTACATACATATGCACCTCTACATAGCATGTTTTTAGCTTGATACAAATGGAGGGGCAGCCATTTGAGCCTCATTTAAATGCCACACATTGTCCTAGAAGACAAGAAGCAGATCTGTGCCCTTGAAACATGGGCTTTCACTGGTGCGGATCAATCTTACTTCTCTGGTGGCATCTTCATGGGTCGGCGAGGAGACCCAGCTGTGATACCAGCTGTGCAGAAGAGGGGGCACGGGGACCAGCTGAGGACGCCGAGTTACGGCAGTGACTGTCCTCAGGGGCCCTCGGTGCAGCCCCCCAGGTGCTGTGGGCATTGAGGAAGTGGATGGACTAGGTCCTGCCCCCAGGGCCAGACTGGAGTGAGCAGGGCCCTGAGCGGCAGAGCGCTGAACGCGAGGCTCGGAGTGAGTGGCCCCGGCCTCGAGTGCTGAGCGCCAGCGCCCGCATGCTCCATGCTGCCGGGTTGGCAGCTCCGGGCAGCCGGAGCAGGGGTTAGAGCCACCTCTCATTTTGCCCGTGCAGCTCAGTGGTACCTCCTGAACACCCACCCTGTCCCCCCCAGGGCCCGGGCTGCTGTCCTGTCGTGCCAGGGGCGAGGCAGTGACTGAGACCTTCTCCAGGTGTGAAGTACTTCATGGTCTGCTGGGAAGTCCGCTGTTTTATCAGCTTTAGCTAAGTTACACTGCGGTAACAAATGATCCACAAACACGAGTGGGTCCCAAAGGCACGCATTAAGTTCTTATGTGTGCTGCTCCTTAGCTGTGGGTCAGCGTCAGATCGGCCCATGTCCTCTGCCTTCTGGGCCCCGGGCAGAAGCAGCCGTATTCTGGCACATGCCATTTTCACCGTAGAGAGAAGAGCAAGGGAGGCGGTGAAACCAAGCAGTGGGTGTTAAAACGGCTGCTCACGCCTGGCTCGTGTCACCCCATTCATGATCCACTGGCCAGGACGGGTGTCCCTGGGGAGGGGCAGTCCCTTTTCCCACGGGGCAGGGAGCCAAGTGGAGGTCCCTCTTTCAGGGAGGCCGGAGAATGCTGGGGGACAGTCTTACAGTCTGTCACAGAGAGAAACAGGCAGTTACAGTAACAGTGGGATAAGGCTTTATGGTAAGTAAACAATAAATTTGACTATATAAAATACACTTCCATAAAAAAAATACAGTTTCCCCTAAATTTGCTTACAGATGCCATTGACAAAATAGTGGGAGGACTGCCAGTCTGAAATAGAGGGTTATTCCAGAAGGCCAGCCCGGGGAAGGAGGCGGTGGGGTGGGCACAGCGGCTTTACCCAGCCCAGGGCTCCTGGGCACGTGCTGCGCTGCCTACGATGGAGCTTAGGGTGGTGGCTCCCAGCCGCCGCCTAGCATTCCCCTCGGCTCGTCCTCTGTGCACCCAGACGGCCTGCGTGCGTGCCCACACCTGCGGGTCGCCTTCCTGCTGCATTCCTTCATAGACAGACGTCTGCCTCGCCTCAAGGCCACATCCTCGGGGCTTCAGAAGAACGGTGTTTTCCTTCCTCATTAGGTTGTTGGTGTGGGAGGCCCAGGCCGTGGCTTCCCTTCCTGCAGCCCCACACCTCCTGTTGCCACAGTGGGTGCACAGCAGACGCCTCACAGATCGGCACAGAAGGCAGTTTTGCATGAAGAGGAAGCCGGCAGCACCTGCAGGCCTGTCTGCCGCCCTCTCCCGGCAAGGGTCGGCAGGGGCCGTGTGGGTGGCCGTAGAGTTGCCCGAGAGTGACTCCAGGGCACGCAGAGCCAGGTGGAGAGCACTCGCTGCTCGCTTTGAAACTGGCGTGGGGCCTGAGTAGCTGGTCCTCCCATAATGAGCTGGCTTCACCCACACCCCTGCGTGCCGCTTTGCAAATGCTGCCAGCATTTTCCAAAGATACACGCTAGCGCTTTCCAAGGGCAGTGGCTGTATCTCCTTTTTCTTTCTTTTGAGAGATTCCCTGTGGCACCTGATAAGAGCGGCAGGCGCAGAGGGTGAATTTGCTATCTGCTCTGCCTTTGAACCCCCACCAGCCACAAACACGGTCCTGACGCCCTGGCCTCTGCAGAAGACTGATGAAACCTTAGTCCTGGGACCACCACAGTAATGGAGGGGGGACTCGCAGACAGCTCAGAGGATCCAGGCCAGCAGCCACCAGAGCGCAGTGCTGGCCACAGAGCCCGTCCACATGGCAGAAACCGCCATGTGGGTCCTGGAGGTGCTCAGCCCATGGGGCCGTGAACCCTGGCTCCGGCCCTTTCGAGTGTCCTGACCTTCCCTTGCTTAACCCCTCTGAGTCTCACTTTGTTACTCCACAATGTGAGAATAATAAAAAGACTGTTAATTGCTGTGGTCTTTTGCCCCTGGGAATAACACCCTCCTTTCCTGCTTGTGTTCTGAACAGTTGAGACTTGGAAGTGAAGAGCTGGCTGAAAGTGGCCAAAACACTAGATAAACTGTTACTGGGAAAGGGTTGGCGAGTGTATGCATTGCCTTGGGGCTTCGATCGTGAATCTGAGGATCCGGGGATGTTTGCACCAGTCACAGGCTAGTTAGGCAACCGCAGGAGACCTCCGCAGGGAGAGACTGTGTTCACTTAGGTTTTGGGTGGTAGGAACGAAAGTGTCGACTCCTCTTGTTCCCCAGGGGAAGCACTGGGCCTCCCACATACCACCTGAACTAGACAGATAGTTACTAAATAGCCCAGGAAAAGCACGGGGCAGCCGAGAGACCAGGGGCTCTGTGGGCGGAGCTTCCCTCACAGGACAAGGAAAGGAGGAGAAGCAGCCTCTGTGGTCGGTGGGGGGCTGGTCTTTGCCAGAGCCTGTGGGATTCCGAGATGTTGTTTCAGACTAATACCTTTGTTAACAGTTAGAGTTGAGTTTGCCCTTTATTCCAGTCAGCCTCCCAGTGCTTCTGCAGTGCTTTTGGATGTTGCACTGTGCATCTTTTCATTCAGGGGCCGTCATTCAGGTCTGTAACTGAGACAGACTCCTCTGTTCTCCATTGTGGCTGCTGTGCCCCGCGCACCCATCTGTGGTCAGAGAGGTGCGGGCTGTCCTTTCGGGGAGCCTGGCGGGGGTCTGCTCAGCGGCATCCCTCAGGCCTGTCCTGTCTCTCCTTTGCAGTGCAAGATGGAGTTCCACGCCTGTTCTACTGGCAAGAGCCTCACCACCCTCTGCGATGGGCCCTGCCCGTGTCTCCCGGAGCCCGAGCCACCAAAACACAAGGCTGAGAAGAACGGTGAGTGGGCATTGCAGGGGAACCCCTGAAGCAGGGCCGGGCGGTCAGGGAGGGCCTGGCTGGCCGGGCTCTGCCCGGATGCCAGCAACGTGGCATCGGTCAGAGTCGTCATCACCCAGGAGGGCTCGTTTAGGGACCCTTCAGCTGAACTGCCTGCAGCTTCCGTTGATAAGAAAAGCGGAGAATCTTTGCAATTAATTCTGTTAGTCCAAGATAAGTTCAAGCACTAAGCACTCGGTTCTCTGCGAGGTTAAACTGGCTGCAGTGTAGGAAGGGCAGGCTTTTCAGCATCTGAGACTAGGGCCTGCCCTGGGGTACGTCCTGGTCTTCCTTGAGCTCTGGTATCTAAGTCCTTTGAACTTCTCAAGGCCGAACTTCAGAACAGGGACTGCAGAGATGTCATGAAGGTGCGGAGTATTCCCCCCCTCCCAGAGTGTTTCTGTGTTAATGTATTCCACTTGGAAGGCGGCCCAGGGCCAGGGGACATGTGAAAGGAGGGCACCCTCCCGGGGGGCGGTGGCGGCTCCTCTCCCCGGCCGGGCGGGGCGGGGAGATTGGGCTTCTTCGGGTGTCACTGTGGTGGGCAGAGAGTGGTGTCATCCTACTGGTCTCTGCTCCTTCTTGAGGCTTCCTTAATGAGAGCCAAGATAGAAGTTGCCCTCTGTGGGCCTGGGCTTTCTCAGTGGTAGCTGGCTAGTCCACGGAAAATGTTACACGCCTCTGTGTGCTTGTGCACACACATACACTCGTCTCCTAAAGTGTCTCCTGTTTGTAGTGGAGGAGGATGAACAGGATGTGAGTGTAATCCATTCACCTCTTGTTCAGTCATATTGTCACATCATCCTCTCCAGGGCGTGTAGGTGATGTTCAAATCCACATCTGCTCCTGGCGGGGACTGTGAAGGGCTCTTTGGGAGCTTTAACTCAGGATGTGGAGGGACACTGTAAACCACAAGGCGCCGTGGTCACAAGTAATCCCCATAGAGCGCTCACTCTTGATTGCCATAAAGCTTATCTCATTGCGCGGTGGGCTGATTCATTCATGTAACTGCAGTAAGGAGTGCTGATTAATACACACGACCCTCACTGGAGCATGGACAGAAAGCCCTGTGGGGTAAGCAAATGCAGGTTTGGACAATCACCTTCCACCTGGAGAACTGTTGAGGATCTTCTTAGGAAGATTCAACGGCCTCTGTTATTCCAGGTGTATTGTTTGCTGCTTGTATCTACTCTTGTATTCTGAGGTACGGACACCATACCAAGGAACCCACCCTGCCACCCTGCCCGTGGCACCTGTCAGTGGGGTGCGTGCATCGCCCCTCAAGGGTGCCGGCTCCGCTAAGGTTGCCGGACTCATCGTGACGAGGGAACAGACCAGTTTTCTGGGAGGGCATTGTGGTTCTTCGAAGGCAGCACAGCCCTTGCTTCTTAATGGTGGCCTTGTCCTACCTGAGTGAGAGTCACTCTCAAATGTGACACTCCAGGCACGTCCTTGACTGCCCGACTATTCGTTCAGTGTGGCAAACATTGGAACAAATTTTTACTGAGCTGGTGTGAGTGACCACATTGCCATTAGAAGTGGAGACTCAGCCAGCTGCAGCCCCTGTGTTCTGAGAGCTCAGGGTGGCCCAGGAGCCCCGATGGAAGGTGTTCACTTCAGAATGTTTGTTGCTAGAGCTGGATCAGGAAGAAAGAGAAAGGACATCACCGTGCACCTGTCAGGAATGAGAACGACAAAAATGGTAACAACACCGCTCCAGACCAAGTAACCCACGCTGTATCCCCTCGTCAGTCCTTCAGTGTACGGTGATTTCTCGTTCTGCTGGCTCCCGGGGCACCAGCTTGCCTTCCGGACGGCACCCGCCTCTGGCAGAGCCCTGGAGCTCCACACTCGGTCTCCAGTGCCCTCCGGCAGGTGTCTGGGAAACACCCCCGAGAAGCCCGTGACAACGAGCCCACTAGCATGATGCACCGATGGAACTTGGTGCGGTTCTCTCCATGAGGCTCCGAGGCTGCCCTTCTGGCTTAAAGACTCCACTTCCGGGCAGTCACAGACAGCCAAGGTTTTCTGTAAGCATGAAGGGGAGCAGAAGCTGCCTGTGGACGAGACTGAATGGCTGCAGTTAATTCATTACACATCCAACAGTATCGTACGTGATACAGGAGAGTATAATCCCCTACCAGGGTATACTGCTTAGCTTTTTCATATGGATTTGATCGGAGTTTCCCTGGGAGGGTAGGGACATGTCATGGGCAGAGCGGCCATTGATGAGTCCCTGGGGTCATTATGGAAATGATTAAATTAACAGCATTTGGCCTGGATGAAATCAATCAAGGGAAGGCGGACCTTTCCCTTCGATTCGACCCTTCTTTCCATACAGCTCTCACGGGGTCTGTGACAGGCAGGGTGCACGGAGCTGGGGCTGAAGCACCTGGGAGGGAGAGGACCACAGAAAGGGTGCGAGGGCAGGCCAGCGGTGAAATGGAAGGTAGCTTCCTCTTGGCCACTTAGCTGTGGGAATGGAGGGAGGAGGGGGAGGGACCGTGCAGCCCACCCCCTGCCCTGCCAGCTGTCCCCCAGGGCTGCAGGCAGCGGTGGGCAGGCTCCACCCGGGCCAGACACGCGGGGCTCTGGGCGGTGTCAGGAGCAGTCTTGTCTCTGTGCCTCGTGCAGGAATGGCGTTTCATAGTCTCACGGGTGCCGGTGTGTCAACATGTGGCGTTGTTAATTGTTATGATATTTCATTTGTCTCCACCTGGTAATGAAGGTATTAACATAGTCACTTCCTGGTCAGTTCCGTCAAATCAGGATTGTATCAAAATTCTAGAAAGCAGGGTGTGGGCGGGCGCCTGGGAGCTGGGCTACAGCAGGAAGCGGCCGGCCCCTGGCGCTGTCTGGCTCACCCTGGAGTTGTGGCCCTCCCCAGTTAGCTGCCCCCAGAGCCCGCCCCCGCCTGTGCCATCTGCTTGCCGCCGTGGCTGTGAGGTCATGCTGAGCCTCTTTCTTCCGTGTCCTGCTCTCCCTGGGGCGCTAGTCTTCCCACGGCCACTCCCTGACCCCTTCAAGGCCACGGGAAACCTGAGGATGCTCTTCAGTGAGCGCAGACGGACCCTGGAGAGGCTGCCATCCCAGGCCCTTTCTCCTTGGAGCTGCCGGGCCGCTGTTCCTGGTCTGTGCAGAGGAGAGTGGGACGGGGTTTGCCGGGTTGGACTTCAGGGGTCTGCGGGGGCCCTTGTCCTCTCTGGGGCTTCACTCGTGCCTCCTCCCTGCCCAGGACCTAGAGTTGGGGTGCAAACGGGGAGAACAGTGGTGAACAGAACCTTTCCTAGCGGCTCACCTGCCCCTGCCCGATCCTCTCCTTCCCAAAATGTCACTTCTGGGAGCCCCAGCTTTGATAGGTGGTGCACGGGAGTGTGCAGGGCGTGAGAGGGCGGGGCCTGCCTCTTTCAGCCTTTGGCCTTTTGAATTACAGCAAACCCAGCTCTCACCAATCAGAAGTCTCTGGTCCCAGCTTTAAGAAAACAAAGCGGTTGAGTTTTTTCATCCCTTTGTTCTTTTTGGCACCTCTCCTTCGATGCGGCCCCTGGAGATGTGGGCATCTTTTAATAGGACTGGAGATTTCCTCTCACGCCTCTCAATTACCTTGAGACCTTGGGCAAGTTATTTACTTGCTTTATCTCTCTTATCTCTGTGATACCAATCCAGCCTCAAGAATAAAGAGTAATAATTGTCAAAAACATATTAGAAGGAGGGAGAGAAGTTGAACTCTCGTGCTAAGCCCAGGTCTCTGCTCTAACAGTCTCCCCAGAAGGAGCCCCCACTTCCTCACGGTGTTCCCAGCACCCGGCAGGCAGCCCGGTGCAGTCACTTCTCTTATCTGACGTTAACTCTCCGCTCCGGCAGTGCTGCTGCCTTCCCTCCCGCCCACTGAGGAGTGTGAAGCATGTCTGAGGCACTTTTCCCTGATTTCTTCACAGTGGTTGGAAACCTAAGGGGAAAACCGAGGACTCTCACAATTAGCGTCTCTAAGATACATTTTTAAACTAGCCAGCACCTCTGCCCGCCCAGACCAGAGCCTGTCGCGGCCCGGCCTCCCTCCCCCTTCAGAGACAGACTGACCACTTGCGCTGGCCTCGCTCCACAACCACTGAGGTGAGACTTTGTGGTTGTAGGATGGCCGACGAAGGAAGATCTCACTGGTCTTCATCCACACTATGTTGCAGGGCCCACTGTGTCCCCTGAGGGGCCTCAGGCTCCCCGTGAGGACCAGGGAAGGCCAGGTGGGTGAGGCCGCCCACCTCCCATACAGTGACTGCATGTTCATGCTTTGCCATGTTCAAGTGCATCTGCAGGAAAGAGCTGGACCACTGGTGATCCTTGCTCAGCCCCCAAATTCCACAACAGGAAACTGGAGACCCCCTGGGAGCAGGAGTCTTGCCCATGGCAGAGCTGGCGTGGAACCTGGGCTTCTGCCCTCCCAGCCTGGTGCCTCTGTTGCCGCCACGCACACCTGGGGTCAGGGGCGCCGCCTTCGGCCTGGAGATGGTAGAGGGTCTGCCGCTGAGTGAGGTGGGAGTTAGATTCCATTTCTCCAGGGCTTGATGTCACTGGCCTGGATCTTGACGTAGAGAATGTCACTGTGCTCCCCACACTGGCAACAATCTGAATGATGTTCAAGGAGGAAGTAGAGAGGATAGCATGGTGGATGGCAGAAGCTCCTCCTCTGCTTCTGTTGCTTCTTTCCCTGAAAGATTAGCGTTTGGAGAAAGGACGTGGGCCCAGCCAGTCAACCTCAGATTCTGGAGAAGGCTGTGGAGTGGTAGGCCCTCCCCACCGGGCCTGGGCCCGGAGGTGGAGCTGGGCGGGGCCCTGCCAGGCTGGGCAGGGGAGGAGGGAGTCCCCTACCTGTCCAGCCGGGCCAGCTGAACAGGGAGTGACAGCTTCCCTCCAGCCGCGTAAGTGGAACAGTAGGAAAATAGCCTACACTGGCTTTCTTTTCTCAAATGGTGATTTCAACCCGAGGGCTAGATCCTGGGGAACGGTGTCCTGGGTTGACAGCCGGTTGCCTAATTCCATTAGTTATCACAAGCGGAACGGGGGAAATGTGCTTAAATGGGAACAGGAGGTGGTGCCAGAGAGACAGGATGAAGAGTTCTTCCTGGCTATAACGTCTCAATGGAAAAATCCTAAAAGAATCCTGCTGCAGAGGCTCCCGGCAAAATGGAGATTTATCTTTGCATCCAGGGGAGAACAGTGTTTCTCTAAGGCCTGTTGTGGAGCAGGCTTTAGCCTCCAGGCTGGCAAACTTGCAATTTAAAAGCAGTTTATGTTAATCTTTCCATGCCCATTCAGCTGCATTCACTGATTATTCAGTATGACATTATGGTCAGAAATTAAACATGTAAAGGAACATTTAATTTTTAGAGCTTTGTTATTTCAAATGTCATTACATAAAGAGAAAAAAAGCTTCATAATTGAATTGGCAACTGCTGGAGGAAGAAAACCTTACTCGTCAGGGCGTTTGCCTTTGGCTTTGAACTCAGGTTCTTCCGTGTCTGTGAATTCAGCTCTGCAAAGCAGACACAGGTTCTCCTGGTCACCCGAAGCCTGCTTGATGCCCGCTGATTGGGAAAAGCTAAAGGTGCAAAGAAAGAGAACGGTAAACTGAGGCAGGGTGGCCATGGTCATAACTGGGGTCTAGAGCGGGGAGAGAGTTTTGTGCCAGAAACTAATGGCTTTAACGGTTTTCCCAAACAGTCCTCTGCTCCTGCTATCATTTTTAATTAATAAATTAGTACATTCTTGTATAACATCCAGATGTTGTGGCAAAGTGTCTCATACTCCCAGTTCCATTAGCTTTTTGTTAAATATACTTCCAATAAGCTTTTGACACACATATCCTAAAAACGTACTTTTTAAACTTTACTCATCCAAAACCAGACTCATCTTGTACTGTTCTGTGCCCTGCCTCTTTCGTATGCCGTAGATGTGTTTTCATGTGCGCACACGCGGATCTGTGTCCGTCTGTCTGTCTGTCCCCTCCTTCTCGCCAGCCCTATCACGCCGCTCCCTTGAACCCTGCACTTAAATGTGAAGTGACTACTCCGTGTTTCTGTTTGGATGCCCACAGGCAGATCAGGCTTAACATGTCCAAAATGAAGCTCCTGGTCTTCCCCCAAATCTGCGTCTCCCTCCTGCAGCATTCACCTTCTTCATTAATGGCAGCTCCTTACTTCGATTTCCTGGAGTAAGGCAACCACAAACAAAACCCTCTTTTTGTCAGATGCCACGTATAATCCTGTTGCCTCAGCTTTCAAATTGATTCTCAAATATTTTCTCTTCTCACCACCTCTGCCTCCCTTGTGGTCCAAGACATCCTCATCTTTTATGTGAATGGCTTCCTAATTGATCTCCTGGCCCCTTCTTTCTCTCTTGAACACAGTAATTCTGTAGACTGTGATCAAGGCTCAGCGTGATCGGGTCCCCTGTTCTGTCTCTGTCCCCCGTTTGTTGGGACACCGCTTGCCTGCCCAGCTCCAGGCACACGGCTCCTGGGGGGGTCTGTCAGTGCCGTCAGTCCCGCCCCCACCACTGGGCTCTGTGCCCACACCCCCGCCCCCACCGGGCAGTCTTCCCAGACATCTGCCCAGCTTGCCCCACCTTGAAATCTCTGCACAATGGGGGCCTCCCTGACCCCCCTCAGCACTTCTGTCCCCCTTTCCACCTTGACCTTTCTCCTCACTCTTTCTCACCTTCTAATCCATTAGACAACTTGTTTACCTGTTTGTTTATTGTCTGTCTCACCCAACTAGAATGGAAGTTAATGAGGGCTTTTTGTGTGGATTCTGAGTAATTGTCAAAAGTCGAGTGAGTCTACCTCATTCTTTTTAAAGGGTTGTCTATTATATGGATGTACCAGGGTTTACAACATTGAAAATGCCCCCCCCCAAAGAAAAGATTTATTGTGACAGGAGGTAATCTGTATAAGATTCTTAGTGTGTGAACTGCGCCGTGCACTTCATTGTATGTTTGATTCTTCTGGCAACCACGTAACTTCGCTTCCACTGCTGACGAGAAGACGTGTGGTCTTATGTAGCGTGTCAGTGCCCGAGGCCACCCAGCTGTACATGAGAGAGCAGGAGTTCGGGGCCTCTCCCGGAGCCCGTGCTGTTACCCTCACATCCTTTTGTCTCCTTCTCCGAGGTCTTCCTCTGGAAACAGACACACACACACTCACTCACACACTTTAAACTAATTCCCAGCATTCATTCAGCCCTCACGGAACACGTGCCTTCCCTGATAACACAGCCCTCCCTGATGGAGTTTCTCTGAGGGGAGAGAACGCCCTCGGAATGTTCTCCTTTCTTTCTGTGAGCACACTCAGCTGTCGGAAGTTTATCAGGACGCCGACGTGGGCTCATCGCTCACGACCACAGGATGCTCTTCTGATAGCCGCCAGTTTCCGACTTAGCTCCTCAAAGATAAAAGTTCATTTGTAATCTGTCCTGAAGTTGACTGTTCTTCCACTGCCCTGCTATCTATTGCTGTGAAAAGACAGCATTACAATAAAAAATAAATTGAAATTATAATTGAAAGAAAACAAATGACTGCCATCGCACAAAGCCAGCTGCTCTGTGAAATACCAGAGTCCTTTCCCTAGATCCAGGGGTTGCAGTGTGGGCCTGGGCCCGTGGGGAGGGTGGGGGAAGGGGGAGGGGCAGGGACAAAGTGTCATCATGAAGTCAGCTCAAATGTAACTGTAGAAACAAAGGTGGAGTTCAAAAAACACAGCTGTGTGATCTTGGCGATAATGATGGTTGTGATGATTAGGCATGAAGGAGGCAGGAATGTCACTTTGATTCTTTAACGTGAAGAATATAGAACAACAACGGAGGTGGTAATAGATGCCCAGCTGGGGGTTGGGGGGAGTGCAGCCCAAACCAGAACAAGACAATGAGCCAGATCTCTTCAAGTCTGAGGGACCTGAGACGTTTCCAACTCACTCTGGTGTCACAAGGGCGAAGCCTTGCGTTTCTGGCCTGATCCCAGGAGAAGGGTGTCTGGGGCCCCTCCTGCTCTGTGGCAAGAGAAGGCAGACCTGCTTACACAGCAGGAGGAGCAGCAGCGTCGGAACCATTCAGGGGAAGGGCTGGGAGGCGAGGCGTGGTGATGGGGCGGAGGAGACCTGGGGTCTGCAGAGTGGGAGAACCCCAGCTTTCAGTGGCCGGTGGCGGTGGGGAAGGCCCTTCCTCCTTGACCATGTTCACCGTTCACCGTGCGCAAGGCTCTGTGTAAGAACCAGCCCCATCCAACCCCAGCCTGGGCACCCCCAGAAAGCAGTTACTGGGGCCTCTCTCCTCACCCCACTCCACAGTACCCATTCGTCTTGGTCTCCTCGGCTTGGCTATGCTTTGTCCGGGCGAGAGTCTCCTAAATGGGTGCCTTTCCAGCACATCACTTGTGGGGGCAGGGCACAGGGTGTGGTGGAGCCCCAGCTTTGGAAAGCACCTAGGCAGGGGTGCAGATGCTGTGAAAGCAGACCCAGAAGTTGAATGGCAAAGACCAGAAAATTAGTGCTGACAGGGGGTTTGATCAGAATTCCGATTATGTACCAAGGCACAGGACCAAGCGATACTTTTAAAATGTGACTTTCAAAAAATGGCTTTAAGCTAAGTTTCTGTATTTTTTAAGCCTTTTTGAAAAATGGGAGCTACTACTGCTATGAAATATCTACCCTGACTGGCACTGAGGCTGAAGAGGTACAGATCCGCATCCCCACATCTCTCCAGTGTTCGAGTTTCGGAGACTCTGTCCTAAGCCAGGCTACTCCCCAGAGAGGCTTCGGGCCCACAGGGGCTCACGCTGTGCCCCCTTCCTCTCTCTTGGCCTGATCTGTCTGGATTCCAGCCTGTGGCTCAGTTCCTTCAGGGTTGGGGTTACTGCTGGCTCTCCCCGGGTCTCAGGACCTGGCACCTGCACTTGCCCCAGAGCTCCCTCCCCACTTGCCTCCTCAGGTATTGAAGGGTGGCTGCACCTGCCAGGCTCCTGTCTGGGATTGTGCACCTGCCAACCTGCCCTCTCCACCTGGTCTTCTGCCGCAGCTTTCCCCACAGACTGCTGGCTGCTGCCCCGTGCCCAGTGTATGTATGGACCAGTGCGTGGCACAGCTCAGGCTGTCTTTGGTCATTTGTGGAATGAATGAACTGATGGAATGTAGAGGCTCTTCCCGTTTTCAATGCTGTTGCATGTACCTGAGCTGGTGGCAGTCAGAGCCCTTGAAAAGGTCGGGTGTTGAAGGTGGACCAGATCTCTAGGTGAAGAGGCAGGTTCGGTGGTTCAAAGATGCCATCTCTGGCCTTCCTGTCATCAGTCATTCTGGGGTTTGACCTCAGGCTGGGACATAAGTGTTGCCATCTGTGTTTCTGGCTCCTTTGGATTGGGAGCAGTTGGCACCCCCAAACTGGGTGCAGGCAGGTCTCTCTCTCTGTATCCTTCCTCCCTGACTTAGGAAGAAGGCTCATGGTATCTCAGGAAATGAGTGTTTCTGCCTTGATGACAGAGGAGGAGTATCCTTTGGGATGGAACACTCTGTTTGTGTTTCCTCAGGCTCTCAGGAGAATACAGAGAACATGTCTAGGTGGAGGAGGGAGTACCTGGAACCAGCGAGAGTGTGCTCTCTTTTGGGTTGGGAGCTTCTGGTACGAGAATGGTACAGTTGTGTGTTGAGGAGCAGTATTAAATACTGTTTGCATCTGTGCCCAATGGGGCACTCGCCTGTTCAGGAAAAGTAGAGTGAATGAAAGTAAAACCGACCTGTGACTTCACGTACCTTGCTGCTGAAGGTTGCTACACCCTGTTTAAAGTTGAAACCTAAGGCACAAGGCAGCACTCTGACAGCTGTTTTGTTTTGTTTTCTAAAACTGAGGGCAGTGATTGAGACTGGAGGTAGTGAGTAATATGCCTCCATCTACTTATCATCCATCTGTCCGTCTATCCATCCATCCATGCATCCACCCATCCACCCATCCACCTATCAGCCCAGCATTTTTAAAATTCCTATTCTATGCCCAGGTCCTGTGCTCTCTCTCCCCTAAGGAGGATAGCAAGTACTCTGAACACTAAATCCATCAATAATATGTTGTTCACCTGTCTGCCTGTGGGGCTCACTGATGTCCCAAGGGGATGATTGTCTAGAGTTGGGCTGTTCGCCCTCCTTTTTGGTGTTGGGTTTACCAGTCTAGGGCCCTAAGGGCATTTTACCGCTTCCTGAGTGCTCTGTGGCCGTTTCAACCCGATGCTTTAGTTGCACGGTCGGAAGAGCTGGGCTGCATTTCATGTGGTTGGGACAAGGCAACTCACTTAAAATGTGGACACAGTAGTACATTTTGGATCCTTTGATAAACTGGCATTTGGAGAAGCCACCAGACAGGTTTCTGTTATTCACAGCTGAACACATTTTCTAATGGACACGGAGCATACCCTTTTAAAGAGCGTTGACTTAGAGACAGGTGGCATTGGTGTGAGGCCAGGAGCTCCTGTGAAGTCAGGAACAGTGGCACCTTGGTGTCTAGGGGAGGGAGACCCGCGATGGCCTCCAGAGCATCCAGAGCATCACCCAGAGTGGCACTAGACAGGCTGAGTATCTCAGGAGCTGTGGTTCCCAGGATCAGGCTCAGGGGCCTGGATTGGCCCAGAGTGGGAACCTCTGGCCCACAGCAAAGTACGGCTGTGTGTCAGGGATCAACCCCCTTGCAAAGACCACTGGTCAGGGAGCAGAGGGCTGTTCCATGGTGCAGACCAGCTGGGCATGCAGGACTGGGACGTGCTGTGCATGGACTTCAGCAGAAGGAGCCACCCAGCTGGAGGAGATAAGGTACATGGTGAGTGACAGGAGATACATACAAATTTTTAACTCAAAAATTTAAAAAACCTGTAGGAATTATACATGTTTGTTGCAGAACATTTAAAAGTACCCAGTCTCTTGCAGACTGAGTATAATTATATACTTCTTTTTTTTTTAATATATTTTTTAAAGATTTTATTTATTTTTAGAGAGGGAAGGGGGAGAGAGAGAGAGAGAGAGAGAGAGAGGGAGAGAGGGAGAGAGAGAGAGAGAAACATCAATGTGCGGTTGTTGGGGGTTATGGCCTGCAACCCAGGAATGTAGCCTGGCTGGGAATCGAACCTGGGACACTTTAGTTCCCAGCCCGCGCTCAATCCACTGAGCTACGCCAGCCAGGGCTAATTATATACTTCTTTAAAATCTTTATTATTTTACCTTAATAGTACTTAAAATATTCTATTCCCATACCATCAATTATTCTTTTAAAACTTGAGTTTTAAAGGCTGCATGCTGTCTGATTCTACAAATGTTCTATAATTTCTATACCTGGTCCTCCAGTGAGCAGTTAGGTTCTCCCTGATTTTTCATTATTGCAAACACTGCTTTCAGGAACATCACTGTGTATTAATTTTACACGTGTCTAATTATTTTCATAGGATATGTTACTAACAGTACAACTTCTGAGTGAAAGGATATGCATATTGTAACTCTTTTGTTGCTTACTGGCAGCATTTCTTCCAGAAAATATGTACCATAAGCAATATTATGAGATACTTACCATCTTTGGACCCAGTAATTTTTTAAATCCTCACCAGAAAATATGTTTATTGATTTGAGAGAGGGAGAGAGAGAGAGAGAGACATTGATCGGTTACCTCCTGTATATGTCCCAACTGGGGATTGAACTCGCAGCCTTTTGATGTATGGGATGATACTCCAACCAACTGAGCCATCTGGACAGGGCTGAATATACTATAATTTTTAAAAGAATTTTCTACTGCATGGGTTAGGAAAAAAGGTCCTTTTATTAGCTGGGTTTTGGCTCAGTGGTACATAATCAAAACTCTAGTGCTCAAATAACAGTAGAGTAAGCAAAAGAGGGTTTACATTATTTTAATACAAAATGAGGCAAGTGGTAGGAAGTCCCGGGCTGGAATGCGGCCTCTCAGTTCTCCAGATCTCTCCACCCAGCTGCTCTGAGAACTTAGCGTACAGCCTCGTGGGCCAGCACGTGGGCCAGAGCTCCAGCCAGTCCCTCTGTAGGCCAGACAGCAGGGAAGGGGGAGGTGAGTTTGTATACAATTCTGCTCACTTCTCAATGGCCAACTCAGTCTGAATTCGGTGTGAGTCCAGTACAGTCCTGCCTGCATGCTGGGGAACGTAAACTTTTAAGCTAAAAAGCAATGAGCCAGCTAAAAATTATGGTTCTTATTGCTAAAGAAAAGTGGAAAAATGGATCTTGGGAGGAACTGCCTGCCTCTGTCACAGTTTGATTTTTTATTTCTTTGATTACACCAGAGGTTTAACTTCTTTATTTTTCATGTACATTGGCTATTTATAATTCTTTCTGAATTGCTTCATATGCTTTTCCTTTTAGGGTGTTGGTCTTTTTCTCAGTAATTCACAAGTGATTGTTTTCCATATTAAAGGAATGAATCCATCATACGTATTTCACATTTCCCCCCTTAATTTGTTGCCTTTAATGGTGTTTTCTGATAGACTGAGGTTTTGGTGTTTTGTCCACTCAGGATTA
Organism: Phyllostomus discolor; assembly: GCF_004126475.2. Taxonomy (NCBI): domain Eukaryota; kingdom Metazoa; phylum Chordata; class Mammalia; order Chiroptera; family Phyllostomidae; genus Phyllostomus; species Phyllostomus discolor. Next base: position 10,386,077 of record NC_040915.2, on the reverse strand, counting down.
TTCATTCTTCTGCAGTGTCTGGCTTTGACATATGTTTAGAAATCTCTTACCCACCCCGAGGCCAGGTAAAAAGTTCACCTGTTTTCATTTTATTCTTTTGTGGATCGACTTTTTCATGTTGGGTACATTAGGCCAGTGGCATTTGAATGGAAGGAGCAGCTTACACCGCAAGCCAGTCTGACAGCCGGGAGGGTGGCTTTCTCTCTCCCAACAGTGGTGGGTGGGTTTTCCCTTCCGCGCCACTGCCCTTCACAGTTGAGGAAGTTCTGTTCATGCCGCACTCGTGGTTTGTGACCCTGGGCTGAAAAATACTGTTTTAGTCAATCTAGTAATTCTTCTACAGTACTCAAAGAGACCTGGGACTGGAGGGGGTTTTAATGGCCTGCTTTCTTAATCATTTCTGCTCTGTCATCATCCATCTTTTCATCTGACATCGTTATCCTCTTTTTCAAATTTTTCACGGCTCTTCTTACCTGTTCTCCAAGATGATATTTAAAATCACTTTCAAAAACTTTCAGAAAATGGGATTTAGATTGGCTTTACAAAGTAATTTGCGAAGTATTGAGAATGAGGCGGTGAAGTTGCCCTGCTTGAAGCGAGGCCCCGCCCTCCCCGCGCGTCTCCCAGGAAACGCCTGGCGTTGGCTCCTGTCTCTCCCGCAGTGCCTCGCCTCTGACTCGGGAGCTGATGTTTGGGAGTGCTTTCGATGAATGAAATCTGTTTTCCGTCTTTGTTAGAATGATTATTTCTTTCAAGTCGGAAATCATTCGGAGTTATTTCAATTTATCGTTTTGGATCTTCAGTCTCACCTGGAGATAGTGGGCATTTTATCTTCTTCTTTCCGATGTAAATTTTAAGAAATAGCTGCCACAGTGCTAGACACTGTGCAAAGCACATGTGTTTCCACTTAATCTTGAAAGCCCAGTGATGGGAGGTACTGCTATCTTTATTTTTAAAATGAGAAAAAGGGCCTCTGTGCATTTCGGTTGCCCAAGGTCACGCATCTGACAAATGGCTATGGTCTGAACCCAGACTCCTGTTTTCAAAAGTACTGCATACATGTATGTTACCTTTCTTTTTTTGTGACCCAATGGAGTAAATGATAGCGTTGCTTTCCTGAGGAGCCCACGTTAGGGTCATGTTAGAGTGCACTGGGCACGCATGCGCACCGGGGCTCGAGGAGGCCTGAGCACAGCCAGTGCGTGGGGAGGCCTGGCGCCCCCTCGCTCTACCGCATCGGTCTCGGCCATTCTTTATGATGAGAGCTCAGTGCCTCTCTGTTGTTCAGCCCGTCTCCAGCCAAATTCTATTTCCCAAAGTTATTACTTCAGTGTCCATTTTTTACTCAAACTTTTTTTATTAAAGAAAAGTTTCAGGTCTACAGAAATATTCAAAGGCAGTGTCCAGAGTTCCCACGTGTCCTGCACCCCCTTCCCCTCTTCCTAACATCTTACACTGGTATGCCATTTGTCACAACCGGTGAAGCAATACGGACACGTCACAGGCATTTGAAGTCCGTATTTTATTCAGATTTCCTAAGTTCTTATTTAATTTTTTTCTGTTTCAGAAAGGCACCTCGAAACACCACATTACATTTAGTTGTTGTATCTCCTTAGGCCCCTCTGCTTGTGACAATTGGTTGTGGCGGTTTCTCAGATTTTCCTTGTTATTGATGACTTGGATGGTTTTGAGGTGTCCTGGTCAGTTAAATTGTAGAAAGGCCCTCAGTTGTGAGTTGCCGGATGTTTTCCTCCCGATGAGAACAGGGTTGTGGGTTTTAGGAGGAAGACCGCAGAGGTGAAGCGCATGTTAGCAACATCACCGCAGGGCCCCCCCTGTCAGCACTGCTGATGCCGACCCTGTCGCCGGGCTCACCCCATTCCCGCTGTGAACACTGGGCGCTCTTCCCACTGGCTCCGGTGCCCTCCGATGCCTTTCACTGTGGCTGATTTTACCTACTTATTTTTCAGTGCTTCTTTGCTTTTTGGCACTCTAACATGCTCCAGGCTTGTCTTGCACGTTCCTTCTCCCAGCCATAGGACCGGTCATTTCTCCCAACAGTGCCGGTCCCTTTTCACCAAGCACAGGGTAGAAATTGGGGTCTGGGCCCTAGCTGCACCCCTGAGTGCTAGACAGGCTACCTAAACCCTGCACGTTTCCACCTGTGTTTGCACCAGCTGGGTGTGAGTCTGTGTGGGTGCCTCCCACCCCAGTCCATCACACATGGACCCCGGCAGTCTCCCGGTCCAACAGTGAGGCACTCGGCCCGGCACCTGCCATCCCTCTTCAGCTCCAGTGCCCATGTGCAGGATGTGGAAATCGCCTGCCCCCACCCGCCACCTCCTCGCGCAAAACCTTATCACCTGCAGTGCAGCGCTTGTGTGCGGTCCTTGTGCCTTTCGTCACATGGTGTGTACTCATTTCTAAAGCTGTTCTGTCACCGTCTGCACTTCACGCAAGGGTCTCCCAAGGTCGTAAATGATTTCTTTTTAATTCACATACATTAAGGTTCACTGTGTGTGCTGTCAAGTTTTATGGGTCTTAACAAATCCCCCATAAAGTATACATACCCTTCCAGTACCGGAAAGAACAGTGTCACCACTCAGAAACGTTCTCTGGGCTTCACTCGTCCATCCACCCTCCTCTCCTCCCCAGAGCCCTGGGAACACTGGTCTCCTTCCTGTAGTTTTGCCTTTTCCAAATGCCATGTAATCGGAATCATACATTACATAGCCTTTTTATACTGACTTTTTTCTCTTAGCAATATTCATCTAAGATTTGTCCTGTCTTGTTTGTAGCTTGATATACTACTTTATTCTTTATTGCTGAATAGTATTGTGTGGTGCGGCTGTTTCACCATTTGCTCATCCATTCACCTATTGAAGGACATCTTGGTGGCTCCCAGTTTGGGCATTTATGAATAACACTGACGTGCACATCTGGGTGCAGCTGTCTGTGTTGCCATAGTTTTCAGACCAGCAGAGTGCTACTGCCAGCACTATGGTGAGATTCTTAGCTCTGTAAGAGGTTGTCGCGCTGCCTTCCGGAGCAGCTGCGCATTTCGTGTTCCCGCCGGCAGGAATAAGAGTTTCTGTGGCTTTGCACCCATAGCAGCAATCAACAAGGGCAGGTGTGTTTCATGTTGTTTTTAGACATTCTAATAGGTACACAGGGGTGTGTCACTGCTGTTTTAATTTGCATTTCTGTGATGACAGATGATGCTGAGAATTTCTTCAGATGGGTATTTTCCATCTTATTTTTGAGGTATCTATTCAGATCTTTGTAAATTTTTAAACCGAGTTGCTTATTTTCCTGCTGTTGAGTGTCAATCAGTTAATCTTGGGTACGAGTCCTCTGCCAGATGTGTGTTTTGCAGATCCTGCCCCCAGGCGGTGGCTTCTGCCTGGGTTCTCACAGCAGTGCCCAGCGTGTCTGTTTTTCTCTCATGGGTTGTGTGTTTGGTGTTTTATCTGAAGACTTACCACTTAGCACAAAGTCACATCATTTTATCCTTATTTTCTTCTGGAGGCTTTATGGTTTTATGATATACATTTAGGCTTATCACCCATTTTGAGTTAATTTCTGTGTAAGGTGTAAGGTCTCTGTTGAGGTTCGTTCTTTTGTGTTTGAACCTAATTATTCCAGCATCACTTATTGAAAAGACTATACTCCCTCCCATATATTGAATCCATTGCCTTTTCTCTTTTTCAACAATCAGTTGACATTGTGCCCTGACCAGTGAGGCTCATTTGGTTGGGCATTGTCCCCACAAGGCGAAGGGTTGCCGGTTCGATCCCAGGTCAGGGCACATTCATGGGCCATGGGTTTAGTCCCGTCTGGGGTGCCTACAAGAGGCAGCCAGTTGATGTTTCTCACATCAATTTTCTCTCCCTTTCTTTCTCCCTCACTCCCCCTCTAAAAATAAATGAAATCTCTTAAAAATACCCATCGACTCTGTGTGGGTCCGCCCCTCAGCCCTTTGTTCTGCCCTGTTGATCTATTAGTTTCTTTTTCTGCCGCTCCCACACCGTCTTAGTGCTTGTAGCCTTAGAGTGAGTCTGAAGACCTGGGAGTGAGTGCTGCTATTTTGGTTTTCCTCTTCAGCATTAAAATATGTACTCTTCAACATTTGTCATGCAAAACTCTTTGTCAAGGAAATATGTTCAGTCCCCAGCCTTCTTGCCTCAGACGCTTCCTTTGTCTGGGTAAGCCAGTGCTGGCTGAGCACATAGCAGGCCCTTGCTTGTCACTGCTGACTGTGTGGGAGGGCAGGTGGGGACGCCTCCCCCCACCAGCGGGTGAGTGCAGCTGGTGGTGTGGCCGTCTACATGGGCTCGTGTGTCTCAGTGTTGCTCACAAGGTGGCGAATACCTAGGGTTCCCAAAAGGAAACTGAGTCCTGGAGAAGACTACCAACGTGAAAATATGTGAGGAGGTTTGTGGAATTGATGGCTCCTAACCTAAAAATAGAGATTTGTGATAAACCGAAGCTCAGAAGTGAATGAGAGCACCGAGCACCTCGAGCAGACATGAGAGAAGAGAAAAGCAGTGTATGGAACACCTTCCGCCAGGGTCCAGCCAGCGTGGCAGCCGCCATGGGTCAGGATGCGCGGGTGTGGTCTGGCATCCTGGGAGCTGGGAGTGTTCCGGGAAATATCATCCCTTACGTGGTTTCTGGGTCTATGTTTGCAGGATGTTCTCCCCCACCTGCCTTCCTTTGCTCCTAGATATGGTTGGAGACCATCTTCAGCATTTGTCTCCTCTCTGCAAGGCATATACAGGCTTTCTGATAAATTTTCCAGCCAAAATGAGGTGCTGGGGCGAGGAGACATATGCCCAGTGTGGACTAGCAGCAGATGGAGCTCATCAGGATGCATCAGAACAGTTGTCCAAGCCCGCGTGAAGTGCTAGCCTGCTGCTAACGCGTCCCTCCCGCCTCTTTGGAGCGCTGGGCAGGCCCACTTTAGCTGGAAGCCGATCAGTGCTGGCTGCCCTTTTGGTCCTGGCTCAGCGCCCAGTCTCTGCTGGCACAACTGCCCGGTGGGCACTGGGCAGTGCTGGACACAGCCACAGCAGGGGACAAGTGTAGGAGGGCTGAGGGGGAGTCTGGCCGCGCTGGACAGCGCCCCGTGAACCTTCAGAGCAGCTCTCCTGGAAGGCGGCCTTGGCAGGCCCGAACCAGCAGTTGGTTTAATCACTCTTGAAAGCGTCTGAGCAACGCGTGGGTGACCTGCGGGGGCATGTGGCGCTCACCTAACCAGAGGAAGGCCAGCATGGGAGGGAAGCTGCTGCTCGGGGGGAGCCAGCCACCTGAACGCCGGTGAGCCTCGCCAGGGCGCCTGGGAAGAGGCAGCCAGGGCTTCCTGTGATCTCCTGCAGGGTCAGTGCCACGTGGGGGTGCCTGCAGACTGCCAGCAGCAGGGGTGTGCAGGTGAATCCCACTCCAGGTGCCGGTGTCAGGACTGCGCCCCCTCGGGTTGCGGTTAACAAAGCCCAGCTCCTGAAGGTGTGGGCACTGCCCGTGGGGTACGGGGGGCCTGGTACCCGGATGCTGTCTGTGGGGGAGTCAGAGGGTGACAGATGACTGTTTGTGATCTGGGTTTGCATCCTCTAACACCGGCCTTCCGCGGAGCCAGTGCGTGGGGTGGAGTGGCACTGGGGAACAGGAGAGACTGAGATTCAGGCGCCCACCAGGCCATCAGCCTGGGCATGGGCACAGAGGTCCTGAAGATCACGGGCCATCATTTCACTCTCCTGCACGTGCCTCGGGCTTAGCTCTCCTCTCCCAGGGCTCCCGACATGAGCAGCGTGGCCCTGTAGCCAAAGGCGAGGCGGGTGGAAGAGGAGAGTGCAGAGAAGCCCCGTGTCCAGACTCAGACAGACCTGTGTTCAGTTCAGAAACCTGCTTGGCTGGATCACTTTTAGCCAGTGTTTCAACCTGTTTGTGTCCATGTCTTCACTGGAGGAATGGAGACAGAAACAGCAATGCCTCCTTGTTGGGTCATTGTGAGGTTTTCAAAGAATAATCAAAGTAAAGCGCTTAGAACAGGGCGTCGAGTATGACCTCATAGTAAGTGACCGCACTGACACCACTGTTCTCCTTCCCATCATCACCTACGTTAGCATGGGCCGTGGGCGGGCCCGCTGAACCTTTCCATCCTCTGTCACCAGCGCTTTGCACTGACTCATGCTCAGGAAGCCCTCTTCATTCCTACCACACGCAGGTGATGCCTGCCTCTGGGAGGCCTCACCTGGCCCTTCCCTGCCAGATGCTGGCATCCGGTACCTGGGGACATTCTGCGGGGCCTCGGAGGCACGTGGCATCTGGCAGCGTCTTCCACGGTCCTAGAGTCTGGTGACCACAGAGTGGGGCTGGAATGGTGGTTTCAACTCTCTCACCCTCCCCAAGTCAGAGGGAGGAGAGAGAGGGCATCCTTTCTTCAACCCACTCCTGAGGATTCCTGCCACCCCCTTAACAGCAGACCCGCAGGAGGGATGGCTGTGCCCTGGGCAGGGCACACCAAGCAGTGCCCCCCGCCCCCCTGACCCGCCCCCCCGCCCCCGCCGTGCTGGCAGGCGGAGAGGCCTGCTGCGCCCAAGGCAGGGCCTGTTCTGGGGCAGGGCCTGTTCTGGGGTGAACCTGAAAACCTAACGGGGCCCCTGCCTCAAACCCCCTTCATGGGATCACTAAAGTCTGTAAATGCAGCCACCGCAGCCCCGCCCCTGGCGGGCATCAGTAGCCAGCTGCTCCATGGCCCTCAAACTTCAGGCAGAGGTGCCTGGCATTTCTGAAACTTAGTTTCTATGTTCATTGTTTCCAGGGCATATTTATATATCAGGACACTTTTTTGTTTTTTAAGGCTGGGACTTCTGTGGGCAAAGCCCACCCCAGAGGACTCTGCAAATGAGGCTGAGAGTGTATGCACGATGCTCTTGCTCCCGCTGGGCTCAGTTGGAGGGGACGGTGAATGGTTATGTGCCTTCTTATTGTAAACCACACGTGGGAGGGGTTATCCGTACATTGGGTAGCCACCATCACCCTTGCTCATGCAGAAATGCATCCACCTGCTGTGAGAGGGGCGTTATGCCAAGGGCTGGGCCCCTGAGTTAGCTCCAGCTGCCATGACAAAATGCCACAGACCAGGTGGTCTGAACAACCGACGTCCGTTTCTCACAGTTCTGGGTGGAGACTGGGAAGTCCAAGGTCAAGGGGCTGAGACAGACTTTGTTCTTGGTGAGGACACTCTGCCTCGGCTGCTGTCGTGCACATCATGGTAGAGAGACTACTGGGTGCAGCCCCTTCTCGCAGAGGAGCCGGTCCCGTTGTGGGGGTTGTGCCCACAGGTGCCATCCACACTTAATGCCTCCCACATGCCCCTCTGCCTGACACCATCAAGCTGCACATTAGGGCTTCAACCTACGGGTTCTAGGGGGCCTGCACCCACAGTCCCTAACCAGCTCGACTGCAGACAGGAGGGAGGAGGGCACAGTGCCACGGAGCTGGCATTCCAGGGCGGCTCTCCGTTGGCCTGTGCGTGCCCCACCTGTGCACACAGCGACCGCCGGAGGATAAGGCCTCTGTTGTTTTTAAACCCTAACCCAAGGAAAATGCTCATTGACTTTAAAAGGAGAAACATCAGTTAGTTGCCTCTCACACTTGCCCTGACTGGGGATTGAGCCCAAGGTATGAGCCCTAATGGGGGGTCAAACCCACAACTTTTTGGTGCACAGAACAACACTCTCACCACCAACACCTCACGTTCCTCCTGCCTATTCCCATGTGTTCCCACATCCGGCAGCTAGTGAAAAAGCATCATCCATGATTGCTGGACGTTAAACCTGAGGTCACCGATCTGGCCCCTGCAGACCTGTGGCCTCCTGCCTTTCTTCCTAAATAGGGGAGAAGGACGCCTTGCAAGCACATACACTGTGGAATCAACTTCCTTTGTCATGGTCTAACAGAAAAGGAAGCCGAAGCCTCTAATTGCCACTATGGGAGCCAGAGCCCCTGCTGGTTCCAGCGGCTGCCCCCACGGGTGCTGGGTGTGCTGCGCACGCTCCCAGGGCTGGCCCGCTGGTGATCTGAAAGGGAAATCACTTCTGGTTGCGGGTGGAGGGGACCCATTGTTGCTAACTGCTCACTGTGTCTATCACTGTCTCACCTCTCCTTTGGAGCAGGGAAATCAATAGACTTCTAAATGTCTTGCTAAGTAAGTGTTTACGGAAGCAGTTTCCCTAGGGGCTTAGCCTGGGGCATTGCTCAGGGCATCAGGAACTGCTTGGAGCAGGAAAAGCCTGGAGGTGGAAGGGCCTCACCGCACCACATCCCCCTCTGCCTGGCTCTGCGCTCTCATCCTTACTTGAGCTCCACGGGAGCAGCTCCGCATCTGTCTTGCTGTCTGGTGAATCCCCAGCTCGGAGCATCAGTCCGGCACACACAGGGCATCTGAGCAGAAACTCAGCCCCACTCCTGTCCTTCCTCTCCGAATGTTCCTCACCACCCTGTTCGGCTTAGCCAAGAGACAAGGTGCATCCGGTGGTTACCTGGGCACTGTGGGTGAGGCACTACAGCAGACACATGCCCCACCCCCTCAGGGCCCCAGCTTGTGCTAGGCAGGGTCCCAGCAAGACCCGGTTAAGATTCATTCATGTGACAGGGAGGGTGTGGGCACACAGTGACCTCAGGACCCTACTTTGCTCCCATCAAGTCAAGGTGCTGAGAAACTCATCCCAAGGGTGGGGTAAACAGGACAGGCCAGCGGTGAAGGGCCGTGGCAGGCGGCTGCCTAGAGCAGAGGCCCCAGGTGGGCATCGTCCCTGGTCATGGCTCCCCACCCTTCTCTCCTGTCTATATTCACCTGCTGCAGGTTGGCTGTCCTTCTCCCCCTCTGCCCATTCCTTTTGGAAAAGCTGCCACCTTGCAAAGAGGTGTCTGCCACGGTGCCCTGGAAACAGGCTTCTCTCTGCATAGAAATGGCTCTCTGCAGGGTGCGAAGATCCAAGTCTTCCCCCCCGGGGTTGCAGGGTTGCGTGGTTCAGATGGACAGGGCAGGAGGTGAGGCGGGGGGTGCCTACAGCAGGTCTGGTCCCATGCAGCCATGCTGCTGCTGGGCTGCTCACTTCCTCCCCCTCCTCCTGCAGCAGCGGGAGAGAAAGGCTGCAGCACAGGCATCTGCAGAAGCAGCACTGGTTTGCCCAGATTCAACCTGCCCAGTCCTGTGCAGTCCTGTGCATGCCAGGCCCGGACCTGAGCAGCTGCTTGGAGGCCTCACCTGTGGACAGAGGCCCGGCTCTGGCAGGACTCGGGCAGCGTCAAGCCCCAGCTGCTGGAGCTGCCCTTTGCTACCCCTGCCAGCCGCCCTCTGGACCGCCTGCATATGCCACTTTGTGCTCATTTTTCTCCAGCTTTGTCAGATAAGACAGACAGCTGCCCGTCAGCCATGCGCAGGGTGCTGGCCAGCCCTGCCGTGGGTGCCAGATCAGCAGCATCCTTTCTCTCCACATGGTTCCCTAGGAACTGCGTGCTTCTTTAGCTGTAGATGATGGTTCTCTCCGGAGCCCCACGCACCTGAGTTTCATTCCTCATCCTGTAACAGCTGAGCTTTGTGTCTTTGAACCAGCCGCCGGTCTCCCAGTTGTGGAGCGGATATGATGATGACACTCAGCCCTTGGAAGTGTGACAGAGCCCCGAGATGACATCTGTGAAGGACGTCACGTAGGGCCTGGAACCGAGTGCCTGCTCAGTCGGGCCACCTGCTGCAGCTGCTGTCCTCGACAGCAGCCCTCAGGGAGTCCCCCGTGGGGACCTCCACATCTGGGCTCCCTCAGATGTGGTCAGGTCTTACATGAGGTGCTTATGTGGCCTTGGGGACCCAGCGAGGACTCGCTCCCTATGTGGGAGGCTCCCTTCAGTGTTGGCCCTTCCCCTGCCATGAACACCTTGTTTCCGCATGTGCCCTCCCGCCCGAGCTCTCCGGAAGGCAGGAGCTGGGTCCTTTCTCAGCCCTCCGGTTCCCTGTGGGGCTGGCCCTCAGGCATGGCTGGCCTTCAGGCATGGCTCCTCAGCCTGCACAGCATGCTGGTCTCACAGGCCCCTTGTAGCCACAGGGTCTAGACAGCAGGGTCTCCAGCTGTCCTGCCACCAGACAGGGAACTGAGGCCCTCGGTGGGGTTTACTCCTTTGTCCAGCCAGTCAGGCAGCCCGCCAGCAAGCCGGCACTTAAGGGGGGGCCTCTACGTGTCAGGCCCGAGCTTCCACAGATGTCTGAGACACCCCCTTACGGAGTCTACCGCAGGGGAAAGCCTGCACATGAACACTCCAGCTCACTCGCCTGCTGTTTATTTGACAGGGATCCTGGTGCCCACTCGGGGCCAGCCCCTGGGCTAGCAGCCAGCGTAGACAGTGACTAAGAAGAGGCTCTGCCCTCACGGAGCTTACAGTCTGGAGCGAGGGCACAGTCATGGTGCAGCTGTAAAGAAGCACAGAACCTGATTAGGAGTGTGGTGAGCACAGAAGAACAAGTCCAAGACACCATGACGGAGAAGAGTGGTAGAACTTGACCTTGCTGGATGTGGTGAGGGACGTTGGAAGCATTCCAACCTGAGGTTGGAAGGATTACTAGTGTTGATGAGGCTGAGAGAGGAGTGGCAACTGAGGCTACTGGCGGGAGGCAGCTTTGTGCACTTGAGGACCTCGGGCCGCTTGCAGGGTGCATCCTGCGAATGAGGGAAAGATGGCTCTGTGCAGGAGGAGCAGGGAGGGGCGGCTCCTTCCTTTCTCGCCCCACCCGGCCCTGGCCTGCTTCTCTGCCAGCCCCGACCGTTAGCAGGCGGCCTTCCTCCCGGGGTTGTTAGGGCGGAGGTCTGAGATGCACAGCCTCCCGGTGCCCATCCTCCCTCCTTTCTTGGGAACAGGAAGAGGAATCACTTCCTCCTGGGTGGCCCTCCCTCTCTGCTTGTTCCTCTGCCCTCACATCCCTGAGGGTCCCTGATCTTGCACATCTGGTAACCGCTGAGCTTCTTAGATCATTTTGTAGACCATACTAATGATCCCTCTTCTCTCTGCTCACCCCTTTTGGATCCTCACACTTGGTCTGCAGGCCCACAGCAGCCGTCCTGGCCGCCGTACCCCGGGGCCCTTCTCGCTTGCCTGCCTTCTCAGTGAAACTGGGGAGCACCCCCCACTCCTCCTGCAGAGTCTTCTCCCTTTTCCTCAGGGGCGTGCTGAGCCCCCCCACCTCCCACCGCCCAGAACTGCCCCCACGTCCCCTCCCCCGGTTTTCCCACTCACACCGCCACTTCCCACATTTGACTCGGCCATGACTTCTCTCCAGTGAGGTCTCTTGTACAAGCTGCTCTGCTGACGTCACCTTGGTCCCCCTCCCCTCCCACCTCCCTGCCTCTCACAGGCTTTCTGCCTCTTCTTTCCTCCTTGGTGCGCCTCACACCCAGATTAATTTTTTAAACCCACTACTTGGGGATCAGCTGTCCCTCCCTTTTGTAAAATCAGACTCCTGAACTCACTTTCCCCTGAATTTGGTTTGACAGTTGTTTATATTGGCCCAAGCCTTGGGATACTGTCCCCCCGCGGTCACCCACAAAGCCACCCCGGCCTACAGGGCCTGTTGAGTGTTTTGGAGGGGAGGGGAGAAGGGGAGGGGAGAGGGTCTTTCTCACTGGTGTTCACAGCTTCCCAGCAAACATTCAGTAAGGTGCTACCATGCATCAGAACGCCCAGAAATGTGTGGTGTGTTTGCGGAGACGGACAGATGTGAAAGCTGGAGAGACCATTTCTTCCCACAGAAGTGATGATGATGTTGATAAGTCCTGACCTCTCTTTGACCCTTTACCCACAGGCTCAGCCTGCACTCCCGACAGCTGTGACCTGTTCTTGCCGATGCCATTTTCACAGCCACCTCTGTTCTGATCTTATGATTATGACAGAAAAGCTTTTCTTTGGGATAAAGTGAGGCTTTGAGAACTTGGTATTAATGTCCCCCCCATCCTCATGGTGTCTACCCTTTAACCGGGGTTCACTGATCCCAGACAACTCCCCAGGGGAGGCTGGTTTTGTGTTTATTAGAGGGAATCCCTCTGAAACGAGACCCACAGTCTCGTCGTGGTCACGCCACGTGATTTACAAGGAAGGATGTGCTTTCCCGATTCTGGGGGAAACCCTTGCAAAACAAAAGTCTTCATTACTATAGATACTATGAACTTAAAAACTCTTTGGGATAAATTAGAATTAGAAAGCTGCCAGTTTCTCTGATTGGGGAATATTTACTCACAGACAAAAGGCATAAACGCATTTGCCACTTTCGAAGGCAGCGGGGTTACACGCACCCCACGAAGTCTGCCGTGCAGTCCAGTGAGTTCTGGAAGCGGGCACTGGCGACGCTGGCATGTCCCCTCCGGGGGGACGGGAGGAGTTCTGCCCCGAAGGGAGGGGCTGCGGGCGGGCTGTGTCTGGTGATGAGTTACCGGAAAGCGTTGGACACGAAGTCCCCTCTCTTCCCAGGTCGGGGTTCCTGTTGGGGACAGAATGAGGGGGTGGCAGGGGGCCTCACGTGAGTGCCAGAGGTTATGATCGGTTTTATTTGTTATGCTGTTTTTAAAATAAAATTATAAAATGATATATAGCTGGTCTTCAAATACTGTAATTTCATTCAAGTTCTGTTACAATGTTGATGAGATGCCTAGGAACTTAAGGAGTTAGTATCAGTTAGCCCAGAGTAAGACTGGTTTTGTTACAAGTCTTTTACTCAAAGTCCCAGAACTTACAACGTTAAGTGAGGACTTTCTATTAATTACTGAATGTAGAGAAGAGAAAATACAGGTAAAAATGCAGAAAGTGTGGATATTTGTTTAAAAAGAACAACTTGAATGATTTTCCGGGTCGTGCCTTGCAACCCACGTTTTCACCAGAGACGCGAGGCGGACTCCGCCTGTCAGTGTTTGAGAGATGGGTTTCGGTGGCCCCAGCCTTGCACTGCATGAGTATTTCACCAGTCCCCGGTTCCAGGTCTCTCCCTTTTCTTTTTTCGCTATTCTAAATACTTCTTTTATAAACATCTTCGTACAGATATTCGTACACATCTTCAATAAGACGAACGTCATAATGAAGTAACCAAGTCAAAGACCAGGTGTTGTGATGCGAATTGCCAGCTGATTTGCCCCAAAGTGGCGCACCCACCATTCGCCAACATCCTCTCCCATTCCCATTGTTTTAAAACAACACATTTCCTTTTGGTGTCGCCTATTTGTAGACACCCCCCAAAACCGATTGTTTTAGTTTGTGTTACTTTGATTACCGGTGAGGTTGAACACTTTTCCTGTTGTGGTTTTTTTTTGTGTGATCTACAGTTCTTTTAGAATTGCTGCTTGGCCCTTTGTATTAAGAGGTTATGTTAAACATCTCCAGTGCTCTTGCTCTGAATTGCTGAAGCGTACTCACTAATGGCTCATTAAGCTGTGTCGAGTCATCTTGGGTCAGCTCTTTAAATTGGCCATTTGTTGAGCAATAAATGTTTGCCGAATAAATGCTAAATAAATCATTGTGAAGTAGTTCGATGGTCTCAGGGCCGTGACCTGGTGGCTGCCGTCCCAGGGAGGGGCAGGCCATCGCTCCGTCTGTTCATCCCCTCGGCCACCATCTGCCCAGTGTTCTTCCGAAGTGTGCCAGGATGGTTTTAGGCTCCGGGTCCTGCTCTCAGGAGCTCGAGTCTAAAGGAGAGGTGTTTCCAATACAGAGCATCTGCCAGTGCATTAAAGAAAGCCCTTCAGAACCCAAGTCCTCCCTCATTTGTGACACATTCCGACCCATAGAAAATGCATGTGATCTCATGAACTAGCAGAAGCATCCCAGCTCACCTTCCTCTGGTGGGTGTTGCCCTCTTCTCTTCCCACACGCTTCCTCTGCAAGGAATTTCAGCCCCGTGCAGGTCTGGTTCCGTGTGCAGAGAGCAAAACAAAATCTCCTCCAGCAACTTTTAAAAGAAAAGCTAACAACTCTGGTTTCTTCTTGGCCTCCACCCCGGCCCTCAGCGTGGTGGCTGGCCTCCCTGCCAGGCTGAGCTTGAAGATCACTGCGCAGTCAGGTGTGCCCGGGCCTCAGAGCCAGGCGGGCCTGGGGCCTCACCCAGCTCTGGGCTCATTGCTCATCTTTTCTGGGTCTTAATTCCCCAGTATTTGAAATTGGGAGATAAGCCTTACCTCACCAGTGTGCTTTTAGTGATGTCAGATGCTGATGTGAAGTGTCCAGTGCAGAGCAGACGCTAAGCAATGGCTGTTATCATTGCTGGTAGTGAAGTCACACGGGTTCACCGTTGGGGAAGGAAGGACCGCTGGTTGGTTACGACAGAAGATCATGGGAGTTGGCTTTTACTTCACCAAATTTACCGCCTTTTGGTTCTGCTGGGTACTTAGTCTTACAGATCTGAAACTTTTTACTTTCTCACTGGGAGTGGCTCAGTCTCTCAGCTATGGAGTCACATTAACCAAGTTTTCAGAAGACGGTTGTATAAAACCTAAAACCAGATAGTTCATTGAGTCTGGACGGTTGTCAGACAGGCGGGGAGCAGAACACTCCCCCCCGCAGGCCAGCCCTGCGGTCCCCCCAGGAGAGCGCTGTGAGGGCCAGGTCATGACTGTGTGGTCACCGGGTGAGCAGGGGTCGGAGCCAGCCCCCCCCCCCCCCGCCCCCGCTAAGACACCTTCAAGATCTGCTCCCACAGGATCGGTGCCCTCTCCCTCAGGGAGAGGTTTGATGGGTGCAGCCTGGACTTGCCTCTCAAACCCATTGTCTTCTTGGTCCTGTGTGGTGCTTCCCCTTCTGATGGATACGTCCCCTGTCTGGCTGTGACGTGCTCTCGTCTTCACACCAGTCATGAATCACCACTGAGTCTTCTGCTCTCAGCTGAGTCTCTGCAGGATGTTTTGCGTGTGTCTATTGCGCATCGATCCTGTCGTTCGCCTCTCCGAGGTCAGCTTCACTTCCAGAGGCCCAGGTGCAGGGGCAAGTGAGAGGTGAGAACCTGCCTCACTGCCCTTTCGGCCCCCTGGCTCGCCTACAAACTTCCTCCCTTCAGCTGTGATGTGGGGTGTGACACCCACTGCCAGGGGTGACACCCCACATGTAATACGTTGCCTCCCAGGGTCCCCAGGGAGCTGGGAGAAGCCTCAAGGCCTCCTGCTACTCAGAGGCCCACCGACCCTGATGGGGAGCCCAGTGCGGGCCACCAGCCCCTTGTTGCCATATTTGAGGTGCCAACATTCGCCGTGAGGCCCCATACTCTGTCCTTTAGGGTCCACAAGAGGCAGCGGTCTGGTTACGTTTCCTCTGGGACGAAGCGTTTTGCTTGGTGAGAGCCTGGCTGAGATGGTTTTTCTACTGTTTCGTATGGCCGGAGGGTGCGTGTCCCCTCACATGGCCAGAGGATGCGTGTCCTCTCCCTGCAGGTGCCACTCGCTCCGCCCTTGGGCAGCGCACCTCCCACAGAGGAGACCCTCGGCCCTGGCGGGGACCCATCTCCTCTGACAGCTGCGCCCTCTGATGTGTCAGCGGCACCCTGGTTTAAAGGGAGGAGCAGAGGAAGTGTAGGCATCCCAAAGCAGGAAAGTCCTCTCCCCTCAGCCCTGGCATTTCTGAGGAAGACGGAGGAGCTGGCACGTCCTCTGGTCTGCAGGACGCAGGAGCTCGAGGATGATGAGTTCATCCTGAGTCGCCCTCTCTCCCGCCTTCTACTGCACAGCCCGTCCCACTGTCCCCATCAGATCCTTGCCCAGTGGGGTTTTCAGCCGACAGCTGCGAGGTCGGTCTCCTCGAGGTTTGTGTCCTGCCTGCTCCCGCGCAAGAATGAATGGGGGCACAGGGGGTGGGGGACCTGGCAGCCAGCCCAACCTCTGAGGAGCTCACCTGCCTGCAGCAGGGTTGGCAGAAGAGGTGTCCCCGTGCCGGGACGGATGCCGTTGCTCAGGCTCTCTCTGTATCACTCCGCCGGTCTGGAGCTGTGCCGTCCGACATGATGCCGCTGGCTGCTTGTGGCTACAAAAATGAGTTAAAATGAAATAGGACTAGAAGTTCAATTCCTTGGTCACACAAGCTGCATTTCAAGTGATCAGTACCACCCTTGGCCAGTGGCTGCCCTGTGGGGGTGCCCCAGGACACCCCCACCAAAGCAGACAATGCCGCTGGTGCTGCTCGGGGATGGGGCACTAGCTCTGCCGAAGGCGCAGCTCAGGGGCCCCATGGCACCCCAACATTCTTACAAGCAGCGCATTTGTGCAGAGCTGGCCTCCGGGCTTTGATGACGACACCATTCGTGCAGAGGGGGGCCTCTGGGTCTCTGAACACACAGGCGCTGTGACACACACATTCCCACGAACAAAAGAGTCAGGTTCAGAAAGCAAAACCAGCTAGAGGAGATGACCTCCAGCTGGGGGCAGGGCCCAGCACCCTGAGTCTCTCACTGGAATTCCGGCCACTGTCACCCCAGCCAGTCCTTGCCCCCCAGCCATCTGGACCTGACTTCCAGAGTTAGTCACCTGGGAGTTCTTCAGAAAATGTAGCCATCGTATAAGTAAGTGAGTGTAACTGTTTTCAGAATGAAGATCTTAGTCACTCAGTAGGTATTTACGGAATGCCTGCTGTGTACCAGGCAGAGCCCAGAGCTCCAGCACCTCACGCAGGGCATGGCATTAGTAGGCAGTTGACAAATACCTGACAAATAAATGAATCAATTATTCACCCTTAAAAAGTCCACTGAGCCATGTAATCAGTGCTTCCTCATTGCTCCCGTGAATCTCACCGGGCTGTATCGACCCGCAGCGGGAGACAGCTTGATCCCTCCCGCTCCGTGAGCGGCGGGTTCCCAGGGCCACGGGGGCCGGTCTCCTTGTTCCGTGTTTTCCTGCACTCCACTGCGGTTCTGCCAACGAGGCGTGTGTATGTGTGTGTGTGTACTTACACAAGGGTGGGGAACAGTGAGTTAACAATAACAAATGGTTCAGTAATCAGTACTGTAAATAATAATGCAAAGTCGGATTCAGTGTTTCATGTACTCACAACAGGAGACCTACCTTTGCACACTCCCGCGTGTGTGTCCATGTGTATGTGGAGAGGTTGCTCACTTGGCGGAGTGGTCTCAGGAACCGGCTCGTGCCGTCGTGGAGGCGAACCAGCCCAAAACCCACAGGACCAGCCCGCAGGCCAGAGACCCGGAAAGGGCGGGCCTTGCGGTTCAAGTCCAAAGACAGTTTTCTGGCAGAGTTCCTCCTCTTCTTCAGGGGAAGTCGGTCTTTTTTTTTGCCAGGCCTTCAGCCGGTCAAGACCCACTCACATGGTGGGACGTAATCAGCTTTACTCAAAACCTATCGATATAAATGTTGATTCATCTGAAAAGCCGCCTTCTAGAAACATCTCACGTTTGACCGACCGTCCGGGGCCCTGGCCTGGCCGGGGCAGCACACAGAGCCGCCACCCCAGCATCATGTCTTGCCCCGCCAGCGGGCGGAGCTGGGACGCTGTCCCTGCCCAGGCCCCAGCACACTGGCCTGGGTGTCCTCCTCAGGCGGGTCCCTGCCTGGGCCTGTCCTGCTCTCTCAGGCCCCACCTGGGGGCTGGGCGACTGAGGCTCACAGGCCACCTCTCATAGAGAGGTCTCTGTGTGTGTCTTCCTGCTAGTTTAGCACTTGTTTTGTCATCTCTCATCAAGCCGGCCTCTTTACCTGCTTGCTGTTGCTTACTCCCTGAGCCCAGGCTCCCCTGGCCACGTAGGCCTGTGTCGGGGGACCACCTTCCTGGCCGCCTTCCCCCTGCAGCTAGAAGGAAGCTCGGCATGGAGTGGAAATAACGCAGCTGTGGAATCAGAGTTGGACTGCAGCTTTGGTTCTGTCACCGGCCAGCTCTAACCTCCCTGAACCTCAGTTTCCTCATCTGTGAAATGGGCTAATAGCCATCTCACGGTCCCCCTTGTGGCACTTCTTGATCATGTTTGGAATTTCCTCTTGACTGTTTGTCCTTGTGTTTGAGGACAGGAAACGGCGTTTGAATCGCCACCATGTGAATAGAGCAGTGCTTGGACTGGCGTAGACACCCGTGAAATACATGTTGATTCAATGTTGAATGAGCCGAAAGGGGTGATGGAGGCAGGGATGTTAGCGTGTAGCACATGCAGGAAGTCCTCACCCTCTGCAACTTTAAGCAAAATGATGTACAGTGACACCGAGTCCACCACAGGCTGATGGATACAAACCAGAGTTAAGTTTCTGTGGCATCTCCTCAATGTTACAACGAAATGACCCTGGATGGAATGATGCTGTTTTCTTTCCCACTTCTGCTGGGCTTGCTGTTAATGACAGGTCCCTCCCAGGGCTCTGTCTCACCTGTGCTGCCCCCAGGCGTGCCTCACCTGCACTATGGAGTGATTGACATCCTGATGTCAGTGACTACTCCATCTTTTCCTTTTCTCTGCCTGGCTTTCTGGTTCTCCCACTTCCCTTACATGCCAGGCAGCCTGCTTTCTAGAATCATTCTGTTCTGTAATAGGATGTTGGTTTCCATGACTAGGGTGTCCAAATGGTGGAGTCACCGAGGAGTAAGATAGCAGGCAGGGCATTTTCTCCCAGGATCTGCACGATACCTTAAACATTGCTATCGGTCTGAAGGTTGGTCCAAAGACCTAGTGACATTTCATTAATCACAGTGAAGTCCCAAGATTCCAGCTTTAAATCAATGGTGTGTTTAACAAGAAATGAGCAGTCAATTATAACCTTTTTCCAGTAAACTGATGCAATGTAGTGCTTGTGGAATTTATCTGCCTGGCAGCAGCGGCGGAACGTGGTTTTAATTACACCTGTCACCCTCAGCCACATTCCTTGTCTCGTGCCTGCCCTCTCAGGGTCTCGGAGCCCCTTCTGCTGGTTTTTGCTGCTCCAAATCCAAAGTTTGTTTTCTTGGCATTTAGGGAACTGCCTGACACTTGAATTTCAGAGAAAAGCTACCTTATTAGTGTATAGTGACTAACAGGAAGGAGACGCTGCAAGGCTGCATGTTGGACTAATGAAGTCTCCTGCAGACTTCCTTCAATAGCAGAGGATGCAAGCATTGGAGTTAGCAACTGCAATGACACCTGCTAGTTAGATCCAATTTCCTCACGTGACCTGCTGTGGTTACGTGCATTTTCCTGCCTGTATTTGCATTACTCTATGGAAGCATTTCCTGCTAAGACACTGAGTGTATTTGCGGGGAGCAACCTTGTAAAAGAGCCCCATCAGCCCGGCTTCCCTTGGCTTCTGCAGGAGCAGAAAGGGTGAAGGGAGGGGCGGACATCACTCAGGAGGACAAAGCATTGGCATCTGTCTCCTGTGTTAGACTGAGAGCATCGAACAGAACGTGCCCAGACACCGCCCTGTAAATGCAGGGGTGCCTTCCTCATTGTGCCTGCTCGCCCCCAGAGGCACGCTTTCATTCTTATTTCCTACAAGTTTCTTCTAGGCACCGTCTGGGATGTGAGTCACACTCTGCGTGTCAGGCCCAAGTTGTCTGATGCGGACTTTATGGAAGTACAGGAACTGTTAGCAGGTCACAGCCTGCCCTCAAGTCGATGCCTAGTGGCTGCTGAGTGGTGGCTACTGGGGCTTCTGTTCAAGGTGGCCCTGCAGAGGCACACGGTCCCCTGGCCAGATCCCCCTCCCTGGCGGTGGCTGGTGAGGAGTGAAGCTACCCTTCTCACGTTTTTACTGAGTCATACCCTTCGCTTTACCAAAGCCAGTCACTTCCCTCCAACTTGGTGACCAAGCGCTCTCAGTGCTTGTGAAGACTTTCTTTGCTGGATGGCAGAATGGGGTTCATGGGATTCCATCCTCACAATACCCTGTGTGGTGGATAGTGTCATTAATTCCACTCATCAGGTGAAGCAGTTGAGGCAGAGAGGGAGCATGCACCAGGACTGCAGGGACAGTGAGAGGCAGGGCTGAGATGTGCACTCAGGCGGCCAGGCTCCGGGGTCCATGCCCTCCGCAGCCCGGGGTGCGCCCTCCCAACTCGCCAGGCTCTGCTGCGTGTGAGCCACACCCAGGGTTAAGGGATGGAAGAAAAAACTCTGAGATAAAAATGGGACCGAGTGGCCCCTCGTGTGAGAGGCATGGACACAGTCAATGTGTTCTCAGCGGTGAGCAGTGACGGCCCCACCCGCAGCTGCCAGACGCCGCTCCCGGCAGTGACGTGGGATCCTCAGCTGGCCTCTGGTGTTTCCTGTGTCCAGCGTGCAGTGCAGTGACGGTGCGTTCCTTGCTGGAAAAACTTGGAGAGATAAGAAGTTGACATCAGTCCCCAGTTTTTCACTTGGGGAAACTGAGGCTCCCAGGGGTTCACCAGGAGTGCAGCTGGTTGGTGGCAAAGCTGCATTTTGTGGTCTGGGTTTCCGGCATCTGTTCAGCATTCTGTGTCGTCTTTCCGGCACTTGTTTTAAGGGAGCTTAACCTCACAGTTTGGTCCAGTTATCTGTGCCACTCAACACACCACCCCAGTCTTGGTGGCATAAAATGATAACAAATCATGTGTTGCTATCACTGTCCTGGCTCCTGGGGCTAACTGGGCTCATCTGGGTGGTGTGCCCGTGCACCTGTCAGAGGTTATGCTGGGTGGTGGCTGGGGCTGCAGCCACATGAAAGCCTGGCGTGTTCGACGCCGACGCTGGCCATCGGGTGTTCCTCGGCGGCGGGGGACTGGGGGCTGCTGGCTGGAACACCCACCCGCGATCTGTCTTGGGCTTCCTCAGGGCTTAGCAGCTGGATCCCAAGGGCAAATGTTTGGAGACAGAGGGCGTGAGACACTCCATCACATTTCGTGAGCTAGACTCAGAAGCGGCGGAGCATCACTGCTTCCACCCTCTGGAGGTGGGTGCGAAGCTCTGACTTCGGGGAGAGGAAACAGAGACCCCACCTCCCCCTGTGAGTTCCTTCAAGGCCATACAGCATAAGGAAGAACATGTTCTGGCCATTTTGGGGAATTTAATTTCCCACAGAGCCTTTTCTAAGACTTTTCCCTTCTAGAGCTAAAACTTCTGCTTCAAGCAAGCATCTTGACCAGCATTGACATCAGCTGTTTTCTCAGTGAGACAGTTTGGGTGTCAAAAGACACTGCAGCTAATTCCAGGGATGGCGAATAATTTGTGATATAACCGCATTCCCTGTTGGCATTTTCAGTTCACAGGGGGAGATGGTTTCCTCACGGTTACTGTCCCGTGGTGAAAAGGGCGAGGTCCAGACCTTCCTCAATGAACAAATACCTTTAACTAGCGTGCTTATTATTTTTAATGTTTTAGAGTTGTTTTTATCTAATGTAAAACGATCATGTCTGTCTGGGAAACACAGAAAAGCACGCACCAGTAACAGTACCGAGCACACCAGGGCGTCGGCCACAGGATGGCCTGGGTTGCCTCCGTGAGCTCGGGAGTTGCCGAGTGCCCTCCCCTCAGGGGCGACCCTCAGCCTGACTTCTTGTTTGTGGCGGCATTTGCTTTCTAGTTTGGTGCACCTTTGCGTCCTTTATGGTATTTTGTTTAGTTTTGCTTGTTTTAGAATAATTTTTTTATGTGGAATTACTCTCTGCTGTGTTCCAAAGGCTGATCAGTGATGCTGCATGTAGCTGGATTTCAGTCACACCCAGTGTTACATAGTATTTGACACTGCAAGCAATAACTTTCTACTGTTGGATGGACATTTCTTTTTCACTTTTTTTTAAAGATTTTATTTATTTATTTTTAGAGAGGGAAGGGAGGGAGAGAGGGTGGGGGGAGAGAGAGAGAGAGAGAGAGAAACATCAATGTGCGGTTGCTGGGGGTCGTGGCCTACAACCCAGACGTGTACCCTGACTGGGAATGGAACCTGCGACACTTTGGTTCGCAGCCCACACTCAATCCACTGAGCTACGCCAGCCAGGACTCTTTTTCCCTTTTTAAAAATCATCCACAGCCTTGGTGGTGTGGCTCAGTGGACTGAGTGCCAGCCTGCAAGCCAAAGAGTCACTGGTTCAATTCCCAGTAAGGGCACATGCCTGGGTTGCAGGCCAGGTCCCCAATAGGGGGTGCATGAGAGGTAACCACACATTGAGGTGTCTCTTCTTCTTTCTCTTTCCTTTCCCTTCTCTCCAAAAATAAATAAATAAAGTATTTTTAAATATAGATAAATAAATAAAGCCCTTAGCTCATTAACATTATCAACAATACTAATACTCACATTCTTATACATGTCTGCAGGCATGCACGGGCAGTGTCTTCCCAGGGCTGGGGCCTAGGAACGAAGTCGCTGGGGAATAACGAATGCTGGCCATCAGCGTGATCAGAAGAGCCTGGTTGCGCCCCACGGTGCCCGGTCTGTTTCCACAGTGCCGTCATGCGTGACCGCTCTGTCGTTCCAGGCCCCTGCCAACATTTCCCTTCTGTGGAGTTCTGAAATGTTCACCAGCCCAGTGCACATGCAAGAGTGTCAGCTTCTCTTA
This sequence comes from Phyllostomus discolor, assembly GCF_004126475.2. NCBI lineage: Eukaryota > Metazoa > Chordata > Mammalia > Chiroptera > Phyllostomidae > Phyllostomus > Phyllostomus discolor. Next base: position 10,363,580 of record NC_040915.2, on the reverse strand, counting down.
CATTTGCTGGTCCCCCTGGTCTTCTCACTTATAAATTCCCGTGCACACCTTCCGTTGATTTTTGTATTGAGGTGTCTTTTTCTTACTCAGACAGGAGTTTTATTCTTCCGTGCCGAATGCTCGCCTTTGTCCTGTTCAGTGTCCCAGTATCCTTTTCCAGCTTCGGCGCTGCTACTTTTACTCTGTGGGGCCTTTCGTCACATAGGAGTTGTTAATTTAATATTGCCCAATTTTTTTCCCTTTTCCTATTATTTGCACTTTTAGGTCTTACTTAAAAAATTGTTCCCTACCTTGAGAGCATAAATACATTCTGTTATAGTTGGTTTTGAATGCTCTGTATACTGTTTTCTTTGACATTTAAGTGCACAACACACGGTGATTGACTTTTCGCATCGCTAAGTTGGCACGTGTCAAGAAAGACTGCCGTGGCGGCGACGTGAGCCTCTTCCACTGTGCTTCGACTCTTCTCAGCAGTTCTTATGCTTCCAGTGTTGGTATTTAAAATCTGATGTGAAAGTTCCTGTATTTCTGAGCATATACCAACATCATCTCTCTTAGTGAGAGCATGAGCCAGGTTTATCATTTTAACAACTCTTTTTGCATTCAACTTTTCTTTGCCTTTTAGACTTAGTCTATTAACAGCAAATAACTGGAGTTTTTCATTGTGTTACAATCTTTATCTTTTTTTAAAGATTTTATTTATTTTTAGAGAGAGGGGAAGGGAGGGAGAAAGACGGGGAGGGAATCATCAGTGTGTGGTTGCCTCTCATGTGGCCTCCACAGGGGATCTGGCCCGTAACCCAGGCATGAGCCTTGACTGGGAATCGAACTGGCAACTGTTTGGTTCGCAGCCCATGCTCAATCCATTGAGCCATGCCAGCCAAGGCACAATCTTCATCTTAACTAAAGCATTTGATCCGCATACATTTATGGCACTCCCACTCTCTTATTAATATTTCTGCTTTTTCTTTGTTTTGCCTTCTCCATGTTTCTTTTTGCTTCTCTTGGATTAATTTTTCTAATTTTACTTCCTTATTTTGTCCCTCAGTTTGAAGCTAGTCACTCCCCTGCTACTCCATTGGTGATTAATCCAGACATTTTGACAGGCTTCTTCGAACTCGGTCAGTGTCATTGCCGCCTCCCGTCTCACGCACTGCTGTGGTGTGTGTCTGAGTTCTCCGCTCCTTCTTTTACCTGCAAGACGTCGTTGTTCGATACAGTGACTGTGCGTTCAGTGTCGTCCGCAGGTTTGCTGCTTTCTGTGTCCGTCATCCCCTTTCCCTTGAGAAGTTCTGTCTGGAGCGCCTCCCTGCCTGGAAGTGTGCCCTTGGGAAACTCCCGGGAAGAGGGTCTGTGGGTGGCAAAGCACCTCGGCTGGTGTTTTCTCAGGGCGTCCGTTGTCCTTTTGTTCTGAGAGCAACCTTGGCAAATTGCAATTGTCGAAGATACAGAAAGAATTGCAGTGGTATTTCCCTGGCGCTGTCCATGGCAGGTGTAAAAAGAGTGAAAAACTTCCATGCCTGAGAGAAGGGGAGCGGTTTATGATACAGGTACATCCATATGACGTACCACACAACCATAAGTCACCGTGTTCTTAAAGAACACGATAGCATGGGGTCACGCACACACACAACACTGAGTAAAGGCAAGGACACACCCAACGCCCTGATACAGTGCACACACTCCCATGAACACCCAAAACAGTGACTGAGGAAAATGTAGCAAAAGCTTAAAATGTTTTGTTTCTCAAGTGTTGGAGTGCTAGGCAATTCTGACTTTCCTTTTTATACTTTTCAGTATTTTATAAGCTCCCTGCAAAAACCACCATAGCATTTATAAATAGAAATCAGATATTTCTATTTTAAATTACCGATAATCAGAATGATTTGCAGGAAGATTGGATCATTTTCTCTAATGTTCCCCCCACAATGTATGAATAGCAGTTATCTTTTTAATGTTAGCCAGTTTTACACATGTGCCTAGTATTTCACTGTTATTTTCATTTACAATTTTTTATTAGGATTGAAGTCTAACGGTTTTTGGGTGTCATTATTGGCCATCTGTATTTTTCCTTTCACTAGAGCATAGCCTTTGCCAATTTTTCAATTACATTCTTTATGGTCTCCTATTGATTTGAAATAACTCTTTATTTATGAAGAATATTGACCCTGCCTTTTCTCAAGTGTTTTCGAACTAGGCTTTTAAATATCATTTATAGTAACTTGTTTGTTTTTAGTATTTCATTTTAAAAATGATTCAGGTCTACATATTTTAAAAAAGGGAGGGAATAATTGTACATAGAGTAAAATATCCATTCAAAAAGATTCTAATATACATTTGGGAACTGAGGAGAGAGAAAGCACATAAAACACACCTCTGAAAGAAGCTGCAGGGGGAAAAACGAGGAGGAGAGGAGGCAGGGTATCCCTGTGGAGTTCTTAGCAGATGGGAGAGGATGGGTTGTTTGTCTCATCGGCTGCCCCTCGCTCTATGTGCAGGCCCATAGGGTGCATCTGTGTATTTACCAGGCCATCATCACACCTTTCTAAGTGTCATCATTACTCATGACCACAGACCACAATAAGGTATAGTTGAGAGAATTACAACTCTGTGCAAGATAAAGATTTCTGCAGCTTGCAGTAGGAATTATCCCAGTATTCCTCCACTTTCTCTGGTGGCCCAGAGGTGGGACCTGTGTCCACGTCTTCCCCTGTGTCCCTGAGTGGTCACCACTGTCAGTTACGAGTACTATGGAGTGACTCCTCTCTTCCAGGCCAGAGTGTCTTCACTTTGGCGCTACCGGCATTTTGGGTCAGATAATTCTTTGTGGTGGGAGCTGTCCTGTGCTCTGTAGGGTGTGAGCCACACACCGGGCCTCTGCCCACTAGATGCCGGTAGGACCGATGCAGTCGTGACAGCCAGAAGTGTCCAGGCTTTACCAGAATGTCCCCAGTAGGGCGAAGCTGGCCCTGGTTGAGAACTACTGTGCTGGGCTGAAGCGTGACACAGGGCAGTGCGCGCTAGAGGGTTCTTTCCTGGCCTGGGGGCCTGTGAGTTGGGCTGTGACTTGCAGAGGTTTCAGACTCAGCTTGTTTCGATGACAATTCGATGGGACTGTGGCTGGCTGACTGCAGGTGGCCCCTCCATAGTGTGGAGGCCATGGCGAGTCAGTCTTCCTTCCTTTTTTCCTCCCTTGTTCCCTCCCTCCCTCCCTCCCTTCCTTCCTTCCTTCCATCTATGAAGTTTGTTTTTCTTAATCCCTTTACCTTTTTCATCCAGCTCCCAAGTCCCCTCCCCTCTGACCACTGTCAGTCTGTCCTCTGTATCTATGAGACTGTTTCTATTTATGTTTTTATTTTGTTCATTAGGTTCCACATATAAGTGAGATCATATGGTATTTGTCTTTCTCTGACTGGCTTATTTCACTTAGCACAATAATGTCTATCCATGCTGTTGCAAGGGTAAGATTTCCTTCTTTTAAGGCTGAGTGGTGTTCCATAGTATTCCATTGTGTAAATGGACCGCAGATTTTTTTTATCTGCTTATCTGCTGATGGACATTGGCTGCTTCCAGATCTTGGCGGTTGTGAATGACGCTGCAGGGAGCACAGGGCGAACAGAGTTTTTCTAATCGGTGTTCCAGGTTTCTCTGGGTGTGTTCCCAGCAGTGGGGCACTGGGTCATGAGGCAGTTCCATTTTTAGTTTTTTGAGGAAACTCCATATGTTTTCCACAGTGGCTGCACCAGTCTGCATTCCCACCAACAGTGCACTAGGGTTCTCTTTCCTCCGCATCCTCACCAACACTTCTTGTTTGTTGATTTATTGATGACAGCCATTCTGACAGGTGTGAAGTGATACCTTATTGTGGCTTTAATTTGCATTTCTCTGATGATTAGTGACATTGAGCATCTTTTTGTATGTCTAGGGGCCATCTGTATGTCCTCTTTGGAGAAGTGTCTACTCAGGTCCTTTGCCCATTTTTTAATTGGATTGTGTGTGTCTGTGGTTTTTTCCTTTTTTTGGTGTTGAGTTATGTAAGTTCTTTATAAATTTTCATTATTAACCCCTTATCAGATGTATCATTGGCAAATATGTTCTCCCATTCAGTGGGCTGTCTTTTCATTTTGTTGGTGGTTTCCTTTGCTGTGCAAAACTTTTTAGTTTGATGTAGTCCCATTTGTTTATTTTTTTTTCTTCTGTTTCCCTTGCTCAAGTAGATATATCAGAAAAAATATTGTTAAGAGACATGTCAGAGATTTTACTGCCTATATTTTCTTCTAGGATTTTTATGGTTTTGAGTCATACATTTAAGTCTTTAATCCATTTTGAATTTATTCTTTTGTGTGGTGTAAGAAGGTGGCCTAGTTTCAGTTTTTTGCATGTAGCTGTCCAGATCTCCCAACACCATTTATTGAATAGTCTGTTTTTACCTCATTGTATGTTCTTGCCTCCTTGTTGCATATTAATTGACTATGAAGGCATGTTTTTTTTTCTGGGCTCTTTATTATATTCCATTGATCTGTGTGTCTATTTTTATGCCTGTATCAGGCTGTTTTGATTACTATGGCCTTGTAGCATAGTTTGATATTAGGTAGCATGATTCCTCCAACTTTGTTCTTTCTCAAGATTGCTGTGGCTATTCAGGGTCTTTCATGGTCCCATATAAGTTTTTGGAATATTTGTTCTAGGTCTGTGAAATGCACCATTGGTATCTTGATAGGAATTGTGTTGATTCTGTAGATTGCTGTGGGTAGTATGGACATTTTAATGATGTTAATTCTTCCTGTCCATGAACATGGCATGTGCTTCCACGTATTTGTATCTTCTTCAGTTTCTTTATTCAGTGTCTTATAATTTTCTGAGTACAGCTCTTCTATATCCTTCATTAGGTTAATTCCTAGGTTGTTGGGGGGGTTCGTGCAATGGTAAATGGGATTGCTTTCTTAGTTTCCCTTTCTGATAGTTCATTATTGGTGTATGAAAATGCAACTGATTTCTGGATGTTTATTTTGTATCCTGCTACTTTACTGAATTCATTTATCATCTATAGTAGTTTATTTGGTGGAATCTTTAGGGTTCTCTACGTATAGTATGTCATCTGAAAATAATGACTGTTTTACTTCTTTTCAGTTTGGATGCCTTTTATTTCTTCTTCTTGTCTGATTGCTGTGACTAGGACTTCCAGTACTACATTGAATAAGAGAGGTGAAAGCAGACATCCCTGTCTTGTTCCTGATTTTAAGGGAAACGTGTTTAGTTTTTGCCCATAGAGTAAGATGTTGGCTGTGGAATTGTCATATTTGGCCTTTATTATGTTGAAGTATGTTCCTGTGTTCCCACTTTGCTGAGCGTTTTTATCATAAATGGGTGCTGGATTTTATCAAATGCCTTTTCTGCATGTGTTGATATGGTCATGTGATTTTTATACTTCATTTTGTTTCTGTAGTGAATCACACTTATTGATTTGCAAATTCCATACCAGCCTTGCATCCCTGGGATGAATCCCACTTGAACACGGTGTGCAATCTTTTCCACGTATCGCCAGATCCAGGTTGCTAATATTTCATAAGTCTTTTGATGAGCGTAAACCTTCCAGGTTTTACTCACTTCCATTAACACTTCATTATTTCTTTCGTTGCCCTGACATATGCAGAGTCCTTCATTTATATTGTAGTAATTGGCACTGTTAATTGTTTTTACGCCAAGCCTTTAATCCACATGAACTTGTAGTGATGTGCATTATGAGGGGAGGCTTTGACTGTTTCCTATTATTATCTTTTAAAATAACAAAAGTAATGAGGCTATTGGTTGAATAATTCCATTGTGATCCATAAAATATCCACCAAGGTACAACTTTTACAGAGTCTTGATTCTGTCTAAAAACTCTTACAGTATCATTATGCATTTAAAAAAATTATTAGAGTGCAGCAGCTCCTTGCTGATTATTTTTCTACACACATACAGAGCCCTAGGTTTTGGGAGTAATAGATAATCCAGATTCTCATTTTCTTTTGTGACTTTTAAAGTCATTTAGATGTTTCCCTTGGAATTTGGCTCAGAAAAGAAACAAAAATGGCAGCCTCGGCCTCTCTTAATTGGTCACCAGCAGCAACTTTATATTAAGCCCCTAGCACATCATAAGTGAGACAAATATAGCACTGCCTGTCACTGCTAAGGTCTTTGTGGTTTAGCAGGGAGACATCACAAAACTGAAAATCCTAGGTGCTCCCTCCTCTGGTCCATGTCAACTAGTTCACTCCCCACCTCAGGGAGCTGAGGCCCTGTCCCCACGTGAGCAGAAGGCGGCCTTGAGAGCACCAATCACAGGCCCCACGTGAGCAGCAGGCGGCCTTGAGAGCACCAATCACAGGCCCCACCTGAGCAGCAGCAGACAGCCTTGAGAGCACCAATCACAGACCCCCTTACACAGAGCACAGGGGTAAGACTTTTCCTTTTCCCAGTCCTTGGTTCTTCCAGTCAGTGATGCCAACTTGTAGGACAGGAGAGGAGAAAGGTCTGGGCCACATGATTTTGGGCCTCGTGGACTTGCCAGGGTCCCTGCTCTGCCTCCGCCTTGGACATTTGCTCGGGGGGACAGCCCGACAGCATCCATAGGCAAAGGAACAAAATCAGTCACAGAGATTCTCGGCTGTAACAGGCCCGTTATGAACTTTAATGTGTATCCCCGCTCTCTGCCTCCATTTCCCCCCACACTGCCCATTTCAGCTTATGAAACCGTAATATCAAACCATGGATACTTTGGTGTTCTGTCTTCCGTTCACGTAGAAACATTTTATGTGTTATAGTATCTTTGTCATACTTTTTAAAATGGCTTCTCAGTTTTCAGACCTATTTGTGAACCACAATTCAATCCCTGTTGTTGGACATTTGCTTCTAGGTTTTGTTGTTGTTGGGTTAGGGTTGTCGGCATTGTGATGTACCAGTACAATGAAATCTTTGCAGCCGTCTCTGCTTGGTTGACTGAGTGTCATATAAAGTCTACTAAAGGGTCATAATTTCCCGTGTGTGTTCCTCATCCTGAGACAGAATCCTAATCAGAACCAGCTCTCAGGCCCTCCACACCGTGTCAGTAATCACCAGATTAACCATGTGGGCCTCCTGGGCAAGGGCTCAGGGCCTGGAGTCAGACAGCCTTGTGCAAACCCTGCTACTTAATATTTTGCTGCATTTGAGTAGGTGGCGTAACTTCTACAAACTTCAGTCTCCACAGCTATAAAATGGGAATGACAGGGCCTGCCTCAGAGTTGTGGGGGCTGACAGACCCATCACTCGGAACCATGTGTGCATCTGGGGTACAGCGTGTGTGTTGGGAGGGAGCTAGGGAGGAGAAACTGAACAGATTGGGCACCAGAGACCAGCGTGACTTCCGCATGCCCAAGCTGCTCATTCCCCAGCTCCTCATTCTCTGGCAAATGGAGAATTTTCTGGTGATGGGGGCAGCTTTCTGAGTGGTGAGAATGTGGGACACAGCAGGCAGATGTGGCTGTGGCCTGAATGTGCCTCCCAGCTCTACCGTGCAACAGCCTGACCCAGACACGTGACGTCACTTCCTCCTCGTTCACAGCCTGGGGACAGACAGGAGCACACCTTGTACCTCCTGGTGTGCAGCACAGTGACTCAGGAAGGTCACACCCATGTGCATTGCACCAGTTGTACAATAAGCCCTCAGAGGCAGCCGGGGAAAAAGTCACGTAACCTAACTTCTGTTTCCATGTCAGCCAGACAGACACAGTAATGATGGCTCCAACGAGCTCTCCCTGGGGTCAGTGAAGGCCAAGTGCGAGCAGCATGGCGTTTGGCAATAGTAGGCACTTCATATTTGGCAGCTCTTGGGACTCTGGGTCACTACTGGTGTTAGGACTGAGGACCGTGACACAGGCCAAGCTGTGCTGGTGCTGTCTGTCTGTCCCTCCTGGATCACGGCTGGCTGGTCAGCGGGGAGCTAGGCGCCCTGGGCTGCCGCGCCTGCAGACGAAGGAGCTGCCGCGACACCGGCCTGTCCAGGAGTGCCCAGTCCACAGCGCTGGCTGAAGGCGGCCCTCGGGGGAGCGGCACTTGTAATCACATTTCAGCCGATTTCTTGCTGGTGAGGTGCGAGAAGGGGCTAAGGCGACAGGTCTTAGTGGAGAAGGCCTGTAAGGGGGCGCAGCGATGCTCTAACTATTGCAATGTGTTTGGGCTCAAGGTGGACCCAGAATTCCCTGTCCAGGTCCAAGGAGAGAAACACAGGCTGGGAAGGTGAGGGTCACAGTGGAACTGAGTTTGCAATGATCAGGTCGCACCAGGAATTCAATCTCAGGGCATGTTGTGGGCTATAATTCTCTGAGCTCCTTGGAGACACCTCAGCACCACTTAAAACTGGCCCTGTTCAAATCCTGCTGAGCCCACCCCACGCTCCGCGTTGTAGACTGTTCTTTTCCACTCACATCCGAGCTCAGATATCCTCACAAAGCAATAATTCTGTGTTCCTTTCAGAATGACTCTATTGCAGTAAAGTTTCCTGGGGAGGCACCTTTGTTTTCTTCAACGCTCTGGAGTGTGAAGTCTACATAATTTGCTAAATGCATCGTGTTTACATATGCATAAGCCAGTTACCTCCAAATCACCGTCTCCTGCCTGCATCATTGGCTGAATGCTCACAGAAAATGAACCTTAATTTTCTAGAAGCAGCGTTCCATGGTTTCCAAATAAGCTCGCGGAGACAGAGATAAAGTAAATTACTTACTGGTAACTATCCAGACAGCAGTGGGAAGCGGTGCTGAGGCAAGCCAGGTGTGTGCACCCGTTCCGGCACCCCTCAATCACACTCTGCGGATGCAGAAACATGAAAATGAGACCTGAGGCGGCTGCCGGCGAAGGTCTGAGGTGTGAGCAGGTAGCTGGAGCCAATCAGTCAGCCCTGGGGCCCGACTTCAGCCTATGGAACCTGGAGCTCGGGGCTGCCAGGCTTTCTGGTAGTTTCCTGGGGTGGGGTCTCCGCATGGCGTCCGGCGTGGAAGAATTAGGCCATCCTGCCCCATAAGCACGTCAGCATGGGTGGAGTGAGGAACATGGACTGGAATCATTTGATCCTGGGTTAAATGCCACATTTGACATTTAAGTGGTATTTAAAATGGAGGCGAGAAAGGGCAAGGCCCCTAACCTGCCTAGGTGTTCTCAAATGTGAAGCACAGGAAACAGGACCAGCCTCCCACCCCAGGCTCCCCGAGGCTTCACGGAGGTGGCGTGCGTCTCCCTAGGTATCAGCTCCTTGGAGTCGGGTGAAATGTATTTCTCCTGCCTCTCCCCCGGCCCAAGATCAGTCTTGTCTTAGGGGGAGATTATCTGTCTCGGTGCTGGTTACAACTCACCCCTCAGTCCTCGGGGCATGTTCATTCTCGGGGCTTTTATTGTGTTTTCACTTAGCTCCAAGTGTTCATGTTACTTTCTTTGTGTCTCTGTATCAACACTGGCTTCTAACCAGCCACTCTGCCGGGAGCTGGGGGTAGGTGCCATGTGGCCGCTGCAGAATCCTTGTTGCGTGGGCTCTCAGGGTCCAGAGGCATGACAGGCTGTGTATAACTTAGCACAGACAAGTGGGACTGCATGCAGAGGGCCCTGGGACACCCCCCAGAGGGGCAGTCGAGTCTCCACCAGCAGGTGGCGAGAGGATCCCACAGATGAACACACTGAATGCTCTCCAGGGAAGAGCATTCTGGAAGAGCAGTCAGCTCAGGTCTTCCTGCCAACATCCCGCCGAGTCAGTGGAGGGCAGATGTTCTCCTTTTACAGAGGAGGAGAGGGGTCTGAGCCTGGGCCAGGGCTGGGTCCCGGGCATCTCTGCACCCCCAGGGTGTCTGACCCCGGGGGTGCTGGAGCAGGACTAGACCTGCCCAGGGCCGCAGGGCAGGTGGAGAACAGCACAGAGACTGCATTGACTTTGGGTTCGAGAGCAAGATAAAAAGTGTGTGGCATTAGAGCTGGTGGGTTGTGCAAACTGCCTGGAGCTACACAGCTGCCGGGGCTCTTGAGGTCCCGGCCCCAGAGGTCTTCCCACCTTGGGGGCATTGCCCTGCACCAAAAGTCATCACTCCTTCAATCATTTGTCGATTCATTCAACAAACCTCGACTGGCCACCCATGTTGTTTTGAGCCTCGAGACAGAGCTGAGGAGGCAAGTGAGTGAGTGAGACCCAGGGTCCCTACAGGGTCCCTACATTCAGGGAGCGTATGGTTGAGTGGGGACACAGACAAGGATGCACTTAAATTCGTGCATTCACATTACAACCAAAGCACACTGAAAGGCATGCGGGCATTCTTCCTCCCGTTCTTGTCCGCCATCCATTCTGCCTCCCCTTCCCGCACGACAGTGGCTGCCATTGCCAGCTTCCCGAGCGTCCTTGGAGAGGCTCACGATGCACACAGAAGCAAATGCGAGCACGGACTCTTGTCCCCTGCTCCCTCCTTTACAGGGGCAGTGGCACTCGACACGTTCTGCTTTGCACTTTGCTCCTTTTACTTAACATCTTGGAGCTCCTGGCACATCATGCAAGCAGCTGTGGAGTTTTCCAGTTGCTGCCAGCCATGTGCACACTGGTAGATTGTAATCACAAAGTGTGACTTTGGAGTCAGAATATCCAACAGTCTTTCTGAATTACTTACGTCTCTTGCAGTCTACATGGGGTTAGGTTTTTCTCTGTGACCCTGTCTGAAAATAAAATCTCACTCTGCAAACAGGTGAATTTTACCCAGTTAGACTTACTGATGCACACGTGTTTGGTCATATGTGTGGTGGGGGAGGGGTGTGGGGGTGTGTATGTGCGATTCTTCATGTTTGGGGAGGTTGTCACTTTAAACAGTGCTAAAAATAATACAATTCTCTCTTTTCCCTTCCCCTTTTTCCATTTCCCTTCCCTGTCTTCTGTCACTTAATAATAGTCCACATAACGACCCTCTTAGGGTTTACCTTTGTTCTATAAAATCTATCAGTTCTTCCACTAGGGGTTTGACTTGTCATCTTCGGACGCTGTTGTCTGACCCTCAGCTGCTGCACATGAGGCAGCTGGCCAGCTCACTCTCGTGGCATCTTCTTCCCTTCCCCTCCTTTTCATTTTTTGTGGTAGTTGTATCATTTCTTCCTTGTCAGACTATGAGGTATTTGCATTCTTATGTCACCTTAGTTGCTACCTTTGTTCATTCATAAATATGTGTGTTTCCCAGGCACCGCCATGGTTGGCTACAGCGAAGGGTACGTGGGAACCATATTCCCCGAGTCCCGATGTGTTCAAAGCTGGCAGCTCAGGAGGGTCTAGAAGCCTGGGTTCAACCTCTTTTCCTTGACTTCCTTATGGACGTTGCTCTGCTGGGTTCAGATTTTTAACATCGCTGTTCTGAAGTGCGAGGGCTGCCTTGCTTCTTTTTTTCTCTCCTAAGCTACGTGGCTCCTTTTCTACTACTCTGTCACTGTTTCTTTACTTTTAAAATTTAGTAACTTCCTTGGCATACATCTCAGTTTGGACCATTCCTAGCTAATGCTGTGCCTCCTCAGTGTTTTGAGTCAACTCTCCTTCCGCTCCAGGCACGGCTCGGTGAACCATGTGTTACGTGTGCGCCCGTCCAGTCGTTTGCCTTGGTTTCTTCGGAGACTGCAGTGCACACGTTCGGATTGCCCTTGCCCCTTCCCTGCAGCGTCACCTGCTCTCCCACCCCCTGTACCTCCTCCTTATTTCCCGTCCGCGTTGTGCACGCTTCTCACTTCTGGCATCTGCCTGTCTTCCTGAGTTTCCGCAGTGTCTGTTCTCTCCTGTGTTTTTTCTAGTGTGGCTTCGTTGCAATGATGATTGTGAGTTTTTGTTGATGGTAGGTTGTTGTTGGGTTTTTTTTTCCACCTCTCTTCTGGTGGGATGTAAATGCTCACAAGCCATGTCTCCCCTGGTGCCTGTGGGTCTCTTCTCTGAGTTGTCATGCGTTATTATTATCTCTTTTCAAAGGTGATTATTTCATTTTAATCTATGTTGTTATCATTGGTTCACATTTTCACCTTTTCCATTTTTCTGCTGAGTGTTCTGTGACAGGTTTTGCCGCTTTCCCCACAGTATTTTCCTTCCTACATGTGTACATACACTCACATGTATGTATGTCTTTATCAGTGTGCCAGCATCTTTAAGAAAACACCATTACTGGGAGAAGTTAGGCTTTACTGCCCCCCCATTCAAAAGGCATCCGTGGAGGTAGGGACGGAACCCGTCTGCATTGTTCACAGATGTCACAGCCCTCAAGCGCTTCGCTCCATTGTCACCGGGCCGGTGGCCTCCTGCCCCAACGGCTGCTCCGCTGTCCTTCTCCTCCGTTTCCAAGAACAGGTCAGGTCTGAGAGGGCGGCTCTTCCGGACGGGTCTCTCGGCATGGACGGCTCTAGGTTGATTCTCCCCAGCTAACGCTGTGCCTTCTCAACTTGTTGATTTAACTCTCAAATACAGTAGTGTTTCTAGAAATAGAAATAATAATAGTTACCATTTTGTCAGGCCCAAGACGGCCCCTCACGTCAGCTTTGCTCAGCCCGGTCTCCAGTGCCCTCACCGGCGAAGTCGTACTTTGGGGTGAGCTGTTGCTTCAGGGGGGACAACCCTGTCGGCGTTTTCTGAGATGGGCCGTCCCCGGCCACCTCACTCTTCTCCTGCTTCCCCGTTGGTTTTTCTCCCTGCGCAGCTTCGCTCGGTCTGTGCCCTCTCTCTTCCTGGTCCCTCAGTTCCTGCTGAGCGGGACATGTTGGCCCATCCGTCAGGAGGAGCCTGTGGCCCATCAGAAACATTTTTATTTATTTTTAACTTCTTATGCATTTGAACAATACATCAGAAGCCACCCATCCGGACAGTCATTCCATCCAGGTGGCTTCTGATGTATCGTTGAAATACAGCTGTCTTCCACAGGTTTTACTGAAAATGGAATTTGTGGGTTTTTTCTGTTTACATTGTTGATTATACAAGAAGGGGAAGACAGAAATTGCTAGCTATGTCCTTCTGCCTTGTTAGAGACTAGATGTCTAAACAGGCAGTTCTGGTCAAATACGCTAGTGTTTCTGGAAACAGAAACGACAGGAGCTGCTGTTTCATCCTGGAGTCAGTCACGAGGTGCTGAGTCCAGGGAACATCCCGGAAAGTGTGGGTGCCGTCCGAGGCTCCTGGGGCAGAGACAGCGTGAGAGAGTCTGGTGACCTGAGGGTTGAGAGGATGCCGAGTCCAGCCCTCCTTAGGTCCTGCTTTATGTATCCTGCTCCTACATCAGTTTGCCCTGCCTCCTCCTGGAAGCCTCCCCTGACTGTCGTCAGCCACTTGAGCTCACGCCTTAACGAAAGGCAAACTGACTTGCAGGCACTCAGTCTGCCTCTCTGCAGGGGCTTGTCCCTCCCCCCTCCACCCTGACTCTGCCCTCCACTGAGGCTGCACCCCACACCTCTCCCTGAAGCACCTCCCCTTGCTAATCTGAGGCTAGAAAAGCAGTTGTCACGGCTCCAGTTTAGTCTTTTAAGTTGAGGGCCTAATAAGGCTGATCGGCATGAACTATTTCAGTGACACTGCTGTTTTCTCTGCTTGTCTGTCCCAGGGCCCCTGCCTGGGAAACACAGGCAAAGCCAGAGTGGGCATTTCTAACCAGTATTTCACACACTCAATACTTTTACTTTTTTCCCTGGAGCGCGGATTTTATCAGACACTTTATGAGCTTGTTCCATCCTGCTAACCCCTGCTCTGGGTCACTCGGGGTCGGGGGTGTCGCTGTGAACACGCACACGCACACGCACGAACGCTGTGCCGGCTCCAGACGCCTGTCTCTCTCCAGACGAAGGGCCACCGTGGGAACCCAGGGAAACGCGAGCATCCGCTCAGGTCGGGGCACCGAGGGCGGTCTGAACGGGTCCAGGAGAGAGACTATGCTCCTTCGCGTGCAGGCCGCACCGCTCGCTAGTTCACTCACCTTCCCCCGAGCGCCTGCGCCCATACTGTGCCGCTCCCAAAGACGCATTTGAGGGGGCCTTCTCAGCAAGCCCCCGACTGAAGGGGCCCTACCTCCCTCGCTTGTGCCTGTTGTATGTGAACTGACGTGTTCTCTGAGGGTGAGAGAATGAGCACGCAGGCTGATGTCTGAGGCACTAAAGGTAAAAACCAGAGTCCCACAGAGCGACAATTTAAATTGCACACATGTAGCCTGGCTCAGACCTCTGTTCCATGGTCTCCATTAGGAATGGGACCCCCTTGTATGTGTCGTAAACACTCCCCCCACCCCCGACCCCTGGACGCCTCCATGTAGTGCCAGCACCCAAACCGCTCGTGGCTGGAGCTTGCTGCCCGTCAGCCTCTAGGGGCACTGCCACCCCTGGAGTTCCTCAGAGGGGAAGATGCTGGTGGACACTTGGGGCTCTTTGGAAGCTTAATCTTCACAATAAGTCCTCATCACAACCCCACGAGGTCGATGCTGTCCTTGTCCCCACTTTACAGATGAAAACTTGGAGGCTTGGAGAAGAGCAGTGACAAGTGCAAAAAGCAACCGCCTGCACACTGGGGAGCAGGCATTCAGACTGGCTGCCGGCTGCAGAGCCTGAGCTCCTGGCCGCAGTGCAGGCAGGCGGGGCAGCTGTGCCCAGGCGGGGGGCGCTGCACGCCGCAGGGCCTGGGACTGGGTGGGAGTGCAGGTGGAGCACCTGTGCAGATCAGTGAACTTCCCGCTAGGAGACAGGTTCACGTGTCAGTTGTGCCACTTCCTATCTGTAGACCTTGGAGAGGTCGCCCAACCTCTGATAAAGGACAGGGGAACCGTGTCTTGCTGGCTGGCTTCCAGTGGTTGTTTCACGTGAAGGCTGGGTCTCGAGTCTCACACTTTTCCATCTAGGAGGTCACTGTGCCACCCTGTGGCCCCCGCACAAGTGTCAGAGCCCAACCTGCAGCTGGTGAGCCCTGAGTGTGTAAGTCCCTTCTGTCCAGCACTGTTCCCCCCACCCCACCCATGTAAAGCTCTGAGCTAGTTCTGTTGTCGCCTCATTCTGCAGGGGAGGGGCTGGGGCTGGGAAACATCCCTCTTGGGTCTCAGGGAGGCTGGCGGAGCTGGCGCCCGAGCTCAGCCCTGTCTTCCTCTGGGGCCCAGTCACTCTCTGCTGCTGCCCCAGGATTCTTTTAAAGCAGCTGGATCCTGGGTGCTGCTCCTGCAAGTGTGCTGCTCGCTACGCGGATCCGCCCTCACCTGCTTGAGCTCCTGAGCTCCAGTTTGTAAGAGCCCACGTTGCTGAGAGGGTGGCGGCCTTCCTCCTTTTCTGTCTTTCAAGCTCCCAGGCAGGGAATGTGGCACCTGCCCCCGGCCCCCAGCCTCAGCAGCCCTGCACTCGTCCCCACCCCCGGGGCCCTTGCGGTGCGTGAGATGGTCCACAGCGTGAGGGTCCCCGCTGGGAGGAGGGGCCCACGGGTGCCCAAAGGCCTCCAGCAGCACGGGACGGCAGGAGGAAGAGGCTGCCCCTGGGCGAGGTGGTTCAGGAAGGCGTCTAGTGTTGGCTCAGTCCAGGCCCTGCCCAGCACCTGATCTCTGCCCGAAGGAGGCTTGGTGGGACCTTTCGCAGGAGACGTGAATGGCAAGCACTCTGATTGGCCGATCCAGCACCACTCCGAATGAGTAGTTAGCACAACAGCAGCGGGGCAGCTGGAGGAGGGGAAGGGCCAGCACCCGGTCTCCATGGCTGGGACCCTCCTGACCTGCTCCGGAGGGAACGCCAGTCTGGTTCAGCTCTTTAATTACCTTCTGAGGCACAAAAGGTTACATTAAATTCTGCTTATTTTCATGTTGGCTCTTGCCAAAGCCCCGAGCTAAGCATCGGAGAGGCCAGGGTGGGCGAGGGAGCGAGGCCTGTGTGACAGGTGTCACACGCGTCTCCTTGGGCTTTTCAGCTGAAGGAGGTACAGGAATACACCAGTAATTGGCTCCCTAGCAGAGGCCTACCCATACCGTGCAATGCCTGCGTGTCAGACTCGCCATTTCCAAACATCTGCAGTCGGGTTCAAATGCAGCCTCACCTAGGATTTGTAACACACACACACACACACACACACACACACACACACACACACACACACACACACCCCTCGGGCTTGCTCCCTCCCACTCTATTAGATGGAATGCTGCAGCTCCGGATAAAGCATTCCTGCGCTCTGTCCCCACCCCCACGTCTTGTACCGTCTCTGTGGATGGCTCCCTGGCCCTCCCTGTCTCTGTCCAGGCCTCCGAGGGCCTCGGGGAGTGTCACTCAGCCCCTGAAGCTGTCAGAGGCCAGCTCAGAGCCCCAGCTGTGGCCCTGGGGAGTGCTCTTCAAAGAAGCTGGGTTTCCTGGTCTGAAGCGACTGCCTCACTTGCTTGTCACTAGCCCTTGGACTTGCCTGAAGGAAGATGGAGGAGCTGGGGAGTTGGGGTGACGGGCCCGAGGGTGGCAGAGCCAGGCTGTGTGTACTCATTCAGCTGGGAAGCGACCCTCTCTGCTGACCAGTAGCTGGTGTCCAGGCTGGCTCACCTCCCCAGGAGCAAAAACCAATAGGTTAGAGCAGCCCCCTCCCTGCCCCAGACCCCTCAGCCGGGCTGCCTGGCCCTGCAGCAGCTTTCCTGCCCTGCAGCAGCAGCAGCAGCAGTGCGTCCTCCTTCCTCCCGCCCGCTGGGTCACTCAGGGTGTCCCCTGCGCTGCGGCTGCTCTGGGCACTCAGGTCCAGTCTGGCTTAATGCTCCTCACAGCTCCAGGCTTTGGCGGGGGTGAGGCGGGGGGTGTTCCAGGTGGAAAAGGCGGTCGTATTTTCTTCCCAGGGCTATTTACACGCCTTCCCCAGCACCGCCTGCCTGCGCCTTATTACACCTGCTCCCTGCACCTTGCTCCTGTTTCCCGGGCAGTGAGTGCCCACTGGGAGAGCCCCACGCCACCCGGTCCTCCTCTCCCTGCACCCTGCTGTCCTTGGGAGGGAGCTGCTTTTGCTCATTCTGGAGTCACATGCCATGGACCCCACCTTTCGCTAAGGACGTCCCTGTGGCTGCGCTGTGCTCTGGGAGCTAGAGGAAGGGCCGCCCGCGCCAGTGAGGGCAGGAGCCCTGCTTGCTGCCTGCTCGTCTGTCCTCTCTCGGCTGGCTGTCTCCCCTGCATCTGGGGCAGAAGCCCCTTCACACGTGAGGGCCTGAGGTTGTCATTTTCTCCAGCTCAGGGCACAGACCTAGTCCATTAACTGCCTCTGGATCCTGTAAGCCCAGCCCATGGAGGAAGACAGTCCAGCCACCAGGGCCAGCCCAGCGGCGTGACAGCCCGGGCCAGACCCGTCTCTGCCGCCCGATCACTGTGGGACTCAGGGAGTTTGGGACCAGTGTGTTTTTTTTGAATGCATGTGTTTTGAACAACTACTCTGTGTCCATCCCAATGGACAGTGAGTGCGGAGAGCCAGTGCGGGGGAGTCTGGCCAGCCCCTAAAGGTGGTTGATCTAAGCTTCATTACACCGTTCTGCAGGTGGCCAAATGGGAGTTTACAGACGGTGACAAGATGGTTATTGTGCTCAGTGAATAGCATCCAGAGCATTCTTCACACCCCGTCAGAGGCTGGGGGCGGGCTGGAGTGGGGCGCGCTTTGTGTGGTGTGACCCGGGCGGGAGACAGGTGTGGGTGAGCGGTCGGTCGCTGGGTGGCACACACAGTCCAGGGAGGGGACACTGAAGCCTCTGCAAAGGAAAGCTCCCCTAGGTGGGGGCTAGGGAGCTGTTGAAGAGGGCAGAGCTTTAAAGGAGAGGGCTGATGAGAAAGCGGCATTAGTGAGACAGAGGTGAGGTCCAGGGGAACAGGGTTTGGGAGGGACAGAGAGCACAGGCCAGAGGTGGCAGAGCCGCCTCAGGTGGGTCCTGAGGTTGCACCACGGAGTTTGGACCTGTCTGCAGAGTGGCTGGGAGCCTCGGAAGCAGCCCCGTGGGGGAGCGACATGACCAGATGCCCGTTTGGGACAGGTTGCTTTGGCTGCTGGACGGGGAAGGGGATTCGGGGAACAAGAACGGACTGGAGGCCACGGAGCTGGTGGGACAGGGGGTGGTGGTGACAGGGACTGTCCGTGGAGACAGCAAGAAGCAGGGGGTTTGTAGGGATCCGGGGCGGTCCCCAGGTGTCGGCCCCGAGGGCCACTCTCGGCGGCTGGAGGAAGCTGAGGTCGAGGGTCTGTGGGTCAGAGATGCGGCCCACACCCAGGCGGCCACGAGGAGGAGCCTGAGGCTGTGTGGGAAAGATGGGGAGTGACTCATATAGGAGGTGGACGTGAGACACTGAGGAACAGGCTGCTGGATGGGGTGACTGGGCAGATGAGTGCGAGTGAGACCAGGCCCGGGTGGGGGCAGGAGGGAACCTGACGGGAAGTGGGGGGCCCAGGAGGCCTGGCCTGCAGGGGGTCGGTCTGAACCAGATCCTCCCCCAGGGCAGCTCCGCCTCTGCTCCGAGGAGACCCTGCTTCTCTCAGCAGGAGGGGAGGAGAGGCCGTCACACACCCCTGCAGAAATCGCAGGGGTGGCCACCTCGGGGCAGAGAGCGAGCGTGGCAGGTGGACACGGTTTTATGGTTTTCTCCCCACAAAAGTTACTTCTCCCCAGGAAGGAACTGAGCATGTGGGATGAACCCCGTGGGCCCCCTTCCTGAGAGCACCCACCCTCAGTCCGCACCCACACCAGGCGCCATGGCAGGCACTTTAAAAGGCAAGCGTTTCCTCGCACTGCGCTGTGGCTGGAACCCCTCGTGTGGACAAACCGCTCTCCGCGGGCTGCTGTCCTCGCTTCCTTCTCGGGACGCGTCTGGCTCCAGGCAGACCGTGCCTGGCCTCTCCTCCCAGGGACTGTTCGGTTGGGGACAGCGTGAGGAGACAGGGCCCCGAAACGGAGCACAGGACGCGCCCAACTCCATCCTGGCTTTCAGGCCTCTCCCCACCCGAGCCATGAGCCACGGCGTCCTGCGTGCCCTCCCACTGGAAGCACAGACTCAGGGCTGAGGGCCCGGAGCGTGCTCGGGGAGCCCGGGGGACCCAGCGGTCTCCTGGACATGCAGACCGCCCGCTGCACACCTGCTGGGCGTCTTTCCGTGTGACGGACTGATCTACCCTGCAGGGCCACGTGGGGCTGCACCACCTCAGCAAGTCGCCGTGGCGGTGTCCTCGGCTTAGAGCACGTGTAGAACAGTTGGTGTACTCGGCCCTTGAGGAGATGCTGATGCTACGAGTGTTGCATTTTCAAACTCGGAATTGCCCACAGGGTCCGCATCCCATCCCCTCTGAACAGCAGACCACATCCTCTCCTGTTTGGTTCTGGGTCACATCCGAAAAGTCAGGGAAGTGGGTGCTATCTGCCCCAGAGTTTCTGCCTTGGGGCGAGCGAGCTGGTTACAGGGTTGGCCCGCACCCGAGGCAGGCCGGGCACCCGGGCAAAGCGGTGAGTCACGGTGTCAGGGAAAAAAAAACTCCTTCCCCTCCCACTTGCGCGCACAGCTGAGTGTGAGGTGCCGGCTCCCGGCTTGAGCAGGCTCGGCCGCCCTGGCCCCCTGCAAAGACTGAGGGGAAGGAGTGGAGACGCAGCCTGGGGTGTGAGGGTGTCTTGGTGAAAGGGGGAATCCCCAAAGGGAGAGCTCACTCTGCCAGCGCTGCCCAGGGCAGTGTCACCTGCGCCGGCCGCAGGGGGTCCCCACAATGTGTGCATGGCTGTGGCGCTCTGGGAGTGGGGTGGGTGTGACAGCGGGACTGGATTTCCGTTTTTATTGTAATTGACTTAAATGTACATAAAACGCACACCGCCACACTTGGTGAGTGGCGTCCGTCTCCACCTAGGTCCTATGTGGCCAAAGCCCACTTCATTCGGCCTCCTTTGTCCTACTGCTGTTCCGAGTGCCGCGGTGTGCCCCCTGGGAATGCTCAAAGTCAAGAACAACACTAGTAGTGTCAAGAAAAACCGCAGCTGCCACCTGCTGAATACCATCACTACATGCCATGTGCTTTGCTCAGCAATTTGCATACCTTGTCTAATTCATGTCACGTGATGATGTCCTGAGTTTACAGATGAGGGAACTGAGTCACTGAGTGGTTTGGCCACTGGTTTGGGTCACCAAGACGGTCCGTGGCACAGCGGGCTTCCTGCCGAGCGGCGTGGGCCCGGAGCTGCCAGATGCCGCCGCCCAGCAGGTCAGCTCCCGGCACCGTTTCCTGGCCGGGTCCTGTTCTGGCTGCCGAAAGCGAGGCCACTGACAGCTTGAGTCTCAGCAGTGCCACCCCGTCGCTCCATGCTCTGTGGGGTTTGGGTCTGGATCCTGGCTGGAGGAAAGCAGCAGGTGTGGGGGGCTGAGCTTGCAGGCTGCAGCCTGGGTCTGCTTGCCTCAGCTGGAGGGTGGGAGAGGTGCCAGGTTGTCAGAATGAGGAGAGGACCTGGACGATGTTATTTTGTTCTGGAGAGGCATCATCCTGCCCTTTGCGAGGCAAATAGGGGCCAACACCTCAAGTCAGCAAGAGCCCGCGCTGCCTGAAGGCTGGCCTGGAGCTTGGTCGCCTGTCAGCTCAGGGCCCATGTCTTCCAACAGAGAGCCCGGGCCGTCCCTGCACTGGGAGACTGTGGCTCTCACCTGCGTCCTGTGTGGGCAGCCCCAGGAGGGGCTCAGGACTGGGCTGTGTCATATCATTGTTTTTGCTTGGAAGCTGCAGGGTTCCCTTCTTTGCCCCTTCTTCCTCACTGGGATTCCGGCCCAGCAGGCCTCTAATTTCTGTCCCAGGTGCTCAAGGTCACTAACTCCATTGCTGGTTTTTCTGCGTCTCAGCAGCAGCTCACTGCCTGGGCCCTCTATCAAGATCCTCAGCACCTAGAATTAGGGCAAGAATCGGGGAGCTAGGGAACGTCAGCCCCTCCTCTGGTCCATGGTCACCCCTCTGGATTTCTTCC
Source organism: Phyllostomus discolor (assembly GCF_004126475.2). Classification (NCBI taxonomy): domain Eukaryota; kingdom Metazoa; phylum Chordata; class Mammalia; order Chiroptera; family Phyllostomidae; genus Phyllostomus; species Phyllostomus discolor. The sequence goes on along the minus strand of NC_040915.2, from coordinate 10,342,632 downwards.
CTCAAGTCCTATCTCAGTGCTCCACGAGCCCTTCAGATAGCCTGAACCCCCCTACCCACCCAGACTTCCTTGTTCTCAGAAGGAGTGTTCCTTGGTCCCGGTCACCCTGTCCTACTTAAAACATGACCTGGATAGTCACTGGTGGGCTGCAGACAGAAAGCACTTCCATGGGAAGGCTCTGTGTGTCTGGGGGAAGTGAGGTCCGCCTGTGGAAAGGCAAACAAAATAACCCACATCCACAAACCCAAACCTTGAGCTAAAGCAAAATTGAGAGTCTGCTATTCCCAGGACCTTTCGGTGTCCTTGGCAGACTCTCCCTAAGCATTAATTGTTCCTGAGTGTTAATGTCTTGTTATGAGTCTAGTGGGCAATGTCATCTCCTCTGGCAGACTGCAAGAGCAGGCTCTGTCGGGTGAGCGGGAGGCCTCTGAGACGACCTCTGAGGCTGGGTCACAACGGTGAGCCCAGGACAGCTTGCTCTGCCAGCTCGGAGGCGGCCCAAGTCCAGTTCCGAACAACGTAGCCTGCCCCGGGAGTCGAGGCTCTCTGTCCTACCCCTTTGGGGCGGGTATCAGAGTGGGGGTAAGGAGTTGCACTGTGGCCCGAGGGGGAGGCGTGTTTGGGCAAGGCTTTGCTGATGGCACCCCACTGTGAGGGCGCAGAGCGAATGAGAGGAGAAAGCCCAGGGCTCATTGCGCCTCCCCTCTGCTTCCCCGCAGCCTGCACAGACAAGGAGCTGAGGAACCTCGCTTCCCGGCTGAAGGACTGGTTCGGAGCCCTCCACGAGGATGCCAACAGGGTCATCAAGCCCACCAGCCCCGACGCGGCCCAAGGCAGTAAGACCTTCGCGCTCTTGCTAATCTATTTCATTTTAAATGCCAGGTTCCTCGGGCATCAAACACTGTTGAGTCAGCACTAGCACGTGGGGTGAGCAAGGAGACACTACACTGAATACACCCACTAATAACAGTGTTTCATTTTAAGATTTCAGAAGTACTGACATATAGAAGAGGGGAGATGCCTTAGAATCGAGACAGCATAACAACGCACCCACACGCGTTTTGGGTCTGTGCCTGGGAGTCCGCGCCAGCCGAGGGCCGGCTGGGCCCCTGCGGGTTTTCCTGGGTGCAGTGGTCCGTGCCCCTACCCTCAGTGTTCAGAGGTCAACTGGACTTTTATAAGATTACCATATGTCTGGTAGAGGCCTTTTGGGGAATAAAATATATATATAAATATGTTCAAAAATCTATAAACCCACCATTAAAAATTTTTTAACTGATTTTAGAGTGAGGGAGGAAGGGAGGGAGTGAGGGAGGGGGAGGGAGACAGAGACAGAGACATCGGCTTGTTGCTCCACGCACCGGCTGATCCTTTACAGGTCCTGACCGGGGGTCGAGCCCGCAACCTCGGCGTGTCAGGGCAGCGCTGTAACCAACGGAGCCCCTGGCCAGGGCTCTAAACCCACCATTTAACACCTGTGAAGCATGCTGTGATACATACTTCTTTTCCCTCATCATATAGGAAAAAATGTGCGTGTGTATATCACACTTTGTGGACTGTGTTCTGACCCCCTTTCGTCATTTCAACAACATCCCGCGGCTGTCTTTCCACGCCCCAGAGCCACGCCCCAGAGTAGCGTCTTGCTTTGTAACAGCTGCACAGAACCCCAGGTTATGGGTGTGACATGATTGATACAAGTAGACGTTCGTTTTTGGAGCCCTGAAGTTATTCCTGGTGTTCAGCCACTTTAAACAGCATCACACAAACATCTTTGATAATCTTTGTGAACATCTGTCAGGCCGCATCTCATTTTCCACGGACACCCCCAGGCAGGGCCCCCACCCCAGTACTGCCCGGCAGCGGCCACGCGCAGCCTCTTCGCGGACCAGAGAGAGCACTCAGAGCGGGTCCTCGTCCTTGTGCTTGACAGGCGGTAGACTTCTCCCCGCTGAGGCCGGCCCGCATGGGACGGGTGAGCCGGCGGGTTCACGGGGTTCTGTGACCGCTGGGATTCTGAGTCTGACCGGCATCCGGGCTCCAGCCAGAATAAGAATGATCCCCTTAATTTTTGGTTACTCTTTGCTGCATGGAGCCCCGATACTAGGAGGGAATATAGGGGACAGTCCTTTCCCTAGTTTGGATCTTCCGCCTTGAGGGGGAGAGAACGTTTGCCTCCCCAATCGAAGTGTCCGAAGTGTGGTTGTGCCTGTGGGGAGGGGGAGTCAGGTGCCTTCTGTTCACCCCTGCTGGGCCTTCCTTGGGAGCTTGTGGACCATTCCGTCACGGGTGGTCTAGGGAAACTCTTCCCTGGGCTCCTCCAGGAGCAGCTGGACCCTGGGGCTCTGTGGACAATCTTCTCTGGTCCCCGGAGGGTCCACGTGCAGATGGGGCAGCCGGGGAATGACCTCCCCTCTGGCAGACACAAGCTCAGTCCCCGACGAGGCCTTTAGATTTGATGTCCCGAAGCCCCTGGCGTGAAGGGAATAGAAGGGGTGAGGCTTGGAGGCCAGAGGAGGCAGAGATGCTGATGTCGGTCAGTCCAGGAGCCCTGAAGGGGAGGCCGTGGGACCTTAGACGTCCCGCGTGCTTGGGGCCCATCAGAAGGGCTGCTCTGTTCCCCCCTCCGCCCCAGATATCAGATGCAGGAGCGTCTTTTCTAGAACTTCCAAGTAGATGTGAAGTGGTCTTGACCTTCAGACTACCACCCAGCCAGCACTTGTGTGGCGGTCAGTTGTCTTTCCCGTGCGCTGGAACGGCGCCAGCCCCTGAAATCGAGGAGCAGGATATGCTGTGCAGAAGTGGGGACCCACCTCAGGTCTGAGTAAATTGCTTCCTTTACTCTGCGGCCCTGGGGAGATGCCATCATCCCACAGGGGGCTCAGTCACAGCTCAGTCCTGTCCAGAGTCCCCCTTCTTAGAAAGGGAATGATCCAAGGTGTGTTCTGAGACACCAAAAGGAACGAATTTAAAATGGAAAGATTTTTATGTGTTAAGGGGTCAACTTTGCAGTAGCTAGAAAACCTCTCTCAACAAATACTTTATGCAGCACCGACCAGGTGCCCGCCCGGGCTTGGCACACGAGGGGCCTTTGAGAGTAGGGAGTGCAGGGTTCTACAAGAGCTCGGAGAAGGTCCTGCATGTGCCTTGTTGACTAGCAAAGACCCCTTGGTAAAAACTGCTTTAGAAAGGGGGGCAGTACTTGGCTCTGTCTGATTTCCTACAGACTGAGTAGGGAGGCGTTCCTGGTGATGTAGACAAGGCAAGCGACCCCATCAGGACCCTGCATGGCCACCCGTCCCCAAACAGGGCACCCTAGCCAACCGGACACCCTCAGGACAGGAGTGTCACACATCCCGTGAGGCAGGGCCAGCCCTGGGAGGGGCAGACTGTAGACTCGGGGTGGCACTGGCCACCTGGGATTGAATCCCAGCTCGACAGTGGTGGGACCTTGAGCAAGTCACTCACGCCTTCACACCCAGGATGAAGCGGGGAGGGTGCAGCAGCATTTCACAGGGCTGGTCCAAGGGTCCCAGGAGATAATTAAGCACAGAGTGCTGAGGAGTGTGTCTTAAGTAAGACAAAAGCAAACCTTTATCCTTTTTCTGGGAAGTAAAACCAGCCCCAGAGAAGTCCAGCTTGTGGACTAACTGGACTGTGGGCGGAAGCCCAGCTCTGGGGGGCAGAGCCCAGCTCTGGCTTGGGGCCGGCCCCCTGGGCTCCAGCTGCAGTGGACGCAGCGTTCTGAGAGTCATTATTCGAGTGCCCACGGTCTCCGTTGTGGCAGCTAGTAGCTCTTTAAGAATACTAACCCCTCCGCTCCCAGGAAATGAGAAAGGAATATTGTCAGAGTCCGTCTGGATTCTGTATCCCGTGCCTCCTGAGGGCACGGCAGAAAAGAAGCCCCTAGGGAGGGACAGGGGTGTCCCCGTCAGTGTCCAGGCCGCCCGGGGTCACCGCGCTTCGGGGTGGGAGCCGGGCTCCTGCTGGCGCCACACAGCTGCAGCATTCAACTGCCATCCTTGCACAAGTGGCTTTGTTTTCACTTTTCAGATCATATTTTTTCCTAACAAAGTACAGTTTGTAGGACCATCCACTCATCCTTTTACGGTCTGTGCTCTTCCTTTCAGGCAGACCCTGTTCAAGCAGGTCACGTACGTGAAAACCCATGCTTGTGTGTTCTGCTGTGTATAATGTGCTTCTGTGTATGATGCGCACCCACAGTTTTGGCCCAAACTTTCAGAAAAAAGAAATTTCATTTCATAGCTTTAATTCAGTTATTTATTTATTTATATTTAGAAACAAAACTGATTATCGTACTCCAGAGTATTATTTTGCATACGGATATTATTATTGCTTTCTAGAGTTATACTTTTCGTGCATAAGCATAAATAAAAGAATTAAAGACAGTGTTACAGATATGGAATTAGCACTACCCATGTATAATGCACATCCTTATTTTCCCCTTAAAAACTTGGGCAAAAATAGCACACATGGTACCCAGCAAAATACAGTACATTACAGATAAATCAGCATTGGGGATTTATTCCCGTCAAACATATTTCCTTAAATGCTGACTTCGGTTTCTGTACATTTTAAATTGTTTCATTTAACCCCCCACCCCCACCCCCAACATTTAGTGCAAGGCCACTGAGGGTGAACCTTTCAAGGGAAGGGTCTCGGGAAGGAGGGCCCGGGAGGGCCCTGGGCTTCCTCAGGGCAGGGACAGCCGGTTGGGCATGGTGGCAGCTGACCTGAGCCTTTCCCTTGGCAGGGTTTGACACCAGCATCCTGCCCATCTGCAAAGACTCTCTGGGCTGGATGTTCAACAAGTTGGACATGAACTACGACCTCCTGCTGGACCACTCGGAGATCAATGCCATCTACCTGGATAAGTACGAGCCCTGCATCAAGCCTCTCTTCAACTCCTGCGACTCCTTCAAGGACGGCAAGCTCTCCAACAACGAGTGGTGCTACTGCTTCCAGAAGCCTGCAGGTGAGGCGGGTGGGCGGGGCAACCGTGCGGCCGAACACCCACGGGGGAGGCAGACAGGTCAGAAAGCATCCATCCCGTTTACTGGTGAGCCCAAAGGTGCTTCTCTCTTACTTTCTTTCTGTTCTTAACACAGTATTGGTACTTTGGGAGACCCAAGAGCCTGACCAGGGAGTCTGTTATTTCCATCTTCCTTTGGGAAACTCTGTTGACTACATTGTGTCTCAGCATTTTCATCTGTGAAGCGGGTAGAGAAACCTTCACCGCGTAACCCCTACTGCCACATGGTCCTCCATGCTTCCCTTAGAGAAAGGGTTTGCACTGAGTGTCTTAGCCACTCAGGTCCTCAGTGTCTGAGGACACTCGGGTTGTAAATAAACTCCAGCGAACTGAAGACAGAAAGAAGGCAGGGTCCGAGGGACCCGCTGGGACACACCGTCGGGGGGGTGGGGGGGCCTGCCCTTGTGCAACCTCCCGGGGATCCAGCAGGGGCTCTGTGGCTCCCTGAGGGGTCTCGGGCCTGGCTTTGTTTCTGTCTCAGCTTCCTGGGGGGTGTGCCCATGTAGGGTGGCCTGCAACTCACAGGACCGGCAGAGATTGGCCTCCTTCCCCCCAAAAACCTGCTGCAGCCCAGATCAGGTCAGCATGGCGGTCGGAGCCTACCCGGAAAGGAAGATGGGTGCTAATGCCGAAGTGTTTACACTGAGGGTGTGTGTGCGTGTGCCCAGATGGCACACGCCCTGCAGAAAGCATGGGCAGGCATCCCGGAAGGGCACTCAGGGAGCGTGCAGGTGCACACTATAGGATTGTAAGGGGCATTCCTAAAAGCAGAATGAGTGGTCAAAAGCCACGTGCATTTTTTAGTTTCAGCAATGTTTCCAATTTGCCCTCCAGAGATGTTCTAACGGTTTTTATTCCCATGAAAACTACACAGCATACCTATGTTTCCATGGCCTTCCCAAACTCTGCAATCATTTTCAAACTGGGGGCAAGAAACTGTAGTTCCTTCTAGGCTTCGTTTCAGTCCTCTTATTACGACTTGGGTTGAACATCTTTGTTAGAGACACTCTTGAGTTTCCTTTTCCTTGAAATGTCTAGGTTTTTCTTTTTTTTTCTGTTCTTGTGGGTTTTTTTGTTTTTAATAGGAATTTTCTCTGAGGATATTAATACCATTCTTGTATTGCAATTTTTTCCCCTCAAGTTTGGCTGCATTTTTGCTAGAGAGAAATTTTTAGATTTCTCCATCTTTTACTTTATGGCCTTTAGAATCCATAAAGCTTACATTATTAAGCTTCCCACTTTAGGAGGTCAAGCAGTTTTCTTCATAACCTTTTGGGGTTCATTTTGTGAGTGGTTATCGAAATCTTGTACCGCTCTCCATTCTTCTGGTGTGCAGTCCAGTGGGGCACAGCCCCTGCTCCGCCCCCACGCTCCCCGGGCGGCTGTCCAGTTGCTCTCCTGACAGCTGTTGGCTGACCCATCTTTCTGCCTCTTTGTGAAATGCTTTCCCTAGCGTACATAAAACTATACACTAAGTACAGTTCTCTGTCTGTCTGTTCCTGGATGCTCGCCCTGTCACTGAGCTATTTATTCAGAAATCGGTTCTAAATCATTTAAATAGCAGCTGTTTCACAGTCCACTTCACCATCGAGTGGGCCAACCTCCCCTGCCTTCAATCTTTTCTCAGAGCTTTCCTGGATATTCTTATATGGTTAGCTTTTTGAGCTTCAGAATCAGTTTATTCCATTAAAAAATTCTTACTGTTTCTTTTTTGGAGGCAGGCAAACATTTAATCTAGAGAGAGGTGATAGCTGTGGAATAGCAAACCATTTTATTCAGGAACAGGACCTACCAGCCAGCGGGCCGCCCAGTTAGTTCCCACCAGCACAGCACTTCCCCTCGTGGTTACCGTTGGAACCGAGATCAGTCACTGTCCATTGTATCTGCTCACTGGTGGCTGTTTCCATGTTAATTTTGTTCTCAGCCACCTCACTGAATCCTCATTTTGCGTGAGTGGTTCCCCAGTGGATTTCCTTGGGTTTTCGGGTTTGCCGTCATACCCTGTGAGAGTAGTTACGGTTTTCTGTCTTCAGCTTCTGTACCTCGTTTCTTTCCCTTTCCTACTCACACGTGCTGGTTCCTTCACACGGGTGTTAAGTAACAGTCACGTTTTTTACTTCAGTAGAAAGCTTGTAGTGGCTCGGCATTACGCTTCATGACAGATTTGGGCTTGAGTTCCTGAATCTCATGTGCCTTTAGCCAGGTTCAGGCTCAGCCTGAGTGACTGGAGGACAGAGCGGGCCACCTGGCCGCTCCAGAGCACCTGGGCGCGTCCCCGCCGGCAGCCGCTGGAGAAAGCCGCCCGGCCTGCAGCAGGCCGTGGCCACCAGGAGCTCTGTGGCCGTTCTCCCATTTCCTTAAGTCAGTTTATTTTTTGTTGGGTTCCCACTGCCTCTGTCCCTGACCCAGAACCAGTTCTGGAATTTTCATTTAACTTCTACATTTTATTATTTTCTGTTTATCAAGTATATAGTTGAGGCTAAATTTTTTCCCAGAGTAGTTTCTTAGCTGTAGACCATAGGTTTTCATAGCTGGTATTTTCATTATAGATAATTTGTAGACAATTCTTCTATTAAGGTGCTGAGGGCCTGTTTGGCCCAAGACAGTTGTTAGCACTTTTCAGATGGTAGGGTTATTTGTTGACTGGTTTTGCTTATTCTCTTTAGTTTTTATCACTAATTTGAGTTTTAGGCTTTTTCCCACAAATTTTCATAAGGAATCTGTTCTTTGAATTAGTCCTTGAATGTATGAAAATATTTCTGTCTTCTTCATACAAAAACAAAGATGCTAAGTATAAACTTCCTGGAGTGACAGTTTCTTTTCTTGGTAGCTTTTTCAAACAAACACTCTGCTCCCAGCACTGGGTGTAACTACAGAGTTGTGTGAACCACACTAATTGTCTTTCCTTCTGTTGGTGATAGAACCACTGTGTCTGGAAGCCAAAAGGATCCTTTACCTTTTAAGGGCATGGATTTCCTAGGACATGTCTTAGCTTTTCTCCGTCTGCGTCACTGTCCTCAGACGTTCGGCTCTAGAATGAAAACTTCTTTGTTCCACGTGGTCAATCCGTTCTCAAGCGCTTCACCTGTTTGTAGCTCCCGACGAAGGCTTTGTTTCTATGACATTTTCACGCTTTGTATCTGTTCATAAAGCTCAGACAGGTCCCTTCTTCAGTCGAATCCTCGACTCCTCAGAGAGACCTCCGGGAGCTATGTTCACCTGCAAACCTTTCCTGTTACGATCGCTGCCCCTGGAGTTCTGCGTGTCCGTCCCTCTGCATTTCCTGCAGCGGTGGTCAGCAGGCGGGCCTCCAGTCGCTGTGTGTCTCCTTGTTTTCAATAAGCGGAGATTTAAGCTTGAGGGCGCACCCTTACAATGGAAACTTATGTCACAGAAAACTCTCCAATACTGTGTTTCTAGGAATGACTCTGATCTTCCTTCTCTTCAGGACCAGCCTTCTAAATGCCTGCAGCCTCTCTGCATTCCTGCAGTTACAAAGTGGAGCATTTCTGTTCACAAACTAGGAATGATATTCGTACTCACCTTCTTATGGTTATTGTAAAGATTAATTAAGGTGTAGCGTTCTAGAACATTGTCTGGTACAGTCTAAGAATTCAATTTTCACCATTTCTCATAGTAAATACTCACTTTAATCATCACACGTGGAACTGGTTCTCCCTTTTCTTTGTTGCTTTCAATTGGTATCTGAAACCCAGCAGGAAACAGAATGCGTCCCCATCCGGTTTCTCTCAGGGCACAGCAGCAAAGCCAGGTGGCTTGGGAAGCCCACCGGCACTACCGGCAGGTGCAAATAGGTGCTCGGGTGCGTCCTCCGGCCCCCTGCTTGCAGGTACACGGGCAGCGTAAGTGCCCCGACACTCACCACACCTGTGTCCCCGTCTGGAGGACACTGAGCCAAGAGCAGGGACTCCCAGAGCCATGGGCTCCACAGGGGTCAGTCGGGGGAAGTCTCGGGAACTTGTGAGGTCACCCTTCTTTCTGTGTGGAATGGAAGTTCTCTTGGAAGGCAAAGGAGAGGACACGCTCAGCCGTGCACTCCGCTGTGTCGGCCCTTCACTGCAGCACGTGTTCCGTGACCGAGGGCCCGGAGACCGGCCGGAGCGGGCAGTCACGCTTGCTGTCTCTCTAGATGGCTTGTGTGGCCTCACGACTGTCCCCTGAGGCCTGCGTCTTACTCCCCTGGGCAGTAAGCCACAAGCTCCACTCCTTTCCTCCGGCAAGGCCGGCACTAATTGTCTGTGGCCTCCCCTCTGGTTAGCTGGGCTGGTCTGTGGATTCAGAACACACACCCACTCGTGAGCTTTGGTCCTCAGCCCTCGGAAATCTTAGCTAAGTATGTACTCCTCATATAAAGTCTGCTAGCAAATCACCTGCCTGACAACTGGTATCTGCGGGAGTTGGTGGTGGGAAGGAAAACCCCTGTACAGCTCGAGTAGCCCCCAAATAGTATTTTAAGTACCTCGTGGTTTAAGTTTTGTTTTTTTAATTAGTGACAACATACGGAGCAATTCCACTCCCAGGTGTGTCGTTGTCTACATTTCAAGCCAATCATTAGAGATTACATCCTGCGCCATCTGGAAAGTGACTCTCATAAATTATTTTTCAGGTCTCCCGTGCCAGAACGAAATGAACAGGATTCAGAAACTGAGCAAGGGGAAGAGCCTGTTGGGTGAGTACAATTTCTTACCACTTGTTTAAACAACTGATTACACCATCGTGTCTTGTAACATGGAGCACAGCACTGGTTGTTCAGTTAGGGACCTGTGCCGCATGAAGAAATGTCCCAATGGACCCCGCACAGCCAGGTCCCTTTAGGCAGCTGGCACTGTGCCCCAGGCAGCTGGACCCCATCCGAGGACCGGTTAGTTGGTTGAGAACTGGCAGGAGGGGAGGCCCAGGGCTGGTGGGCAGGACGGCCAGGGCTAGAATCTTCCTCCCTGACCCTGGGCTCCAGTGAATCTTCGCTTGTTCTTTTAAGTACAGCCATTGAGTGGGCTGTCAAGGTGTTTCCTCCAACTCTATAATGATAAGGTCTGTAAGTTACAGAATTGCCTGTCCTCTCCAGACTAAGTGGTCCATTCAAGGAGGCGGATGAGCCACACCCCCAGCTAAGTCCAGCAAGGATGTGAGTGTCCTTCCCCAGATTGTTTCCCACGCGTGATACCCAGAAGAGAGCGTACAGCGATTTGCACACTGTACGCTTTTGCTTGCGCCCTTGTCCGAGTGGTGAGGGGAAGCGGGCAGCTGCATGTGTTGGGCCTGGTGCGCCAGCCTGGCCTGTGGCGGCCTCCCTCCCGCTCTGCACCATCCCTGAGCGGTTGGCAAACACCGTTGTCTGCTGGGAAGAAAGGAGTCTGCACTGCTAGCTGTAACAATAGTTCAGAATTATTCTTATCAAACATTTAGGAACAGGGTTTTCCCTAAGCAGCTTGCCATTTCACAAGTTTATTTACTTGATGGAAATGGTTTTTTTTAACAGATTGTCAGCTGTAGGCTGTCTGAACTCGGGTGATTTCTCCTCCTCTAATACCTCGAAGCACATGTGCGCCTCCCTTCCACTTTGAAGATCACTTGTTTCACCGGCGTGCTTGCCTCACACTCAGTGCCTCTGACAACGCTGTTCAGCCCAGAGCTCCAGAGTCATGAATTTGACCTGCCGGGGCCTGGGTTCTTCTCCTGCTAAAAACCACATAAAGGCATCCTTCTGGGCGGAGGGCAACGTGGCTAGACCCCTCTCCCACAGGTCCTTCCCTGGGACCTGTGTGGGGTGTGAGTGATGTGTCTGAGGCCCACGGGTGGTTGTAGAGCCAGTACAATGCTGTGTTTAAGAACGTGTTTCCTTTGGCCACGGACGTCTTCTTACGGCCTCACTAATTCCTAATGAATGAGACAGAAGATGTGGTCTGAGATGACATGGTCCATCTTCTGCTTTCCCAGCAACCATGAAGCCCACCTCGTTTCAAAGCTCACTTTATATCACCTCTCCCCACATATGGGACCACTCTGCCCGACTCATAAAGATACCATTTATCTGCTTACAAATTACTTTTCACATGATGAATATATTTAGGGGTAATTTCAATTTAAAAAATGAATAGATACAACCACCACCAAAAGATCACACTCACTCACACCTAGAGCCCACTCGGGAGAGGGGCGACCCTGCTGCAGCACACTTGAGAGCAGCGCCTGCCTCTCTGCAGCCCGGGACTCAGCCCAGCGGGTCCGTCTGCTTTCCTCCTGCAGCTGGAGGAGGAGATGCCATGTTTCCCCAGCTTCCTACTTGTTCCCGAGTCTCTCTGCTCTTTGGTTATTGAAAGCATCTACTCTTTCTTCCTCCTGCTCCCTGAAGACTTGGGGTGCTGAGCCCCTAAGCCAGCGTGTGGGCATGGCAGCAGCAGGCTTGCCTGTCACTGAGGAATGCCTTCCTGGGGACACCTTCCCTCCCCTGACGTCTGAGAGCCTGGCCGCCCTGGATAGCCCGATGAGCTGAGTGTTCCGTGCTGGTCCTAGAATCAGCTGGAAGCTGGGGTCAAGTCCAGGTTCAAATAATAGAAATTTCTGCCTGCCAAGCCATATTTCTTGTTGGGGTCTATACTATGAAGTAAGACGCAAATTTGAAAAGCTACTCACTCTAAAAAAAATTCGGAACTAAAATCAGGAAGTAGGAAGCCACAGCAGTAAGCAGAACCCTGCACACGGTCCACACAGACAAGGTTACTTACTCAGGCGGATTCTCCCATCGACCACGACACAGTCACGAGGCAGACACCCGATGAAAAACTGGACACTAGCACACGTGTCGAGCATCTGCAACTACCTGAGCGTTGGATTCGCGACACTGACTGAAGAGATGGTGCCTGCAAAGCGCTGAGAGGAAAGCCCTCTCGGCCCGGAGTCAACGCTTCCCGGCGAGCGTGTCCCGTGTGGTGGCGGAGAGAGTCTCGAACGCGGGTGCAGCACGTGCTCGGGCCCCGCTGCACTGAAGTCTCACCACGGCCGTGTGCGCTGCAGAAAGTGAACACGCCCAGAAGGAGTTAACTGTGAAAAGGGACATGGAGCTAAATCTAAATAAATATGACCTATAAAAAATGTGTTAAATTTCTGATTTATTCAGAAAGAAAACACGTAGGTTGACTTTAGATCTTATATGTAAAAATATGCTTCTTTGTGGAAAATTAAGGGTAACAAGAATATAAGGACTAGAATATATCGTTTTTAAACCTATAGGAGAAAAATATGGAATAAAGAAGATGTAAGTATTTCAACAAAAGGCAGGAAAGAGGGAAAATTTAAAAAATAGAAAACAGTGGCAGAAGTGAGCGCAAGCCTGTCTATAACCCCAGTGACTGTGAGCGGGGCCACCGCACTCAGAGGCCATCGGTGTTTTTAAAAAGAGAGTTACATGCAAAACACGAGCTTAAAAGATACTAAAGACTCATTTTTATAGCAATGTTAAAATCTGGCAGCAGCAAATACTTAATTTTGAATTCTAAACAGAGACAATATCTTGCTGAAATGTTCCTTTCACCACATGATGCCATCAATTGATATATTCACAACTTTAGAACAAATTGTTATATTTATAATCATAGAGACTAAAATATACCTCTTTCCTTAAAACTTACAGTTCAAGTGGGCAAAAATACATAGAGAAAGAAGAATTGAATGGCATGATTAGTTAACAGTCATACCTATGTATTCCTATACATCAGCACAGGATATATGAGTACATATATAGTCTTTTCACCTACATCAAATATTTGCCATGGATTTTGCCAAAAGAAAACTCAACAAATCTCAAAAGGGGAAAAAAAAACCCCATCACAGATCAGATTCACATGCCACAACATAATAAAAGTAGAAGTCAAAAATGAGATCACCAAAACCCCACACAGCTGGGTTTTTTATAAACAGTCAAAGATGAAATGCAGGCAGTATGCCCACAAAACACTTAAACTGAAGGAAAAGCAAGGCACTGTGTACCGAAACTGGAGGGAAGCTACTGAAGTGAAACTTAAGAGGAACATTCACAGCTGCAAATGCATTTATTAAAGAAAAACTAACAATTTTCAAATCAGGAAGCAGGACCACCACCTGAAGTGATTAAGACTGAAGCGGTGAACAGTGAATGAGCCCCCTTTTGCCAGTGTGGCAGGTTCCACAGCTGTCAGGACTCTGGGCGCGGGAGGACCCCGTAAACTGGAGGTTCTCACCTCCAGCGCGACGGAACTACTGGGGGGTTTACTGCAGCACAGAGTGTTGAGCCCTATTCACAAAGTTCCTGATTCAGCAGCTCTGGGGGTAGACCCAAGAACGTGCTTTTTCTACAATGCCCCCAGGTGGTGTTGCAGCTGCTCGCCCTGCGGGGGCGCTCTGACAGCCACCGCTATGAATCAGCTTATCACAGTTACGAAAAACTGGTCGGAATGGACGCTATGAATAATGACGTTTAAGTCACAAAGAACCCGAAGACACAGCTAGATTATAAGCTATGATATTAATTTAAATCAAAACACTACTCTTATTCCCCCAATTATGCGCCAAGCCCAAAATAGTTTTATGGATGAATACTTTATGGAAGAGCATTCTCGTTTTATACAAAATGTCTAGACTACAGAAAAAAAAGAAAACTACCCAAATCATTTTATACTATGAATCAGTAATCAAAATTCTTCCAAAGAAGAAAAGCCCAGGACCAAATAGCAGATGGCTTCACTGACAAATTTTACCAAACATTTAAAGAAGAATTAACATCAATCCTTCTCAAAGTCTTTCAAAAACTGAAAGAGGAGGGAACACTCTCAAATTCATTTTACAAGGCTGACATCACCCTGCTAGCAAAGCCAGAAAAGACACTAAGGAAAGTACAGGCCAATATTCTTGATGAATACAGATGCAAAGTTTCTGAAGACGTATTAGCAAACCAGAGTCAGCCGCGTTTAAAAGGATGATTCCCCATGACCTACAGATGGTTCAATGTATGCAGATCATCCAATCTGATACATCACATTAACAAGATGAAGGATAAGTCATGTGATCATCTCAATAGATGCAGAAGTTCAACAATCATTCATGATAAAAGCTCAGAACAAATGAGTTACAGGAGGAACTTACCACAACATAACAAAGGCCACCTGTGACGAGACCACAGCCAACATCATGCGCAGCCACTCACCACCCCCGTCTGAACTGATGCCGGAATCCCACCCAGAACAATCAGGCTACTAAAGAAATATTTACGTAAATAAATCAGAATTGGAAAGAAGTAAAATTGTTTATATTGCAGATGACATGATTTTGTATTTTAAAAAACCCGAAAGACTCCACCAATCCCATTAGATATAATCAACCAATTCAGTAAATTTTAGGGATACAAAATCAATATGCAAAAATCAGTAGCATTTCTGTAATAACAAATTATCAAAAAAAGGAATGAATGATCCCATTTACAATAACATCAAAAACAAGAATAAATTTAGCTGAGGAGGCGAAAGAGCTCTATATTGAAAACCATGAGACATAAATGAAAGAAATCAAAGACACAAATAAATCAAAAGTTACCTGTGTTCATGGATTAGAAGAATAAAACTACCTGAAGTATTATCTTACATCTACCTATAGATCCCTAACAAGATTCCAAAGGCATTTTTATCGAGCATGAAAAAAATCATAAAGTTTGTAGGGAACCACAAAAGACCCCAAATAGCCAAAGCAGTCCTTAGAAGTAAGATCAAAGCAGCAAGCACCTGACTTCAGGCTATGTTATAAAGCTATAGCAATCAAAACCATGTGGCATAAAATCAGACACACAGGCCAGTGAAACAGAAGAGAATCAAGAGCCCCAAAATAAACCCTTGCATGTTAACTAAGACTTGATAAGCGACCCAAGAATGCTCCATGGAGAAGAGACAGTCTGTCCAAGAAAGAGTGCTGGAAGAATTACATGTGTAATGTAAAAGAATAAAACTAGCCCCCTATCTTATACTGCCTACAAAAATTAACTCAAAATAGACTAAAGACTTAAATGTAAGAACTGAAATCATGAAACGCCTAAAAAAATAAAAAAATAAAAAAACAGAAAAAAGGCTCCTTGGCCTGGGTCTTGGCAATGACCTTTTGGATCTGACACCTAAAGCACAAGCAACAAAGTAAAAAAAAAAACAAAAAAAAAACTAACATATGGGACCACATCAAACCAAAAGCCTATGCGCAGCCATGGAAACTCTCGACAACGTGCACAGAGCCTGTGGAACATGGGAACGTGTTTGCCAGTCATACGTCTGATAAGGGGCTAACACCCAACACATATAAGGAACTCATACAACTCAATAGCAAAAACCATCATCATTATCCAATTGAAAATGGGCAAAGGACCTGAATCAATACATTTGCATGGAAAATATACAAATGGCCAATAGGCACATTAGTGCTCAGTGTCACTAATCATTAGGGAGATGCAAGTCAAAATCCTGCTGGGGTCACCTCATGCCTGTCTGTCACTGGGAAGATGACAGATGCTGGGGGCACAGAGAAGGAGGGTCCTTGCACCTGCTGGCGGGGCTGTAAAGTGGTGCAGCCACCATGGGGAACAGCACGGCGGCTCAGCAGTCTCACTTTTGGGGATTATCCGAAGAAAACGAAAACAACAACTCGAAAGGACATACGCACCCTGTGTCCACAGTATTGACAGTTGCCAAGACACAGGAGCAGCCCCAGTGTGCACTGACGGATGAGCGGATAAAGAAGTGATGTGTGTGTGTGTCTCCATCTATCCCATGGAATATTTAGCCATAAACACAAAAATCCTGCCATTTGTGAAGACATGGATGGACCTTGAGGGCATTGTGCTCAGTGAAATAAGTCAGAGAAAGACAAGCACTGTCTGATCTTCCTTGTATGTGGAACCTTAAAAAAAAACAAAACACCTAAGTTCATAGAAGAAGAGAGCAGATTTGGTCCCCACAGGCAGGCAGGCAGGGGTGGGGGTCAAAGCGTGCGAGTGCCGGGTGAGAAGGGTGCAGCAGGGGTGCAGGCACAGCATGGCCACTGGTGAGCACTGCAGTGAGGTGTCGCCTCAGCCCTCGGGAGAGGAAATTCCAACAGCGCTCGCCACAAAGCAAACTCTCTTTCCTTTTTTCTGTCTGCCCAAGATGAGGGATGTAAACCGAACTGACCGTAGTGGTCATGTCACAATATGAGTAATCCAAACCATTGTGCTGGGCACCTTTGGTCAGATGCAGTGCTGTGTTAATTACACCTCAATAAAACGGGAAAACCATGAAAAAATAAAAGTTACTAATAAGAGTAGTGTGTATTTGTGATTAGAGACAGACTAGGAGGAGCCCGGTCGATCCCTGAGTTGCCCAGGGGGCCCTGCAGCCTTGACCCAGCGGCTCCCTCCCAACGGCCCAGCCACAGGGACCACGTCCAACCTGCAAGCCTCTCTGCGTCCTGCCGGGCACTGACTGGAGCTCTCTCCCTTTCCGATCCCCCAGGAACGTTCACGCCGCGCTGTAACGAGGAGGGCTATTACAAAGCCACGCAGTGCCACGGCAGCACGGGCCAGTGCTGGTGCGTGGACAAGTACGGGAACGAGCTGGCGGGCTCCCGGAAACAGGGCGCCGTGAGCTGTGGTGAGTGAGGCCTCCCGCGTCTGCCCCAGTGCCCTCGGTACCCGCGGGTTCGCGCTGTGCTAGGGTCTGAGCGGAAGGATTTCAGGAGGTGGCTGTGGCCGCAGGGAGTGAGTCTGCAGTGGAGAGCGAGTGACCTGAAGTTGCATGAGATCCACAGGGCCAGCTTTCGAGGGACCGGCCCTGGCCGTGGCTGCTGGCTGGACAACAGGGTGAGACAGAAACTGCTGCAGGCCAAGCACGGGCGGCTCGGGTTGCCTCGGGTCACCTCCACTTTGCGGCCAGGGTTGTAAACGTCCCGGGCAGGCGGAAGCATCCCGAGCATTCCGGGGGCTCCGATCGGAACACAGCTTGGGTCTAGGCCCTGCAGAGTAACCCCACCAGCTGGGGACGCATGGCTCTGCCCTGCAGCGCAGTCCCATGCGAGGGTCTCGCGGGTGAGCAGAGACTAACCTCCAGTACCTTCTCCATGTTTCAGAAGAGGAGCAGGAGACCTCGGGCGATTTTGGCAGCGGCGGCTCCGTGGTCCTGCTGGACGACCTGGAGGACGAGCGGGAGCTGGGACCAGAGGACAGGCTGCGGAAGCTGCGGGTGCGCACCCGGGCCCTGACGGAGGACGACGAGGACGAGGACGACGACAAGGAGGACGAGGTCGGCTACATATGGTAGTCCCCGAGGGAAGAGGACACAGGTTGGCACAGAGTCGCAAGTCACTTCCTGTTCCTGCATCTGTGTCTCAGACTCCACGGCGCCGTTGTTGCTCTCGTACCCGACCAAGGTCTGGAAGACAGCTCCTCCTTCCCAGACTCCCAGAGGCGGTCGGTCGCGTGGGAAGAGGGGTGCGTGTTGTTTTTAGACAGGGGAATGGCTGGCTGCACTGGAGCCCCTTCCCGCCCAGGAGACTTTCGCAAGGAGCATGTGGTTTGTGTGGGATCCTGACCGCGCAGGGAGCCCCGCCCCCTAACGTCAAGGCCCTCGTCTGACCCCCACACTGGTGGTTGCCGCAGCATGGTTCCCGGCCTTACGGTGGCTAAGTGCTTCTCTCGTGTCTTGTAGATGTCGTGGAAAACACGCCACGCTGTCCTTTACTCCCCCGCTCCCCCGCCCCACCCCTGGTGTGTATTATGAATACTTAGTCATTCACATCACTGTATCTGGCTTCCTACAGACAAGAGCCTTAACTCAGTCAAGAATCCTTTCGGGGAACTGATTTTCTTTATTGACAAACTGGTGTGGGGATGCTTCTCTCTGTACCTGCGTGCCTAGGTCCGCGCGTACGGCAGAGACTGTGTGTGTAAGTCAGGCGCACGCTCCGCTCGGAGAAGCTGTTTGGCTCCCATTAAAACCATGTGGAAAACAGTTATAAACGTGTGAGCCTGCCCAGACCTGGGCCACAATTTCTGAAATAAAATGTGTATCGACGTCCTTTCTTGCACTAACAGTCGGCACTTACAGGCGGCGGAGGTTTCTTCTCACTGGGACCCCTCTGACCCCGAGGAACCTCTGCTCGCCCACGTCGTGCTTCCCGCACAAGCCATGGACGCCCAGGCGGGCAGCGTCACACGCAGCCTCTTTCATTTCAGCGCCAGGGCCCCTCGGGCCGCAGTGGCCCTGTCTGCTGCAGGCGCCTCCAGCCCCGCCTACTCAAGGGCTTTTTCCAGGGGACTCGCGCACCCCCTTCCGCTGAGAAGACAGTACTACGGTACTGCGTAGGAGAAGGAAATCCGGGATTCCTCATTCAATGTTTTACTTCTACCCCCTTTCTATCCACAGTCGTAATGAGCAGCACAGACTCCTGAGGGAGGCCTAGAAGAGCTTCGTGAGAGCACACAGAAGCAGGGCTGGCACTGTTAGAGCCAGTCCTGACTCCACACCAAGCCCCGCCCAAGCGTCAGGACACGAATGAAGGAAATCTCTCAGCACTTGGTTTATTTCCCCTGAGATCACTGTTAGAGCCCATCTCCGAATTCGGTAGGGTCACCATGTCCCTAGTCTTCAGGACATCTCTCCCTATTGGGCTGGCCCAGATTCAAGGACATGTACCAAAGAGTAGTCTTCAAAATGGCCCCATTTAGCTCAGTGCTGGCTCCTCAGCTCCTGCCCCGGCTGGGTTGCACCTGCCTGGATGCCCACCCAGCCACCCAGCCACCCAGCCAGGCTCTCAGGCCCAGTTGGTTTCCGTCCTTCCCCATGAGCTCCAGCCTGTCCACCAGCCCACATCGACTCGGGCAAAAAAATGGACTCAGCCAAACCACATTGCAGTAGCGGCTGACCAGCCCTCCACCCTAGAGGGACCCTTTCTCTGTACTTTTCCTGCCCCCCTCAAACTAACACTTCCAACCCGTGCACTGGCCAGACAGAACGGCTTTATCCCTGAAGTTAGTCTCAGGCCAGACATGAACATGATGAAGCAGCGAACTCTGCGGCCCAGTAGGACACCAGTGCAGCCTGGATGCAGGGAGACGCAGGCCAGCTCTGCTGGGAAGTCAGCGCTCACCTCTCACCGCTGTTGTAATGCTCTTTTCCTAACTCTCACCAAACTTTGAGAGCATAATTTAGAAAACAGGTGCTTAATTGCAGCTTCATTACAATAGAGTATATAAAAGAATCAAGACTTAAAAAATCTCTGTTTAGACCCTCAAGGAAAACCATTGTTACTCTCTCCTCCAAGCTTGGAAAAATGCACACAAGAACAAATTAAAATCGACAAATTGATTTCACTTAGAGAAACTAATTATCTTATGACAAGTGTCAAATTAAGATGACACTTAAAGATCCTTAGCATTAACTTAATGATGGAGAAGAGTGCTCAGCAGTCAATTCTCAGGAAGGTAATGAGACGCTCACTTTCAGAGATGTTCCAGGAAGATATTTTGATTCATTAAACTATTAACTAAAAAGCCCTCCTACCCCCGGAATCCCACATCAGCGGAGCCGTGCCAGTGCCGCTTTTCACGCCTCACTTGGACACGGCAGCATTAGATTTTCTAAAGGTCTTTAATGCTTTTCATTTGTGAAAAGCACTCAAGATCGGATTTTTTTTAGCTACTTTATGTCTAGAAGTAGAATTTTTGTTTTCTTCCGACAGGAGTGTTTTAGCTGGTGATAAGGCGTACGTACATAAAACCGACACTAATGACTTCCCCTGTGATAGCCCAGTCCCTTGTTTGAGACAGGGACTGAGTCCTCATCACAAACTCATTTTTGGAAACTCCTTAGGGAACAGTTTCATTCTTAGGCCACAAATGCTTCTCTTATTTAATACTGTTTTTTAGCAACCAACTTGAGCCCGAGCTTTCCTCCACCATGGCTAGCTGTCCGCCACGTTGGCGTCTCTTGGTTTCCACAGATCTTCTAGCATGGAAACACCTTGCCACTGAACTTGAGGTTTTGTGTCTGTCTCCCCAGGCCCAGCAACGAAGGACGACGTGTCTGCCCAGGTCTGCCCCTCCGCTTTCCCAGGACGCCACCCTGACCACACTGTGCAGTGACATCCGAGAGACCTTTCTGCAGCGGGTGGTCTGGTCTTTTTATACCGTTTTCTCAAAGCCACTGATGTGTGTCCCTGTTCAATGTGTAGCATTGTAACGAGAGCCACCAAACCCTGAATGTCAGTTTGTTGTCCCTGTTGTAGATGAAATAGTGATGTAGAAAAACCTAGTAGACTCTGAATGCTTTTGCACATAGACTTATCTGGAATGTGAACACGACTCTTTGGTTAACGGTAGTTGTGTAACTGTAGTCCTGAGTAGGTGCATCTCTGTCTGTCTCAATAAATTTTAATTTGTCTGCAACATCTGAGTGTTTGCCTTTTGGTAGCTTGGATATGTGCTCCCCGGGCTCGCCAGCACCAGCCTACAGAGAATAGTGTGGGCCCCTCTGCCGAGGCTTCTGAACCTGGTAGCGAGGCAGACCCCACCGGCACTCCTGACAGCCCTGGCCCCTCAGTGCACCTGGGCGACACATGCCCTGGCTCCCCATCCCCAGCCCCCGTCCAGAACCACACGACCTGACCCTCTCCCCGCTGCCTTCACCTCTCTGAGGCTGCACCTTTGCTATCAGTCCTTATCTGTCAGAGTTCCCTGTTGGTGTCCCTCTCGAGACCTCAGGCTTCTTCAATTCTGCCTCTTCCTTTGGTCGCCAGTCAGCCATTCGTCAATTCTCCTGAGAACACACCTCTCTCCCTTGCAGGGCGCTGAGTTCTCCCGAGTTCTCAGATTAACATACGGGACCTTGTCTGAGCATAGACGGGGCAGGGATTAGTTTCTCTCCACCTCTAGGCACACGGAGGCCAGTGAGTCTGTGACTAAATCACACCCAGAGTGAGTAATTTCACCGAGGGCCGAGGCACAACCTATCTATCTCACGCGTAACTCAGTTCCTTCACCCCTCGGACCGGATCGTGCAGACGATCCAGACTGACAGTCGAGGAAGGGGCTTCAGATGCCCGCACGCTCGCTGCAGCCCAGGGAGCGGTGGCCACCGCCTTTAAAGAGAAGCCGGCTCTGTGGACTCGTTCCACGTCCTTCCCAGAGCAGCACCGCTGCGCTGTCCACGTCTGTCCTCCCGCTGGGCTGCCCTGGAGGCCGCCCAGGCCAGTTAAAGGCAGTTCTCCAGGTCCAGACATACACCACAAGAGCCAAAGGTCACAGCGCCTCCTCACAACGCCCAGTCAGCTGGAAGACTTCCTTTGCCAGATTTGTTCAAGGAAAGGGGCAGACCTCAAAGTGTATCCCTTTGACAAGGTTTTATAGATTTTATTGTGCATGTGCAGACGTACAGATAGCGTGTGTCAGGTGGGGTGAGAGCTGCTCCGGGCAGGCCCCCACGCAGTTCTGGCGATGGAAATGCAACAAACCCGGCGCCTGCTCTGTCGGCCCCTTGAAAACGACAGACAGAGCAAGGACCACGACAACGGAGGCTGATGGGCGTGACCCTGGATCCAGGGGCTGCCAGGCCCTCGTCACAGCTCTTCTGTCCTGGGTCCTCCCGCCCATCATTCCGGGTTTTCCACCACCTCTCTGGCCCCCCGTCAGGTCTCACGTGTGTACTTCTATTCAGCTGCGTCTGTGGATGGCGCAGGCATGAGCCCCGGCCAGCTCCTGCTCGCACACTCTCCCTACATGGCCTCCCCACGCCCCAGCTCCAGAAACCCCCAGCCCACATCTCAGGTTTGGTTTGACACCCACGCCATTCTGACACCATCACCTGCCGTTTGCCTGATTCTACTCAGATTTCCCACTGACACCGCAACACCAAACCTTAAAACTTCAGAACGGCAGGATGGATCGTGGAGCGAACAGCTGATGACAGCAGAGCTGGCGAGGCTTTTCTCGAACGAGCGCCGATGACTGAGCCACAGTGCGGTCACCGGCCGGCTTCCCTCCCTCAGCACAATACCACATCGTAAACGAACTTAAATATGAACAAGAAACTGGAGGAGACAGTGGTGACAAGATAAAGGATTGGCTGTAATTTTTTTTGAACTCCTACGAATCCATGAGAAAAATACAGCCCAACAGACCAACGAGGAAAAGGTAAAAACAAGTGACTTGTGGAAGACAAAGGGCGGGGACAGTACGCCTGCCCTCGAGCTCGCGACCCGGGAGGCGGAGACTGGAGCAGCGGTCTGTCGGCTCCCACCCAGAAGGGGCGGGGCGTGCAGAAGGCCGGCACGCTGGCCAGGTGCTGTCCAATCGAAGCACGTGTCCAGGGCCTCGCAATCCCGCATCTCAGCACCTGCTCCTGGTGGGGGGCGGGGGGGGGGGCGGGGGAGGGGGGCAATCGCACTGACGTGCAGAGTTGCGGAAGTATGCTCAGGGCAGCACCATCTGCTAGAACCAGAAATCTGGGACAAAACCGAGTCTCCGTCAGTGGGCACGTTGGGTCCCTCTAGTCCCTGGAATGCTGTATGCCACAGTCACGAAGAGCAAGGTGACTTCCTATGCACTGACTTAGCAGAGGTTCTAAACTGTCAGTGGGAAGAGGAAGAAATCAAGTGAGAGTATTAAATATTAAGTCATCTGTCTAAAGGCAACACGACCCACTTTCCCCCAGCAGGGCGGGGACACTCAGAACGTGCCAGAAGGACGTCCACATGCCAGGCCGGAGGCAGCACTGGACGCCGAGGGCAGGGTCGGGGCTGGTGGCCAGTGGGGCATCAGCTTCATTTCTGAGATTCACTTTTTTTAAATCACAAAGGCAATACACCACAATGTCTTGTGCAAGTTAAAAATACTTAAAACACAATTTATCAGCTCCTTCAAAATTTCTCCCCCTCCACTCCTTGACTTCAGGAATGATATGCCGTTCTCAACTCCCAGCCTCCCAGTCACTAAATTCTGTCAACTCTCATTTCTGAATGCATCTCTTCCTTGCGACCTCAGGCCACTGTTGCGGTCCTGGCCAGCGTCATCCCTTGGAGCTGTCCTGGGAGTTCCATCCAGTGACCCAGCTCCAGTCCTGCCTGCTGCTGCCCTCTCCTTGAATAAAGGAGACTTTATTCAAGGCAAATCTGACCCTGTCACAGCCACACTTAGTTTTCAAGGTTTCCTGTCACTTTCAGGACCAAATAGAAACTATTTGGCTGGACAAACAAACCTTTGCACCTCTTTGTTCCCTTGCATTCCTCACTTCTCAAGTTCTAATTGTTTCCCCCATGCACCTCAGCCCATGTTCCTGAGAGCTGCTTTACCTGGAATGCCTCCAGGACTCAGCTGGGTTCTCACCCCTCCAAGGATGCTTCTCAAGAGCTCCCAGAAGAACGAGGCGTTCCTTGCCTTTCCCTCCAGCCCCCAGTGCTGGTAACTGCCCTGTCCAGTTCTCCCATAGAATGTGAACCTTCAACAGCAGGGGATAGAACAAAATGGAAGCTCCAAGTCCCTATTTCCCATGGAAACATTAAAAAACAACTAAAACCTAAAATAACCTTGCAGGAGCTTTATAGAAGTTGAAACTCTACAATGGCCAGATAAACACCTGATTGACAAAAAGCCACACTCAGAATGGTAGGAAAGTTCATGGACCACTCTCCCCAGCGCAACATGGCCTTGATCTAGGGGAGGCGGCAGCCCAGACCCAACTCCATCCCATAAACCCGAACAAACAGAGAAGACCTCTTTGGCAATGTTCTAACCTGCTGGAGTCTGCCTGGAGGGCCGGCCTCTGTGTCACCCACTGCGGGGCTCAGGCAGGGACAGCGGCAGACACCGTTCCCAAAGCTGCAGGGAGACACAGACCTGTGATGCCTGGGGCAAGGGGCAGTAAGGGAAGGCACGTCACAGACCACCCAGTGCTCTGAAGAAAAGCTGAAGCGAGGCCATTTGGGAAATGAAGATGCTCAAAAGCGGGCGGGAGCCACACAGAGGCCAGGCGAGGTGCACCCTGAGGCCAGGGGCCTGAGGAAACCACACGTTTTCTCCCAGGGCTGATCCAAAGCCTAAGACACGCTCAGTCCTCCATCACTGGAGGGCTGCTCCGGCACAAAGCTAGTCTGCGAAGACAGAGCGGGGACTTGTTCTTCCCCCCAAATGCCCGATTTCCAGCAACTACCACCGTTGGGTCCGTAAACCATCAGGAAAACACAACTCGTCCAAAGGAAGAATATGGGGGGGGGGGCGGCGGAAATTATTCTGAACAAGTGGTGCAGGCAATGCCGACCAGACAAAACTGTCAAAATATGTTTAAAGAGCTAAGGGAAGACATAAGCAAAAAAACTAATAAAAATCAGGGAAATGATATATAAACAAAATGAGAAGTTGAACAAAGAGAAATAAATACTAAAAAATAACCAAACAAAATTCTGGAGCTGAAATATATAATAACTAAATATAAAAATTCACTGGAGGAGTTTAATAGATTTGAGCAGGCAGAAAAAAGATCAGTGAGATTAAAAATAAGACATGTTAGCACTGGCTGGTGTAGCTCAGTGAATTGAACCCTGGCCTGCAAACCAAAAGGTCACTGGTTCAGTTCCCAGCCAGGGCACATGCCTGGGTTGCAGGCCAGGTTCCCAGTTGGGGGAGGCATGCAAGAGGCAACTACACATTGATGTTTCTCTCCCTCTCTTTCTCCTTCCATTCCTCTCTCTCTAAAAATAAATAAAATCTTTAAGAAAAATAAGACATTTTAGATTACCAAATCTGAGGATCCGAAAGAAAAACAAATGAAGAAAAGTGAACAGGGCCTAAGAACTTGGGGAATGCTGTGAAGTGGACTAAAATAAACATTATGAGAAACCCAGAAGGAAAAGAAAGGGGCAGAGAAATTATCTGAAGAAATAATGGCTGGAAATGTCTCAAATTTGAGGCAAGACATGAGTTTACATATCTGAGAAGTCCTGTGAATTTGAAGCCAGATACATGCGAAGAGGCGCACACCAAGATACACCATAAACTATGAAAGTCAAAGCTAAGAAAAAGCCTCTAAAGCAACCAGAGAAAAGTGCCTGGCCACATATAGCGTAGCCTCAGTGAGACCATCAGCAGGTTCTCCAGCAGAGACCTTGGAGGCTAGAAGGCAGCGGGATAAAATTACTCAAAGCGCTGGAATGAAAAATGGTTGTCAACCAAGAATTCTATAACCAATAAAAATAGCCTTCAAAAGCAAGGGAGAAATTAAGGTCCCTAGATTAATAAAAGCTGAGGGAGTTCATTACACTAATCCCATCCTACCAGAAATATTAAATGGGGTCCTTCAGGATGAAATCAAAGGATGCAAGACAGTAACTCAAAACCATATTAATATATGAAATTCTCTATAAAAGTATATACATGAGCAAGAATAAAAAATGGTATTGTAATTTTTGCTTGTAACACCTCTTATATTCTAATATTTAAAAGAAAATATATATAGTCATTATAAATCTATGACTATATACATCAAGATATGATATCTTTATACATAAAGATATAAAGCTATATAAAGACAAAGATAATATAAATATATATATAAAGATATGATTTGTGACATCAGTAATATAAATGGGAGGCATGGAGCTATAAATGAGTAGAAAATTTGTATGCAATTTAAATTGATACCAATTTAAAATAGATTGTTGTAACTTTAGGATATTACATGGAATCCTCATGGTAACCACAAATTTTATATATATATACTATATATAATTTGACAATGACTATACTGATATCAGACAAAATTGACTTTAAGTCAATAACTTTTACAAGAGACAAAGGACAGCATTTTATATGTATTTTTTCTATAAAAATTTCACAAAGGGAAATGATAAGAGAATCAAGATGTGTCACTACAAAAACAACAACTAAATCCAAAGGAAAGAGTAAAGGAGGAAATGAAGGACAAAAAAGTTTTGATATGCTGAAAACAAATAACAAATGCCAAAAGTGAGTCTCTATCAGTAATTACCTTACGTATAAACAGATTAAACTCCTCAGTATCCTCAGTCAAAAGGAACAGATTAGCAGAACACATTAAAAAAAAGTCGATAAAATGTGACCCAACTATATTGTATCTACACGAGACTCACTTTAGCTATTGAGAAAAATGGGTTGAAGCTGAGAGGCTGGAAGAAGATATTCCGTGAGAGTAGTAACCGAAGAGGGTGGTGACTACTGTGCTGAGACCAGACAAAACTGACTGTGAGTCAGTAGCTCTTACAAGAGACAAAGCATAGCATTTTATAATGATAAAAAGTCAACTCACCAAAAAGACACAATTATAGATACATATGCACCAAAAATCATAGCTCCAAAATACATGAACAAAATACTGACAGATTTGAAAGGAGAAACAGACACTCTACAATAATAATTGGAGACTTCAACAACTCGCATTCAATGAAGCAGAGGACCAGAAAGGGAACCCAAACCACTGCAAACCGGCTGACTCTAACAGACGTGTGCGGAACACTCCGCCCAGCAACGGCAAACACACACTTTTCTTAAGTGCACAGGAAATTCTCCAGAATAGGCCACATGTTAGGCCACAAAACTAGTCTTATTGTTTTAATACTTTGAATTGTGTAAATTTAAAATGACTGAAATGATAAAGTATCTTTTCTGATCTTGATGGAATGAAACTAGAAACCAATAACAAAAGTAAAACCAGAAAATTTATAAATGTGTGGAAATTAATAAACCTCTAAACAACCAATGGGTCAAGAAGAAATCACAAGGTAGATTAGAAAATATTTTGAGAAAAATGAAAATAAAAACACAATGAATGTATCAAAACTTATAGGGTACAACGATAGCAGACAGAGGAAAATTTATAGCTGTAAATGTTTACATTAAAAATAGATCCTGGGGACCAGCCAAGATGGAGGCATAGGTGGATACACTGTACCTCCACGCACAACCAAAATAGGGACAACAAGAACTTAGGAACAGAATAACATCCAGAAATGGCAGAAAATTGATCTGAATGGAAGTCAGACAACCAAGAAGTTGAATTAGACCCATTCATCCAGACCGGTAGGAGGGGCAGAGAGGAGCAGCCAGGTGCAGGGCGTGGCATGGAGAGCAGAGAGCGGTGGGACTGGGCATGTAAGGCATCTGGGGCATACAAGACCACAGCAGGTGGACCCTGAGTGCTCAGGCGGCAGCTGGCAGACCCCTGCCCAGGGGTGGCAACTGGCAACTGGCAGACCCAGTGAGGCGGTGATTACAAAGCAAGGCAGTGCGCGCAACACAGAATCACAATGCTGGGAAATAGAGCCGAGGGACATTGATTGAGGAAACCTGTGGGAGTTGAAGTGCACGGAGAGACACCCAGCCTCACAGGGGAGGTTCTTGGAGGGTCCCACAGCATGCACAAGCCCACCCACATGGGAACTGGCACCACAGGGGCCCAGTTTGCTTGGGGAAAGCAGCAGAGGGGACTGAGGTCCCTCAGAGAACAAAGCAACCACCATTGTTCCCTCTCGACCCCACCCCCACATACAATGTCACAACCCAGCAACTGGGGTGCCCTGCCCTGGTGAACACCTAAGGCTCTGCCCCTTACTGTAACAAGTGCAACCAAACCAAAAGAAAGAAAGAAAGAAAGAAAGAAAGAAAGAAAGAAAGAAAGAAAGAAAGAAAGAAAGAAAGAAAGAAAGAAAAAGAAAAGAGAGATGGCTCAAACAGAAGAACAAATCAAAGCCCCAGAACCTATCCTTTTGAGCGACCAAGAGATACCTAAGCTATCAGATGCACAGTTCAAAACACTGGTGATCAGATGCTCACAGAATTGGTTGATTTTGGTCGCAAATTAGATGAACAAATGCAGACTACGGTAAGAGAAATGAAGGAAAATGCATAGGGAACCAATAGTGATGGGAAGGAAATTTGGACTCAAAACAGTAGAGTGGACCAGAAGGAAGAAACAACCAACCACACAGGAAAGAATGGAGAAATAAGAATTCAAAGAAACAAGGAGAAGCTTAGGAACCTCCAGGACATCTTTAAACATTCCAACATCCGAATTATAGGGGTACCAGAAGAAGAAGAGGAAGAGTCAGAAATTGAAAACTTATTTGAACAAATAATAAAGGAGAACTTCCCCATTCTGGTAAAGGAAATAGACTTCCAGGAAGTCCAGGAAGCTCAGAGAGTCCCAAAAAAGTTGGACCCAAGAAGGAACACACCAAGAAACATCATAATTACATTAGTCAAGGTAAAAATGAAGAAGAGAATCCTAGAAGCAGCAAGAGATAAGGAGACAGTAACCTACAAAGGAGATCCCATCAGACTGTCAGCTGATTTCTCAAAAGAGACCTTACAGGCAAAAAGGGGCTGGAAAGAAGTATTCTAAGTCATGAAAGGCAAGGACCTACATCCCAGATTGCTCTATCCAGCAAAGCTTTCATTTAGAATGGAAGGGCACATAAAGTGCTTCTCAGATAAGGTCAAGTTAAAGGAGTTCATGATCACCAAGCCCTTATTTTGTGAAATGTTAAAGGGGCTTATCTAAGAAAAGAAGATAAAAAAAAACCATGAATAGTAAAATGACAGCAAACTCACAATTATTAACAACTACACCTAAAACAAAACCAAAAGAAACTAAGCAAACAACTAGAAGAGGAACAGAACCACAGAAAGGGAGATCACATGGAGGGTTAGCAACAGGGTAGTGGGAGGAGGAGAGAATAGGAAAAGGTACAGAGAATAAGTATCATAGATGGCAGGTAGAAAATAGGCAGGAGGAGGGCAGGAATAGTATGGAAAATGTAGAAGCTAAAGAACTTATGACACATGGACATGAACTAAAGGGGGGAATGTGGGTGGGAGATGGTGTACAGGGTGGAGGGGAGTGAAGGGGGGAAATGGGACAACTGTAATAGCATAATCAATAAAATATATTAAAAAAAATAGACCCCAAACCAACAACCTAACTTTATACTGTAAGTAACTAGAAAAATAAACCCACAGCAAGCAGAAGAAAGGAGAGAATAAAAATCAAAACAGAGATAAATGAAACAGAGAACAGAAAAATAACAAAACCAGCTGGTTCTGTGAAGGTTAACAAATCACCTAATAAAATTTAACAAAATTGATTAAAAGTAAAGAAAGAGGACTCAGTTTACTAAAATTAGAAAAGGAGGTGGGATACATTACTGATTTTATAGAAATAAAAAGGATTATATACCCAACTGTACAACAACAACTTGGATGACTCAGATGAGATGGACAAATTCCTAGAAACATACAGCTCACCAAGACTGAATCATGAAGTCGAGAATCTGACTAGAACTAGTAAGAAGAATGAATCAGCCAGAAATCAACACTCTCCCGAAGAAGAAAAACCCTCGACCACAGGAGCCCCACTGGTGAACTCTGCCAAACATCCAAGAATCCCAGATCTTTCCAAACTCTTCCCCTCAGAACTGAAGAGGCGGGAATACTTCCTCACTCCATGAAGCCAGCAGTAGCCTGATACCGAGCTAGACAAAGATACTACAAGAAAACTACAGACCAATATCCATTACGATTCTTCATGTAAGAATCTTCAAAAGGATATTAGCAAAGCAAATTCAGAAACATGTTTAAAAGCTTATAAATAATGACCAAACCAATTATCCCTTGAATGCAATATGGTCCAACCTACAAAAATAAACCAGCGTAGTGTACACCACCATAACAGCATGAAGGGGTGGGGGGAGACCCATGTGATCATTTAGATGCAGGAAAAACATTTGGCAAAATTCAACACCATTTCATAATTTAAAAAACTCAAACTAGGATAGAAGGAAACTACCTCAATAAAGTCCATGCATGAAACCACACAGCTCACTTCGGACTCAATGGTGAAAGATCGAATGCTTTTTTGCCTTTAAGTTCATGAACAAGACAAGGATGCCTGCCTTCACCGCTCCTATTCGACGTGATTAGGAAGTACCAGGGAGAGCAACCAGGCAGGAGAAAGACACTGAAGGCATGCAAACGGGAAAGGAAGAACTCAAATGATCTGTTTGCAGATGGCATGTTCTTATATGTGGAAAACCTTCAAGACTCCACAAAACTTAGAACGAATCAACTAAATCTGCAAAATTTCAGGATACAAAATCGACACAAAAACCTTGTGTTTCTATCTCTAATAATGATCAATCTGAAAGGGATTTTTAAAAATTCCATTTATAATAACATCAAAAAGAAAAAATACTTAGAAATAAACTTAAGAAAGTGGAAGACTTGCAGACTAGAAACCACAAGAAGTGCTGCCAGAAATTAATGAAAATATAAATAAATGGAGAGACATCTGGTGTTCACAGATTGCAAGACTTAATATTGTTAAGATGTCATTAGCCGAAGTGATCCACAGATTCAACACGATCCTATTAACATCTCACCAATATTAATTGTGAGAATATACAAATCTATCCCAAAATTTATATGAAATCTCAAGAGACCCAGGATAGCCAAAACACTCTTGAAAAAGAAAAAAGTTGGAAATTTACACTTCTTGATTTCAAACTTTATTAGAAAGCTATGGTAATCAAAATAATGAGTCACTTGCAGAAAAAGCAGATACATACCCAAATGTAATGGAACAGGGAGCCTAGAAATAAACCCTTGTATATGATGTATGGTCAAGTGATTTTCAACAAGGGCGCCAAATGTGGAATAGGGCAAGGACAGTAATTTCCACAGGGGGCACTGGGAAAAGCGGGTATCCACATGCAAACCAATGGAGCTGGACCCTTTCCTTACACCATACACAGAAATTAACTCAAAATAGGTCATAGACCTTAATGTAAGAACTAAAACTATAAAATACTTACAAAAAACACATAAGTAGAAAACCTCACAACACTGGATTTAGCAATGATTTCTTGCATAAGATGCCAAAACACAGGCAGCAAGAGAAAAAAAATAAACGATTTCATCAAAATTTTAAAATTTTGCATACCAAAGGCCACAATCAGCAAAGTGAAAGGCAACCCATGGAGTGGGAGAAAATCTTTACAACCAGTACCTGGTGAGGAGTTAACACCCCGAACATATAAAGAATGCCTACACGTCAATGACAATAACAACAAGAAATGACCAAGTAAAAGGGAATGAAGGACTTGAACAGACATTTTCCAAAGGCTTCTGAGCATGTGACAAGGTCATTAATTGTCCAGGCAATGTAAATAAAAACCACAGTGAGATACCACGTCACAACATTTAGGATGGCCGTTGTAAAAACAACGGTGTCGACCAAGATGTGGGGAAGTGGGAACCCCTGTGTCGCAGGTGTGAATGTGACTGTCACAACTGCCGTGGAAGACAGGGTGACAGCCCCTCAAAAAGTTAAACCCAGCATTACTCTGTGACCCCACAGTTTCTTTTTAATTAGACTTATTGGGGCACATTGGTTAATAAAATTATATAGGTTCAAGCGTACGATTCTGTAATACATCACCTGCACATTGCATTGCGTTTACCACCCAAGTCAAATCTCCTTTCACCACCGTGTACGTTACCGCCCTTTCCTACCTCCCCTGCCCCTTCCTCCCAGTAACCACCATCCTGTTTGCTGTGTCTGTGAGCTTGTTTGTCTTGTTTGTTCATTTGTTGCATTCAGTTTACATCCCACATATGAGTGAATTCTATGGCTCGTGGCTTCAGTCTGACTTACCACTTTTTGGACCATAGACACACCTAGGTTTTAGAGGAAGAAAAATAGGGAAAAAATTTTTGAAGCAAAAGCTGTGGTAAAATATTTAATAACATAAGTAACATAATATTTCACCAATGTAAATGTAAATAGAACTCAACAGCAGCATCAACAACCATTATTCCTCCCACATTTGGCTGGGGAGTGCATCTTATAGTCCAAAAATACAGTACTTCACTCAGCATGATACTCTCAAGAGCCACCCACGCTGTTGCAAATGGCAGTGTTTTATCTTTTCTTAGGGTGACCCAGCAATTTCACTCCTCAGTAAGTCCCCCAAAGAATTTAAAATGGGAACTGGAACAGATTCTTGTACCACAAAGTTCCCAGCAGCATTAGTCCCGGTAGTCAAAATACAACAGTCCGAGTGTGCATTAGTGGATGGTGAGTGGGTAGAGAAAATGTGGAATTTCCAATACCTGTTACAACTGAGATGAACCTTAAAAAACATTATGCTAAATGAACACAGCCAAACACAAGAGAACACCCCTGGCATGATTGTACTCACATGAGGTACCTGGAGAGGTCAAACTCATCGAGATGCAGCAGACCGGAGGTTGCCAGGGCTGGGCTAACGTGGGTCCAGCTTCCATTCTCAGTGCTGAGAAGGCTGGGGGATGGGTGGTGCTGAGGGCTGTACGGCAGTGTGAAGGTACTCGGTCCCCCCGAACTGTATGCACCCTTAAAATGGTTAAAATACTAACTTTTATGTTCCGTATTTACCACGATACAAAAAAAAATTAAATAAAGCAAGAGAAGTCCTTCCATTCTGCCCTTTCTCATTCCTCTGTGCCCGGCACACGAGTACCAGCGGCTGCCTGTCGCTTGGATGCTGGACATGAGCAGAGGGTAACAGGGACGCAGAAGACTGACTGGCGAGCTCCACCTGGGAAGTGTTCCCCTTTAAGGTGACCTCATCGAAAGGATGACGTTTGATCAATACCTGCGCAAGGTTGAAGCCATCTATTCACACAGGTAGACTTTTTTTTTTAACAGCTTTGAGGTATAATTTACTTAGTATAAAATCAACGCAGTTTAAGTGTGACATTTATAAAATTTATAGAGTTGTCAGCCACATCACATCTAATTTTACATTAAAAAGAAACCTCCTGCCCGAGCGGTAGCCCTCTCCTTCCCGCTCCTGAGCCCCGAGCAACCGCTAAGCCACTTTGGATCAGCCTCTGCAGACGGGCCCTTCCTGAACGCTCTGCACAAAGGGAGCCCCACGCCCTGTGGGCCTGCGCAGCACTGCTGGTGACACACGCCCCGTGTCAACGGGGGCTGGAGATCCTAAGTTCCAAGGTGCGTTTCACATGGCCAGTGCGGTCGGTGCTCAGGAACGGTTTGCAATTCATTTTAACGGTGGGTGTTTGGACTCTCAACAGCTGACGGCAAATGTCCAAAATCAGAGAGCCCTGCTATCTCCCAACATTCTGTTGTTTTTACTGTTCCACCCTTTCTTTCTTTAAAAAAAAAAAAAAGATTTAGAGACCAGTAGATTATACAGAAGTGTTTTCTTCCCACTGATTTTGCACAAATTTGAATTCTATTCATATAAATCCAAGCTTAATTTTTACAAGCTATGCTGCTAATCACAATTCTCACAAAAGAAACAACGAAACAAGGGAACTAATTAAAATCTAAGTCTTAGTTCCAAATTCTGGCCAGTTCTTCAAATAGAGCCCTGGGTGACCCCAACCTGTGGCTGATAGGTTTGGGGCCCTTGCTGCTTTGCCCCACCTCCTGGTCACCCTGCTCGTTTCCAAAACCAATGAAGGCACCAACTCCAGGCTATTCCATGGGTCACACGCATCTCCCACTAAGCAGCTGACGCAACACCGCGCTGGAGAGTGTCATGTCGCAAAGGATGCAGTGCAACCTCTGCCTGTTACAGCTTGTCACAGGAGAACTACAGTGGCACTGAGTCAGCCTGAGGAACATACGGTGACTTCACTAGATGCCAAGGTTGAGTGTCAGCTGCTCACCTGCATCTGCAGTATTGCGTAGGAGCCTCACCGCAGCTCTGAAGTTGATGAGATTACCCTTCCTATTTCATTTCACAGAGAGGTTAAGCATCGTGTCTAAAGCCACACAGGTAAGAAATAGCAGAGGGAGGATTCGAACCCAGGATAGGCTGTCTGTCTCCAGAGCCCCTGTTCTTAACTACTAAGCTGTAGGACTGTGTTCTCCAACTTAAACAAGTATAGATAGGTAACAGATACTGGGTCAGCCAAAAAGTCTGTATGGCTTTTTCCATAAAATAGAAGACATGTTTTTCATTTTCACCAACAACTTTATTGATTTGGATATTTTGAGTATGTTGGCTATCTCCTGCATGGGATAACATTGATTAATTCTGAATTAATGTCTCAATTTCATTGCTATCAACTTCAACTGGTCTACCAACCATGGAGCGTCGTCCAGCGAGAACTCAATCTCCAGCATGAAAATTCGCAAACCACCTTTGACACGTTTGATCCGTCACAGCACCTTCTCCACACACTACACAAATCCTTTTTTGTGCATTTCAGTTGCATTTTTACCTTTCTTGAAATAATAAAACATAATGTGCTGAAAATTTTTGTGTATCTTCTTCCATCTTCAGTATTAAAATGACAAAAACTCACCAATTTTAATAAGATTTTTAAAATGCAAGCTGATGTGACAGCTGTCATAGTACAATCTAACAAAATTGTTTTGAATGACATTAAAAACAACTAAGCACTACTAGAGCCACTGTACAGAAAAAACAAACTTTTTGGCCAACCCAATAAAGGTATGTACGCACACACACAACATGAAAAACAAAAACAAAACCGGACTACCTGGACCTTGGTAGAAGGTCTGGCAACACATCAGCTCACACCTGCCAACTGCCGGGTGCCCAGCACTGGGTGAGGAGGACGTTGGATCTGGTCCTCGAAGTGTTCTGACTTCTGTGACAGCGCAGCGGACAGGCGGAGGGCTGGGCGCGGTGCGGCGGGAACAGGCGGCTGGGGCACAGGCCCTCAGGAACTAAGCATTCCGCACCTCCTGGCATCCCAAGGCAAGCCTGCTCCTTTCCTGGGCCTCAGGTTTCTCCTCTGGGAAGTGAGTGGACTGGGCCTGCTGGGCCCTGTGGTCCCTGAGCCTGGCTCCCTGTGGCCTATGGGCTTGGCTGCCTGAGGACACCATTTCTACCACCCCTCCAACCCTGGGCTTCCTGCAGATTTCCTCCGCTTCCAGGGCCACAGAGCCACACACATTTCTTAGACACTAAGGTACAGCAGCTGGGGTAGCTCTCTCTAATAAATGCGGGTGAGTCACAACAAATTTTGCTTGCAATTGCTTCACACTTGAAGCCCACACTGCCCGCCCCTCTCTCACTTGACCTGAGCCCCAGCGGTGCCTCCCCATCAGGGCCTCCCCTTCCCAGCACGGTGCTCATTCCCCACCCGCTGCCACACTTAGCAGAGGCTGCGCAGAGAGTCCAGTCCTTTCCCTGTTCAGCCTCAGTAGTGCAGACATACATTCGGGGCTGACATATCTTCATTACAGAAAAGCCAAGCTTTCAAACCAACACTGCCCATAGGGATTAATGAGGGGAATGTTATTTATTCTGCTGCCTGACATTTTGTGCAGAGTAATTCCCGAGTCATTTTACACTTTAACAAAGAGTTCACCCACAAAGGACTGCGTGAGCGCCGAGCCAGGGCTTGGGGGCTGGCTAGCCCTAACCAACAGCAATGAAGCCGCTTCCCAGAACCATATCGAATGCAACAACGGCACTACACAGCGTCACAGACAACTGGCTATGGAAGACAGCCATTCCAGGCACCGGACAGTACCTCCTCACCTGAAACCGGCCACGCCAAGCCCTCCTGGGGGAACCCCAGGACACCCCAAAACCCCTGAGCCAGTGTAAGATGCCGGGCATGCCCGCAGGTTTTGTCAGTCACCTTTGGACCATTTCGGTCAGAAGCCATGTCTCTCTTTTGCTGCATAAATAACAGACTCTTCAACTTCTCTTCCATGTACTAACACCGTTGGCCCTGGCCTCCTTTCCACAGCAATGCTTTCCCTCTAAATGCTCTGCTTATATCCTACAGCAGTTTCCTGTTTCTAGACCACGTCCCCTTCTTCCCACCTCTGTGCTTGATCGAAGCAGCTGCCACACACCTGCCACCTTTCCGGTGAGACCCTACTCACCTCCATGGTTCCTCATCGGGGGGGCCACCTCACTATTGCCCCGCAAAAGCACAGCCCTGGGCCTTTGGGCTGCTGTGCGCTCAGGGCGTATTTTCTGAGCTGACACACTGTAAGCTTCCGGCAGTGAGTGCCAAGTCTATTTTAATGTAGCTTGAACAGAACATAGTATACAGCAGATGCTCAATACAAACTCATCTTGAAAGAACAGAGAAGCAGAATAATAAACCGGGTCCATCAACTGGACTAGAGCCTCTGGCAGGGTTCCAAGGCTCAGAGAAATGTATGAACTCACCCACTTCCCAAGCATTTTCTGTGCTCCTACTTTGCACTGTATTAGTTGATCCACGACAGGATCTGTGACACTTGGCACTGAGAGGATCTCCACACTCTGGGGCCACATCTGTGCTACTGCGCTTGCTGGATTGGATCCCGGATGCCCGATGCATTGCCCCCTCCACGCCATCGCTTCTGACATGCCCCGTTTTGTCTGTGGTTCCCTGGTGGCATTGCCTCTTCTGAGCTAAGACAGGAGAGTCAATGGGGACAGGATCCCAAAAGTCCCCTCCCTGCTAGCTGGCTGGCCAGCTATCTCGGGCCAGGGCACTCTGGGAAAGCCAGGGTGAGGCTGGGCTTGTTTGGATGAAACCCTTACAAGTCACCCAAAGCACTGGAACCTCCCTAACAGTCACAGCCCAAGCCTATGAGCAAGTGAGCTCTCTACTCCACGCACTGAGCACGGCGGCCAGCAGCCCCAGGCCAGGGCACTGGCTGAGGGGTGTGGACAGTGGTCAGAGGGGTCGGAATAAACAATTCAAGTGTCCTCAATGTTTGGAAATAGGGCTGACAAGATGCACGGAGAAAACACTCCTGGCGTAGGGCTTCCCAACACACTGAATAAAGTCAATTTACTTTCCTGACAGCTCAGCCAAGTTGATCCTATATGGATGGATACATTAGTTTTTCAATTGGCAGAAAAAAGCAAAAATCTACAGGGTTAAGCTGAAGCAAGAGCTAGTGTTCAGTGATCTCTCGGTGGTCTCCAGCTGTGCTTCCGTGTCTATGAGCACAGGGGCCGGGAGGGAAGCCCGGGCCTCGGCAGCATGTGGGCGGCTCGGAGACCCCAAGGAAGCCAACCCTCAAAAGGCAATGGCCACCGTGATGAATTTTTAAAAGAACAAACAAAAAACCCAAATAAACAGAGAAACAAAATTGGGAGAGAATGGTCCAAATGCAAGTCTTGGCCGTGGAGCACCACAGAGCAGAATGACAGAGAGAGAAGAAAAATCATTCCCCTGAGAATTTCTAGCCCAGTCTGAACTCACGTGACTTGAGGGCACAGCTCATATTAATCTTCGTGGTCCGAACGTTAAGATGTAAGGCAGACAAGGTGCCCCTTGCAGGAGCAAATACAAATCTTCCTTGGAAGACAGCTGAAGATATGACTCCAAACATATAGCAAAGGTAATACAAATATATAAAATATGGAGAAATAGTTAAAAATAGGAAGTATAATATCAGGCGGTCCAATATATGTCTACTTAAAGTTCCAGAAGAACAGAGAAAAAAAAGGGTAGAAGCAATATTTAAAGAGCTTTACTTTTTCAGGATTAATAGAAGCCACAGATCCTTAGATTTAAGAAGGCCAAGGAATATTAATAAAAATAAATTAAAAATAAAGGAATTCCTAAGCTCATCATAATCTATAAACACCAAAGATAAAGGGTGAAAAAAACACCATAAAAGCAGCCAGAAAGAAAAGATGGATTACCTTTCCACTTTAAAGGAATAACAATTGATCGATAGCTCTTAAAGTTTAGTGTGCATCAAAATAACAAGGCAGAGTGGGCTGGCCGGAGATGGTTTCCCACGCCACCCCACCCTCCTGGAAATTCCCCATCATCACCGAGAACCATCAGATCTGACTTTCACATTTGGTCTCGGGATTTAGGTTCCCACCCTACTGTTTTTTGTTTTGTTTTTTTAAGTTTTCAAAAGTTCTAAAGGCAAGTGTGAATTTCTGTGGATTTTACCGGTCCCGCTTGTAGGTTCTGTGAGACGCTGGTGGGATGCACAGAGGCCTTGCCGGCACAGCTGTGCTGTCTCCTGCCGGGTCTGGCAGGGTCACTGTGATGAGTGGAAATTACACTCGAAGCCGTTAGACTTCTGGGTGAGGCCAGCATCTAAGAGAGAGAGAGGTTCATCACACCAGAGAGGCATGTGCAATGTGCGGCATCATTTTTCCTTTTTCTAATTGTTCAAACTGAATTTTATAGCAGTGTTTCAAGTCCACTGGGTGTTCGCTGGAGGTAGTTAAAGGCTGTTGGGGCGTCTGTCTGTCATAACGGTTCGGCTGTAAAAAGTGTTTCAAATGCTGCTGAAACGCTGCTGAAAAGCGTGGTGCAGGCAACCGCTCTGCGCTCCACAGCTGCTCTTTGCGCCGCTCCCTCGGAAGCAGGTTAGCGGTGAAGGTGCTCAGGCCTGTGTTTCTTCTCCTCCCCGCTGCCGGCCCCCTCCTTCGCCCCTCAGCCTCTCTGCTCAGTCTGTGTAACCTGAAGCTAATTTGCACTCCTTTGTCTGACTGGAGCCAGAGAGGGAACCGTATTGTTTTTACTGAAATATGGCAGGGAATTGCCATGAACTTCAAGAAAACAAACCTAAATTAAAAATGCCAAATGAGGACTTTTGAAGTACATATTCTTTTTTATTTTAAAAGGTTTTATTTGGTTTTAGAGAGAGGGGAAGGGAGGGAGAGAGAGTGGGAGAGAAACACTGATCAGCTGACTCTCGCACAGGCCCCGGCTGGGGACCCAATGCGCAACCCAGGCACCGCCCTGACTGGGAAATGAACCTGCGACCTTTCACTCTGCTGAGTGTTGCTCAACCACCTGAGCCACCCCGGCCAGGGCTGAAACACACATTCCTGAGCTCCAGCTGGAGAGTTTGGATTCCTTAGGTCTGGATGAGGCTGAAAAAAGGTATTTCTGATAAACTCCCAAGTGATACAGATTCTGCTGGCCTAGGGGCTGCCCTCTGAAAACCACTGAGTTTGACAGCATAGAAAAATCAGTGTGAGCAACAAAACTGGAATGATATCTATGAATCACCAAGACAAAAATCATTATCAACCTGGAATTGATACCCAGGAAAACTATCTTTCAAGAACAAGTGCAAAATGAAGATATTGTTGGAATACTCTTATTCCAATGATAAAACCTGGGGGCTCAC
This sequence comes from Phyllostomus discolor, assembly GCF_004126475.2. Taxonomy (NCBI): domain Eukaryota; kingdom Metazoa; phylum Chordata; class Mammalia; order Chiroptera; family Phyllostomidae; genus Phyllostomus; species Phyllostomus discolor. Next base: position 10,303,395 of record NC_040915.2, on the reverse strand, counting down.
TACCAAAAGACTCTCTCTAAAATAACTTCTGAAATTGGAAGCAGGAAAATTTATCTCAATAGGTCTATGACAGAAGCACAGAAAATGGTAAAGTGTGTAAATTTAAACAAAAATCAGGCAAAACAAAACTCTCTGATCTGTAGGGCTACAAAAGTTAATTTAGAATCACTATCCTAAAACACAAAAGCATTCAAGTGAAGGCTGGAATTAAAGATTTAAACCATTTTAAGATTATTATTTTATTTGAGGGAAGAGAGTACATATCTATTAAATTCATACTTATAAAATGAAATATAAATGGAAAATTTCCAGTGCATTCACTAAAAAAATAGTAACAAAATAAATAAGAACCAAATTAGTTGAAGGAAAAGCATGAGATGATATAAAAAGAAAAAAATACAATCCAAAGCAACTTACAAAAAGAAAAATATATGATAGTAGAAAAGATTCCAAATGTATCAGTAATAATAAGTCAGTATACATGGACTGAACCCCTCAGTTAAAATGTAGCCTGTCAGACTGGATAAAAATTAAGATCCAGGCGCCCACTGTATAGAAGATGTAGCTAAACCACAAGGGTCTAGAAAAGTTGAAAGGACAATGACAAAAAAATTATGCCAAGGAAATACAAACCAAAATTTTATTATAGCTGCATTACTTTTAGACCAAATACACTGTACAAAATGAAATTACTGAGATTTATAGGATTACTATATTATTAATAAAAATTTCAGTTCATTCACTCAATCTTTTCTTAGACTATACTATGTGCGAACCACTCTTTTAGACACTAGAGATACAGCCATAAACAAAACAGAAAATTCCACAAAAAAGGCAAATTTAAAATTCTAAGTTTATATATACTTTATAACATACTCCAAACCCTAATAGTGAGTGAACTACAAGGCAAAATTGACTGATCCACCCTCATTACAGAGATTTTTAAGAACACACCTCTCTGGTAGGCCCAGCGGGGTGGGGTGGGGGGGAGCATGACTGAAGGGGAACGGAATGCCACAGGGAGCAGCTGGTTCGACAGGCAGCTGGAGACTGACCTCTCGGAGAGAAAACACTTGCACACGCTGGCCATGAAGGAGAGCACCATGAGCTTCAGCAGTATCACGCAGACCTCATTCTTTGAACTCAAAGTTAGAAATCAAGAACTAAAAAGGAAACAGAAAAATATCCATATTTTTGGAATTTAGGAATAACTAATAAAATAGAAAAAATGACACAATAGAAAAGGTGAAACTGAATAAAGATCCATGAATATTTATTTTTTAAAGGATATAAAATTCACAAATTATGCAATGAGAATGAAAAAGAACAAAAACCACAAATATATATTAGGAATGAAAATAGGACATAACCACGGATAGAACAGAGATTTATAAGCAATAAAAATAATTATGAACTTTATGCCAATTAATTCCAGAACCTAGATGAAATGGAAGACTTCTTGTAAAAAATATAAACGACGATAATTGACTCAAGAAACATAGTGCAGTATTACTAAACAGTGAGATAATTAAAAGTGACTTCCCTTTGCGCATGCCCAGCCGGGACGCCTTTGCAGACGCATTCTGTGAGACAGGAAGAGACAGGCTGTGGCATTAAACAAATCCTGTCGGGACCAGAAAAGAGGGAACACGCCCCAAATCCTCTTGTGAAATTGGCATAACCTGGACCCCAAAACCAGGGAAGGGTGTCACAGGAAATAAAAGAATTGCAGACCAATCTCATTCATCAATGTAGATGTAAAATTCCTTAAAAATAAAGTAATACAAAAAGTAATACGATGCAAGTACTAAAAGTCAGGTTTATCCCAAGTAACCACAGCGGGCCTGAGTCAGGGGTAGCCCAGCAGTGCAAGGTTGGCTCAACACCAGAAACCACTCTTCAGTGTCACCGGTCTGATGAGCTGAAGGTGAACAACTGTATGACCCTAACGACATTACAGATAAGGTATATTAAGTACATTAATATCTAGTTACTTTAAAATATTTTTAAATTATCAAACTAGAAGTAAAAATAAACTTTCTTGAACTGATAAAGCTTCCCCTCATAAAAATACATGTGTACACACACTCTCTCACACACACGTAAGAGAAAAATATTGGATATTTTACTTTTAAAATATGTAGCAAGATAAGAATACTATCACTGACTAGTATTACTGATTCTATTTAATGCTATATTGGGTTGACCAAAAAGCCCATTATGTGTTTTCCATAAGGTGGCTCTAGTTGTCTTTAACTACATTCAAAACAATTTTGCTAGATTGTATTGTGACAGCTGTCATATCAGTGTGCATTTTAAAAAAAAATTTATTAAAAGTGGTGAACTTGGGGGCAGCCATTTTCATATTGAAGATGGCTGCCCCCCAGAAGCAAGAGCAGGACATAGCTGACATACTCGAAATATCCGAATTGATCAAGTTACTGGTGAAAATGAAAAATGTAACAGACTTTTTGGCCAGCCCAATATAAAGGGAAGTAGCCTGAGCAAGTAGACAACAAATAAGAACTTAAACTGTCATGAGTTGCATATAAATGTGACAGAACTGCAGAAAACGCACCCTAAATATCCACAACAAAGTAATAGAATCGATGGGTTCATCCGTTCATCCAAAAATATTTATTGAACACCTACTCTAAGCAGAACTCTGTTCTCAGTAGTGAAGGCACAGTGCTAAACCAAATGGACAAAATCCCTGCCCCAGCACAGTTCACTTCCTAGTGAAGGAAAGCATCCCAAACAGTAAATCAGAACGCTTCACAGCATATCAGAGAGTGATAGGGACAGAGAAAGATAAAAGTAGGACAGAGATAAGTACTGGGGGCAACCTGGAAAGGGAGGGGGTTAGCAAACCTGATGGCATTTCTATATACTAGCAAATTCCTAGGAAATGTAACAAAGGCATCGTTTATAATACCAGCCAGATGTATTTCCCTGTGTAAAAGTAACGGAAAATGTGCACAATGTGGGGGAGTATTTAGCGCCCTCTACTGAAGGACAAGCACAGGTCTGATGGATGGTGTGGCCCCACTCATTACTCGTGGGCTGGGAGACTCCAGTCAGAAAACAAGATGTGCGTCTGCTCAGACGGCTGCAGTGCAGTCCCAGCCCTTCCACACATGTACAAAACTCAGTAAGCTGCTGAAACACCTGTACACAGAAAGGCCAGAAGTGCACAGACAGGCAGGCAGCCGGAGGGTGGGCTTGCTCGTCCCGATACCAAGATGTATTTACACAGTTACAGTGATGCAGGTGTCGTATGACCCACACTTTGTTTGCTGACGGGACAGAGCCCTGAGGCAGGGCCTCACTTAAGAGGACACTTGATGTGTGACGACACAGACACTGTGGATCGTTGGGGATGGAGCATGGGAGGCAGCCGAGAATTAGAAAACCTGGGGATCGGTTTGGATGAGAGTGAATCTGGGTCCCCACCCTGCACTATGCTTTAAAATGCTTTCCAAGGCATCAAACAGAGAAGAGAAGCCTACCAAAGTTTTAGAAGGTAATACTAAAGTACATGAGAATGTTAACCATAACAATATCGATACATTTGACTACACTAAAATTAATATTTTTCATCCCAGAAAAGAGTTAATGAAGGCCATGAAAAACAAAGCCACAAATACAAGACACTTGCGCTATTCGTGTCTGATAAACTTTTATTGTCCTGACTGTGAGTATCAGTAGGCAGAGGACAAGCAACCCAAAAGGAGCATAACGAGAGGCCGAGGCCGGATAGGACATCACCAAAGAAGAAAACAAAGCAGCAATAAACAGGAAAAACAATGTGTGAATTAGTCCTGCGAGATACCATCCTGTGCTTCCTCCGAACCGAGAAGACGAAAATGGGAGACATCAGCAAGTGTCGCTGACACAGGACTGGACAGCCCCCACGTACTGAAGGGGACGCTTCTGCATGCCCTTTGGGAGACGACTCGGTGTTACCTAGTGAGGGTGGAGGTGGGCAGCCTCCGCAGGCCAGCTACAGATCCACTCTTGAATGTGAACCCGGGAAGGACTCCCGTGTGTCCACACCAAAGGACATAACACAGTCACAGATGGGACTTAAAACGGTATAGCCACTCTGGAAAGCAGGGCGGCAGTTTCCTCCGAAAGGAAGCAGGTGCTTCCCATACAGCCAGCTATTGCACTCTGGAGCATTTATCCCAGAGAAGTAAAAACCATGTTTACACAAAAACCGGTCCCCAAATGTTCACAGTGACTGCAGCAACTAGCTCAAGACTGGGAACGGCTCAAATGTCCCTCACAGGTGAGTGGTTAAGCTGTGGGATATCTATACCCTGGATTCCCACTCGGGGGAAAAAAGGAACTACTGGCACACGCAGAAACTGGGGTAGGCCTCCAGGGAATCAGGATGGGTGACAGAAAAGACCAACTCCAGATGGAAGCGCAGGGCATGGATCAGTGTAATCACCTACATGCAGCAGGTTGGAGATGACAAAATCACAGAGCTGGAGGAGAGGCCAGTGGTCGGGGAGCTGGAGGGGGCGGGGTGGGAGGGGGTAGGATGGGAGCGGGTGGAGCTGGGAGGGGCAGGAGGAGGGGGCGTTGGGAGAGGGCGGGGCAGGTCGAAGCCTGAGTCCAGGAGCAGCACAGGGACCACTGCACGGACCTCATCTGTGCCTCGACCCTGTGTGACGCAGGGTCACAGGAGCGAACCCACAGGCAGCGTGCACCCGCGAGTACATGAGCACTGGCTGAATAGAGCAAGGGTCCTGGCTCGTGTCCATGTCAGTCTCCTGACTGTGACATGTGCTCCAGCCACACAAGATGCAACCCACCCATGGGGGGAGCCTGGCAGAGGGGCAGAGAGATCTCTGTGCTATTTCTCACAACTGCAGGTGAATGTGCAGGAAGCTCAAAATATTAGAAAGGTTTAAAAATGTTCATAGAAAAGCTATTTTAATAGTAAAACAATCCTCTATAAAATTTAGATGTTATTTTGATAGGAGAATATGTGGGCAAAAGTAGGTTCACGGTTGTTCACTGGAAGATAACACAGTAATTAATAAATGATCATACAAGTCTAGTCTGTTTTGCATACTCACACTGTAAACCTACCTTTGGCACATCCTGCATTTATGCACTGAAAACTATAAGGCAGGAAAATAAAAAAAATGTACAGCTTCACCTATCAACATAAGTAAATCTGAAAACAAGTAGGGGAAAAAAGAAATTTGCAGAAGAATTCGTATAATATGATTTCACATGTGGTCATAAATAAGCAAAACGTAAGGAAATATTTTGGTTAAGGATGTCAAATCTTAAGAGAAGCAAAACAAAGAAAGACATCCAGCTACTCGGGATGCAGCTCCCTCACAGGCTCAGGAGGCGGCACGTGAGAGCAGGAAACGGGCTGGGGACCGGGACCATCCACCGCCCCGTTTAATTGCTTTTCTCCTCACTTTACACTTACGATATACCCTTTTGTATGTCTTCAATATTTAATTAAAAACAACACAGAACAGCCTGTGGGGTAGAAAGCTACTGGGGAAAGCAGCGCGCAGAGCAAGGTGACAGAGCTATGAAAATGCGTTAGTGCAATTAAGTTCCGCTTCCAGAACCCCACGTAGAGAGGCACTGAGAAGAGCAAAAAGCAACGTGCACCCCCTGTGCACTGGGGGAGAGAAACACCCCCCACACGCTCTGCTCTGCTCTGGCAGGAGAACACCTGCAATGTCTCTGTAACAAAATCGGTAAAACAAACAAACAAAAAAAAAAAGGCACATGCTTGCAGGAAATAGGAAGAGGACCACAACACGGAAAAGTGACAGGCATGCGGTTTGACACAGGCCCTGCCATCAGCCTGCCGGCCGAGTGGCTCTCGTGCCTCGCCCTCCAGCTGAGGCCCTGGGGTGAGCACAGCAGTCCACAAACTGATCTGTGCTCACATGGGTCATTACATCTGCCTACACTTACTGTTTATTAATTCAAGTAACGATTGGGAACCTATTGCATGTAAATACATGTAAATATCAAATTTTATGACATATAACATGTATTTCAAAACAAAAAGCATTAATGAGAGGGGCAGTGTGGCCCCACATTTCTGAAAGCCACTGTAAGGCCGGGTTTGACAGGAGAGAGCCGCATTCGCACATCTGCGCCAGCACGTAGCCTGGTGTGGTGCGGTGTTTTGGGCGAAGAGAATTCAGCTTCACACAAATAGAAAGTTGAAAAAGACAGAACGTGGTGGACACCCTGAAAGGCTCTTGGGGACTCTGGGACCCTCAGACCACACTGGAACAGCCGCTAGGCTAAAATTGTCCAGGTTCAAGTCTGCAAACTAAACATGTGTAGCAATCCTCTGCTTCCTACACCAAAATGAAATAAATTACTAAAATTTCATTAACTAAAAATGTGTGACTGCATTTGAAAGCTAGGTGAGTGTGCATGAGGGCCCGGGGGAACCCACCACAGCACAGCTCTAGCATAAAAAGTGGAAGTGGCATTTTACGAAGTCCCCTGCATGGAGGCTGTGGGAGAAGCCAGGACCTGGAGGTGACCAGAAGCGGTGACGGCCACATGGAGGCATCCAGGCAGAAGAAACCTTGCGCATCAGCCCCACTCTCCCTTGGGGACCAGGTGGCAGCAGCGGGGGCCATCTGTCTGCGGGTGGGGGCCGGGACCTAAGAGGCCAGACTAGCGTGCAGAGCTGGGAGAAACAGGGTGCCACACATAGGAGGCCAACTACTCCCCAGCCATTTGGCCCGTCCTTGCCCATTTGCACCAAACGCCGCCCATTCCAAACAGCTCCACCAGCGGAGGGCTCCCACCTACAGACAACGGAGAGTTTAACAGGAACCTTTACTGACACAAACACGCAATCAAACATCGTCCAGCATGTGCAATTCAGGAGAACCACTCAACACTGAAAGAGGCAACAATCTCATCCGATGGCAAAATGTGTATCTGAGGACAGAAAGTCGATATAGTACTCTGAAGACGACCTTTAAAAAGATAATTAATATGGTCAGAGAGAACCTTTACAAAAAGAACATTGTTTATTAACTTCTAAAGTGAAAAAATATAATTGATGGGGGGATATTCCCAATAGATGGACTAAAACGTCATTAAATATATAGAGGAAGATGGGAGACATCTGCAATAGTGTCAACAATAAAAATTATTTTAAAAGAACATAAAGAAGAAGAATTAGTGAGCTGGAAGACTGAGTTAAGGAATTCTTTCAAACACAGCCAAAGGGATAATAAGAGAAAAAAAGGATGCACGTAGGTTAAACAGTGAGAAAGCTCCGGGAACCAGCATGCATCCAGAGGCAGGTCTGGAGAAGGTAACAGCTGATGCTGGGGAGACAGCGGAGGGAAGGAGCACCAGCTGAGACCGGAAGACAGACCCTGGTGAGTTCTCCATGCAGAAGAGGCTGGCTGCTGAGGGCAGGTGCTCTGCACCACAGGCAGAATGCTCACCCGTGAGTCAGCATCGGACTGACAGCCGAGACCGAATACACAGCCCCACAGTGAGCAGCCGGCATGAGAGAGCGCGCACCCACGATGTGCAGCCACCAGCCCAGGAAGTTGCCCCAGCAGCTAGAATAAGCCTCCCAGGAAGCCTGCCTGCTTTCTCTAAGTTAGACTTAGAGGAAGTCAAACAGTAACTTGCATAATAATTGACAGTTTCCCTAATTGGGTCCCTGCTTCCAACTCAGGACCAACTAGGAATGCCCTGCTTCTAGCAAGCCCACCTCCAGCTTCCTCCTCACGCTGCAGACAGCCTGCAGCCCTGGCACAGAAGCCTTCCCTTTTCTCCCCACTATAAAGCTTCCCCACGCCTCTGCCTGCAAGCCTGCCGAAACCCAAGGATGGTGGCTGACTTCCCAGCTACAGCTTGCTCCGCAAGGATAACCTCTGCTTGTTCTCATTGTTGGCCCCTGTGTATTTCCATGGTTATTGGGGAGGTTCCACTGAGCCCTGTCTGCACTGTGCATTGCATGCACCCCAGCCTTCAGCCAGGAGTGGTCCCCAGAGGTGACCTGTGCCTTGCAGCTTGCCCACTCTGCGACACAGCACCTGCCCTTGGATTCTGCTCTCTTTGTGTTGAGCTCCTTGGCTATTAACTCTCAGTTCTGCACGTGGATTTTGTTACTGGCTTACATCTGTTGGAATTCTGGTTGAATCAGACCGTTCCTTTTCATCTCTTCATGCTGTCTTTGTGTTTCTTTGTGCCGTGGTGTCTGAAGGTGCTCTTTGTCATAAGAAAGAGACGCAGGAGGCAGAATGCAGGCAAAGGCCTTCGGAGCCTGTCTGAGCCGGTCTCCTGGAGCTTCCAGCTCTCACCAGTGAGTGTCCCCTGGACAGGCTTTGCTGTGAGTCACCGACAGAACCAGATGAGGCTTTCCTTTGTCTGTTTTGTGTCTGCAAAGCTCAGCTTTAATTCAGAGCATTCTCTGTGGTTCTCCACCTGCCAGGGCACTGACCGCTGGATCCACATGAGGGGCGGACAGCTCTCAGGCCGGGCACGGAACACAAGGACACAGGAGCATCACGTTCCTGCCAAACGCCTCCTGCCCTCACGGGGCTGTCCGAGCCCAGTCCCCTCCTCCCTGAACAAACTCCCGCTTCTCAGGAGCACTCTGATTGACATTCTAATTCTGTGTCTCTCTTTCTAAATGGCATAACCTACCAAGGGTGATCAGGGCCTTCAATGGCCTCTTTTGAGAAGGTTTGATTTAAACAGAATTGTTCATTTGCGAGGTGCCTTAGAAAAGAAAGGCAATAAGATTTCATAAGTCCAGTAAGTAGACAGAGGCCTCCAGATGAAATTCTGAAAGAACAATTGCTTCACTGAAATATTCTCCGGCCAAAGCTAAGAAAGCTTGGTCAAACTTACAAGAACAAAGGAGACTCACTTTCTTGGTACACTCCCCGCGGGCCCCCCACCGGCCTTGACCCAGCTGCCCCTCCCCACCCAGCCTTCCCCCCTGCCCCCCCATCCTCTCACAGTTCTCCTCCCACACTTCCTCCCCACCCTGCCCTTGTCCGGACCCCCCATCTGGTTCCAACCCCTTTCCTAAGCCCCAGAATGCCGGTGGCCTCTAAGGATCCCTCCCTGCTATGAGTCAGGTGTACAGGCAACTGTCGAACGTAAGCTTTGGACTTGAGCTGAATTGAGAGACACAATTAAAGTCCACCTACACCCAGACAAGATCAGCAAACACTGACAGGAGGACTGAGAATTCTTTGGGTATGTAGGCCCACAGCCCCGCAGGATCACCTGACCTGCATCAGCTGGCGTGCGTGTTGGTCGAAACCTCAGGTGCTAACTCCCGATGGCAAAAACTAATCTGATTCCATCTGGAAAATTACCTATAGAATCTTTTCCACAACAAACCTGAGAGGGTCAGGGTGGGGGGGGGGCGGTGGGAGTAAAGTAAGAACAACCTCTCCTAAAAGCCACAACTGAAACATTTCTGCCCCCCCCAAAAAAAAACAACACAAAATTGAACCCTAATTGAATCATGCAATCGAATAAGATGAAACTATAGATTTTCAGGATTGATTAGAAAGTAACTTCTAACAATAATCAGAGTTACAGAAAGGGCTAATGTAGTAACGACCCTTTTGTTTTGTTTTGTCAATGGAGTTAAACCTGAAGTTGGAGACGGAATTTGAAAACAAATTAGGATGGCAAATAGTCCTTCATCTAAACCATAGCACCTGGCAGGGCACTGCCGATGGGGTTTAGAACAAAGAGATGGGACTCAGAGTCAGCTCGGCCTTGCAGGGCGAACAGCTGGGCGGCCCCCTGGCCAACCAGCCACAGGCTGACAAGGACACACAGACATTGTTGGAGGAGGAACACTGGAGACAAGACTGTCCCGTGTTATCAAAGGAAAACCAAGGTGAAGAGAGATCCCGCAACTGAAATCAATGCGGGCACTTGGAGGAGGGAAGTGCTCCATATTCTACCGAACTGTGGTGATCTTGGTAACTTGCGTTTTTAAGTGGAGCCCTGGGGTGTGGGAGGGAGCAGCAGCCTGCCTGCGGGATGGGGGATGCGGGAGGGGGGGGGGGGCGGCCGGCAGAGCCTGAGCACCAGCCACACCAGGACTGAGGGTGGAGGGCGCCACGCGGTTCCTGGGTTAAGGCCAGCTTGGCCAATTAAAACCAGAAAGAGTGGGCTTTGCTGAGCTCTGTGGGGTCTAATCTGAGGGGCGAGCAAGGGGAAGACCCTGGGAGCGGGGGTGTCTGCTTGTCCCTGGGCTGTAGGGCGAGTCGTAGCAGGAGCTGGTGCTCCTCTGTGACTCTGCAGGCTGTCCCTCCGGGCATGCGCTCCAGGGGCTGGTGTCAGGCCAGGGGCCCTTCAGACCACGTGGCTGGTGCACAGGATGCTAGCGCAGCGACACTCCGGTGTAGTTTAGCTGAAGTCATAACACAGACCCGTACACACTTGAGGCCAGTTAACGACAAAACTCCTGGAGCCACTTGTTCAGAGAGAAATGGGTGAACGACTTCCTGTGCCTGAAGCCCGCCACCTTTGCTTGACCGTGTCCGCAGAACCAGCTGTGCCACACAGGTGCGCACACTTCAAATTACCCACAGGTTTTCCCTGTGTCCAGTCCGGGACCGAAGCCTTGGGCCCCCGACTGGAAAACGTTTCTTCCTTCTTTGTGATACCACCCGTGCAAATTTAATAAAGAGAAGCTTTGCAAATGGAATGGTAACATCAAATTCTCATCAGAGGATTTGATTCTTCTCCAAATTTTTTAGAGGGTGCTTCTGCCCATAATCCACTTGTGTCTGCTCAGATGCACTTTTCTTCCCCTGCTGTATTTAAAGCCCCAAAGGAGGGTCTTGACCCTGTACCTGACGTTCTGTGGGCTGAAAACTTCACTGACGCAGGGGAGATAATTGGGAAAGAACCTGCAGGTTCATACAAAGCCTACCAAAACACTGTCTGAACTTCCCCAACAGTACCTGAAGCCAGAAGCAAAAAAGAGGAATCAAGCCTATTTGGAAGCCCCACGAGGTCTTCCCACACCCTACCCTGTCCTTGCCACGCTTCCATCCCACCAGCGAAGAACTAAATTGTGGGGATTTCCACCTGTTTGAGACCTCAGCACCGTCTGTCCACAAAGCCATTACCCCCCCTTCCCCGTGGCACACAACCCAAATGCCGCCCTGCCACGGATTCCTCCCAAAGCCGTGGCCCTTTGCTCGGCCCTCTTTCTGGCTGCCTCAAGCCCAGGATGGTCGACATCCTTTTGCCTTTGCCTGGGGTGGGGGGCAATAGCATCTTCAGACAGTCACACCCCGGGGGCTTGCTGAGGCCCCCCCTGCATTTCCCAGGTCCTCAGTCGAGACCTCAAAGCCCTGTACTCTGTGACTCACTCCTGATGCAGGATGGTCTCCCACTCTGTTCGGGGCAAGGAAGCTCCCTTCCTCTCAGTTTCAGCACACAAGGCACACGAGGTTTCGAAAGGCAGATTTAAATTCTGCCCAACAGTTACTTGGGGTGCGCCTTATCTAAAGGGAAAAGCGCTCTCTCCTGACAGACTGAAGGCTGTTCAGAAGTATCTTAGGCTCCCCGCAGATGACGACTGAGAGGACGTCTAGGTTTAACTGGAAGTTGCAGGTAGCGGGTGCCACGTTTTTTCTGAGATTGAAATAGCCTCTCTTTGAATTGACTGAGTCCTCAGGAAGAGCCCACTGGCTCTGAGAGTTCAAACAGGACAGCAGTGGCCACCTGCCCCGGCATCCCCGCCTCCGGGAGCCCTTCTATCTGTCCCATCTATCCGTGCAGGAGCAACCTGGACAGAACCACCGAACACTCACCGTTCATTACAGCCTGACCCTTGACCCAGCCCCAGAGGCTTGCCCTCCTGGTCTTAGGACGAGCAGCTGCCACTTCAAAAGCTTGATGCTTCTGCTTGGCTAGTCCCAGGCTCCCCGTTCCCCCTCCCAGCTCTCACACTACACAGACTGCACCACTGCCCGAGAGCACACAAGCCCCTTCCAGCCGCTGATGAACTCCTTCTGGAATGCCACTGCTCCCTGCCCCCCGACCTTGCCGTCCACCCCTGCACACCCCACCCCTGGCCCTCCCAGGAGAATGGAGCCTCCTCACTGTCTCCCTCAGCGAGGGGAGCCTCTGGGCCTTGCTTAGATTTATTAGAGATGTCTACTGAGAAGCTCAGAAGTGATGCTGGAGATAATGTCACCAATCCAAGCTCTCCTTTAGAATGTAACGTCCTCTCCCTGGGATGAAATCAGCCCAGAGCACAGAGCTTACTGGGTGGCATCCAAGAGCTTGCCGGCTAGCCAAAGGCCAGCGGGAGGGGGTGAAACACAGGCAGGAAGTGGCCTATGGCCACTTCGGATGCTTTGGAAACAAAGAGGCCTCGCACCTCTACCCGGAACCCCCATCGAAAATGGGGCAGGTTGAGCCAGTGTCGGATGGATGCATCCTCTGCCCAACTGAAAAGAGATGACACGAAAGCAGATGCCCCAACGCGTCACCGGGCCCCACACGTTCCTCCGACTGGGCTTAGGGCAACTCAAAGCGGCTGCTACAGGACAGCCACGCAGCAAACCACTGGCACCAGACAGTGAAGGGAGCTGTGAGCGGCTACCAGAGGCACACCTGGAACAGAACCGTAGGAGGCTGACAGCAACGGGGTGAGAAACAGGAGGCAAGTGACAAGGATGTCCAGTGCTAACCTGTGTATGGCGTAGGACTGGAGGCAAGAAGGTGACATAGAAATATTTTCTACCGATTCAGGAAGAACCAACCACAAACTTCCTTCTCTTGTGAGCGGGCCCTACCTTGTTCCCAGTGCAGGCTGTCTTCCGGAGCGTTTTCTCTCCGCGTCTGCCTCCTGCTTGGCTTTGGGTCCCCTTGCCTGGCCCTGGGTCTCCCCAGGAAACGTCTCTCTCTGCTTTCCCCATGGGTATTCCTCTGTTACTTTTCTTGACACGTGGGAGTGGGGTGGTGGGACATCGGGCACAGGGAGGTTCTCCTACCCCGACTCAGCTGGGGTCCTGGAGGTGGGCAATCACTGTGCACCTGGGGCGGGGGGCGGGGGCGTGGCCTCCCCAGAAGGGCGGGGCTCTGCACGCTTCCCACCCTTCTCCAGGGGTAAAGTCTTTTCTTTGCTCCAGCTGCCTCAAACTACAGTTTTCGTCACTCTCCCACAGGAAGGTTAGTAGCGCTTTATTTCACAGGGAGACAGGTCTTAGTGGAGTTTCAGTTCCCCTCCCCCAGCCAGCACGGAGCTGAACACCTGGGGGTTCTGCGAGAAACCCACCTGTAGGAGTTTGCAAACCTCCCCTATGTCTGCAGTCCCTCTCTTCACACAGCCCAGGCCCAGCCTTCAGGAACTCCATGCATGTTGTGGCCCGAGTCTCCCACGGACGTCTGTGGTGTCTGCAGTCTTCCTGGGGAAGCAGCTGCACCTGTTAGATTCCTACAGGGCAAAGGTCAAGCAATCCCCCGGAATCTGTGTCCCAGGAAGTGCTTCACCACAGGGAACCACCCTTGCTTGCCCGCGTGACTCACATGGGATTTGCTGTCCACTCTGTCTCGACCCACACAAGACTCACGACGACACCTGTGTCTGCCTGGCACAGGGCCGGACACAGAGCTGTCCCCTGCACCCCGCCAACGTCCTGCCCTTCGTCTCCCCTCGAGGAGCTACAGTTAGAACTGCTCGTCCCCCAAAGCCAGCCAGACACAGAACCGTTTCCAGTTCGGCCGAGACTCCCGATTGCAGAACAATTCCACCTGTGCCCCCTACCCGCCCACCCTCCCCCCCTCCCCGTGGACGTCCCAGGCAAAGCCGCCCGCCGAGACTCCGACCTTTGAACCGGGTGCTCTCGCCTCTGCAGCAGTCTTAATAAGTCACCTCCGTGACTGTCCAGAGCAGTTTTTCTTTGATACTAGGTTTCAAGTTAGTTGCCCTGTGATTTCAGTTATTGGAAAACTCAAGGAAGGTCATTTGCAGCTTTTTTTCCTGCTGCGTGAGAAGTGTTACCTTCAACTCTCCATGACTCTGACTAAACCTGGAAGTCTTGGTTCTTTCCTTCAACTTACCCCCTCCAGAATAAAGAGTTTGCTCCCCAGCACCTTCCAAAGGTGGCCAATCAGGCTTTTTACAAACTACAGCTATGAACCAATGGAGTTTAAGACTCTAAGGTTTTCAATCTATGGCAGTTATTCTTTTCACACATAAACAGCCCGTCTCTGGCCAGCGGGAGCCCCTTCAAGTTGGCGACTCTGCAACCCAGTGACGCAGCTCCGGCTATCTCGGAAAACTCCTCCACGCTCTGCACAACGTGTTGCCGTCTCACCCGGCGTGTCCCAGCCCTGGTCTGGGCTCAGCCACGTCTTCAGGCTGCCTTTGCACGTCTCACTGGAAAGCAGCATTTTAAGACCGTGTGCTGGGCTCCAATAGCGTTTCAACTCTTTATATAAAAAAGTACATTCATTTATTTTTTATTAGGTCAAAAACGAGGGAATAATATTGTTAGTCATACTATTGTACTAATTAAATGAGATAAAGGATATAATCAAGACTTAATAAAGGTTCACTTTCTCACTTATTCTAAACATATTTAGTGAGCACACGCTTTGCAGTAGACATGTTCTGGGTGTTGAGGATGGAGGTGGTGAAGGAAAAGACACAATCCTCGGCCTGGTCAGGGTTTGCATTCTAGTGGAGAAAGGCAAGCAAGCAGATAATGACATAAACAGTAAACCACAAGTGCTGTGGAGAAAACTAAAGAGAGCAAGTGACTTCAGGGGGTGGTGCTGGAGAAATGCCCTCATTATTTATTGTATGTGTGTGACCCACTCAGAGAGACACAACTGGGCAGGAAGAGCCAATGCATGGGTGCAAGAGCCTACCGCCAATGTCCTATCAGGCCTCCAAACTTGACAGATTACAGATGAATCAGTGTGTCATGCCAGCCTATACTCTCCCTCCTCCTCAGCCATACCCAGGGTAAAGACAGGGCTGGGTCTGCGTGCAGCAAGGGCACCTGCGGGCTGCCGGTGCCCGCAGGGGTGGGACTTGTGTGCTCCACAGGCCCTCCCCCGAGGCTGGTGGGGGGACGCAAGGCACAGGGATGCGACAGCCTCCCCTGGGCAGGTGAGGGTGCACCTTAATACATTTCCATTATGTCTCCTCTCTCCCTATAGAGGTGAAATGCCATCCTTTTAAGAGGTAATAGCCCCCAGCTCTGCTTCCTTAGGCCCACTGATGGGCCCTTGGGGACCCGCCAGCTCCCCTTGAGAACATTCTGCAGGGGGAGCTGGCATCCGTGTCAGCACAAGAAAGTTTTCACTGTAATGTCTGTTGACGTAGCACCAAAGAACCAAATAACAGCATTTCATTTGGCGATGCTTTCTGCAGGCAGCCACTGTTTGTGGGAAGCATTTAAGTGCCAGGGATGAATGACAGCCCTGACCACAGTTCCTGTGCTTCCGCGAGAAGTGGGAACGCGGGTGCCTGACTGCTATAAAGCATCTTTATGGCGCTCTAAATTCTGTCGGTGCAGAGTAAACCGGGCACCAGAGACAAATTTCCGAGATTGTGTATATATCAATATAATAGACAGTCCAATCTATTTCTACGGTAATTGTTGTGTATATCTTAAAGATACATTTTTATTAAAAAGGAGATTTATTCTACATGGATGGCATGGCAAAGTTGCCCCCCAGTCGAATGGCATCAACCTTTCTGGATGACTCTGCAGAGTTGGTACTGGAGACGCGTGTTTTCAGCATGCTGCTGTTTGGGGTCCCAGATCACCCTAAAATACCTGAAGTCTTGGCTAAGAGATTATTAGATCTCTTTTAAAAATCTCTGTATGTGCCCTTTACGATGACAGGGACATGTGGGACCTAGGGCGACAACGATCTGGGTTAACCCTGTGCCTGCCTCGTTGCCATGGCAAACATGAGAAGTCTACCTGCTGCTTCCACCCCCAGGGCTCGCCGCTGGCCTGGGGACTCCTCGAAGCCTGAGCTGCATGTCACTGGTCCTTTCTTCCTCCCCAGAGCTGGCACAGCACAGTGGGGACTGGCAAGAAGCTGGAGGAAACGAGTGGCGGTGGTTTTGTTAGTCTGCGCATCCTCCCTGCAACCCCCTCCCATTTAGACCCCTACCCCGAATCTGCCCCGTGGACTGTGGCCTCTCCACTGCCACACCTTCGCCCGTGGCCAGCTCCACGAGAAGGTCCTTCCCCCACACCCTCAAGGACGTGTTCTCAGGGGGAGTTCGCCTCACAGAATTGCTCAGAGGCTGGAATCTGGTGAAACATGCCAACACATCTAGCACATGCTCACCACAGTGACCTTGAGCTTCCTTCTTACTGTCATAGACCCTGACCGCCATCTGAACTTCTGAGGACTGAACCCGGGCCACACGGTTTAGCTCCTGGGTAACAGTATTTCAGGCTGCTCAGGAACGGTCTCTTCTGGGCTGTCTGGTGCCCTGCAATGAGGTCCCTCGAGTTCCATGCTTTATTTCCCTGAATTCAGGGTGGCTAGAGCACACTGAGGCACCTGGTAGCAACTCGACAAAAGCAGGCCACCAACTTCCTCTCTGTGCCCCTCCCCTTTGCCTGTGCTGTGCACTGTGGGGAGCACTCTGTGGCCCCCAGCCCGGTGCTTTGCTTACTCTGTGATCCCGACTCTGCCTGCAGAAACCTGCCCCGGTGGTGGAAGGCTCATCCGAGCCTGGCCAGTCAGCTGCTCTCGCGCAGGAACGTATCAACGGAACTGAAATAGAGCCCAGATGTCTGTGGACAGTTGAGGCGAGAACATGTAACCTTGACTGTGTGGGACACCCACGTTCCACCCTGTGGACTGGGCAGTCAAAGCAAGAGGCGTATGGAAAGAGAGGAGGAGCAGCTAAGCACAAAGGCAGAAACAAGAGATGGAGGTGCTTCTGGTTCCTGGTTCTGCTGGGGCCTCGGCAAGGCCAGCCACTTCCACTTCCTGCTCTCCCCTCCAGTGACATCCCCTCTTCATTCATTAGATCCCTCCCCACCCCACACCCGGGCTAGCTTGCGACTCAAAGATTCTGATTTGATATCACCTCTTTCTTTTGATTCTTTCTCTACCACCCCCTCCCCCGCCCCCCAACCCCCGCCACTTCCAATACATCAAAGGGCAACCTTTGGGAGCCCCGAGGGCTGGGAGCACATAGGATTTCTTTTTCCTTTGCTGAATGGGTCCAGACCTGGGCTGAGGGGAGGGGGACAGTAGGCCTTGATAGTGGTCTGGACACTTGGAAGTCAACTTGACCTTTGCATTATGCCTGTCCGTGGCCGGCAGCAGCTCCTGTGACAAGTGGTCCTTGAGAGCATCAGGACATGGGGCAGAGAACTGTGACAAGCGCTGATGACAGAGCCAGACACCTCCAAATGGCACTGCTTAGAAGAGGTGTGGCCAGGAGCTCTCTTGCTGAGAGTGTCTCCTTGTACAGCACCGGGGACAGTTACAGGACCAGTCTCAGGCCATGGGGCCCGGCCCACACCTGGCACACAGAGGTCCCCACTGTCCTTTCCTTGCACCTTTCTGTGGTCAAGGAGAGGAGGAGTCACACGGGAACAAGATGTTGATTCTCGGACAACAAAGATGTCTGCGGTTTCTTTGCAGAGAAATGCACAGAAGCCCGTGGGCCCTAGAAGCCAGTTCACAGGACACAAGTGACCCAACATTCCCTCCTGAGCATTGAAAGCAGGAAACATTAGATGGGAGCAGGAAGAGAAAGCTGGATCTTTTTCTTGTACTCCCAGCTACCGCCACTGTCCTCTCTGAACTCGTGTGTATGTGTGTGTGTGTGTGTGTGTGTGTGTGTGTGTGTGAGTGAGAGAGAGAGAGAGAGAGAGAGAGAGGAGACTCTTCCTCGTCTTATAAGGCTGCCAACCTATTGCACGAAGACCCCACCTTTATGCATTAACTACCTCCTAAAGGCTGTCCCTGTGAGGACAGTCACATTGGGGGTTAGAACTTAAACACAGGAATTTTGTGGGAACACAACTCAGCCCACAGCACTGGGTTTAGGGAGACTGGACAGAGGGTGTTTCGGGGAAAATGAAGAGACTGCATCTCTCCTTTTCGCAAGTCATAAATAAACATTAGAAAGGAGACAGATGCGAATGCAAGAGAGAGCAAGACATCATCTCTGTCCCAGGAGGGAAGACACTGTTCCATTTCAAATCATTATTAAAGATTCCACCACATGCATGGAATAAATGTATCTGATTTAGGCCTGCAAATTTTCTGCCTTTATTCTTATTTAATTAGAACATTTTCCATGTAGAACCCCCATATTTTTGTGAGAAGCATCATCAGCAAATTTAACTCCAGGAGAGAAGTAATTAATTTCAGAAACAGAGGCTGTCAGTCAGCCACATGCTTGCAGAAGCCCCATCACCAGCGAGCGGTCCCAGCACCTGGGAGTTTAGCACCCTCCCTTCCGCCGCTGAGTGGCTGCACGCACTGGGCAGACACGTCCCCTACACTGGTGTGGAGCCTTGTGTATGCGAAAGAAACCTGAGCTAACCCGGAACAGACAGCTAGTTTACTCCTACACACACACGCGTGCGTGCGCGCACACTCCTACACTCACACTTTTTTTGTTTTACATGAAGATTTGCGTATTTTAATTGCCATACTTGGTAGGCAAAGCCGTAGAACCACACCGATGAGTAGTAAAGAAAAGCCTTATGCTTAACGGTGAGTACAATGGGTAGGACAGATTATATGAGCACGTTTCCTCATGGCAGTCCATCCTCGGGGTCTGAGAACAACCCTGTTTGGTTGTGCAGAATTAGCCTCTCCAAACGCTGACCTGCAGGCTGGGTGTGTGTCCCGCACTCACCATTTTTGGTCAGGCCAGAGCATCAGAGTGAGGCTGGTATGATGCAATGGATCCGGGCACTTGAAAAGCACCACAGCGGGTAACCGGCATTCGACCAAGCCTGCTGGGCGGCTGTGCTGTGGGGTGGGGAGAGGCCGAGCCTGTGGACGCGGCCCTCCCCGGCAGCGGCTCCGAGCCTGCAGCGTCCCCCCACTTCCTCTCGGGCCACGTCTCCCGTTTCCCTGCGTGTCTACCACATTTTACAGTGCTGTGCTAACTGGCTGGTTGGCTTGTTTTTCTGCCGCCCACTGAGCTTTAAGTACCACGAGGACAAAACCATGCCCAGTTTATTTACCAAAATAGTGCCCTGTACCTAGCACACTGCCTGAGCATAAGAGGGGCTCGAGGAATAGTTATTGAATGAATGATGAATGGTAGGCCAGTTTCAATCGGACCCAAGGTAAGCTTTATTCCTGAGCTAGAAGATAGGGCATTTATAATACTAGTAACTACTGGTGGTCACCATTTATCCAGTGCTGACTACAGAACAGTATACAATGTACTAAAAGCACTACATACAAATCTGTTCATACACCCTGTCATATAGCCTTTTAAAACCCTAAAAAGTAGGCTCAGTAACAGTCAACAATTTTCTTAACGCCACCCCGCTCGTGAGCTACGCCTGGAGCCCAGGCCGCCCAGGCTTCCTAGCATGCAGCTGTGAGCAGCTGTTTCTCTCCCCAGAGCAGTGCGCAGCAGTTCTGGGCTCAGTAAGTCTGCGCCAGTGTGAGGATGCGTCTTGGTTTACTTATTCCAAACATGAGGTTCTTGGGCCAATGTTACATTAACATTTAGAAGGATTTTCACTATATATAATGAAACTATTGTTGCATGCAGAATAAATGTGATTGTTTAAAATGCCCAAGGAATTTCATTTAAAATGCAGCATTCATCACAAGAAAATCATCGCCCTTCTCCCTTCTTTGTTCACGGTAACAAGCCCGGAGAGGGACAGAGAAGGGGTGGGGTCTTCCTCCCCCACCCTGCCCCCGCCCTCGGAGGCTGTGGAACCAGTTCCCAGCCACAAAGGGAGCTCAGGGGACATGGGCCTGAGGACTCAGGTGTGTTGGCCTGGTGGTGACCAGAGGCTCCTCCTGCCTTTCTCCCTCCTCCACCAGCCCTGCCTACCGTGCATACCAGGGAGCAGCCATTCCACGGCAGATGTGTTAATGACTTTCTGTACCTTGGGTGGTAAAGGAGGGGGTCCCAGAGAATGAGGCCCAGTTGCAGAGGCAGCGAGATGGCGTGGCGCTTGTTCATGTCATAAATCCTCATTGCTTGACCTCAGGGATACAACCAGGGCTGAAGCCTGGTGGCGTGGGAGTCTCCATGAGATTATTTGTGGGGAGCATGCCTGGATCATGCACTGGATGGAGACACCAAGAGTGCTGTGAGATGCAAGCTGGGGACCCACTTCCTGCACGTGGGCTGAGGACAGGTGTCCCCAAGACGGTGGCAAGTCGAGTAAAGCCTGAAGGAAGAGTGGAAGGTGGCCGGTCAGAGGGGACTGGGACACAGCATTCCAGGCAAAAAGAGTGTTACAGGCAGATTTCTTGAGGAAGAAAACACATGAGGCCAAAATAAAGAACAGCAGAGAGGTTGGTGCTGCTCCAGTTGGAAGGACAGACAGGGTGAGTGGCAGGAGGCGTGGGCAGAGCCCTCTGGAGCCCATTAAACGCTCTGACTGGTGGAGCAATGCCAGCCAGTGGAGAGTCTGAGCAAGGGAGCGAGCCACGCAGCACCCGCTTATAACACCGAGAGGAGAGCCTGCCGGAGGGGGAGGGGCCAAGGTGGGTGCCATGGGCATGAGAGGCATCTCACTGCAGAGAGAGGCCTGGGGCACCAGTGGGGGCGGAGAGAACAGGGAAGGTGTGAGACTGACCTTGGAGGTGGGACTGAAGGAGGTGAGAATCACCGAGGTACCACGGGTGATGCCCACATCTTGACCTGAGCAATCAGTCAGGTGCACAGAGACGCAGTTGTTGAGCGTGACCTTGTTCGACTGGGGTTTGGTTGGAAAGCTTGAGACATCATGTGGACCATTCGATACATTTTATCTGGAGCTGAGAAGTAAGGTTGGGATTGGAAAGTTCAAGTCCATGGACTATAGAAACACTGAACTCATCCTCTGAGCCAGCGATCCCGCTCGGACCTCGGGCTCCCAGACCAGACTCGAGTCTGAGCCCCTGCACTGCAGATGTCAGAGAGAGAGATACACACACACACACACACACACACACACACACGCAGTGGGAAAGGCCCTGAAGCTGGACACGAACTGCAACCAATGGTGGGGGGGGGGGCGCGGGGGGGCGGGGACAGAGAAGGAGAATGGTGGGGGAGGGGAAGGAGTCGGGGAATCTGGGAGAGCTGTGAGGGAGAGGCCAAAAGTCAGCTGGAGTCTCGAAGACTGAGGACGAGACATGCAGAGAAGGAACAGAAGGCACTGCAGCTGGAAGAAGAAGATTCCAGGCCTGGGCATCGGGTAAGGGCGGGGCGTTGTGGGGAGGCTGGAACGCCCTGTCTGAGCCCCGGGCAGGCAGGAAGGCCGAGAGGCACACTGCAGCCAGGCTGCCCAAGCCCTCGTAAGCGAGATCAGGGAATTTGGATTTCCAGGTGCCCCGTGGTTTCCCACCCTCGCAGCGCACCAGAATTACTTGGGGGAGGACATTAAAAGCAGTACTCCGAGACACCCACCACTGCAGCTCTGATCCTGTGACCCCAGGAAGGGAAGCAGGGCCCGAGGCTCCCCTGGGACTGATCTGGAGACTGTCATGTGGGTGCCACTGCGTCCGAGAGGGGCCGGAAGTCCACGGCCACCCCAGGCACTTCATGTGAGGGGGTCGACCGTATCTGCCCTTCTGTGGCTGGTGTGTGTCACGTAGCACCGTGTCCTCACGCTTCGCCCGTGTGTTAGGATTTCCTCCCTCTTTAAGGCTGAACAGTGCTCACTGTAGGTAGAGACCATGTCTTGTTGGCCATCCTTCCAAGGACGGACCCCTGGGCAGGTTCTACCTCTTGGCCGCAGTGGCCACTGCTGCTGTGAGCGCGGTGCGCCCCTGGGGAGCTGGCAAACAACTGGGTGTTCGGTGTGCTGTGGCAGCCGGGTCCGCCCAAGTGCAAGTCTCTGGGGAGCGGACCCAGCCATCCGTACTTCTAGAAGCTCTCCAGGGAACACCAGTGTGCAGCTGAGGGCGAGAACCACCCTCTGAAAAGGAGCTTGCTCACAGCGGAAGCAGAGAGCAGGGGAACAGAAGCACAGCCGACCCTGGGCTCACACGGGTGTGAACAGTGCGGGTCGGCCTGCACAGGGCCTTTTCAGGGAAGATTGTGAGTATGGCTTTACTCTCTCCTCCTTGTGACTTTCTTCAAAACACTTTTCACTAGTTTACTTTATTGTGGGAATACAGTGTATACATATATATGTGTATGTATATCATACAAAATATGTTAATGGGCTTTTTATGTTATTGGTAAGGCTTCTGGCCCAGAGGTAAGCCATTGGTTAAGTTTCGGGGGAGCAAAAGTTCAAAGAGGACGTTCGACTGTGCAAGGGGTCGGCACACCTAGCTGCTGCGTTGTTCAGGAGACAGCGGTATTTGCAGGCTGTTTCTTCTTCCCGCTCTCTCTGCCGCCCCTCCTCCTGGCGGCCCAGGACACAGGGCAGGATGCTGAGGCAGCCAGGGCGAGGCCAGTGGCAGTGCCTGGGCGGGCAGGGGCGGGTCTTCAAGGCCCCTCCACCCCCCACCGAGCTGGGCGCCAGGCCCCTGAAAAGAGCACTCTCGTGACAAGTGTCCAGGGACTTGGCCTGACCAGGAGCTTTCATGAGAAACAGCCTGAACCCGGTCACTGGCATCCAGACTGTGGCAGCCCTGAGGTGGCCGTGAAGGCTCCCCAGGGACGGGGCCAGCCCCCACAGAGCTCCCCTTTCTCTGGCGGGTGTGCGGGGAGGCTTGGGGTAGGGAGGCACAGGGGGTCTCCGGCAGTGCTGCCCGGTGCCATGGGTGGGGGCGGTTCTGAATGTGGCTGCGGGGGTGGGGCAGGTGTCTGCACACTGTGCGAGACCCAAGGGACCTGGAAGGCTTTGCAGCGGGCCTGGGGAGGGGGTGGGCGGCACAACTCGGCTATCGTTTGGCCTGGTGACGGCTCCCTAGTGGGACAGGCACAGAGGCCTTGGCTCAGGGTGACTGCCACGTTAGGGGAGGCTGGTAATTCTCGCTGACACTGACATTTATTCACACGGGTGGTGGAGACGCATCTGCTGTACATCTAGGGAACTGACCTTTAAATTACCCACCCCTTTCAGAGTAATGGTTCGACCTGGGGGAACCAGCCATTCCTAGGTAACTCTGGGCAGGTCCCACTGTGGTGCGCTTGTAAATCGCCTGGTCTTCCATTGTTGCTCTCACGTGACTGTGTTGCGTTAGCTCCTCATATACAATCAAGTAAAAAATGCATGTTCCCCAACTGCTTTTTTAATTATTGTTTTGCAGCCATTGCCCCCAGTCGCATACTTATTCATATAAAGGTGAGAGAAAAAAACAAATTGATGTTTATACCTTGCTAAAAACAGAGTGGCTTCTATTGAGACACCAGCAGAAAAGGAGAGACCGCCCGAGAGTAAACTTGCTGCCTCTCAAAACCACAGGAGAAAGCAACGAACCACAGCTACACTAAAGAAAAAATATGTCCCTCAAACCAGGCGCAGGCTTGGCGACAGCCAGGGCGGAGAGCATAAATCCACTGAGAGAGCAGCATACAAATGACCTAATTCAAACTCTCTGAATAAACACAGCGTCCTACATGGTATGGGGTGCCGGTGGGCCCTGGGGTCCTCCGTCCCTGTCCCTGGGTTCGAGCCTTTGCTCTGTCACTTAAAAGGTCTCCCGAGGGTTTCCCTCCCTCACCCTTGGTTTCCTCAACTGTCAAACAGAGACAGCAGGGCCCACGGCTCCCGGGCTCGGGAGTATGAGGGGGACAGCGGTGCACTGGCCCTAGGGGCGGTCTGCTCCCAGTGCTCCTCGTTCTCGGGGGCCGACTGTGTGCCGGCCGTTGACCTTGGTAAGCGGAGAGAATCCTGCTTTAGTTTTTCTCTCTGTTCCCATTTTCTAGCATTTTAAAGATGTTCCATCAACCCCACTCCTAAGAGACGTGCAAATTAAACTACTCTGAAGTAGCATTTTTCACCCATCAGTTTGGCCAGTGTCCTGCAGTTTAATAACACCCTGCGAGGCAGGGGCTGTGAAGAATCAGGTGCCCTCAAACTGCTGACTCGAATGCAAATTGGTGCAGCCACTGGGAGGGTAATTGGCGATGTGTCAAAATTACAAATGCACAAACTCTTGCCGTATGCACGACGCTGGCCATTAAAGGTTCCTTTTTCCCCTAACATCAAAAGATTAGAGACGTCCATCAATAGAGGCCATTTAATTAAATTATGTTGCATCCATCCAACAGAATACTTTGTAGCTGAGTAAAGGTAGCTGTTCTGTATTGAGTTCTCCAAGATATATTTTAAATTAAAAGCAACGTGCAGATCAGTGTCTTTAATATGCTACGTTTTGTGTGCTAACAGGAGGAAAGGCATTTATTCACATCGGCGTGTGGAGCCGTAAAGACGCTCTGGAAGATGCATGAGGAACTGAAAACCGTGTGAAGCTGTGATGGGCAGTGACGGGCCCGGCGGGGGACAGGGCAAGGGAAAAGGCTTCTAGCCTCCTGTTTGTTTATACCTCATTATTTGGGTAAGGCTTCAAATCATGTGATTGTGTTAACCTATCAGCAATTAACCAAGCAATAATTTAAAGATTCCTTTTTCTAGAACCCACCCCCCTGTTCTGTGGTCAGTCTTACGGGCTTCAGCCCGGCCCTTTCAGAACCGTCAGCGCCTGCTCGGTCCATTAAAAGACATCGAAGAAGCATGAAGTTGCTTCTCCGTGGCCCTGACCTTGCTCGCGGTGAGAGAACTGCAATGGGCGCCGCTCGCCCTGAGGGAGGCAGAGGTCCACCAGACGGGAGCAGAACGGCACGCAGCTCAGACCCACTTTCTGACCCTAACCCTGCTTCAAAGTACTTGGCCTTGACCTTGGTTGGACGAGGTGCTTCCATGGCCTGGGTCTCGATGTACCCTCTGTAAACTAAGGATGCTGCTCTAGCACGTGCGCCTTGTGGGTATTAAGTCCTAAGACAAATGTCAAATAGCCCCCGCCTTTCTCCACTTCACCTGTCACTTCTCTCCATTTCCTGACCACGTCTTCCCTTTTCCAAACACTCAGTCAGTGTTCACCGAGTGCCTGGCATGGTGCCCCGTGCGTCAGGAGCACCAAGGTGAAAGACAAAGGCCGTGCCAGCAAGCAGCTTGTGACCCGGAGAGACAGAAAGGCGAGAGGTGATCGTAGTGGGAAGGGAAAGTTCTGTGCTCACTGCACCCTCACTTCACTTTCAGAACCGAGGAATGCCCACACGAACAAAGCATGGGCCCCGGGTGACCTCGGGCCCTGTGGGTGGTGCACCCACCGAAAGCCTCTCCCAGACCCAAGTACTGCTGCTGCCTCAGAAGGGACCTCTCCACGCTCTCCCTGCTCTCTGCCTCTGCTCTCGGCCAACTTGAACCCCACCCTCCTGACCTCCACTGCCCTTGCCCTCGCCCTTGCCCTCACTGAGGCCCTCTCTTCTTCCTGCCAGGGCCGCCAACAGGCCTTTCAGTGCTCCCGTTTCTTCTGGACCCTGCCGACTGCACACACGCTTGCCAGGCAACTGTTCCCAAACTGTCTCACTCCGCTCAGTCTTCTGAACACCCGGCCTCCGAGCACGGAAGTGGGGAAGGAGCAAACTGATCGGCGAGCCGTTGCTCCTTGGCAGTGGCTCATCCACGCTCTGTGCCTTGGTTTACTCCCTCGGGTCCCCTGTGTGGTGGCAGCTGCTGATCTGCTGACCGACCTCTGCGGTAACTGTGACCCTGGGGTGCTTCCTTAACATCAAAGAAAAATACCCGTTTGAACTTAATTTAGCCACACGCATTTTATCGTACTCTGACTGTAGCCCTGTGTGGCACTTCTCCATCAACCAGCATGGCTGGCGCACCGGGAAACTCGGCTTCGAGACCCTGAAAGCAGAGCGTGGTGCTGCCTACCTAACGCTGTTGTCCCGCTGACGTCTTTCAGGACTGTGGGTCTGTATGTTTTCTCGATAGAGACACCGAATTAGTTCTGATTTGAAAAACCAAGAGACTTTATTATAACACCTTATGTATAATTTCTATTATGTTGTTACCACCCCCTCAACTAAAAAGGAACCCAACGATGGGTAAACAACAACTACAAATAATCACCAATAGCAAATCCACACAGACTACAATAAACATCATGATAATCACTTGTTCAGGAAAGAATGCAAAACAGTTGCTTAGCAGATTATAGAACAGGTATTTGGGAATTTGAAATGTGTCTCAATGGAAGTGCAAATATTTATCTTTCCTATTTCTCAGTGCAACATACAGTCAATAAGCATTTCCCTCGCATGCGCAAAGCACTCGGAACATCACTCGCCAGAAGGTAACTCATTTCCAAACCCTCTCCCACTGTCCGGAAGTGACTGGCTTCCAACCCGCCTGCTGGAGCCAGAGGTGATCAAAGGCATCTTTGTCCTTTGATACACTGGATAGGGACCAGCTTACCTCAGTGTCCTGCTAGGCACTCAACACTCTTCTTCAACAGAGAGAAAAAATGGATATTTTAACCCGAAAGCTCAGGAGATCACAGAATTTAGAGTGCAGGGAGGGCCCTAGCTCTCCCTTCCTTTACCAGAATTTCTGTTGGTGGGGTGGGCAGGGATAGAGATGCCCATTCAAGGCCATGCTCGAGGAAGTACGACTCCTGTTAAATGCCTAACGTTTACAAACGAGGGTTTAGTTCCCGATTCCCTGTGTTAGCCCCCTTCGCCCCATTACTGAAGACAAAATCTCGTTAATTGTCCCTCGGTCTTCCAAGGTCAGCGATCCTGACCCTGACGCATGTTTGGTTCACTCTGACCCCCTGGCACCTGGGCCGGCAGGAGCCGGCTGGAGCTCTGCCCACGCAGAGCTTTGGGGTCTGGGAGAGCCGCTTCTCTGCGGCTTCTCACCCACTCCCTGCTGCAGGTGGCTGATGGCAGAGGCGTCCAGGGCTCTGGAGGGGAATGCTCTTGCTTGTCACCCATGCCTTCCCTTGCCAGTCACACCACAGCCATGACAACAGGCCAGCATGGCTACCACCACCCTCCCCTACAGGTCACTGATTTCAGTGAAGCCATGTCAACAGCCCTTTTAAAGAGGAAGAAACATTCTGAGGAGGTTCCGTACCTGAGGACACACCACAGGCAAGGGACCAGGCTGTGGTCAGATCCCTGGCGTGGCTGCTGCAGAACCAACTTCTAGACTCCTGACTCCTCAATGGGGAGACCTCCAAGGCCCCTGCAATGATCTGGGGCAGGTGGGCTCGAACTGCACCTGCCACTAGCCCCAGTCTGCCTCCCAGGAGAAACCCACCTCCTCAACCCCTGACTGTGCTCGGCCTGCTTCCTGGAGCGATGTGCCCCCCAGGTAGTTGCTGTGCTGCACTTTTCTCAGATGGGGTCTCCCCTCCATGCCTGAGCCTCCCACGTCGAGCGCTCCTCCGGCCTACTTTATGCCAGCCCTACACAGGCCCCTGAGTGCAAGGAGCACACACCTGGGGTGCCAGTGACCCTCGGCTCTGGCTGTTCCCTCTAATTCACCTCCCTGTGCTCCTGAAGGCCGGGTCAGCAGTCAAGTGGTTCCCTGGTATTAATGCGCTAATATTCTTCTGGAGGTTTGCCCGAATTCCCAGCCAGCCCTCCTAAACCCAGCTGGATTTGGACAGTGGAGACCCAGGTGTCCAGGCAGCTGTGCCCACAGTCCTCCGCTTGGTCTCTGTTCAGTCCCATCCAGCAGAACTGCACACCAGAAGCAGAGCCAGCCATGTGCCCCCACGCCAAAGTCCCCTGAAAGAATGAATGATTCTGGTCATATTTACAATTCTGCACGTGTCAAAGTAGGTGGACCTAACCTTCTGCTCCAGCTTCCTTGAGACGTGCCCAGGTCTGCATTTAACCAGGTGATTTGGGGACATAATATGTTTGTGCCAGGGAAATAGCTGCTGACTCAGGGGAGGGGGCCACTGAGCTAGGCGAATGCTACTGCCAAACCCCAGCCTCTTTTGCTTCCACGTCTCCAACACACCATGTCCCAGTGAGCTGGAATGTATTTATTTTCATCCACAGCACAGCCAGGCTCTCTTTTATTTCCAAGTCTTTGCAAACTCTGTTCCCTGGGCTTAAGCACCCTCCCCTCTCTTGTCATCCTGCAAACTCCCACAGCCTCTGATTTCGCAGTATGGTCATTACCTCCCCCGAGAAGCCTCGCCTCCTCACACCGCCTAAACCAGGTCCCACAGGACTTACCCTTTGTTGCCATTGTTTACTCGCTTTCCTCCTAGACCTAACTTCCTGCAGGCCGCTACTATGCCGGCCTGCGCCCCACTGCGTGCCCGTGAGCCTGACCTATAATGGGCCACAAAACCGAGATCCGGGGGACACACGAATGAGGCACTGAGGGGATGAATGAGTGGTCACATGTACCACGCCACCACGGAACTGGTTGGTCAGTATCAAGGAGGGCTCACGTCTACTGGCATTATTGAAGAAACACATACACAGCATGTGGTTGAGTGAACAAAAGCTGGCTACACAAACGCTCGAGCGCTCTAACCCCATTTATAGGAAATTACATTTCGCAGAGGAGAGAAAAGGCATTGACCGGAAATGTTTACCAAAATGTTAATTAACATGGGGACAGAGAGGCTGGGGAAGGATTTTTTTACTCTCCTCTTTAAATATGTCCATAATGTTTAAACATCTCAGACGAGAATGAGACAGATAGATAATAAAACCTCCGAGAGAATGCCATGAATTCTGCAGAGAGAAACACAGCCAAGGTGTTTGCTCTGTCCGCCCAGTGCCAGCGGGACAGCCGGGCGCTGCCTGAGCCGGGAGGAGGGCGGCCGGACGCCGGACTGGCTTCCCCTGCCGTGTCTGGGAAGAGCCGGGGTCCCCACACACCCAAACCACTCTTTTTAATTAAGAGCTTGCTTTCCCCATCTCTACAGGACATTTCTGCTGTTTCTAATTAAAAACATAAAGAAAGCAAAGTGAACACACTGACTACGAGTTTCCTGCGGGTTGGTTTTCCTCTTTATTGTCTGAAAAATATGCAACTGGTCCCAGAGGTGGTATCTCCATAGCTATTGTTTATGTTTTTATCTTTTTTTTCCTACCCTCCACCTGCCCCTACCACCCTTCAAATAAAATTCAGATGATCCTGTCTGTGATCTAATACTAGAAGTGAGGTTTCTCAATCTCTCTGTGAATCCTTCACACTAGCTGTGCTGAATTTGGCATCCCCTTACTGGCAACGAGGAAGCTACTAAACGCTACATACCTAAAGAATATACACATTTACCTTTGTGGGAAATAGCAAGAGGGGACCAAACCCAAACAACCTAATTCTGCTTCAGCTGGGAAGGGCCTAATAAAGTTTGGTGCTGCCCTGCAGCAGAGACAAAACTGACTTCAGAGAAGAGAGCCAGCGGCAGTCTCGGACCTGCGGGCGGGGGGGGGGGGGGGGGGGGGCAGGTGGAGCCTGGAACACACCGTGGGGACCGCCGAGTGCGAAAACCGACCGTGGCACGAAACGCATTGATGGTTTTGCTTACAGAACAGGCACACACAGACACGCGGTGCTGAAGCTCTTCCCCAGGAACAAATATGTGTAAGCGCAGAGAAAATTCTGGAAGGACACAAAAAAGCTGGAAAAGCTGCTCCTTTGCGGTTGGCAACAGAAGCATGAGTGAGCCCAGGGACTGGGGTCTAACTGGACTCCACCACAACTGGAGTTGATACAACTTCAATGCAAGGAGAATGTATTTATCTGTTATTTTACAACAGAAAATTAATGTTTTAAATAAATAGGCATTTGTAAAGTGCCTAAGTATTGTCTGCCTCAAAGTAAACAAACACCCAGCAAATGGTAGCTGCATTTATTATTTAAAAAACAAATAACCACTATTGACTTAATTAGCCTTACAGGTACTTGAACTACACCGTCCGAAATTAGTTCGTGGGTGTCAGAGATGTGTGGGAGTAGAGACATCCCATTTGCCTGGTTGTGTGCGTTTTAACGCAGCCAGAACAATGGAGAGAGAAACAGGACGCAGGCCGAGGCAGCGACGCCTCAGGGGCGTGGACGTCCCGGAGCGGCTCAAGAACTCGGGTTTCTCTTCCAGCCTGAACAAAGTGATGATCCACCTGTGCATCTCTCTTAGTGGGCCACTGAGACGGAAAGAGTATTTTAAATATTTTATCCACTCCCCAGAGGGGCCACATGACATTTCCAAGGAAAAGAAACTTACACCGCATTCCTCTTACAGGTGCAGAAGCTCGTGACTGTACGATCTGATCATTGAGAACCCCACTGGGCTCTCTCTGAGGTGGGGAAAACAGATTTCAGAGGAGATGGAATGTGGGCAGTGACATTCAGGCAGCCTGGCCAGCAGCACTAAGCCAGGCTGATGGCAGGCAGGGGACACTGGTGACGAGAGCCAAGGAAGGTTCTTCCTCATGGAACATGAGATCCTAACTGCCAGACTTAACTCACGTCCTAATAGACATATCTGAGAGTCAGAACGTTCAAAGGCAGATGGTGTAGCTGTGTGGCTCGGGTTCCCTCGGAGGCCACCTGCTCAGGAGGCTAGTGCATCTGGGCGCTTTGGTAGGGAGAGAAGGGTCCGATCCTGTTGCCCATGACCCAGCATCAGAAATGAGGAAACTTCACAGCAAGTTACTTGTAGTGAGTGGAGCAGCAGGCCAGTCTGGGGCCTCACTCGCTGCCATTGGATCCTTCTCTCCACACCGCCCAGATGGGACGCAGAGGATGGGGATTGACTGAGACACCCCCGCCCCTGCAGAGAGCAACTCCTAACCCTGCACATGTAACAGAAGCCCACTGCCTGAAGGTGCCGGAACGGGGCAGAAGCAGACTGACAGGAAGGGAGTGCTGCCGGCTTGGAGCTGGGAGCCAGAGAGCCAGACAAGTCAACTGCCAAGGCCAAGGCCTGCAGCCTGGGGCCACTTGAAACACCTGTCGTCTGTCTGGCCTGGGGAACCAAAAAGTGAATCTGGGCAACCCTGGGCACTGCGGGGAGTGAAAGACCCTCCGCAGGGACAGAGCGAGATCAGGGCTCCCCAAACTCTACTTACCCACGTATCTGTGTAACCCCCTGACTAGCTCAGGCATTAAGCACATTTGGAGTCAAAGACAAAACGATATACATTCAGACCAATGCCTCTGGCCCAGGAAAGAGAGTTATAATTCAAACCTCGCCAAGAAAATTACCTGCTAAAACAAAGGAAGCAAATTTAAAATTTTTACTGAATTTTAAATACAGGATGATATTCAACAGTGAGCATACATATTCTGATACACCATAGGAGAAGCAAGAATTAAGGTGCAAAAAAAATTTGCACCAAGAAAATCCCTAGTATTTAGAAATTAAACAACACAAATATGAATAATCTTTGTTTCAAACAATCACTAGAAAATATTTTTAACTGGATGATACATGAATACAAACATATCAAAAATTTTGAGATGCAGCTAAATCATGCTTAGAGGAATATAATAAGTTTAAAAGGCTATGTTAGTAAAGAAAAGATTCAAATTGATCATCTAAACTTCCATCTTAAGAAACAAGAAAAAATTAAACGCAAAGCAAACAGACTGAGATAAAGACAAAAGTAGTTAACAAAATGGACCCAAGAAGAAATAAAAATCTTGAACAGATTTATATTACTTAAGGAAATTTATAGATGTAATTATATATGTAAAAGACCCCAAACCATCCACAGACAAATAATTACAATTAATAATTGAGTTTAGGAAACCTGTTGATTATGAGGTCATATTATAAACATTAACTACATTTCTGCATATCTGTTAGAAAGTAAAATTTTAAAAGATACAATTAAAATAATGTTAAAATTATCAAATATCTAGAAATAGCCCAGCTGTAAGAGCTTCACACAGGAAACTAGAACAAAGACCTAACTAAAAAGAAGGACAGGCCGTGTCCATGGATTTGGAACTCAGCATTTTACGGAGGTCAGTTCTCCCCACACTCGATCTATAAATGTAATGGTGTGCCAATCAAGACCCCAGCAGGGGTGTATGTGTGCATATAACTTGACAAACTGATTCTGAAAGTTCCATAGAAATACGAGGGGTGACTTCTGGACAAGACAGTGGTGTAGGACAACCACATCAAAATTACAACTACACTATGGACTAACCATCACTCAGAACCACCTGAAATCTGGTTGAATGGAAGTTCTACAACTAGGTATATGAGGCAGAAGTCACATGGAAACTGGTAGGAGGGGCAGAGATGCAGAACAGGCTGGTCCCACACCCAGACATGGTGGATAAAGACCAGGAGAGATATCTCAGCTGCAGTGGTCCCCCCTGAGGAGCAAGGGGTCCCAGCCCCACACCAGGCCTCTAGCACAGGGTTCCAGTGCCAGGAAGAGAAGTCCCCATTACTTCTGGGTGCAAGAACCAGCTGGGAGTGTGGCTGAGAGAGATGGAGTCCCAGGGAGTCCCTGTTCAAGGGCCCAAGCACAGACTTATCTGGACTCACTCCTCTGAGCTCCAGCACTGGGGCAGCACCTGAGACATACCAGGAGGAACTGAACTGCCCAGCATCAGGGAGAGTGCTGGGGTGGGGCCACTTTCTCCCAGACAGAAGTGCTGGCAGAGGCCGCTGTTTTCTGAGCCCTCCCCCCACAGAGCCGGCAAGCAGGTACCATGTCTGAGTCCCCATCAACCTGGCCATCACTGTGTGCCCCACCCTGGTGATTCCCTGAGGCCCCTCTCAACTTTTAGGCCCACCTAAGTTGTTTCCAGTGGCTTTTCCATAAGAATGGCTTGTCTTGGCTCATGCTTCAGACCTTCCTAAAATCTCTCACACAAGCAGTATCTGGGCTCAGTGTGCCTTGTACTTCTCCTAAGTGGCTCCAGGCCTGGCACTAGCTGCAGCTGGCCTTGGTTCATAGCCTGGCCTCACCTGGGCACCTCCAAGCCCAACAGCCATCTGCAGATCACTTTGTAGCTCAGGCCGGGTGGCCCTGGAAAGAACACAGACAGCAGCTGACCTTGGCCTGTACCTCTCAAAAGGCCCCAGAGCCAGCACACCCAGTGGAAAGCTTCAGACCACATCAAAACACCGGTCAACCACCTGCGTAGCTGGGCCCCTGCACAGCTGATCCTTCATGGTGGTCAGAGGTCAGTGGTCACAGTCAGTTCTTGCAGCTGACTGGATTGGGGGTAAATACCTCCAATGTATGTACTGACAGCAATCAAGACTCAACTACAAGAGGAGGGTGTACACAGGCCTCATGGGCACTGCACCTTCGGTACTCAGTTAGTTGATTGGGGAGGCTGTGCCACTGGATCCTGCAGAACACCTACCACATTAGGCCACTCTGTTGAGCCTGGAACACATAACAGCTCTACCTAATACCTAGAAATAAACACAGGGAGGCTGCCAAAATGAGGAGACAAACAAACATAGCCCAAACGAAAGAAGAGAACTCCCCCCCCCAAAAAAGAACTAAACAAAATGGAGGCAAACTATCTACTAGATGCAGAGTTCAAAACACTGGTTATAAGGATGCTCGATGAACTTAGTGAGAACCTGAAGAGCATAAAAAAGGATCAGTCAGAAATGAAGGATACAATAACCAAAATGGAGAATAGTTTACAGAGAATCAATAATGCTGAGAATCAAATCAGTGATTTGGAATATAAGGATGCAAAACAGCCAACCAGAACAGCATAAATAAAAAACAATCCTGAAAAAAATGAGGATAGTATAAAGAAGCTCTTGGACAACTTCAAGCATTCCAATGTTCACATTATAGGGGTGCCAGAAGGAGAAGAAAAAGAGCAAGAAACTGGAAATCTAGTTGAAAAAATAATGAGAGAAAACTTCCCTAAATTGGTGAAGGAAGTAGGCATATCAGTCCAGGAAGCAAAGAGAGCCTCAAACAAGACAAACCCAAGGAGGTCCAACCAAAATACATCATAATTAAAATGTAAAAGGTTAAAAACAAAAAGAAAATCTTAGAAGCAGCAAGAGAAAAATAACTGGTTACCTACAAGGGAGCGCCCATAAGACTATCAGCTGATTTATCAACAGAAACTTTGCAGGCTAGAAGGGATTGGCATGAAGGATGAAAAATGATGAAAAGGGACTCTTGGCCAAGATGGAGGCGTAGGTAGACACACTGTGCCTCCTTGCACAACCAAAAGAAAGACAACAAATTTAAAAACAAAAAACAACCAGAACTGACAGAAAATTGAACTGTATGGAAGTCCAACAACTAAAGAGTTAAAGAAGAAACATCCATCCAGACTGGTAGGAGGGGTGGAGACAGACAGCAGGTTGGAGAGGTCTGGAGGCAAGGTGGTGGCTGGAGGAATAGAGCAGACAAGGTGACCACTGGTAGACTGAGCAAGGCAGTGGCTGGCAGACCAGGTGAGGCAGCAGCTTACAGACTGGGTAGACCCACATTCGAGTACAGATAAATTGGGAGAAACAACTGGGGAGTGAAACAGACCACATAACCCAGGGTTCCAGTGCGGGGAAATAAGGCCTTAAAACTTCTGACTGAAAAAAATCCTGTGAGGGTTCAGGTGGCAGGAGAAACTCCCAGCCTCACAGGAGAGTTCATTGGAGAGACCCAGAGAGTACTAGAATATACACAGTAGCAGGCACCCAGGAATCAGCATCAGAAGGGCTCACTTTGCTTGTGGGTAGAGAGGGGAGTGACTGAAAAGTGGCAGAGAGCTGAGCAAATGGCATTGTTCCCTCTCAGACCCCCCCACCCCACATACAGCATCACAACGCAGCCACGTGGGTTGCCCCGCCCTGGCCAATAGCTAAGGCTCCACCTCTTACTACATAACAGGCATGCCCAGAACCACCCCCCCCCCAAAAAAAAGGCCCAAATGAAAGAACAGATCAAAGCTCCAGAAAAAAAATAAACTCAGTGACAAAGAGTCAACCTATCAGAGGCACAGTTCAAAACACTGGTAATCAGGATGCTCACAGAATTGGTTGAGTATGGTCGCAAAATAGAGGAAAAAGTGAAGGCTATGAAAAGTGAAATAACGGAAAATGTACAGGAAACCAATGACGGGAAGGAAATCGGGACTCAAACCAATGGAGTGGACTAGAATGAAGAAAGAAACAGTCAATCAGAACAGATCAATAAACACTATTTCAAAAAAATAAGGAGAAGCTTTGGTACCTCCAGGACAACGTTAAACATTCCAAATTCTGAATCATAGGGGTACCAGAATGAGAATAGAAACAGTAAGAAATTGAAAACTTATTAAAAAAATAATGAAGGAGAAATTCCCCAATCTGGGGACAGAAATAGATTTCCAGGAAGTCCAGGAAGCTCAGCGTCCCAAAGAAGGTGGACCCAAGGAGGAACATACCAAGGCACATCATAATTCCATTACCCAAGATTAAAGATAAGGAGAGAATCTTAAAAGCAGCAAGAGAAAAGGAGACAGTTACCTACAAAGGAGTTCCCATTAGACTATCAGCTGATTTCTCAAAATGAACTTTGCAGGCAAGAAGGGACTGGAAAGAAGTATTACAAGTCACGAAAAGTAAGGACCTATATCCAAGATTGCTCTATCCAGCAAATCTATCATTTAGAATGGAAGGGCAGATAAGGTGCTTCCCAGATAAGGTCAAGTTAAAAGAGTTCATCATCACCAAGCCCTTATTATGTGAAATATTAAAGGGACTTATCTAAGAAAAAGATAAAAAATATGACCAGTAAAATGACAACAAACTCACAACTATAAACAACCGAACAAAAACAAAAACGAACTAAGCAAACAACTAGAACAGGAGCAGAATCACAGAAAGAGAGATCACATGGAGGGTTATTAGCAGGGAGTGGTGGGGGAAGAATGGGGAAAAAAGTATAGGGAATAAGAAGCATAAATGCTAGGTACAAAATAGACAGGGAGTGGGTAAGAACAGTATGGGAAATGGAAAAGCCAGAGAACTTATATGTGTGACCCATGAACATGAAGTAAGTGGGGGGAATACTGGTGGGAGAAGGGGGTGTGGGGTGGAGGGGAATAAAGGGGAGAAAACTGTAATAGCATAATCAATAAAATATTTTTAAAAATTAAAAAATAAAGTGACTTGAAAATGAAAAGAAAGTAAGAATAAATAAATAAATAAATAAATAAATGGGCCAAGAAAAGCCGGGACACTGTAGAAGAAAAACAGTCAAAGGGCAGGCCCCACCTGGCATCGCTCTCTCCAGCGGTGTGCAACAGTCAGTACACAGTTGTGCATGAGACAGTTTACTCTTGTGTTATTTATTAAGTATTGTATTATTTTCAACACTAACCACTACAAACCTACTTTTGCCCATCCCTGTACCATTAAGCTGAAGTAATTTCTGCAATGCAGTTATCGAGTCAAGAAGAGATAAATAAATCAATGGAATAGGGTACGAGATCAAAAACAGACCCCGCATACCAACAGGCACTTGGCTGATGTAAAAGGTAGCATCGCGGCGCACAGAGGAAATGGCAGGCTTTCCACTGTATGGCGTTAGAACTACTGGCTGTCCAGTGGGGGGAGCACTTGACCCTCCCTCGCACATACACAAGCCGGTCACGCCAGGAGTCATGCCAGGAGGCTGTAGAGCCAAATATAAAAGGCAAAATAATAAAGCATCTGGGAAATAAAATAGAAAGAGAAATTTTTGACCTCAAAGTACCTGAG
The DNA here is from genome assembly GCF_004126475.2 of Phyllostomus discolor. Lineage (NCBI taxonomy): Eukaryota > Metazoa > Chordata > Mammalia > Chiroptera > Phyllostomidae > Phyllostomus > Phyllostomus discolor. The sequence goes on along the minus strand of NC_040915.2, from coordinate 10,266,531 downwards.
GTCAAAGTACCAGAAAGGTTCCTAAACCAAAACAGACACCAAAAACACTAACCATAATGAGAAGGACTGATAATTCTGATCACATTAGAAGGACCTCTACCACCGAGACACTCTCGGGGGAGAGCAGTGGCCAGACACGGAGCAGGAGCCTGCGTCTGCCACACAGGCAGTGGCTCCCAGCATGCTGCGCCCAGAATACACGGGGGTTTCTGCACATGCATAAAAAGACAAGGCTCATTTATTTTTTTTAAAGACTTTATTTATTTATTTTTAGAGAGGGAAGGGAGGGGGAGAGAGAGAGAGAGAAACATCAATGTGCGGTTGCTGGGGGTTATGGCCTGCAACCCAGGTATGTACCCTGGCTGGGAATCGAACCTGGGACACTTTGGTTCCCAGCCCATGCTCAATCCACTGAGCTACACCAGCCAGGGCTGACAAGGTGCATTTAAAACAAGAGATCTGAGCAGCTAACTCACAGAAGAAGTTATCCACATAGCTAACATCCGAATGAAAAAGTGCTTCACTACATCAGCACTCAGGAAAATGCTAATGAGCGAGCCCAGCGAGGTACCAGAACGCTGTATGAGGATAAAAACAAACAGCCCCCCACGCAACCTCAGGGCTGAATCTCGCAGACCTAATGTTGAGCCAAAGAAATCTGATATTCGCCAATACATGCTGTATGGTTCCATTTATAAAAAAAGTCTAAAACAGACAATGCTAGACTGTACTGTTATCAGGATAAATCTAAATGAGAAAACTATAAAAAAGTAATAAACTGACATCTGTGGAAGTACGGGTGGTTGTGTTTTTTGCGGGGGGGATCGATAGAGTTTAGGCAGGGATTTAAAATGGAACTTCTGGACCAGGACACTGGTTTATGACGCCGTACTGTGTTGCATTTTTCTGCACGTGTACATTTCACGACGAGTCCCTGGAGAAGAGGAAAGAGTGGGCAGCATGCTTCTTCCTTCCGGGGCGGAGGAGGGGGCTGAGGACGGTGGCACAGGGACACGGGCTGCTGCACCTCCCGGGGGCCACGTCAGCCCTGGACTGCCCCCCTCTCGCGTTCTTTTCTGTAACAGGGAGAACAATCTCGTTTAAGTCAACATTTAGGGGATTTCTGTCCCTTGAAGCCAAATCTTATCCTAACATCTGTAAGACCTGGATTTGATTCAGCTCACACAGAGCAAACACTGAGAATATGAGCCCATGTGCTTGGGTCTGGGGACAGCAAGAGGAGCAATGAGCTTAGAGACTATAGGCTTAGGGGCATCTGACCTTTTGGTGTCTCTGGGCCACACTGGAGGAAGAGTTGTCTTGGGCCACACATTAAATACATCGCAACACATACTCGAAAAAACAAAACTCTCATACTGTTTTAAGTAATTTACGATTTTGTGTTGGGCTGCATTCACAGCCATTCTCAGTGGCATGCGGCCCGGGGACCACAGGTTGGATACCCCCACAGGATCAATAAAAGGTGAGACATGCGCTAAGAGATCAGAGACAAGCATTTGGCCCGTTATGGTTTGGACTGGGCCACAGCCGAGTCTTGATTTCCTGGAGGAACTTAGATCAGATGGTAAGTTTTCAAGGCAGTTGCTATCCCATAAGCTTCTCCTGGGCTATGGAAGGCTGGTCTTAGCCAGAACGTAAAGGGGTTTTTATTAAAAACGACCGCAGGCCAGCTCTGCTTAAAATGGGTTTCTTGAGTCTTTTCAGCGCTCCTTGCAGCCCAGGTACAATCACCCTGAGGATTTATTTTCCAGAGCTGAGCTTCACTTGGCTCCCTGTGGGAATACAGGGTCTTGAATTGTGCACTGAACAGAAAATGGACTAGGCCAAGCTCGTTTCCAGAATCGGGTCCAGCCCAGGTTATTTTAAAGCGCGTGCTGAAGCAAATCAAAGTTGTTTTTAAATACACAAATCCAATAAGCCAGATGGACTTAGGACTAAACCTGTATCTTTTCTAGAATTACTCAACCAGGAAATCAAAATATTCCCTAAACTGAACCTGAATTGAATTGCACCTTCATTTCCTGTGGCTTGCACCCTTGGGCTGTGCAAGGAGGGGAGGGCCGCGTCTGCACAGGCCTGCCTGGGAGTGGAGACTGTGTGGGAGGCAGAAGGTTCCAGGAGCCTGCTTGTGTTTGGAATGTAAAACACAGCCTCACTCAGGTTCCCGCGTGCAGGAGCCCCGGCTGCAGGGCAGCGATTCCGCCATCAAAGGGGAAGACGACCTGTATTTGTGCAGACTGTGCACTTGCGGTTTAATCAACACTTTTGAGATCAGCCGCCGTCCAGGGGAGATAGCAGAGTTTGGCCTCTTGCTGAACACTCTTGGAGACGGGCAGCCTACCTGACAGGTATGATTTGTTACACAGAGAATGCGGTGTTTTCTTCTGGAAACACACTCCTCAGGCATCGCAGAGCAAGCAAGCTGCTCCGCACTCTCAACAGGAGGCGTGGGCTTTGATCAAGGGAAGGTTTCATGGCACAGACTCTGGGGCTGGCAATACCGCGTGTTATAATGCAAATGGCTTCAGTCCTTCTCAGGGAGCTGGAGCTTTCAAAGCAGTACAAGAGGAGGGAACAAATGGCTGCTGAAAGCAGAATGTAGAAATAAAGCTCAGCCATGCCACTGAGTCTTCTCTCCAGGAACCTCACCATTTCCTTAGGTCAAAAGTAACTTCAGCTGCGCTGGGGGGGGGGCTTTAGGGAAGGAGCGAGGGGCGGGCCCCCTGCCCCAGCACCACCCTGCAGAGCCCAAAGGAGGGGTGAGAGAGGAGCTCCCTGGACTTCAATGCTCATCACAAATGTGCTCCCTTGTTTTGCTGATGAAGGTGCTGAGGCTTAGGTAGTTTGGTAACAGGTCACATTGCTAACAAGTAACATAATTTGGACTCCAAACCTTTTGAAACTGCGTCCTGCTGCCTCCCACATAAAATCCAGACTAATGAAGGCCAGGAAGAGAAACAGGAGAGAGTCCCACACTTGTGGAGGTCAGTCACGTGCACTCAGGCACACCAAGTGCTTTCAAATGAAACAGCCAAGTGGACAGGCTTTAGATTCCTTCCCCCTTTCCTTTACGAATGCAGGCCATGTCGAGGTATAGAAACTGATGATGCCTGGGGTCTTGTCCTTAACACTGTACTCAGAGAAACTTGAGGCAACTCAGACCCTGAGACTTCTCATTAGCAGGTGTCCCTGTCTCTTCCTCTTGCTAGGGCATACCTGGTTCCCCAAATCCTTACCGTTTTTTTCTGCCATTTGCTCACTAGGACTGCCCTGGCCTCTAGCACCAGTTCTGGACCTTGGATGAGGGCCTGAAGGAGCACCAGCCAGCCCTCCTGGGTTTGGCAGAACTCGCTGTTGTGGGCAAACAAGCTCTGATCTTGGGCACCAGTTTGTATGACTCCTTTGGTCACTCAGCAGATTTTAATGGAGCGCCCATGGCACTGCAGGCCTTGTGCAGAGTGTGAGAGGCCTAACAGTAAGCAACAGCACGTCCTCCGCTGCCAGGGACACACTATGCGCGAGCAGATGGGAAACTGACATAAAGCAACTGGTCACATGGGTATTTCTGGAATTCTGGGACAAGGTGATGTGCAATGTCACCAGAAGACGCCTGCCTGCTCCATCTGGTCATCTGCTAGTCCCTTCCACGACCACACCCCATTATGGGAGATCGAGCTGACAGCTGGTGACCCGAGAGATTAAGCCCTTCGTCTTCTACAGGAAAAGAGATGTACTTCCTGGGACCAGACTCCCCAGTCTGCACCAAGTAGAAAATGCAGCACCCCTGGTTTAGTGGCTTTTGCCACCAAGAAGAGGATGAAAAGAGACTGGGGGAGAAGCAAGAGGGGCTGTGGGGAACGTCAAGGAAGAGGAGGAGCTACATCTCTGGGCTGTTTTACCCCTTGAGTGATCTCTAGAGAATGTTTTTGACAGTTCAGGGGTAATGCACACAGAGTCCAGTGCCCACTTCTTAACTGGCACTTCCGAAGCAGCAGCCCTGTGGGGACGTGAGCACAGCAGAGATGGCAGGGCAGGCGAGAGAGAAAGGAGGTGGCAAACGTTGGTCCCTCACTTCCTCCACACCGTGGCTGGTGAGGCTGACTCCTGCAGGCATGGGGCAGGCAACAAGGTGACAGGAACATGGGCCAGTGTGCCAGCAGCACTAAGGACACTCACAGGGCAAAGGTCAAGCCAGAGGGCATCACAAAGGCTGCTGGACACCAGGAGGGTGAGAAGGTGCGCCTGGAGAGGCATGCACAGGTAGACCCTCCCCCACCTTTCTGCACCTTCTCTTTGGTGGGGGGCCTCAATTAGGAATAGTTCCTAATTAATGACAGATGTAAATCAAATTCAATACCTGGAAGAAACTTTTAAACTAAAAGTGACTAAAATGCCTCAAGTTGAACTGAATATAGCAATTAGGCTAAATTAAATTTTCTCTTTGCCGAGCAGAGGTGTGAGGCGTAGCTGAGCCCATCCTCCCCTTTCTGAAAAGCCAGAGCCTGCCCTCGGCCAGGCGCCCGTCCTTCCCTCCCCACAAGCTGGCCCCCTGTGGACACCGCCACTGTAGCTACGAGGGGCAAGGCCTGGGGTCTTAGGATCGGCTCAGTGTCTCACGTGCCAGGGGCAGAGCATGGGGAAAGGAGGAGGCAAACGCAACCCTTGGAAGCAGTTTCTGAGCCTACAAATCCCAAAATGCAGCTTGTGGTCGCAATCATCAAAATTTTCCACCACGGCCTTTCCAAAGTGAAATAAGAGCTCTCCCCTGCTTGAGGGACTCTTGTACTTGTGAATTTCCAAGGAGATGAAAGGAATAAAGTGGCCCATCAGGAGGGATGGCGTGCCCGCCCAGTGGGTAGTACGCAGCCTGGTGGTGATTTACACGAGACCTTTGCTTAGGGATTGCAGAGCCTCTTACTGCTAAAACTCTCTCATAAAAATGACCACAGACTCCCTTAAGGACAGAGCCAATAACACGCAGAAATGAAAACAAGCCTTCAACGTCCCCTTGTTTGCAGGTTTGTCAGGGCTGGGAGGAGCGACTGCAGGGGCGTGAGGGGAGGCGGAGAGGGGAGAGAGGGGAATTGAGGGCAGACATGGATAGAATAGAGGAGAAATTAATGCAGAATAAAAGATTTAATTGCAGATTCTGATTTTCCTGTCCAAGCTATGATATTACTAGTGGCCCAGTTTTATGCCCATAACTGAACAACAATAATCATGACAATATTTATGCTAGAGAATCAGAACCATAAATAGCCCGACTTTCCATCAATAAGGGGCCGGAGGAGGCAACCCAGTTAGCACACACCGTGGACCGACGGCAGGATTAACAGGCTGTTTAAGCGAACATGTGGGTCTTCCAACAAGAGAGTGTATCTGTAACACTGACCTGGAGAGATGTTTGTAAAAGCCAGAAAAAGGAAGTTTGAGAACAGTATGAGCCCATTTTTGTAAAACAACAACACACACACACACTTAGGGGGGAAAAGTCCCACACACATGTTAGTGTGAGCAGAGAGACAGGTGTGTGCAACATCCATGGCACTTAGCCGTGGGGACTTCGGGGAGTGGGGCTGGGGTGCTGGAAGGGAGGGAGGAAAAATAACACCGAGCTTTTCTTTGCAGCTCTCTGTGCTGTCTGACTGGTAATGAGCACATGCTACCAGGATCTGAGATGAAGAGAACAATGAGAAAGGTTAGAAATACTCAACTGCTGAGCATCTGAGACAATGAACTGCACTCAGTGGGAGCAGCAAGCACTGCCTGCCTCTGCAGCCCGTTCTGCATCTTGCCTGCTGCTAAGTGTCTGCACCTCTCCACAGCCTCATGCTCCATTGCATAGGCTTAGGAATGCTTAATAAGGTGCCTGAAATTGCACCACTAGTAAGGGACACATCTGACTTGTGAATCCAGGTCAGGACAACCCCAGAAGACCTGGGGGAAGCAGGAGTGACTAGAGGATTGCCAAGTCCCAAGAGGTAGAGCTGGAGGCTACTGAGCAGGGGTATCTGGTGATGGTGAGAAATTCCCTTCGGTGCCTGGTGTGGCAAGGTAGGGGCTGTACCGGCTGTGAGCTGGACACAGGGGTACAATTGCTTCCCTAGCATATCAAACTTTAATATCTCAATTTTCATGACTGGGCTCGGCTGAGCGAGCTGCTATTACCCATCAGCTTCTCTACAGCATTTCCCAGGGAGCAGGCTGTTTGGAACATGCTATGTCTGGAAGCATTTTATCACTCAGGAGGCTTAACCAAGACCATTAAGATGGCCTAGCCTACTTTCCTGTCCCCACGGGCAGGGCAGTTAAGGGCATTCAGGTCCAGCAGGACTGTGGCATTAGGCAGTCAGATCTTATTAATTTCGGGCTCTGTGACAATTTAATATAAGCCTGGCTGAAGTTTTGCCACTGTAACATCTGCAGATAAAAGGTTTGCTGGGTTTCTTGATGAATAAGGAAAACAGACCAGCAAGAATGGGAAAGGTTTAACCTACTTGAGCAATTTCAGTGATTTTTTTGGTTTTATTTGTAAAGAACTTAGGCAAAGTGTCTACCTGAAAATACCAGCTCCTAAATAGTTGTTATTAATGGCAAAGGCGGAATCAGCAAGATTTCTAGGTCATAACTCTAGACCAAGTAACCACTTCTGCTTTAAAGTAATAGTCTAGCTCTCCAATGGTGTTTCCCCAAGTGACTAGATGTTGTCCAGTCAGGACGGATGTTGCCACCTTGTGCCCCTGACACTGAAAACCTGAACACAGCAGGTGTCCCCAGCGACCTCGCAGGTTATTTGTTTCTGCCTTTTAGGATGGATTTGGTTACTGGTTTAGATGTTGGCTTGAAAACGCCAGTCTTCTCTGTCTCCACAAGTGGCACACTGTCTCAAAAGGAAAAACATCTCCTCCTCCCAAAGGACAAACCTGCCAGTTCCTTCCCTCAGTCCCTTGTGTATTTTCAAAACAATGGTCTCTCTCGCCTTTCCATGTCTCCTGGACTCTTTTTCCTCGTCTCCAAGGTTGAAGTTTTCCTCCCCTCTCGCCCCTCTGGAAGCTTGCAGGGGAGGGGAGAGAGGTCCACATCTGCGGCCGCGCCCCCTCCCGCCCCCTCGGCGCATCTTTCTCTGCCTTCTGTCCTCACCTGCCCAGCCATTCCTCCCCAAAGGCCGCCGGTGACCTTTCCTCCGCAAAGGCGGTGACCTTTTCTCCACTGAGTGCTTTTCTCCACCAAGGGCTACCTCCTCTCAGCCTCCTTGGAAAGCAGTTTTTCGCTTCCAGTACCCCGCAGTCTCATTTTCTACTTCCGGTTGTGGTTTTTGTTCTCCTTCTCCGCTTCCCTTTCCGCCTTCTACTCCCTTAAATATGAATGTGTTTCAAATCCACTTCCTTGGGGAGTTTGGGGGGAGTGTCTCATTCTCTCTCACAACTATAAATACATTTCTGTGGGTGATGACCTCCAAACCCATAGCTAAAATCAAGTTCTGCTTTTCTACCTAAAATCTTAGCCTGTTTGCCTCCTGGTGGCACCACTCCCTCTCTGGTCAATGGGGCTGGAGATCTTGGGATTATCTTTAACCCTCTGTCTGCCCTCCTCCTGCCCACCCATCCCAAGGGCGAGTAAGTCCTACTGGTTCTGACTCTGAAATGTCTAGGCAAACCAGCACTTGGTATCTCTTCACCAAGTGACTTTAGATCAACTCATCACTTGTCTGAGTCCCCATTTCCTGCTCCTTGCCATGCATGTCCTGGCAAACACACTACACGTATTGTGACAGTTAGTAGCCCTGACACTAGAGCACAGAGAAACCAGTACCGAGCAGACACTTCCTGTTGCTACTACACTAATTGCCCCGGGTTCTTGTTACTCCTGGTAGTTATGTTCTATGAAAAGTAAGTGGACATGACATTGGATCAGTGAGCACGGGGCCACTGCTCCTAGGGAAATACAAGGTTAAGTTCCTATAAGCCTCTGATCCCATTTTTACCAATCAATACATAGCATTGTTTTATGTTTGCTTTTGTTTTAGAACACCTTCTTTCCTATACATTGTTGATTCGTTAACACTGAATTCACGCCCAACAAGCAGCATGACTCATGCTGGAAGTAAGTATATCTACACGCATATTTTCTCCATGAGGCGTATCGCAGCCTTTCTGAGCTTAGGAACATGACACAACACTTCAGTGCCGCACTTGGGGGCCATTTACAACAGAGAAGTAACCAACAAAAAGCACAAAAATGTGGGGAAAAGTGGCACACCTACGTAAGTTGTTCAGAAACAACTGTTCATAGCGTGAAAGCTGAAACAATAGGACCCGCTCGATCTCAGCTGGAGACAGGCATGATGGGTATTTCACACTTTCCCCAGTCCGTGGGCGGCTGTGAATGTCCGCAAACCCACCCTGAGCATCGGTTTGGGGGTTACAAATACAGTTAGTTAGGAGCAGGTGAATCTGCAACTATGCAACCTGGGAATGGTGACGATTGCCTGGACTTTCTCCTCCTTACGCCCAACACCCACCCTGCTGAAGCCTTCGATTCACCCTGCCTGGATTAACCGTGTACCTCTCCTGGATGACCCTTCTGCCCCAGCCTGGATTCTCCAGGTCAGATTTCCCACTTCTGGTCTGGGCCCAGACCTGCGGGTTCTGGCTGATGGGAGTTCTCTTTACACTTCCCTTCCCTGCCTAACTCCTTCTCTCTGAATACAGTGATCCTTCACCTATTGCAGGAGTTACGTTCCAGAGACCCCCGCGATAGGTGAAAATCCATGAAGTAGCAGCGTTATATTTATATTATTATTTATATATACTTTAAGGCTTTATAAACCCTTCCCACATTCCTATAAACCTTTCCCACTCCCTTATTAACCTTTCCCACACTCTTATAAACACTTCGTATGCTCTTAAACACTTTCTACACTCTTAAACCTACGTAATTTTAACATATAACATTTTATATGGGTACTCACCAGTGAAGTATACAGTCGTCCCTTGCTATATCATGATTTACTTATTGCAGCTTCACTGTATCATGCATTTTTTAAAAAAAACAGTGAAGCCGAAATAAGTGAACCACGATATAGCGAGGGACGACTGTAGTGACTTTACCAGCTGCCACATCAGAGATGTATCATCTTAAGCAAAACCACCTACCTTCTTCTATGTATATTTTCTGAATTTCTAGAATGGCTGATGACATTAGCCCTACCTAATTTATGGGATTTTTATGAGGCTCATGTAAGACAGCAGTTCTCAAATTTTCATGTGCATAAGAATAACTGGAGAAGTGGACCAGAAAGGAAAGAGTGAGACCTTGTTATACACTTGGTTTTCCAAATGAGACCATTGCACAGCCTCTCTTGTAACCTGCTTCTCACACTCCATGAGCCACAGACCTCTGTGCTGTCAACACTGCACTTGGCCATCATCTCCCGAGGCAGGGCGGCTGAATCCCACTGCACAGCTGTGACAGCGGCACAAACCCCTGTGTTAGAATTTTAAGCTATTTCAACCTTTTATATAATCAAAGCAATACTTAACAGGAACCAAATACTTCATTTTCTAATTACCAATTATTTGTCAGACACTTTCTTTTTTCAAATGAACAAAAAAATAGGATGTAACAATCCCTACCTCATGGGATTTGGAAAAATTAAATGGAATCAAGTAGGTAAATAACTTGGCAGAGGGCCTTAAACACAGTAAATGTGCCGTAGGAATTAGCTATATTCTAATTTTTTAAAAAATTTATTTATTTATTTATTTATTTTAGAGAGGGAAGGGAGGGAGAGAGAGACAGAGAGAGAGAGAAACATCAATGTGCGGTTGCTGGGAGTTATGGCCTGCAACCCAGGAATGTACCCTGGCTGGGAATTGAACCTGGGACACTTTGGTTCCCAGCCCGTGCTCAATCCACTGAGCTATGCCAGCCAGGGCTACTATATTCTAATTTTTAATTATCCCATAGACTTGATTTCAAAGTGTGGAATGGCAAGGTCAAAAGATAGGCCCAAATTTTAAATGTGCTGTCAACTTGGGGCCCAGAAAGATTGTCTGTTTCCCAGCACCAAAGAGTGTAGAGTCTATTTTTTAAAAAACTTTTTAAATTTTATATTTCAATTACAGCTTACATTCCATATGGTTTTGTATTAGCTTCAGGTGTGCAGCATACTGGTCAGACAGTCATATACTTTATAAAGTGTCCCCCTGACGTCTGCAGTACCTGTCTGGCACCAGACAGAGTCACTACAACATTATTGACTATATTCCCTGTGCTGTGCTTCCCATTAATGTGAATATTCTATAACTACCAATTTGTACTTAATTTCTTCACCTTTTCACTCAGTCACCCAACACCCCTCCCCACTGGCCACCATCAGTCTATTCTCTGTATCTATGAGCCAGTTTCAAAAAAACCCTCAGTAAAATGAGAAAGGAGGGAACATACTTAAACATGATAAAAGCCATATATAACAAACCCACACCTAACATCATACTCAATAGAAAAAATTAACAAAAAGCATCTCCCTTAAGATAAGGAACAAGACAGGGATGCCTACTTTTCACCAGTCTTACTCAACATAGTAACGGAGTACTGGAAGTCCTAGCCACAGCAACCAGACAAAAAGAAGAAATAAAAGATATCCAAATTAGAAAGAAAGAAATATAACTATCATTATTTGCAAATGATATGATAATGTATATACAGAACCCTGTGAGTCTACTGAAAAAAAAAAAACTACTAGAAATGACTAATGAATTTAGTAAAGTAGCAGAATACAAGATAAATATTTAGAAATTGGTTGCATTTTGTATACCAATAATGAACTATCAGGAAGGAAAACTGAGAAAACTATACCATTTACAATTGCCTCAAAAAAAAAACCAAAAACCTAGAGGGAAATTTAACCCAGGAGGTAAAAGACTTATACTCAGAAAATTACAAGACACTGAAGAAAAAAAATTGAGGAAGATACAAATAAGTATATGTGTGCACCATGTTCATGGATAGGAAGAATTAACATTATTAAAATGTCCATATTACACAAAGAAATCTATAGACTCAACAAAATTGCTATGAAAATACCAGTGGCATATGTCACAGAACCAGAAAAAAAAATGCAAAAATTGATATGGAACCACAAAATACCACAAATAGCCACAGCAATCTGAGAAAGAATAACAAAGTTGGAGATATCATGCTACCTGATATCAAAAAATATTACAAGCCTATAGTAATCAGAACAGCCTGGTACTGGCATGAGAACAAGCATTTGCACCAATGGAACAGAATGGAGCGCCCAGAACTAAACCCACACCTCCATGCACAATCAACATCTGACAAAGGAGGCAAGAACATACAATGGGGTAAAGACAGTCTCTTCAATAAAAAGTGTTGGGAAAATACATGCAAAAAATGAAACTAGACTATATTTTTACACATACACAAGAATACACTAAAAATAAACTGAAGAATTAAGCGAAGACTTGAAACTATGAATATCTGAGTAGAAAACATGCGCAGTAAAAATCTGTGCCATTTGTCATAGCAACATTTTTTTCTGAAATATCTCCTCGAGCCAGAAATACAAAAGACAAAATAAATGGGACTACAGTAAACTAAAAAGGAAAGGAAAAAGCAAAGGCAGCCCATCAACAAGAGAAAAAGACATTCGCCAATGAGACAGTCAGTCTGAGTCCTGGGAAGTCTCCCCATCGGCCAAGGTGGTGGCTGAGGGAGGGTCTTACACTGAGCTGCCAAACCTACAAACATGAACAGATAGGGCCTGAGAGTGCCAAAAGCCAGCAACACAACTTGATATAAAAAAAAGGCCCTGCCCTCCCCTCCCTTTCCCTATAAGAACTGTGGACGGGAGCAGGAAGGAGAGATAGTCTTTGAGAAGGAAGTCCACCATTCTCCCCGGTCACAGGGCACCTGAGTAAAACTTCTTTCCTTTTGCACCAGCATCTGATTCAAGAGTTTGGCTATCCTTGCAGCAGGTAGGTGAACCTGTGAATTTTTTCTTTTAGTTACAATAAAAGATTAATATTAAAAATTTATAAAGAACTCATACAACCCGACACCAAAAATACAACCAATCCAATTAAAAAATACAGAGGACCTGAATAGACATTTCTCAAAAAAAGACATACAGATGGCCAAACAGACATATGAAAAGATGCTCAGTGTCACTCATCATCAGAGAAATGCAAATTAAAACCACAATGAGCTGTCACCTCACACCTGTCAGAATAGCCATCATCAATAAATTCACAAAAGCAAGCACTGGTGAGAATGTGGAGAAAAGGGAACCCTCACGCAGTGTAGGTGGGAATGCAGACTGGTACAGCCACTGTGAAAACAGTATGGAGTTTCTTCGGAAATTAAAAATGAAACTGCCTTACGACCCAGAGAATCTACATTTGGGTACATCCAAAAAACCCCAAAATACTAATTGGAAAGAACATATACACCCCTGTGTTCACTGCAGAATTATTTACAATGGCCAATATGTGGAAGCAGCCCAAGCACCCATAAATAAATGAGTGGATATAAAAGGGCTGGTACATAGGCCCCAGCCAGTGTGGTTCAGTTGGTTGGAGTGCTGTCCTATAAACTGAAAGGCTGTGGGTTCGGTCCCTGGTCAGGGCACATATGGGAGACAACAGATCAATGTTTCTCTCTCACATCAACGTTTCTCTGTCTCTCTCTCTCCCTACTTTCCTCTTTCTCTAAAAGCAATGGGAAAAAAATGTCCTCGGGTAAGGATAAGAAAATAAAAAAATTTAAAAAGTGGTGATACATATTTACAGAATACTATTTGACCATGAAAAGGTAAAATATTACCATTTGTGACAACGTGGATGAACCTAGAGGACATTATGCTAAGTGAAAGCAGTCAGAGAAAGAAAAATACTGTATGATTTTATCTATATGTGAAATCCGAAGAAAACAAGCAAACAACACTGAAACAGGCACTAGACACAGAGAACAAACTGAAGGCTGCCATGGGGGCGGGTGCTGGGAGACTGTGCCGAACAAGTGAAGGGATCAAGAAGTACGAATGGTAGTTACAATATATTCATGGGGATGTAAAATTCAGCCTAAAGAATACAGTCAGTAACAAAGGGGGGGGGAATGGGACAACTGTAAGGGCATAATCAACCAAATATATTAAAAAATATTGTCGGTAACATCGTAGTGACTAGTGCGGTTCTCAGTGGTGCAGGAAACATCAGGGGAGCACGGCGAAGTGTGTGGCCGTCTGACCACCGTGCCCGCACCTGACCCTGACACAGCACAATACTGACTGTAAACTGTGATGAAAATGAGATATTTATTCTAAAGAAAGAATCTGAATCTGTTCTTTTGGATTTTCCATTTTCCTATGCAAAGCCCTTTTGAAGTCATAGAACTAGTCTCCATTCTGTAGGAGAAAATACCGGAGGTGCTGGCCTCAGACATTAGATCTAGGGTTGAACCCCAGTCCCATCGCTGTGTGAGCCTGGCAGGTTACTTAACATCCCTGCGCCCTTGTCCTCAGTGAGACAAGGCAGATGATGCTAACTACTGGAATGGGTATAGTAAACCATGGCACCGAATACATCTGGATATTTAGAAATAATAGCTGTGGAGGTAGAGGCTCATTCATTCAACATTAAAGAGTCTTCTAAGAACCGAGCACTGGGCGAGGCACAGAGAATACAGCCAACCCTGTATACTGTTCACGGAACCCTAGTCCAAATGGAGACAAGTCTTCTCAGTGGTTGGTATTCGGGTCAGTGGAGCTGGGGGAATGGACCATAGCTTGTTTCAAGAGCGTGGGTTCTCCCCTTGGCCTCATTACCTTTCTCGACAGAGCGCTCTAGTGAGATCGTGTGCCCCCACCTCTCCTGCCCTGTGAGTCAGAGCTCAGTGCCGGTGCAGTTGGCCTCCCAACGGGGGGGGGGCGGGGGGGGCTGTGGGGGGAGGTGGGGGGATCCTCTGGGCAGGGGAGGGGCGCGAAGTCTGCGGGGAGCAGAGGGTTGCTGGTCAGGGTGTGGAGCCGGTGTTCTCACCGCCGCTGCTGCCCTTGTCTTCCAACCATCTTGCCTCTTTGTCATTAAGGTAATGACACACTGTGCTGACATCCTGCTTTAGAGAAAGTAGAGACATTGTCAACACCTGTGCCATTTTTATAAATAAATAATGATATCCCTACACCTCTGGGCTTGGTAAGGCAATAGAGCCAAAGCCGTTTCCTCTCACTGAAAGTTAGAACACACTCAGTTGGCCATGGTTTTGTTCTTCCACAGCAGAAAGATAAGTGAGCAAGGAGCTGGCAAGTGTGAGTCTCTGGCAAGTAAACAGGGATTTAAATGCACAGTTTCCAAAAGGAAGCTTTACTCATTGCATTATAACTGATTGAAATTGTGTAAAATTTTGTTTAGTAAAGATGTATTTTAAATTACTGGATAAATATGGGGCTAAATACTACATGTATATAAATTTTGCGTAAATTAAACTTTTAGTGCACAGAGAAAGGTTTGATAGTCATTCTATTGTTCATTGTTTTCAATAAACAAAACCATATCCTGCTTATGTTGCTTATGTAAACTCGGAATTACATATTAACAATTTGAGATTCAAAACTGCATTTCTAGAAATACAAACAAAGAAAAACAACTCCTATTACATTCATTTATCCTTGAGTGGTGTTGCTGTGTTTTCCACTTTTGAAGTATCTTTCTGACTTTATGTATTTTCCAGGGTCATGTTCCAACAACGAGTGTGCATAAGCTTTATAATGAGAAAAAGATTATAAAAATAAATAAGATATACATGACACTTATTTTTAATATAGTTTATTGATTATGCTATTACAGTTGCCGTGCTTTTTCCCCCTTTGTCCCCCTCCACCTGGTACTCCCCCATTCCCTCTGGCAAGCCCCCCACTTGGTTCATGTCCAAGGCTCGTGTATATGAGTTCTTTGACTTCTCCATTTCCTACATTGTTCTTAACATCCCCCTCTCTTCAGTGCCTACCTATTTGTACTTCTCAATCCCTGCACCTTTTCCCCCACTCTCCCCCTTCCCCCTCCCACCTGATAACCCTCCAAATGATCCCCATGTCTATGATTGTGTTTCTGTTCTGCTTGTTTGCTTAGTGTTTTTTAGATTCAATTGTTGATAGTTGTGAATTTATTGCCATTTTTAATGTTCACAGTTTTGATCTTCTTTTCCTTAAATAATTCCCTTTCACATTCATGTAATAATGGCTTGGTGATGAACTCCTTTAGCTTTACTGTGTCTGGGATGCACTTTATCTGCCCTCCCATTCTAAATGACAGCTTTGCTGGGTGGAGTGATCTAAGTTGTAGGTCCTTGCTTTTCATCATTTTGAATACTTATTGCCAGTCCTTTCTAGCCTAAAAAGTTTCTTTTGAGATATTTATTTTCAGTATTTGCATTAATTTTATATGAGTATTTAAACAAATTTGCAGACACGCAAGGTGGGCTCAGAATCAAGGCTGGGAATCACCTGGTCTACTTTCCCACACTTCACTCATTTGCACAACTGCCTGCTTTTTTGCCAAAATCTGTACATGACCTTTATCATATTTGTTAGAAATCATTTTTTACTTCAAGAGATTAATTGAAAATGAAATTCTATATCCCAATCTTACCTGGCCAGTGATCATGATTTCTTATGAAGAAAAGGAAAGCAGAAAAGAAATACAAGGGACATAATACATTCCAGCCCAATACCATTTCTTATTCAAAGGGTTTGATCCTAGGGTTTCTTTACTTTTTGTTTAAAAAGGAAGATTAGCAGGAGTCGGAGGGGGTTAAAGACAATCTGGCACCAAACTGAGAGTTCCTCTCTGTAATAATTAGAAACGCCTAAGTGGAATTGGAAGGGAATTACACGATGATAACGTGAATCTGTATCAGTCTTGACACCCTTGCTGCTCACAAGCACTTCCTATGCTATTGCATCTCCCAGGCTTTGGGGACCTTTGGTCTAAGCCAGAGCAGGCGAATGAGTGAGTACGAGCGCTTCTAAAGACTCCAGAGCTGCAGCGCTCACCGTTCTGTTCACGATGCTTCACAGGGATCACCCAGGTGACTGACCATACATCCCAGTCCCTCCCATCCAACTTCACACTCTCGGCCCCACATGATCCTTATCATCACATCCCTTTTCCACTCCAGCATGTCCTGGTTTGGGACAATCCACTGAAGAGTCAGCAGGTGGGTGGTTCACCTGTCCATCACTTTCTGAGTCCTGACTCTGGACCTGGCTCTGGGGTAATTACTTGAAAGACAGAGCTGAGTAAGTCCCCAGCCCCTAAGAACTCAGGAACACAGGTCAGAGCAAGAAAGGAAAGGGAACCACTTAATGACGACCCCAAGGACGTGCTATTCAGATCTCAGGGCAGAAGGACAGGTGAATGGAAGGAACACGGCAGGTTCCTCGGTGTGAAGGGCAAGCAGATCAGCAACTCGGTGATGGAGGAACAATGATCAGCTCCTCCTGTTCAGGAAACCTGTGGTGAAAAGGATTAAACTGGGAAAAACACACAATTTCTAGCGCATATATATTCAGTGGTTATAAGAAAGCCTGCCCTTCCTGGTGAATCTTGTAATACGGTTACAGAACAGACCTGGAGGCTACGGGGTCCCTCTGTCACTGTGGATTCTTTGCCCGCTGCCAGGGAATGGGAATGACAGCTCTCAATGCCAGAGTTTGGTGTAAAGGAAAGGAACTATTTACTCAAAAATTATACAGACTTAGAATAATGACTTAATGTCTTCGTTAAAATCCCAAAGTCCCTTAAAACACACACAAACACACACAATCTTTCCTTCCTCTCTGACCTGGCAGGCCAGTTTTGGGTACAAAAAAAAAAAAAAAAAACAACAAAAAACCAGGAGTCCACAGCTCACTCTTCCCGGTTCATCGCATTCATCCGCACTCGGCCAGCCGGCCTCCTGCCGTCCCCAGCACCATCAGCTGTGTACCTGGGATCTCCAGTTCTTAATCCAATCCCCCGTGGCACCTTCTCATGGCCCACCAGCAAGAGTCCTTTCATCCCTTTCCTTCCAGCAGTGTCTCTCCTGCATTCTCCCAAACTGCTAACTGAGAGCTCTGAATTGCTGCTACATCTTGCTCTCCTGCTTCCTAAGCCACGTGGTTAAGGAAGCCCCTTCTCTACCCCCAAAACCATGTGGTTCCAACTCTCATGGCTGCTGCATCTGAGTTTTCAATCCCAGTGGGAATCCTCCTCTGCAACCCCATTTCTGCCTCCTCCCACAATTGGCTACACCTGCCAGCATTCCCTTATTTTTTTTTCTGGGTTGTCACAGTTAGTCCGCATAGGCATCTCTCTGTGGCAAGGAGCGAACCATCTCCAAGCTCTCAAGAAAGCCCTGTAAACGGGAGCTGCCTCCCAGCTACCAAGTCAGGGGTCTAACTCACTCCCCATCTCCCTAGCTCAAAGTGGGGCCACAGCTACTTAACATATCTCTGAGGCTAACCAGCAGTTACAGATATGCAAAATAACCATTTTTGCAGATCCGGTATGAAGCTGGCCAACTGTTGATATGGTAAATAACTCTCAATGGCCCTGCTCCATGTGTCCCATCCCCCAGTCCAGACTTGTGGGGATGAGGATATTCTATATTTTTATATTTTCTGGACAGCCCAAGTTCTGGACCCCATTACAAACCCCTCTTTGGGGGGGTGCCTGCCTGCACCCCTTTAAAATATGTAGAGATAGATAAAAATGTTTGCAGAGAAAGAATGTTCTCCATAATTTCCTAGTTTTAAAACTTAAAAACGGATCACATTACTTCCTTGTTTAAAACCCTTCCTGGGTTGATCATTGTTCTCAGAGTCAAACCCACATCCCTTCCTGTGGCCCAGGAGCTCTGCCCTTTGTCTGCAGCCCCATCTCCTGCTGCTCTCACTCCAGCTCACTCAGCTCCAGCCACCTGGGGCTTGGCTGTTCCCTCTGCCTGGAGCGCTCCTCCTCCAGAGCTTTACAAGTCTGACTTGTACAGAGGGACAGGCCCCCTGAGATAGACAGCAGCCCAGGAGGAAGCAGCAAAGCCAAGAGGTCAGGAAAGGGGGTTCCTGCTGATGTCACAGAGCAGCCAGGCTATGGGCTGCGTGACAATAGAGACTCTGCCTGCTTCACCCCTGCTGTGCCATGGAGTCTGGAACAGGCCCAGCATGCGGGGTGCAGGCCTTTTCTCCACAAAAACCACATCTGTTCCTGTGGGGTTCCCCCAATAAAGCCCAAGTACTGCACCACTACACGCTTCTCAGACTACAGGATGCCCCGCCCCAATTCTGTGCACAGAGGATAAAAACAGAGTGTCCGATACATCTTTCAGGAGCATCAAATTTATTACAAACTTTGGAAAAACCAAGTACTTTAATAAGAACCCCCACAAACATGGGAGCAAAGGAGAGCAGGGGAGGGGCAAGGGGCCAGGGGAAAAACAGTCCAGTCTCTGAAGCTTCATTAGGTGGGGGACGAGGGATGAACTGGCAGTGAGGACAGCCTCTCTTCCTGACCCCCAGGGGGCTCCAGGCCGTCCTCCCAGCTCAGCAAATATTCTGGATAAGATGCTTCTGAAGGACACGGAGATGCCGATACCCTCCTGGCATGAATCCCGTGCAGGAACGAAGCGGCGGTTTGCACATGTCCATCGTCCACTGAACCGAGTCCTCTCACCTGCACACACAGCGTGTGCATCTGGCAGCACTCTCACCTGCAGCTGTCTGAGTGCCGCCTCTGGCTCGTCTCCAGCACCAGTGACCGGCCTCCCTGGAGCTCAGCACCTTTGGGTTCAGCATTTCAAATGCAGGGAGTGCAGCCCTGCTGGTGTGGCTCAGTGGGTTGGGTGCTGTCTTGTAAGCCACAGGGTTCCTGGTTGGATTCCCAGTCAGAGCACATGGGTGGCCAGGCCCCTGGTTGGGCCTCAGGTTCTTCTTAAAATGTATCTGCTGTAGGCCATCCATAACTTTTAGAAATTATATCGGTTTGGCTCTTATTTTTTTATGATGTTGCTTTTCAGTGGATGGCCTACAGCAAATGCATTTTAAAAAGAACCTAAGGATCCTCTTTGCCACTCCCTGCTGGCCATGTCTGCGGCCAGAGGGAGAGCCTGGGGTCCCAGCATCGGTCTCTGAAGCTGGTAGGCAGGAGCCCCCAGGGCCACGCTGGAGAGCTGGGCTGGGTAGGGAAGAGGTGGTCTTTGCGTCCAGAAAGGCTGGGGGGGTGTTCAAGCTTCTGTGCAGCCTGCCTTGGGGACTGGGCACCCTTGCTTGCATGTAGCACGGGAGACTGGAGCATTTCTCTGATTTCTGCTCGAATGCCAGAGCCTCCTGTGTTGCATGAAGACTGATGTTGGAGACAGGGTTGGGGCAGGGCCTTACCCTGATGGTGCGGCCCACCATTTTAGTTTGTGTATTCTTCAGGATCATGTATGTGCCCATGATATCGTCGTATTTTCTTTGGGACACTGAGTCCTCTATGTCTTCCTTCTTGTATCCCAGCTTTTCCATTCTTTCTATCACCCGGGGGTCAATGTCACCCCCGGGTGGCTCACTATATGGCCTCAGGGCCTCCTCATACCCAATATTCATCCATTGGTCATCCATGACCCCTTCCACAGTTATCCTGTGGCTAGGGTCAAGAGTCAATAGTTTTTTCAACAGTTCCTGACATTCCAGGGATACCGTGTCTGGGATGTGGAAATGCCCAGTCAGTATCTTTTGCTTCCGCTCCTCAAAGTTGGTGCTCTCAAAGGGCAGTTTGCCCGTCACCATCCTATAAAGGATGACACCCAGGCTCCAGGCATCAGCCTTCCGGCTGTCACAGGGTTCCAACCGCAAAACTTCTGGGGCCACGTAAGACACGGTTCCCCCGATGACTGGGAGTTTATCATCTGAAAATGTGCTTAAGCCAAAGTCTGCCAGTTTAATGTTGTTCTCACCGTCCAGGAGGATGTTCCCCGGCTTCAGGTCCCGATGGGCGACTCCTTTGCGGTGACAGTACTGCACCGCCGAGGTCATCTGCCTGAACTTGGCACGGGCGTCCTCCTCCGCCAAGGGGCCGTTTTTCCGGAGATAGCCAAACAGGTGGCCTCTGCTCACGTGCTCCAGGAAAAGAAAAGCTCGGTCCTGGGTGTCAATCACCTGAAACAACGTGATGATGTTGGGATGATTTAAGCTCATGAGAACATGAGCTTCTTGGGAAACTTTAGCGAAGCCACCTTTCTTGATGATTTTCACGGCCACTTCAGTGCCTGTCACAAGGTGCCGGGCCAAAACAACCTTCGAGAAAGCCCCCCTGCCGATGGGGCTCAGCAGGACATAACCAGCAACAAGGCACTCTTCGCTGGCAGAGAGGGCTGCAGAGTCACTAGACATGGTGACTTCCAAATAAAAACAAAAAAATAAAATAAATTAAATTAAATTAAATTAAATTAAAATAAATTAAATAAAATAAAATAAATAAAATAAACTTGAGGAAAATAAAATAAAATAAAAATAACAAAATAAAAACAAAAATGTGAAGAAAAAAAACTGAAATAACAAAAAACAAAATAAAAATTTGTTTAAATTTCAGAATAAACAAGGAAACGAGCGAAGGAGTCCAAGTCCAACAGGTCACCTCAAACAGCTTCCTGGGCTCTAACGGACAGAGACCTCCACCAGCCAGGAGCTTATATGGGAGCGCTCGGTGACCCACACAGTGGGGCCTTGTGAGGTCAGAGCAGGAAGTGGACCAATCCCAGCTGGGGACAAACTAGAGTGGCTTCCTCACTTTTTTTTTTTATCTCATGACAG